>NC_060272.1:75635150-76235150 GCF_021613505.1 Equus quagga
TGTGCCAGCCCTGCTGATGGGGCCGGGGCTGCAGCTATACTCCAGGGGCAGATGCTGCTGCCCTGGGAGAGGGGGAGCGGGTGGCAGATTTCTGGGTGCATCTTATGAAAGACTGGCACGCAGCAGGGCTGGGGCTGCGATTGACGTGCCACCTTGTTCTCATTGCTCAGCTAGGCTTGATAATCAGTCCTTCTGTGGCTTGGGGACCACAAATCCATGGCTGGGAGCCTGCTCTGATCGGTGATCTTCCTTTCAGCTCAAACCTCTGAATATCCCTCCCCGCGCCTCACAGGACCTCTCCAGGCCCTGCGTTGGCCTGTACTCAGACACCGCATTCTGCCAGCCAGGTGGGCTCTCCTTCCCACCCCTGTACCTGGGCCTGCCCCTCCCAGGGCCTCTGCGCTGCAGGAGTTAACCAGGCTACAGCCAACCACGTCCAAGGACATTGCGGGAAAACCACAAGTGAGGCAGGGAGAGGAATGCAGCAAGCTACTGGGCTAGGGGTAAGGTGGGCTGGGCCGTGACACGAAGTGTCTCAAGCGACAGGCCGAGGAACCTGGGCAAACTCAGAAGCAAACAGAGAACCACTGAAGGGTTCTAAACATGAGACTTTGAGAGATTTATCTGGAAGTAGAATGGAGGATGGGGGTACAGTGGGAGAGGCTGAAGCAGTGGTTAATTCTGCGGACTTCAAAATCGCCTGGGAAGTGGCTGTGTTTCAGTTAATGCCTAGGTCCCACCTTCAGAGGCTGATTTAACTGGTCTGAGGAAGATATTTTTAAAATACCATGACAGTCTTAACTGAGAAGGGAGAGTCTTAGAGAAAGGAAACACACCCCACACACAGCCGAGCAGTAGACCGATTCTTTCAAAGGCCGTCCGCGAAAAGCTATTTACAGGATTAAATTCCCTTCTCCATTTCCTCCTGGGGTCTCTGGTTCCTGCTCTCTCATTTTCACAACAGTTCCTGAATTCAGGGTCCCCTCTCCTGGCACCCAGCCCTCTCCCCCCCAACCCCCCCCCCCCCCTTTCCAGTCCCCCCCGCAGCTCTTGGTCAGTCTCCCCAACTCTCAGTCACTGACTTGGCTGTGGTTCCACGGTCGGTATTTGCCTTCCAGACTTGAGGTGCTGTGTCCTCACTGTTTTCTGGTGGGCCCGCACCCCAGACAGTGAGAGGAGGATCTGAGAGGCACTGCGAGAAAGAAACACGGAGATCTTGGAACTGATTGCATGTGATGGGCAATGACTGTGGCATTACGATTGAAGAAAGAAGAGTGAGATTCCATTGAACAACCAAGAATTCGTGCAGCTTATTAACATTTTCTGAGAATGTAGCTCGTAAAGTCTGTCGGAAGAAAAACATTTCCTAGGTTGCACGTCTTTAGCTGTAGGAGGATTTGTGTTTCAGGCAACAGTGCCATCGTGGTGGGTAACTGTGAGAGGAGAATGAATTGACAGGTGTGGCACAGCAGAGCAGGAGCTGTCATAAGGAAAAGACAGTAGACAAGGAAGCCCACGGTGGGAGGATGAGACCTGCGCAGGAGCCCAGGCTCCGGAGAGGCCCAAGCAAGGAAAGGCTGGGTGAGAGGGAAGGTGCTAGGGTTTGACTCGGGCCATAATTTGACCAGAATGAGCTTTCTCCAGGATAAGGATTTTCCCTCCCAGTATAAAACTAAATGATTGCAGTTTAAGATGAGTGTATGCTTAATTTTCACATTTCCTCTGTGAGTTTAATGGTTAAAATGGACTTGGTTTAGAATTGGCGCATAAGACAAAGAAGTTCTGGTCTAATGGGAACAGAGTCCTGCTTTCGTTGGTAATGAACTCCGACAGCTTGATATTCATTTCCTTCTGCTCCTTTCCCTTTGGTCTTCTTTTTAAAATCCAGACAGTCTCATTTAGGGATAGCACATTAAGCATGTTTGCACCAAGGTGTTAATGATTTCTCAGATCTCCTTTCCTGGTGACAGAATATGGAGTAAAGGTGAAAGCACCAGAAACTTGGGTTACATTACAGAAAGACAGAGGCAGAGAAGGGTAGTTATTTGTACACTTTTGTTCATAGCAAAATTATTCGTAGTAGCCAAGAGGTCTGTTGACACATGAATGGATAAACGAAATGTGGTATATACATAAAATGGAATATTATTCAGCCCTAAAAAGGAATGAAACTTTGGCACATGCTACAGCATGGATTAACCTTGAGGACATCATGCTAAGTGAAATAAGCCAGTCACATTAGAACAAATACTGTATGATTCCATTTGCATGAGGTACCTAGAGTGGTCAAGTTCATAGAGACAGAAAGCAGAACGGTGGGTGCCAGGGGCTGGGGGAGGGAAAGAAGGGGAGTAGTGTTTAACAGATAAGGAGTTTCAATTTTGCAAGACAAAACAAGTCTGGAGTTTGGATGCACAACAATGTGAATATAATTAACACTACTAAACTATACACCTAAGAATGGTTAAGAAGGTAAATATTATGTTATGTCTATTTTATCACAGTTTTTAAAAAAGTTAAGCATAGTGAAAGCCAAAAATAAGTTCTGCCTCTTGAAATTTTGTACAGAGTACGCTCTGAATGAAAATTTTTTTGTTTTGATTTTGATTTTGTTTTTTTAAGAGACAGAAGGGAGAGATGTGTTGTAGTAACTGCTTTTCTATCCTGGCGTTCTTGTCTCTGAGTCCTTGTGGGTGGGTGTGAGGGTCTCTTTCCGCATCATCAGGAGCAGCAGCCTGTTCAGTTACCTTTTACTGAATGCCTCTGTGTGTCAGGCCCTCCAGGCAGTTCCTCTCGTGGGTCCTCACAGCGGCCCTAATGAGGTAAGTACTATTATCCCTATTTTGCAGATGAAGGAACTGAGGCCCTGTGACTCCTCTAGGATCAGAGAGCTGGTAGGTGGTGAACTCTTGTTTTGGAAAGTTCTTTTTTTTTGGCCCTAAGATCAGTATTTATATTCCCTACATCTTTATTCACCTCAGAAGATTACAGAAAACTTGGAAGTAGAAAATAAGTGGCTCCATGTATCCTCTTGCTAGCAAGTGGGAGAATCAGACCAAGTAGAAGAGTCCAGTGAAACGACAGCCCCTGTGTGTGCAGCTCCAGACCAGCTTCCCGTGCGCTTGATCTTTGCTCTATGCATTTACCCTAAACATAGGGCAAGAAAATGCCACTTGTCGCTAAGACGTATGTATGCAAACGTAACAAAAGGATGTAGGATCTTGTGACACTGCCAATCGGCTGCAAAGCGAGTATTTCTGATCTTGTCGTCTTCTCTCTTCCAATCCTGTAAGGAGTGTACAGCAGATAATTGCGTTTCCCTTGTGTTTACCCTTCAGCGGGCCTGGGTGGGGACTGGCTCCTCCCCTTCTTCTCCTCTCCACTCTGCTATCCAGCTCACTGGGCTGTCGTCCACCCCTCACTTCTACCCCAGTTAACCCTTCCCCTGAGTCTCTCTGGACGTAGGTCAGAGCCCAAACACTGATCTGCGAGGCACTTGCGAGATGACCCTGCCCACTTCCAGCCTCCTCTCCCTTGTGGCCAGTTCCACCGTTATTAAGGTGCTTACAGTGCCCTGAACACACCACTCTTCCCTAGCTTTCACGTAATAATAATCGCCTCTGTTTATCGAGTGTACCAGGCACCATGTTAAAGGCTTAACATGTTATCTCCTTTTATTCTTAGAGCAATCCCGCAAGGTGGGAATTATTGATCCCATTTTACAGATGAGGAAACTGAGGCTCAGAAATATTCTGAAATTTGCCCATGGTCACATAACTAGTGAGTGGCAGATTTTGAAACCGGCCTGCCTGACTCCAAAGGCAGTGCTCTCAAACACAATCTGTCCATGTGGCCAAATTGTACTTCTCAAAATGCTACTCACATTTTATTGCTACAAATCCTCCCTTAAGCCCTCCTTGACCCCACCACCTCTGCCCCCGACATGCAGGCACAGTCTGTGACTGTCCTTCCTGCCTCCATAGCACCCTGTCCACACTCACTACTTGAATTAAGGCAAATGTACCGAGCGCCTGCTGCGGACCAGGCCTGTGATGAACCAACCATCCTCATCTTTCAGGTACACGGTGTCGCTCCCTTTGGGGCAGGGGCTGGGTTGTATTCCTGTTGGCATCCCTCATTCCGCACAGCTTGTGGAAGAGGTGGACCAGATTCTCAGCCCGGAGGCTGGTGGTTAGGAGAAGCTTCACCTATAGGGGGACCCTCGCCCCAGCTTTGTAGGTTACCCAAGGGGGCATTCTTTTTCTCCCCAAATCCATACGTAACAGGGCAATCCAGAATTGAGGCTCAGGGCAGCTGGCCACAGACGCATTCCCCCCAAGGTGTGTGGTCACTGTAATCCTCAACTAATCATTTGTTTTAACAAATCCTTTAAAAGTTACATCAGTCCAAAAATAATCTGGCTACCAAATAAATTCTAAGAACTTGGTCATAAACCAAGTTTGCCAGAGCATCAGAGACTGAGAGAGAAAGCAAGGGTGATCTCTTCTCCAGAGGCCCACCGAGTGTTTTCCTGCAGGAAGGAAAGCACAGAGTGGCTGATGATTTGATTGTCCAAGCGTCCTGCAAGGTGCTCTTAAGATACTGGCTGTAAAAGCAGGGACTCCATATAACTGGGAATTTATCAGCCACAAGTGTCCGGCTCACTCATCTTTGACTTATCTTCCATATACGTGAAGGAATTACTGTCTCCTCTGCCTGGCACTTCAGAGAACGGCCAAGTCATACATTCTGAGTTGTGCACTGTGTTGATCTGTAAAAAAGAACAAAATGCCCTGGTGCCAACGATTCTGCCCCTGGACAGTCAGCCAGAGGGAGGCAGCATTAATTCTTTTAGGCCATGAAAGGACCACTTACCAGATGACTATTTCAGAACAATTAGAGCATATTATAATAAGATAATCACCTGGCTCCATTGAAATATATGAAAAAGGAATTAACCAGCCCATGGAGGCCTTGACTATTTACTCCGTCCCTTAGGAATCCCGTCTGCTTTGTGAAATGTTTCAAACCAGGGAATTTTATCTCATTTTATAAAAATCTTCAAATATCAGTCTCCTGATAAACTGTTCATAGGCTGCCTTCTACCTTGTAACTGCCCTAAGCCATCAGTGTGGAACTAAAACAGCTTTTTGGAAAAAGTGGTTAGACATTATCAGCAGAGGCTTGCCTTATGTAGATACAATGTCAGGGATGTGATTTTTCTCTTTTTTTCTTCCACTATGGGAACACTTTGGAATGGCACATCAATTATTCATTTAGGCCCAAACCTTCCACTCCTCCATTTTCCTTCCATTGAGAAGTGTTGTATTTAAGACACTGGGCTCACAGAGGCAAATATTTCCAGCATCTCATCTGAAGCTCTTTTTTTGCCCTGTTTTGTATTGCCTATATTCTTGATGTTTCAGGTGTTTCTTAAAAAAAAGATATCAGGGCAGTATTAAAACTTGCGTGCTCATTGACTTCCAGTCAATAATTTTTCTGATGGAAAAATGTTCCTTAATATGGCAGGAATAAATCATGGTTATTTCTGGAGAAAGGGAGAGAGAATCAGGTTTTGGGGTGATGGCAAGTGGGATTTTAGTCTTTCTCCAATTGTTGAGTGTTTTCTAAAGAAGCATACATTCATACATTACTAATGTAATTGAAAATTAAATTTTAAATAAGTATAAACAATAATGTGAGAAAAATATGTTGTAACTAATCTGGAGGTTGAGATTGTTTCCCCCAAACATAGCTAAATTTATGCATTCCCTAGGTCCTTGCTGCCTTCCAAGGAATTTATTCCGTCTGCACAAGCTGCTGGCTGCTCTGCTTGGCCGGGCCTGTGGTCATCCACCCTGAGTGCTGGACACCCTCCATTTCCTGCCAGGTGTTTCTGCCGCAGCTTCCTGAGGTGGTGCTGCACCTGCCCAGGGGGCCGCTTCCAACATTCCCAAGGCTGCAGACTCTCTAGGAGCCCAAAGAGCCTTCTGCTCCCTCCAGACCTCCCAGCGCCAGTCTATTTGCACATGAATTGGGGGAAATGTTCCCCCTCCCTAAGGTTGATCTTAGCCCCTGGAGCTGGGGTGAGCACCAATACTAGGCTCTCTGCTTTCTTGCCCTGCCTTCACTTAGGAATTCACCTTGTTCATTGCTTGCTCCTAGAACCTTCAAAATGTTCCCCTTGAAGATCCTTTTCCCCTTGTAAATCACTCAGGAGGATAATTTGGAGGGGAAAAAATGAGTCTTCTCTGACCCCACATCTATGCAAATAGCTTAGATCCGACCATACGTATTTACTTGTACATGAATATGTGAAAATATATGAATGTATATTTGAAAGTGTAAAACCATAGTTACAAATATAGGCATATGAGTGAACAAACAGTTCAAAAAGGGACTCAAACACTAAGGGCTGTTCCCACTTTATGATTTTACCGCTTGTTCCTGTTGGAATTTTACTTTTACTGTGGTCCACTGCATCCTTATTAATGTAGTTCCAGCTTACAACTAATTCTGAATGGGACACACTATTTTGATATGTTTGGAAAGATCTCCTTATGCCTTTAAATATCGCCACTTTTTTAAACTTTGCCAAGGTCATAATGGAGTAAAAGTATTTCAAAAATACCAGAGCTTTATTATTGTTATTTTACAAGTTAAATTATACATTAAGGGTCAAGTTGGAAATGATAAGAAATGATGGTACAAAATTCAGTAACAAGCCATGGTTGACAGAGAAAAGTGTAAGTGGGTGTTCATCTTATATGTTTCACATCCCTCTATCCACTACATCTTTTTTTGAAGTGAAATCGATATTACTGCTTATATAGTAAGTATATATCCCTTGACACAAACATATGTGACATATGAATAAATGGAAGAGGCAATGAAGATATGCTAAAACAAACTTATTTGGTCTTGTAGAGAACTCATTAAATTACTCTCACTTGGTTCTTAGGGTGGCTAAGCTTGAAAAATCAGGCTCAAGAAAATCTGTTGCCCAGGAAAAGAATATGTAATTTAAGGCAAAAGAATAAAAAAATGGAGACAAAATGTACTACAGCTCATTTGTCTGGAACACATGGGCTATTTCAGGTGTGGGGAAAAGGGAGAGGGTGTGCAAGTCTACCTACATCTTTCATTTGCAGTGGCTTGGTTCCTGGCATAATCCATACACTCAGCAGTGAGAGATTGCATGCTTAATTACTTAAGAGACCCAGAGAATAACGGCAAGATCTTTATTAATGGAGGCGTTTCTGGCCTCTTGTGCTTCTTTCTTTGATAAGCTGATTATTGCTTTATTGGCTCCAGTCTTGTCAGGACCATGGACAGCTCCATCACAGCAGGGAGTCTCTTCTCTGCCTTGTTCTTCTACTTGTAGGATTTCAGAGGAAAACAGACCTGAAAGATTAACTGTTTTCACACTGAGACTTTACAGATGAGGAAATGGATGTTCATAAAAGTTAAATGACATGTTCAAGTCACGTGCTTAAATCTGAAAAGCAGTCTCACCCTCAACAGAGCAGAGCGTAGGGAAAGAATCACTTAGAATAAGTGGGTTTAGATCTACATTCTGCCTCTTAACAGCTATGTGGAATTTGGGCTTTAATTTCCTCATTCTGTAAAATGAAAGTGAGGATGTCTTCTATGCATGATAGTGACGATCGGAGATAAAGCATGTAAAATGCCAAGCTCAACTTGACAAAGAGTAAAGACTCCATAAATGACAGTCAGTGATAATAGGACCACTCAACCCATACATCATACTGAGAAACAACTAGGTGAAAAATACCACCCAAGGTGCTGCTGGCACCCCAAAATGAGGGAGACTGTGAATTCCAGAGAGCTTGGCCTTCTACCTGACTTGCCCTAAGCCGTATACTTGCCCTTTAGGGAAAGAAGTTTCAAAGATAACCGTGCTATCCTTTTTCCCCCCTCACATCATAGGTTTAAGTATTAGCAAAACCAAATGCACATAATTGGGTAGTTTGAACCCAGATCTATCAACCTTAGCAAACAGGAACCTTCTGTTCAATCTCAAAACCTTATTCTACAGCCTTCTAGACTGTGTGCTCTCCCTGTCTCTCCCTCCATCTCTTTCTCTCTCTCTTAGATAGTATTGATATTGCTAATATCCATTCTCTCTTTCTCCGCACCTATGCCCTCCACTCTGTGTAGGAGGTTGACTGAGCACCTGCTGTGTGCCACATACCATGTGAGAAGGCAGGCATAGTTCCTGACTTCACGAAGCTACCATCTGGGGGAGAAGACAGACATTAAGTAAGCAATTACCATAAAGCAGGAGTGTTATCACCTATAAGGATCTCCCTGTTTCAGAGAAGTAAAAAGTAGATCTTTCTTATAAAGAGCTTAAGGACTCTCATCCATACTGAAGAAAAGTGACAGAAGAAATCATTATCATTATAATAACCTAGTTGTTACCTCTACAATGGATGCATAATGGCAAAACCCAGCATTTCAAATCTCATAAAATGAAATATATGAATTTTCTTAGTGCTGTCAACTTTTTCCTTCACTGGAAAAAAACTTCAAACTGGGGTCTTTTTAATGTGTCTAACACAAAAAAGGGAAATCTTCTAGAAGAGATTAAAAGCCCTACACTGTGCCAATAATCACATTGGAATGCACACAAAGGATTAAAATTCAGATTATTGATAGTTTGGTCTGGAATGAGTGTTTGGGAGTTGTTGATTATGTGACTAATGTGGATGCTGGGCTGTACATTGAACATGCTTTTCCATTTTTGAGCCATGTTACTTGACTTATTGCATAAATTTCACATCTAAGGCTTATCATAGAGACCATATCTAATACTAATAAGGATTTGTGTGCAAATTTTCATCCTCAAAGAACTTTGCAAGCATTAATTAATACATTCAGCTCCTTGTTGAAAGAGTTGTATTTGGTATCTCTATTTTCAGAGATTCAGGACCACGTGCACTTCACCTCAGGGTGCCAAGAGAGCCAGTGATGGAATTGGGGTATCTAAGCATGTAAAATCCTTATCCTCAATTCTGAGTGTGTGTGTGTGTGTGTGTGTGTGTGTGTGTGTGTGTGTGTTTGAGGGTCTCTAACTATGTCCTCCTTCACTCTCTTTAACTTTCATTCTCTGCTCTTTCTCCTATTTTTTTCTCAGCGATCTTAGAGATTCGGTGATTTGCAAACAAGTTATGGTAGGAAGAAATCAGCAGGAAAAAAAGAAGTAAAATTGAAAGGAAAAAATATTTAGTTTGTAAATAAATCATACCAACTTATATGACACCTAACTTTCTTTCTCATGATTTATTACTATTTTATTAACATAATAACGGCTATCCTGTGTTGAGTGACTTACATACCAGGCATGGTGCCAGACACCAAGGATAAAGATTTTTTTAAATGGAAGAGAGAAGGTCCTTGCCTTCAAGGAATTGATGGTGTACTGGGGACATGACCTTGAGAACAGGTAACTTTGATGTGCTGTGGCCAATGCTACGATTGTGCTCACAGGGTGTAAAGACAGCATATAGATGTATTTGATCTAGTTGGAATCAGTCATGGGAGAGTCCCTAGAGCACATGAAACCTGGGCAAAGTCCTATGAGTTTGAGTTATCAGGGGGAAGCTGGGAGAGACAGTCCAGGCCTGGAGAGCAGCTTGAGAACCAGCAAGGACGTCTGACCCAGCATGCTGTGTGTGGGTGGTGGGCAGGAGTGGTTGGGGACAGAGGAAGGTAGAAGAAGCAGCAAAATGCCAATCTTTGTTACAGCATAATGATCAAGGCAAATCTGATGAGTTAAATTTGGAGCAGAGAGAGAAGCCAATCCCATAACTAATGGGAAGCCATAATTTCCCTCTGGTGGCACTGTATTATCTATGTCGTACACATTTTATGGAATAAAACTGCATTCCTGAATACATATTTCATAATTTTTTTTCCTCTCATTTGAGCCTCTAATGGCACCAGCAGCTGCAGTTTCTCAGGATGCCAAATGACATAAGGATTTTTCTGCCTAGTCATTCATTCTACAAATACCGATGTCGAGCACTGTGCTAGGTGATGGGGAGCAAACGCTAACGAGATCAAACTGTCCTCAAGGAGCCCACGATCTTGGGGGAGGAAGCAAGAACACCAGTGATTCTCAAACTCTGGGATACAAACTAATAGAAGTATGCTCAAGGTGTTATGGGAGCACAAAGGAGGGCTACATTAGTCAGCTCAGGACACCATCATGATACACCACAGACTGGGTGGTTTAAACAAAAGAAATTTATTTTCTCACAGTTCTGAAGGCTGGAAGTCCCAGATCGAGGTGTCAGCAGGGCTGGTTTCTCCTGAGGCCTCTCTCCTCAGTTTGTGGACGGTCACCTTCTCCCTGTGTCCTCATGTGGCCTTTTCTCTGTGCACTTGTGTATCTGATATCTCTTCCTCTTCTTATAAGGACACCAGTCATATTGATTAGGGCCCACCCTAATGGCCTCATTTTAATTTAATCACCTCTTTAAAGGCCTTATCTCCAAATACAGTCACATTCCAAGATACTGGGGTTAGAGCTTCAACATAAGAATTTTGGAAGAACAAAATTCAACAACAGCTAGGGGTATTTAATTGCTTGGAGGTGGGGTAGGCAAGGATCAGGAAGGCTTCCAAGAAGAGATGTTTCCTAAGGCAAAGTTGGGAAGATAAGTAGGTATTAGGCAGGCAAAGAAGGACATGAGGGTGTGGAGATCAGAGGACACGTGCTAGGTGCAGTGGGCTTGCTTCTAGGATATAGGGTGACTTTGTGCAAATCAGAAAAAGGTACCCTTTCAGGTTAGACACAGCTCTGTGGGTATCTGGCTTGGTAAGTGGAGTTTGGGCTGGATATCAGCCATAACATGTCCCCTGGGCCAGGAGCCCTTGTGCAGTGTACAACCTGTACAATCTTGGGTTGCAGCCCTAAAGAAGGACTAGCTTGGGGATTCAGAGGCAAGGGAGAGCATAAAATGTCCAAGGTCAGGTGGTTGGGATGGGAGCATGTGAAGGAGTAGGTGGAGGTAAGGATAGAAAGGAATTCAAGGGCCGCACAAAACGGCCTTGTAAGCAAGATGTCTGAATGTGACATCTCTTGTGTTCCACCTCACATCATCTCAACCTACTTTTTACTCCAACCTTTGCTGCAGCAACTAGCTTTACTCAGGCATAACCTGACAGAACCACGTCTCAGCTTCTACTGTACCTTCCCCTTTGCATCCCAGGGCTTCTCTGATGCTGAATAGGATGCCTGCAGTGACCCATGTGGTCCTCAGGCACATACAGCCTGGAAGTTACACTCCATGGGCCTCACTGGGCCAACATGGGATGAGAGGATGGGAACAGGGGACAAATGCTCCTCTTCCAAACCATGCGAGGACCAGGACCCCATGGAGACAAAGCCCAGTTACACATCGGGGGCATCCCTGGGTTATTGGCATTCCCTCTGTCCCTGTTTCACTCTTCCCCAGTTTCCCATTCCTGTTCGTGGAATCACTTCCCAAACAAAGTATCTGCCCACAAGTCCTTATCTTAGGGTCTGCCCTCTGGGTCTATCCCGGGCTAAGCCTGTGATTGTACAATCTGGGGACACTTTTGAGAGCAAAAGTGTACGTGCTAATAGGGACATATGGTTAGTACTTTTGTTTTCTCATTTTTAAAAATAAAGAACAATTTACATATGGAAAAAGTCATCCTTTTTTGTGTGCAGTTCTGTGAACTTCAACAAATGCAGCCACCATCACAGTCAAGATACAGAACAGTTTCACCACCCAAAAAATTGCCATGCCCTTTTCTAATCAACCCCTCCCCAGCTCAGCTCTTGGAAATCAGTGACCTGCTTTCTGTCCCTATAGCCATGCCTTTGCAAAAGTGTCATATAAATGGATTCATAAAGTCTGTAGCTTTTTGAATCTGACTTAGCATGATGCATGTAAGACTCATGCATGTTGTTGCATGCCTCAGGAGTGTGCTTCTCTGTATCGCTGAGTAGTATTGCATTTTATGGATACTCCACAGTTTGTTTATCCATTGGGTTGTTTTAGGTTCTGACAATCATGAATGAAGCCATTATGAAAGTTTGAGTACGGGTCTTTGTGTCAACGTTGGTTTTTATTTTTCTAGGATAAATATTGAGGAGTGATATTGCCGAGCCATATGGTAAGTATGTATTATAAGCAACTCCCAAATTGTTTTCCAAAGCAGCTGTATCATTTTGCATTCCTACCAGCAACACAGGAGAGTTCCAGTTGCTCCACATCTTCACCAGACCTTGGTATCATCGGTTTGGATGCCCTACTTTTAAACCATGCTGAAGAGTTTGAACTTAATCCTAGCAGCAAATGGGGGCACTGCTGAAGGGGTGAAGGTCAGAGAATGGCAATGATGGGACCTGTGTTTTGGGGAAATCCCCTGCTCCTCAGGGAGACTAGTTAGGATGCTGTCATTTAGGAAAGAAATGATGGGGATCAGAACAAAGGCAGTAGCAGGAGAGAGGAGAAGTTTCAAAGATGCTTAGAAAATAGAATAAACCAGACATGATCTCCTAGACATGTGTGTGTGCATGTGCGCGTGTGTTAAGAGGTGTGAAAAAGTGGAAGAGCCACCTAAAAACAACTATTTTCTTAACCTTCTTGTCAATAGCTTCAGAATAACTAGAATAAGAGGATTACCTGGTAGCTCTGCTAATTTTTTTTTTGAGGCTGAACTAGTTGTGTTGATGCACAATACAGCATAAATAAGGGAATAAAGTTTTGTTGGTGTCATGGACTAAATTCTGTTCCCCTAAATCCATATGTGGAAGTCCTAACCTCCAGTACCTCAGAATGTGACTGTATTTGGAGACAGGGCCTTTAATGAGGTGATTAAGGTTAAACGAGGTCATTAGGGTAGCCTTGATCCAATCTGAGTGGTGTCCTTGTAAGAAGAGGAAGAGACACCAGACAAGCATGTGCACAGAGGAAAAGCCATGTGAGGAAACAGGGAGAATGTGACTGCCTGCAAGTCCGGGAGAGGGGCCTCAGGAGAAACCGGCCCTGCCGACACCTTGGTCTTGGACTGCCAGCCTCCAGAACTGTGAGAAAATAGATTTCTGTTGTTTAAGTCCCCCAGGCTGTGGTATTTTGAATTGGCAGCCCGAGAAGACTAATACAGTGAGTTAACATATTTTCCAGACAACTGAAATCTATTCCTTTAAGTGTAAAAACCTTCAAAATGTCTAATCATTTTGGAAGGACATATTTCTAAGCAGTATCTATAAATGGCAATATAATGAGCATATTTCAACCCCCTCTTACCATCGGGCCCTGTCCTATCTTCATTTTATATCAGATTGCAATGTGGCCCTGCCATGTCCTCAGGGTCTTGAGAATACGGGATTATCCGCCTCTTCCCAGAGTGGTCCCAGCATGCTATGCTTATTGAGGACTTTCGTCTGTTTTTAGGGTTTGTTTTTGTTTTCTCTTGGTTTCCTTCCCCTCTCTCAGGCTGTCATTGCCACCTTCTTCTCACATGCTTGCCTCTAGAAGCCTTCTGCATTCTTCTGAAAGGTGGTTCTTACTGGCAGTGAGCTGGACACCAGATAATCAAGTTTGTTGGAATTTTATCTAAAAATTCATGGATTTTTGTGCACAAATTTTTTGACATCTCTTTTAACTTCTCAGAGATGCTTTAACTTCCATCCTGGATTTTGGCAGCATCACAGATAGCTGAGATGGCCATGCAAATGGCTGCCAGATAAGTGAGATGCTTTTTTGGCCAAAATGATGGAGAGTCCTCCGTAGGTGTGAAATAGTTTCCCAAGGGTCCAGAATGTGAGGTTTGTTTACATTTTTCACCTGAATTCCGTCTGCCTCGTCAGAGAGCCTGCAGTCGTTCAGCATGTGCTGGCTGCTCCGTGGAGCTGCTGTCAGGAATGCTTCCCTTCTCACCTTCCCAGCCTGACATTCTGCTGAATTTGTAACTCGCAAGGAAGACAGATGCAATTTATCTTCCTATATCTCTATAAAGATCCAGAAAGATACACTAATTTGTTAGAATTCATTCAGAACCATCCCACAAATCAGGACCCATAGACTGGGAAGGCAATTTTTTAAATGTCAAACAAAAATCTTGAGGACCAAAATTGAGGTTGAGCAAATTGGCGCAGGAGACAGAAGCCTCTGGCACTGGTTCTGACTTGGCTCTGGCTCCCATGGGGCTGGGGGCCCTTCTGGTCCCTAAGGGAAGAATGCTCCATCCTGTGTGCTTTACGTTAAGTGAAGTCACTAATGCCTCCTGTTTAGCTCTGAGCAGCGCTGTATTCGGGCTCCTGACTTGCTAACCTCTCACCTGTCCACTGACCAAGCTCTTTTCATAGGTTCCTAAGCACAGTCACAGTGGCCCAGGGAAGGATAAAGTGGACAGGCGCTGCTTTCAGCCCTCTCCACTGCAAGTAGTGGGCGTACCAGAACCATAATCCTTCTACCCTCCATGTCTGTCCCATGGCATTTTAAATCTGCTATCCTTATTCTGTGAGCAGATATAGAGAAAAGACATGTTTCTAGTTATTTTATGGATAGATTATGGCCCAAATAAGCCAATTAACCCAATCAAGGCAGGATTTTTACTCAAAAGCACAGGCACCAAGTGACAGAGAACGCCAACAATCCCTCTCCTACCACATCCCCACCGACCCCTAGCAGTCCTCCTTGGGCCCCGTCACACCTCCCTACTAGAACAGTGATTTATAGGACTGTCATTAGGCTTTGTGACCTTGAGACTATCAAAGAGCTTTCATAGGGTTTCAGTGTTCTCAGAAATAATGTGAGGAGGCTGGACTATTGAGGAGTCTATTTTTAATCAGTATTCATTCCATAGATATTAAGCATCTCCAAGACACTGAGCTGAGGACCATGGGAGAGGTGACCAAGATGTTGGACGGGAGCCCTGCCTCCAAGGAGCTTGCTATTTAGAGTTGAGTAGGAGAACGGAGAATCATACATAAATGCCTAGACCACAAGATAGAAAGTGATGAGGCTGTGGTGGACTCAAGATGGCCGACGACTCTTTACTACTAGAGGCGGGGTTGTGTTCTCCTGCCCTTGAACCCAACTGGCCCTGTGGCTTGTCTGGACTAACGAATGAGCCACAGTAAAGCTGTGACTTCTGAGCTGGCCCTCAAGAGATCTGCACCTTCTGCCTTTGCTGCTTGGAATACTCCCTCTCAAAAGCCATGAAAGTAGTTCAAACTCCCCGAGACCACCATGTTTGAGGAAGCCCAAATTAGCCACATGGAGGGGAGTGCCTGTGGAGGATGCTGATCAGGATGCTGATCCTAGTCTCATTCATAGGAAATACACACTGAAGTATTTAGATGTTAAGGGACCAAATATATGCAACTGACTCTCAAATACTTCAGATAAAATAGTCTGTCACTCATATATTCCATGACATAATGTAATATAAACATAGAAAGTGTGCAAATAATAAAGCAAATAGAGCAAAATATTAACAATAGGTGAGCCTGGAAGATATGGGTGTTTTATGTATTATTCTGATCCTTGCAACTTTTCTGTAAATTTGAAATTAAGTATTTTCAAATTAAAAGTTACTAAAAATAAATCCTGATACAGACATATTTATCCTGTGGATAAGTAGTTAGGATTATCTAGTGCTTACCAATGGCTGACAGTGGCCCAGAGAAGCCATTCAACCTTGCTGGGCTTCTGGGTTTCCACTAGTCAAAAGGAAGCCATTACACTGGCCCAGCCCTCTCAGCAGCCCAGTGTGAGAGCTGACACCCCGCCTCGTCTGGCAACTCGGTTGGGGAGCAGTGCCAAGGGGACACGATGGTGAGCTTCGTGTTCCTGTTTGTTCGTCTTGGCCCCCCTGTTAGATGTTAAACCCCAACAGGGCAGGCACCAAGCCACCGGTAATACGGCATGCATTCATTCAAGCAATCATTCATTCACATATTCATTTAATTTAATCCAATCCAATTTTTATTGGATGACAGCTCTCTGGTCATCAGTCTAGCTTGTCCCTCTCATATTAACTAGAATAATTTCAGTCTTAAAGTGCATACTCAGCATGCTAAGTTTCAGGGCTCTAACTCTGGCCAGCAGTGTGGCCACTGAGGGAAGGGGTGAAGGTATTCCCGACGGCCATCAGACTCTGCCTGGTTCCACATATGGAAAAGCAAAGCCCAGCTCTCGCTCTTCAGCTGGAGGAAACTGGGCCTCCTTTTTCCTGTGTGCCCTCCTGCGGTAGAACCATTTAATAGTGCTGGTTGAAGGGGAGGCCTCCACAGCCTCTGACCCCACCCTCATCCTCGTGGTCCATAATCCTTCCACATCAGGGGTTTACCAGATGGAGCTGTAACGCTCGGAAGCCACCATTTGCCCTGTGCTCTGTCTTAACTCAGGGTTTAGCAAGGGGTGTTATTACTGAATATTTTAATTTTTACTTTATGACTTCTGTAGCTCCCACTTCATATACTTTTCACAGGAAGAGGGTTTACACAATCCCCTTGGTCCTGATCTGTGCTATCCTCTACAACCTTCTTAATCTGAGATTTTTCAGCCTTGTTTTCTAAGTAGCAGGGACTTGTCTAGCACAATCAGAGGCGACCTTAATTGGAATCTAGATCTTCTAACATCTCCCTGCTGGTTAGTGCTGCTTTCAGAAAAAGACTGCTGGAAGCGAGGCTGCAGGCTACTGTGTGCGTTTGAAGGGGAGTGAGAAAAGATGATATTCACGTAATTGACAGAGGCTTGGAGTTAGGATTCCCTTCACTTTCAAGTGCTCCACGTGTCTAAGCACCTGTGGTCCAGGCGGGAGAGAAATACATGGCTCACTAACCTCACCGCCTGGTGTTCTCATTTCCTGGCCCTCCCCTCCCGCTCCCACCCCAGTAGCTTTGGTCCAGGGGAGAAAGGAGAGGCTGAGAAACGAAGAAGGAAAAAGCAGACTGGGGACAGGATGAACGTGGAAAAGAGAAAGCTGATTAGCTCTCCCTCCCTACTCCTCCTGCAGCTGAAAAACAGCTGCTGTCCCTTTAACTTAACTCTAACCTCCCCGCGAGGGTGGGAAAGCCGTCCACGCTGCGCTGCGGCTTTGCATTGGAATCAGAGATGGGGACACAGAGGGGAATTATGTGGGGAAAACACTCTTTTTTATGGGAAAAGCACTCTCCCTCCACTCCTGGAAGAGAGAATTCAGATAAGCAAACAAGAAAATTTTTAAAAAACAGAAAACCTTCAATATACTGCTGATATGTGCCCTAAGAAATTCTGTAAAATAGTGCTGATCTGAGGGGGTGAGACAACGAGCCAGAAATGTCCCCAAAAGAAAAACGGACAGAAGGGAATATTGAAAATATTACCTGCCTCTGCACCTCTGCTCACGGAACCCAAATCACCTACAACACGCCATCTGGCGAGCTACAAAGTCAGCTTTAAGCAAGTACATCTACTGTTGTTTACATTTTAATTATTATATTTTATGGGACTGTTAAATTTTATTGAAATACAAACTTGTTTACCCAAATTTCTCTTTGCCATATGGCTCAATAATTGGGCCTGTCTCATAGGCTTCATGGGGTCAGGATGAGAAATAATGATGTTCCATCGTAACAGGTTAGTCCAGAATGACGCCGTCCCAGCCACAGCCCGCAGGGGAGGGCTAGGCCAGCCCTGGGAGCTGTCCTTGAGGACTTAAAATGCCCTTTGAAAATCTCTCTTCAGAAGAAATTGCCCTCCACTGTTGCTCTCAAATCCTGTGTGAGGGATTTTTATGACCATAAAATGGGCAGAAAGTATAGAAGTCACTCATCACATCTGGGGAGGGATGGGCTACCGTTTGTGATGTTTACCCATTCCTGACAAAGGAACGTTTTATTTTGTCATAATAGAAAAACGTTAGCTTTCTCCCGAAATGGCATATTTTGTGGTGAGATAGAACTCCTTCTACCCTGCAAGGAGGAAGAAGCTTTTTAATAAATCCAGTATTCCCTCTTTTTGTTTAGAAATTCTCTCCTGGTCATCCACAGAATCACTCCGAAGACCAGAGGGGTTTGTGGAAGTTAAGAGCCCCAGGGGTTCTCCTCGGCTCTCTTATTTCATCTGTTCCAACCTGGTGCTGCAGGAGAACACGGAGGGCAAAAGAGGCCTCCCCATTTTCACAGGGAGCATAACTGTTCCTTTCCTCTGTGAACAGGGAGAGGAAAGATGCCAAATGCAGGGCTGGGGAGCCATCAGGGCTCAAAACCAAGCTCAGAGCAAACGGCGAAGGCCTCTCTTTGATTTATCCCACGTGGGGCTGGAATCGCCATTCGTATTGCCATCCCAGGTTACGCCAGATGGTCCCAGGGCTGGGAAAGACCATAGCCAGGTGCCAAGGGCCAAAGGGGGTGGTGGGTTGGAGTGAGCCACCATTGGCCAAGGATTAAGAAAGTGGAAGGCAAGAAGGTGCAGCCAAGCTGATTCTAATTCTGGCTACGCAAAGGTGGCTCTGGGTTGCAGAGCTGTGCAAGAGATGGCGGTGCCTCAGGAACTGACTGCAGCTGCATGTGTGCTGGCCCTAGCAATCACAGCCAGACAGCAGCCACAGGGATGCTTCTGAATGCCTAGCCAGGCAGAAATTCCAAGAGTCCACCTCTCCTCCTCTGCCCTTTCTATGGTTCTTCTCGGGATGATGATGATGTGATCATGATGACGACAAAAAAGCATCTTTCTGATTCTATCAACTGTTCAGTCACGTCACACAGCTGCCTCATTGTGAGGTGGGCAGGGTGGGCGAGTATGCCTATTTCAGAGATAAAGAAATCAAAACTCAGGAAGTTTGAGGGGCTGCCCCTCGGCCAAGCGGTGAAGTTCGTGCACTCTGCTTCGGTGGCCCAGGGTTTCGATGCTTCCTGGGTACAGACCTAGCACCATTCATCAGGCTGCGCTGAGGTGGCGTCCCACATAGCACACAGCACAATTAGAAGGACCTACAACTAGAATACACAACTATGTGCTGGGGGTCGTTGGGGAGAAGAGGAAGAAAAAAAAAAAAGAAGATTGGCAACAGGTGTTAGCTCAGGTGCCAATCTTTAAAAAAATTTTTTAATTAAAAATTAAATTAAATTTAAAAAGCTCAGGAAGTTTGAAGGATTTTTTCCCAATCTCACAGCAATACAGTCAGGATTCAAATTATTCAGAGCATATACTCCAAATCCTATGTTCTTTACTACACCAACTTTTTTTCCTAAAATCACCCAAGAAAAACCTAATATGAGAAAAGAGAGCTGGCCTTTAAGGAATACCTAGTCATAATGCTGAATAGTGTTCTTAGCCTGCCAAGGGCAGGATTTTCAAAGTAAGGTCATATATCTCACAGTCTTCTGTTTAGACTCTTTTATTTGACAAGTTCAAGGTTGCCTGGAAACAACTAGCAAAGAAATGAAAAACCAATATGGCATCTTTTTTTAGTCCAAAAATTTAATTGAATTTATTACTCAGATGGGAATTTGGATTTTAAGTCAATTTTTATATGGCCTTCAGAAATGTAGTTTCCTTCACTTTAACTAGTAAAACTTATTTGAAATGAATTTGTAAATTCACAAGTGCCTCAGAAATCCCATCAATGCCAAGAAAGCTTTCTATTAATCAGACAATGCTAGGTACTATGGGGAAGGGACTAGAAAACGTAATCCCGACCCTCCAGCTGTTGATTATTGAGTTGTGATTGGTGGCATAATCACCAAAGGGAAAGGGGAAAGTGAGGGGAGGAATGGAGTCCAGGCAGGAAAGGGAGAGGTGTGAATAGGGAGGAGCCAGGATGCACAGGTCAGCACTGAGGGCTGGTAGGAAACAAGATAGGTAGGTGGGTGGGTGGGTGGACTGAGGACTTTGCAGGCAAGGGTGCACTGCTGGCAGGGGGTGTTTGAGAAAAGGGAGTTCTGACTGGCCTGGAGGGTTCCTGGAGGAAAGTAGAAGACACGCTGGGACAGTGGGCTGGGACAAATTATGGCATGTCAAACAGAACAACTGGTGTCCGACCTGATACACAATGCAGAGCCTGGGCAGGTTTCGGAGCAGGAACACTAAGTGATCTAACAGGTCATGTTGGAGTGAACCTCGAGGCAGAGACCCGTTTGGAGGCTGTGGGGCCAGAAGTCAGCGAATGAGAGCCTGACTAGGGAAATAGCAGTGAGAATAGTAAGAGACAGGGAGATTGAAAGAGACACAATGACTTGTTACCGTGTGTTAAAGGCTTCTCTTCAAGGTTCTAGTCAGGGAACCTGTGGGCTTAGCCAAGTTTGGGGACACCTGAGATAGTCCTCAGCCAGGCAAGAAGATGAGGAGCCAAAAAACAATCAGGGCAGAAGGAAATAATGGAGATTTCTCAAACACGGATTCCACCTTTTTAAACACTCTTCAGCCCTTTCCTGCCTCCCTATCTTCAACTTCAAGGCTGCCATCCATCCATCCATCCATCCACTGAGCCCGTCGATGAATAAAAATTGATTGTGTCCAGTATGAGCAGGAGCCCCCTAACCTGTGAGGCTGCCTTATTGACTTGTGTCCTCTGCAGCCCCTCTTTGGACCCTGTTGTCTCACACTCCCCAGGGCTGGCTTCCAAGGCTCCATTCCCAGGACTTTTCTACTCTGCAATGGCGCTGGGTTCCTTGGCATGGCTGTTTGTATGCTTTTCATCATTATCAACTTGAAGGGAATTTCTAGGGCTAATTCCAGACCCACATCATGCTAGGATAAACCACAGCACACCCAGTGTCTCCCAGCTGGGTGGCCTATCCCTCTTTTGTCCATGTGGCCCCACTTCTCCAGCAGTGACTTCTAGATTATCTTTCTTGACCCCTAGATAGTTCACAATTGCCCCTCACAGTAATTTACAGTTTGTCACTAAAGGCTTCAGACTTTTTCAACAACTCTCCCTCTCTGTATTTTCCTTTGGCACACACTCCCTTCCTGCTTCAATGGGAGCCAACTTACTTATCAGTAATAGCTTCCATTTCATGTTTTTCTACAAGGCTTCTGATATCGTGCTAGGCGTTTCACATTATCTCTAGGTGTTGGTACAGCTAAGGAAATGGCAGGGCAAGAATTTTAATCCATCCTTCCAAGGGTGTTGTGTCTTCACTTATCCCTAAGGCATCAGTTAGACTAGTTTCTAGCCTAGAATCCGCTGGAACTCTTGAACTACATTTTCACGACGCTGCTCAAATTTCATTTTTTCCTTGACAACCTCCTATAAACACGCAATGTCAGCTAATGAATCAGAAAATGACCTAGAATCAGAACCTTTTTTGAACTGGAAGGGATCTTCAAGATCATCTCTCTTAACCCCTCTTTTTACAGATGAGGGACCTGAAGCCTCCAAAATGAAGATGCTTTCCCGAAGGCCACCAGCTGTTGGGGGATGGAAGTGGCACTAGAAGCCGGTGCTGCTGCCTGTGCCCCCAGCTCAGAGCAGATGCTCACGGGGCACTGACAGCAGCCAGGGGCTGGCGGGCCGCTGTGAGAGTCACAAGTCCTTCCTCCGTCCCTGACCGCGTGGCTGACTTCTAAAGAGTGCTAGTTGGTTGTGATAATACTGCCTAAATAAGATTTTCTGCCCAACTGCAATCTGGCTGACCTTTCTGCAGTTTACCTTTGCCAGATCTGGAAAATGTCTGAAGGGAAATTAACAACAAAGTTGATTTTTTTTAAAGGTTAAAACCTTGATTTGCGTTTCCAGATCACAACCATTTTATTTCAGCTTTGAAATTTTTCCAGATTTTCCAGATTTTTGTTATTTATGAATATACCATAATAATAAACCATGTGTGGTTTCAAAACCACACATGCTCCCACAACTAGAAGGACCTGCAACTAAGATATATAACTGTGTACAGGGGGGGTTTGGGGAGATAAAGCAGAAAAAAAAAAAGATTGGCAACAGTTGTTAGCCCAGGTGCCAATCCTTAAAAAAAAACAAAACCACACGTGCAACCAGGAGGTGTATGTTAGAATTAACCTGTATAACAACTAGTAAGAATATTATGCTATGCTCACTCCGAGGTATCTGCAAAGATGAGTATGGCCTATGCCCCAAACAGGGATTTTTTTCCATCTTCTCTGTAATTTAAGGTTGCATGGTTAAATAGTAAACAGCTCACAGCTGCAAAAAGGAAGTTGAAGACAGACTATAATTTCGCAGCAAACAATTCCAAAGAGGTCTGTAATTTGTGATAACAGTATTGTTACTCTGATTCTTCCCTTATATATTGCATTCCCCTTAACACAAACCTTCATGAAGGATTCCGTGTTCTGAAGTATTAGCACATCCAGTGAAAGAACCAAAGAAAGAAAATTTTTTTTAAGACTTTCTTTTTTTTTTACTTTTCCTTTTTCTCCCCAAAGCCCCCCGGTACATAGTTGTGTATTTCAGTTGTGCGTCCTTCTAGTTGTGGCATGTGGGACACCGCCTCAGCATGGCCTGACGAGTGTTGCCATGTCCACGCCCGGGATCAGAACTGATGAAACCCTGCACCTCGGAAGCGGAGCACGTGAACTTAACCACTTGCCCAGGGGGCCGGCCCCTAAACAAAAATTTTAAATTTGCCCACAGGCCCTCCATCTTGCCATTTTAGTCAAGTGCCAACGACAACAGATAGACACTATTACCAGAAACTTCGGGGACAGTCTTAAATTAAGCCGAGGTGAAAAGGAGATTTTTTGGCGGTCTTTTGTTATCAATAAATCTGGTCATGTAATCGTTTCAATGTTTCATCAGAGTACAATTGAATTGTGTATGCAGAGAAGCGGCCTGGAATTCATCAGGGCACAGAAGAATTTGGCGTTTAAAAAATACCCAAATGAAGCAATTTTATGACCTTGAGTTTCTAATAGAAGAGACACCAACAGTTAACGAGGTTTCAAAATGTTCCCCTCCTCTTCAAATTCCAGGGCTATGCTCCACTAAAGCTGCCAGAGATGACTTGGAATAAATGACGCGAACTGAGAAGCCAGGGCGATGGGAAGCTAATGATGCGTAACACACTTTAGCAGCACTGGACTGCCGTGAAGGCTAAAGCCCTTACCATGGCAGCGCTGAGCAACTGCATGGAGCCTCAAAGCCGGGGATTTGCCCTGGTCGCTGGGGTGGGTGGGCTGCAAGAGAGCACAGGGTCCCTCTGAGACGGCACTCCCTCTGCTCCACTGGAGGCTAGTGACCGCGGGGCTAAGACAAAGCACGGGGATTTTTCACTTCCAAACTTCCTCAGGATTCTGATATATCTTTAAAGGGGGAAATCCTAAAAATGACGAGAAAATGGAGGAGGCATGGGAGAGAGTGAGCTAAGGGGAAGCATGGAGAGCTGTCTCTCCAGCCGGCCCTGGGGGCTGGGGGGCGGTGGGAGTCCTGGAGGCTCCTTGAAAACCAGAGGCTGACGGAGCTGCGTTTCAGTATGAGACAATTTCCTCACTCTCTATTTTTAAAAAGGATATCAAATCACCCCCAAGACAGTCCAGAGCCAATTAAGCTGCTTTTCTTCATCTTCAAAGCCAGAGAGAAGACAGACCTGGGTATTTAACTACCTGTCATTTTTTTCCTCTTCCAAAGGGCTCTAGCCAAATGATAAGGAATTTTCCAGACCGGGGTTGGGGTGGTGGTGTCCAGTTTAATGTTTATGTTTTAAAAACCAATGCCATTTAAACAAAGCAATACAAAACAAAACAACCAACCAGCCTCTTCTTAGCGAATTCATCATGCAGCATTTCCAGCTGTAGGGTTCTTAGCTTCCTGGGGCTGGCAGAACAGAGCAGCACAAACTGGGTGGCTCAGAACCACAGAAATGTATTGTCTCACAGTCCTGGAGGCCAGAAGTCCGAGGTCAAGGTGTCAGCAGGGCCTCACTGCCTCTGAGCCCCATGGGGCAGGATCTGTTGTGGCCTCTCTCCTAGTTTCTGCCAGCCTCAGGCGTTCCTCCAGTGTGGATGGCCATCTTCTCCCTGTGCCCTCGCATCCTCTTCCCTCTGTGCGTCTGTGTCCAAATGTCCCCCTTTCATGAGGACACAGGGATACTGGATCAGGGCTCAGCTTAACGGCCTCATTTTAACTTGGTTTCCTCTGTATAGACCCATCTCCAAATAAGGTCACATTCTGAGCTACTGGGGACCAGGACTTCAATGTATCTTTTTTGGGGGACACAATTCAGCCCATAACAGAGTTTTTGGTGAGAATGTAGACATTGGATACTGTGGGCTCGCCTGCTTCCCCTGGAAGTTGTGACGACCCCGAGGGTGGCCCCTGCCCATTTCCAGAAGCACTACCAGCCCACCCCCAGGACTGAAAGCTCCTGGGTCTGTCCACAGGGAAGCCTCTCTCACAGGTTTTGAACTCAACCTAAGGAAGATTTTTCTCTTCATGGAGAATCCATCTGCGGTTAAAAAAAAATTAGTAGAAAAACAGAGTTCAC
This sequence comes from Equus quagga, assembly GCF_021613505.1. Taxonomy (NCBI): domain Eukaryota; kingdom Metazoa; phylum Chordata; class Mammalia; order Perissodactyla; family Equidae; genus Equus; species Equus quagga. The sequence goes on from NC_060272.1 coordinate 75,659,608, forward strand.
TTACCTTTCACTTAGATGTGGCATATTAAACACCAACTTTCTTTTTCTCCCCAAAGCCCCCCAGTACACAGTTGTATATCTTAGTTGCCGGTCCCTCTAGTTGTGGCATGTGGGGTGCGGCCTCAGCGTGGCCTGACGAGCGGTGCCACGTCCGCGCCCAGGATCCGAACCAGCGAAACCCTGGGCCGCGGCAGCGGAGCACGGGAACTTAACCACTCGGCCATGGCTAGCCCCAAAACATCAGCTTTCTAACCCTTTTTCTCCCAAACTCTGCTAAGATGACAGTAAGGCAATAAAAAAATTATTTTAAAAGTATTAATTATGATGCCAACTATATGACATTCTAGAAAAGGCAAAACTATGGAGACAGTAGAAGGATCTGTGGTTGCCAGAGGCCCAGGGAGGGAGGGATGAATAGGCCGAGCCCAGGATTTTGGGGGCGGCGAAACCACTCTGTACACCTTAAAGATGAGCACTGTGATGACAGTTTGTCCAGACTCAGCGAGTGTAGACCACCAAGGATTAACCCTCGCGTAAACTACGACCTTCGGGCGATTAGGATGTGTCAGTGTGGGTACATCGGTTGTAACAAACTTCCGATCTGGCGGGGTATTGATCATGGGGAGGCTATGCACGTGGGGGCGGGGGGAGGGGGCCGGGATATGGGAACTCTCTCACCTGCTCAATCTTGCTGTGAATCAAAAACTGCTCTAAAAGAGAGTTTATTGATTAAAGAATATGAATTAACCTCACAGACAATGAGCACAGAAAGGAAGGAGATTGCAAACACTATTTGAAAGCTCGAAGCAGCTGGAGGCAAGGCCAAGGAGCGGAGCGGAAGGCGCAGGCAGCGGCGCCCGGACGCGGGTGGGGCGGGCTTGGTCCCCGAGACCGGAGACCGGAGACCGAAGACCGCTCCGGGGGCGCGGCCGCCCCGGCCCCTCGCCCTCTCACTGGGCTGGGACTTTCCGTCCGTCCCTGCAGGTCGTCTCTCCCGCAGAGACATCCTCCGCCACCCCGCAGGGGACGGAGGCTGAGCCGGGCTTCCCGGAGTCCTGGGAGCCCGTGGGGAGGGAGACGGGTCTCATCACTCAGGTCCCCTGCCTTGATGTCCCCTCACGGGGTGTGTGGCGCCCCTGAGCCCTCTGGCTCTGCAGAGCGCGAGGGAGGAGGGCAGCGAGAGCCCAGCTCCGCTCCCGGGACCCCGCCCGGCGCCGGCCCAGCCCACCCGCCTCGAGCCGGGAGAGGCGCCGCCCAGCCGGCCTTCCCGGTGCTGCCGCGGGATCGAGCCCTGCTCCCCGCCGCCGCCGCCGCGCCCCCGCTCGCTCTTCCTCACTCGGTAATCAGACCCCACAGGTCTCCCAAGTCCAAACACTGTCAAGCGGTGTACATTTTGAGAAGTCTTGCCCCTGCCTCCTCTCCTTCCCACCCCATTGCCCTGCCCCTACAGAGAACTCTTTTTATTGGGTTTTTTGCTTTTTATTGGCCTGTCCTAGTTCCCTCGCCGCCTTTACAGGGACTGAGGTTTATAGTGAGGTTTCGGAAATTCCCATTCTGCTAAATTAGTTTCACTCATTTCATCCTCCAAATATCTGCTGAATTATCCTGTCATCTCCTCCTCCATTTTTAACCCTTGTGAGTTTATACTTGGCAAAGTTGCCTTACTGCCATCTTAGTGCAGTTTCATGAGAGAACGGAGAAGAATTCTCCAGGAGATTGCATTCTTGCTCTCTCATTCTCTCTCTCTCTTAACCCTGTATAAATTGTAAAAAAATAAGGTGCTGAAAAATACACGAAGCTCGTGGGTGCGGTTTAACACCGACAGAGCGAGCGCCCAGTGAGCCAGGCCCGGGCCGGACACAGCACGGCTGACCCGCAGCCTGGCGCACGCCCACGGTCACAGCCCCTCCCCAGGACGGCGCATCTTCAGCTATACAATCGTCCCCACGGGGAAGCTGGGTGAAGGGTGCATGGGACTCTGTCCTATTCTTGCAACAACGTGTAAGTTTATGATTATTTCAAAATAAAAGTTTATAAAATGAATTACACGTGCATCAAAATGTGACTTGTTTTCTATACTTTTTGTAAGAGTTCAAATCACACAGCAGAAAAAATCATTTGGAAAAGCACCTGTTCACCTTTTACTCTCTCTTTGGAAAATACAATCACTATACATTTGTAAGAAAAATAAGCAGACAAGGAGAGGAAGAGAATTCAAAATTTTAAAAAACTGAATGATTAATAAAAACCCCTATGATGAAGTTCTATTACTGTCTTCATTTGATGAGTGATGAGAAAATAAAGGTGCTATGTAACTTGCCCAAGGTCACACAGCTTGTAAGCCTTTGTGCCCAGCCAGGTCGGGTTACATTGTCACTCAAGTTGTGGTGCTGGCACTTCCTCAGAGATGCCTCCCCTCGAGGTCCACCTCAACCGCCCTCCCTTTCGAGTTCTCTCCTCTCAGCCGTCTTCTTTTCCTCCAGAGTGGTTGTTACCAACTGACCTTATATGATACATTTATTGGTGTTTTTTTATGGGCTCTCTCCCCCCTAAAATATAAACTCCATGAGGGCTGTTGTCTGCCTTATTTACCTCTGGCCCCTAGTGCCCAGAAAAATGCCTGACACATAGTAGGCACTCAAGAAATATTAGGTTGATGAAGAAATAAATAAAATTAATGTTAAAAGCAAAGGAATGTATGTAATCTTTAAGAGAGCACCCTACATGGGATAGCTTCTCCCTTAATTTGATACCAGAAGCTAGGAAAAAAATCATCTTTCTCATCAAGGATCTTTTCCGAAATCTGAGACTGTGTATCAGAAAACCATAAAAATGCTTGCAGGCGACATAAGACGAACAGAGCTCCTAGCATTTCCCATTATATTCATACCCTTAAGAAGTTAGTAATTGAACTAATAAGTTATCATGAAGATTACACCATCACCAAGAAATCAGTGTTCTGAGGTGATGTCAGAATCCCGTCCCACCTAGCAGACGGTGGTCCGTGTCCCCCAGTTCCTGTGGAGGCGGGTTCTCAGGTGCTGGTTCCCACTTGTATTTAGCAGTCATCCGGTTGGTTAGGGCATATTTTCCAGCGTGTGGTACACACAAACAATACTTTACTTGAAAAGAAATCTTTTACTTTTGTAGATTTAATGTAAGTGATGTCACTTGAGCTGTCCCTAGGAAGTCTGAGGCTGCTCCACTGAGTCTGTGGGATACGGCAACACAGACAGTCACTGAGAGGTAATCAAGTCTTCAAGTGGTACTCAACTTCCAAGGCATTCTTTTCACACCCCAATCCTTCCGACACCTCCCACCTCACCGCAGCAGAGTGAGAGAAGTAATTTCCACACAGCAGACACTTGCCACAACCCTGCAGCTGAGTCAGAGAAGTGTGAGTCTCCGTGAGCTCGCGCCACAGAGAGCAAACCCAGGCCCTGGGTGAGAGTGAGGACCCTCGGTTCTGTCTGTTGGATGACTTGCTCAACGTCTTTTGCCTCCATTTCCTCATCTCTAGAATGGAGATAATCACAGTACTTATCCAATAGGGTTGGGATGAGTACCCAAATACCCAGTAAACCTTAACTCTTCCTGTCTCACTAGAACTTAAGCTTACTGAAGGCAAAGATTTTGTCTGTTTTGTGTAATAAAGTTCCTCAGGGCTGGCATGTGTCGAGTGCTCACAAAAATATTTGTGACGTGAATGAATGACAAATTCTAGCACAGCATGGACGTGCAGTAACAAAGTAGAAAGAGCAGTGACTACGTCCATAGAAATAACGATGAAGAATTCATAGTCCGTGTCTGAATTTAAGCAATCACAGAGGAAGAATTCTGTCTATGATTGGCAAATCAACCTTGATATAAGGAAGTTAGATTGTCTCACCAGCTGGCACTGGGTGTGAAACAGCGCAGGCCACGTACAGAATGAGAACCAGGGCCACAAATGAAGAAGAGTGGCCTTTCCCTTGCTCACTCTTGGATAAAGACATCAGCTTCCCAGTGGAGAGGGATTAGACGTTAAGAACAAAACAAGGCTCCAGCTTCCCAAATATTTGAAGACAAGCAGCAGGCCATCACTGCATCTCTCTCCCTCCGGCTCCACACGCCCCGTCTCCTTCAGCTGCCCCATCGTGCGGCTCTCAGATTCCTCCCTGCTCCACCTCCCACCCCTGGGCGCTTTCTGCTTGTCTTGGCATGCACTTCTGCATGGGAAACCCCGCACGCTACCTGGCCAGCGCAGAGAACAGCAGGAATTCTAGAAACCACACTTTTATCAATACCACCTAACAAGCAGGAGCTGTTGTAGCAACTGCTTCACAGAGTTCACACTGGGCTGACTCACGCTGTCACTAAATTACCAAACCCTCCACCTGGGGACTCCTTTCAAGTCAGGTCGCCACCTCCCAGGTCCAGAAGAACCGATGTCTCAGTGGGTCAGTGGGATATTTTTTCTGTGGACAATTACACAGGCATACTGCAGGTTTGGTTCCAGACCACTGCAATGAAGCAAGCAATGCAATAAAATGAGTCACACATCTTTTTTGGTTTCCAGTGCATATAAAAGTTATGTTTACACTACACTGTAGCCTATTAAATGTGCGATAGCATTATGTCTAAAAATAGCATTGGGTACGTACCTTAGTTAAAAAGCATTTTATTGCTAAAAGTGCTAACGGTCATCTGCACCTTCAGCAGGTTGTAATCTTTTTGCTGGTGGAAGGTCTTGTAGAAAATGCGCTATCTGTGTAGCACAATAAAGCGAGGTATGCTTGTATTCATATTTTATGTTATAAAAATATAATTATGTACTGAAAATTTAGAAAAGAAAGAGAAGAAATCGTCCATGATCCTGCCACCCTTCGGCAATCACTGTCAGTGTTTTAGCAGATTTTATGGCAGGTTTTCTATGTCTCTATAGAGGTGCACTAATACTATTTAATTTTATATCCTGATTTTTTTCAGTGAACTTAGCATTTTTCATCATTTGTTATGGCTTAGTAATATTCCTTCATGGGATTTAGACAGTTTACTTAACCATTACCCTATCATTAAATACTTAAAGTGTTTACTCTTCTTTCATGCTAATATAATATATAATAAGATTATTATTATATTATATATAATATATAATAATATAATATATTAAATATTAAAATATAATATATTAAAAATATTAAATTATACTAAATAATATAATATATTAAATATAATATATAAATATAATATAAATAAATAGTATAAATTTATAATAAATAAATTATATATAATACGATGTTTTTCAGAATTCAGGGTTATTTAGTTTGGTAAATTCCTTGAGGCAGACTGACATACACCCTGGAGTAAGGACAAGATTGACCTTTTTACCAGGGACCAACAGGCTTAGCTGTTTTGCAAGACAATCAAGTTACCCGTTTCCAAGTAAACTCTAAAATAATTTTTATTATTAAAAAAATTTTTTTAAAACAAATATTCTTGGGGAAGCTAATGATGAGGCAGAACTTAACAAATTTGAGAGCCAAGTTCTTTGGCTCCTTGTTGGAGCAGGGTGCCGTCTCCACGGCCGCCTGGCGGTGGACAGAGCGAGGGAGTGAACGTGCTCTGTTCTCCCTCAATACCCTGAACTCTATCCTCTGTATTTCACATCCAGTTGCAGAGGAAGGAGAATTGTGGGTCCTATTTAGCCCTCCCCCACTCTATCATTGAAGCCCATTTTAATGATTGCCAGCACACCCGAGGAAAGACAGGATCGCCCTGGACACTGGAGTTTGCCTCAGACAATTGAAGACCTGGGCATCAGATCACCCTCCCTGCCCGGCACATCCCTCCCACACCTGCCCTGAGGCCAAGGAGCTCATTAGCCCCCATGAAGCGTTGGGTGGAAAAGCTCATCCTCCCAATTCCAGCATCAGGGATGGGAGCTCCTTCACCAGCTGGCTGTGGAAGCAAACACGGAGATGGAGGCTGGGGACAAGCTGTCAGGCCATTGGTTCCTCTAAGAGTGGAAACCCACCTGCTCGTTCTTCCTGCCCAGTCTGCCTTTCATCTAGGGGTGTCTGACACGCCTACCCCACCCTCCTGACACACACAAAAAAACTCTTGGGTTCCTTGACACTGTCCTCTCCGCGGGTATTTATTTGGCAAGAGGAAACGGCTGAACTTCCTGGCCAGCCTGGTCACACCGTCTGAAAGAGGCTGGCGGGATGGGCTGGATGTGGGAACCTGTGGGCGCCAGAAAGCTTCAGGCTGCCTAGTGACTTACAGACCCATCACAGCACAGTCTGTGATCTTGGAAACCTTCCTGCCCTTTGCTTTGCCATCTTTGATTTAGGAGAAAAGAAAGGCAGCAGGAAGCAGGGAGGAGGCAGCGCCAGTGCAGTAAGATGCCTAAATAGCGCCTGTGGAGCACCTGTGCACACCTGGGTACCTCCTGTCCCTCTGCATAGACTGAATATTGTGTCCTGTGAAATTCGCACGCTGAATCCTAACACAAGGCGATAGTATTAGGAGGTGGTTAGGTCATGAGGGTGGTGCCCTCATGAGTGGGATTAGTGCCCTTAAAGAGAGACCCCAGAGAGACCCCTTGCTCCTTCTACCATATGAGGACACAGGGAGCAGGTGGCCATCTAAGAACCAGGAAGGAGCCCTCCCTAGATGCCAAATGTGCCGGCACCTTCATCTTGGACTTTATTGTGAGAAATAAATGTTTCTTGTTTGAGCCACACAGTCTATGGTGTTTTTGTTATAGCAGCTCAAATGGACTAAGAGAGACGCTTAAACCCAGTGCTTGTTCCTAAGCCGCAGGTGTGCAGGGCTGTGTCCTCAGGGCAGGGCTGAGAGGTGGCATGATATGAGGGTTAGCAGGTTGGACTAGGAAATTTAGTCGCCTCTCTGCTTCTAACTCCCCATGTGACCTGGGAGAAATCTCTCAGGCTTTCGGGGTTTCCGGTGCCTTATCCATGAGACGCACATCGTAGAGCTTTGAACTATGTGGTCTCAAAGTTCTTTTGGAGCTGAAACAGCCTGTGATTCTATGAAACCAACTGCTAATTGCATGATGAACTTAATTCTAGAGACCATGCGCAATCCAGCAGCTCCGACCATTTCCCAGGGAAAGAGAGAAAAACATCTCCACTGCTTCTTCCTGCTCCTGACAATGAGTCACATTTAATCTCATTGTAATAACAGAGCAGTCATCTCTACACCTCTTTGTGGACTGTCATGTCCTACTGTCAGGGCTGCTGGAAGATTCTGGTGATGTGGTTCCTCCTGGGAGGGGGGATCCTTCCCCAGGGAACACCAGTCAACAGAAAACACAGCATTTCATTTGGCTGCTATTTACAGCTCGAGGCGCTTTCTCTAAAGCTCCGTGCTTTTGAGATTCTGGTTGCATTCGACAGACATTACATTAAATCCCCACAGAGAGGAAATACAAGGTACCCGCTGCACACATTACAGTGAGACCGTGCTGGGCAAGCAGATGGGCCCTCTCCTCTCCCGGGGACCTGAGGTCCTGTGCCAGGCAGGGGCCCGAGCTGGCTGGCACCACCCCACACCTGCCTTGCTGGGCTCGGGTCTAGAAACGGCATCTGCCTTCCAGTTGGAGAAAGCAAACGTGTTCTAGCATTTCCCCTTGTCACTTCAGGGTACATTTTCGAGTCCTCTGGGAAAATAATATTCCGTCGTGAACCCAGGGCGAATGAACGTCTGCAGCTTTGATTCCGGGAGTGGCTCCTCTGGGGCGATCAATCCTCACTCAGCTCTTGCCAGCAGAGTTCAATGAATTCCGCTGCCTGTTAAGTTACTCACAAATTGCTGGGCTATCAAGGGAGGGCTGGGGTTTAAAGCATCTTTTATTGGCTGCCAGCCACAGTTTCACATACTATTGGAATTCAATATTAGCAATGACTTCTTGGAGACAGGAAGTGTCTGAAATTGCCCTGTCCAGAAAAATGAGAGTCGATGGATTTCTTAATAAATATGTGGAGTGAGGACTTCTGTGAATCCATGCTGACTAACTCTGAATCATAATTAAATCCAATGGGCTCTTGGTTTTTCAAAGCCAACTAAGTCAGAACCACCTATAAACCCGACGTTTTCTCGTGAGAGGTGGAATTGCAGGGCTTGCCGGAGCCCGTCTTTGCTGGGAAGTGAATTGGTGAACCTTTCAAACTCATTCACTTTCTCGTAGGAGCCGCTGGCTTCATACTGGTTCTCTTGGAGACAAAATTAGGGCTGTTTATAGGACTTGGCTTTGATTTCTTTAACCCTGTTAGGGATCGGGGTGTGGCCATGTGTTCATCCAGTGGTAGCAGGTGACTGTCATGCACAGGCCTGCAGATACAATAGGCAAGACAGACCCGGTCGCTACCCTTTTAGGTTTAGTCCAGAGATGATGACACAGTGTGATCATTACTAGCATGCAGATGCCACAAGAACCCTGGAGACCACACTCCGCAGAGGAAGTGAAGTGGCATCTAAGGTAATCCCTGGGGGATGTAGACTGTTCCTGGGCAGCTGAAGGCAAATGTGCTTGTGTTACAGGCAGAAGGAACAGCATATGCAAAGGCCCAAACACACAAGGGAGCACAAAAGGAGTGGGCCACAGAGTACAGAGTGTGAGTCAGGGTGGGTGGGTGATGAAGCAGGAGATGGTTGATAAAAGCAGGGGCAGACGCTGGAGATCTTGAAAGGGGGGTGAAAGAATCTGGATTCTATTCTGGAGCAGGGTTTGTCAGCTTTGGGACTCCCAACATTTGGAGCGGGATAAGTCTTTGTTGTGGGCAGGGCGGGAAGCTGCCCTGTACATTGTGGGATGTTCAGCAGTGTCTCTGGCTTATGCTCACAAGATGCCGGTAGCAACTTCTCAGTCATGACAATAAAAAATGTCTCCAGACATTACCAAATGTCCCCTGGGGAGGCAAATCACCCCCTGTTGAAAACCCTTGTTCCAGGGGCAATAGGGAGCCATCAAAGAGTTCTGAGCAGCATGAGGCCCCCATAGCAGAAAAGTCTGCAGTCTGAGTAGCTACAGCCATTTCCTCTGCTCTTGCTCCCTGCCTCCTTCCGCCCCTCAGCCTGAGATTCTCGTGAACATTAAAGGCTGCAGGAGAAAGGGGAGTGGAAGTGCCTTGCCTCTGTGCCATCTTCTCAGACCCTGGAACTAGAAAAACCTTTCTGCCTTTGATGCGTTGGTGTACTTACTCTTACGACACAAAGAGCCTTCTTCAGTTCCCTCTTTGCCTTGTGGCCACAAAGCTTGGAATTATCTTTCTACTCAGTTGCATCAGCCTCTCTCAGTTGTGTGAGTTAGAGCTGCCTACAGGGGCCAGCGCGGTTAGGACATCTGTACTGTGGGAGGATGGGGACCTTTGGGACCTGGAGGTTGCTTGGCTGGGCCTTCCCGGCAGGGGGCAGCAGCCCCCGGGGGGGGGGGGGGGGGCCACTGCCGCAGGATCTTTGGATTGTTCAAGAAAAGCAGGAAATCCAGATTTCTGTGTAAAATCTCTCCGTATTTAAGTTCTGGCAATAAACTCAGATGTGTATGACATGTACCAGGCCAAATCAAATAGTCTTGGGGCTGTTTTCTGCTCAAGGGCCTATTGGTGACCTCTCAATGAGTGTTTTCTGTTTTAATTTTTTAAAAGAATTGTATCACTTCATTTTATTACTTGTTTTTTTTTTTTTTTATTTGCTCTTGTTTTAATGAGTCCAATTTCCTTTTTTTATTTTTGGAAGTAGAGGGTGGTGCTAGGTGTCTCCTGTTAACCCCACTCAAATCCATTTTCCATCTTTGTCCGCCCCGCTCTGTGTCCTGGGAGCAGCAACAGGCTCTCTTGCTGGGTGACTTCCTTTGAGAGGCAGTGGCTGGGCTCAGGCTTGGGAAGGAAGTGAGGTCAGACTACACAGGCCCCCAGGCCTCCCCTCCCCCTCTGCTGATCCTGTGCGGGCATGGGCTCGGGTCATGGGCTCGGGTCAGTCAGCCTTGCCTACAGCTGCCCTCCCCAGCTCTGGAATCTTCCCCCTGCTCGTGGTCCTTCTAGGCCAGGGGAGCTCAGGAGCTAAACATCTTCGCCATGACCTTGTTGGCTTCCCCCATCCGGCCTGGACCTTCGTGACTAGCCCCTTCATTAAACCCTGCTCAGTTATCTAGTTTGAGGTTCTGTTTGCTTCCTGCCAGGACCTGTGACTAACAAAATATACGTAATTCAAAGTAGAACATGTGAAAGTGGCAGGACTGTTTTGGTGAACAGAGTATAAATGATATGTTGGTCCCAGAGGAAGGGTGTTAGGAGTGTGGATGGGAAACCATAACTATAGCATAAACAGGGCAGGTTTCCAGATTCCCATCCACCCAATCAGGTCCGCTTCACCTGACACAAGTTGGAACCTTGGTTTAAAGCCTCTCATGGCCTTTCACGTGGAACAGCGCCTGTCCCGTACGAATCCGTTCCGTCCAGCAGGGAAAGTCCACCCTGGTGGAAAGGGCGGAGGCGTTTCACAGAACCTCGCCTGCCTGTTCTCCCCACAGTGCTGATTTTCCGTCTCCTTTGTTGACTTCTCTTGGGCCTATTGCTCATTGAAACACAGCCTGGCTCTTTCTAGGTAGGATCGAGTAGTAGTCAAGAGCAATTGCTTTTAAATTAGACACATTTGTGCTGGAGTCTCAGGTCCTCTCATTTTACCTGGATAGCTGTGTACAAGCTGTTTCATCTCTCTAAGCTTGGCTTTCCTCATAACCCACACCCCACAGGGTGGCAGAAAGAATTAAACAGGAAAATGTAAGGAAAGCACTCAGCATTGCTCCTGGCACAGAGGGTGCCCAATAAATGGAAGAGAGTATTAACAAATCAACCCCTGTTGTCCAGGAAGCTGTTAACTGTGAACAGCTCACGTGCAAGTGTGGACATCTGTCCATTTACAGCACACAGTGCTTCATCAGCCCAATGATTCTAAGTCACCCTCCGGATCACCAAAGAAAGATTAAGTTACGTTCAGTCTAATGCAGTATATTCTTATTGTTTCCGCATTTTGAAAATTCCTGTGACATTCTCTGTCTCCAGTCCCTGGTGCTCCTCCCGTTTTGTGTTTCTCGGAGATTACAGACGTGGTTCCGAGATGACATCTGTAAACCCCGTCAGCAGTCCGCAGCTACAGCTCCTCTGTCTAGAGGCTGGATTCGCTGCAAGCCGAATGCTGCCCTCTTGTATCTTCCCATTGATTAGAGGCTGCAGTTCCCATTTTATGTATCAGTTTCATGGAGAAGCTTGCCCTCCCAGTGTACTCTTAACTGGCCAGGATACCAAATTTCTCCTTAAAGTCAGTATGTCACTGGGGCCGGCAGTGGTTCAGTTTGCACACTCCAGTGGCTCAAGGTTTGTGGATTCAGATGCCGGGCGTGGACCTACACACCACCATCAAGCCATGACGTGGAGGCACCCCACTTACAAAAGAGAGGAAGGTTGCCACAGATCTTAGCTCAGGGCCAATCTTCCTCAACAAAATATATATATATCTCAATATGTCACTTGCTGGGACCATAAGGCAAAACATGCTATGTTGGAAACAAGGAAGACTGGAAGGCAGTGGTGATTCAAACCAGTATGGCTAACACAGTAAAGGGGAGACATGGAACCCTCCCTTGGTAGCCAACGCTAACTTTGTATTTAATGTGAAACTTGAATCTCTCTTAAAAACTGGATGATGTGACCCCATTTTCCCCCCATCCACCCCCAAAATAACTCTACTGCTTAGTCTCTTATTCAGGGGTGAATTGGCACAAAGAGTCACAAACCTGGATTATAGGCTGCCACTGTCCTCTTACAGGCTCTCAGTTCCTGATCTGTACATTTGACTAATAAAATCGCTGAGGTCCTAGCTGGCATCTGTTGAATATTTACTATGTGCCATCGCTTTACGAGAATTACCACTTTAATCCCCCAAGACAAACTTACAGAATGGAAACTCTTCTTATTGTCACTACTGATGAGAGACTGAGACTGGGAGAGGCTGAGTATGGCCTGGAGTTGGAGCCCAGCAGCCAGCAGCACAGGGTGAGTGAGGTCACCTCTCAGCCTTGTCCCTTAGAGAGATGGAAGGGCGCACACAGCACCCTGATGGTGTGCGAAGGAGCGAGGATGGGCTCCAGAGAGGTGGCTGGGCAGCAGGGCGGAATTGGCAGGACGCCTCAGCACTACAGGACGGGAGGGAAGGAGCAAGACCAGGAAGAAGAGTGCTCCCAGGAAGTGGGCCGAGTGTGCAAAGGCCCTGAGACAGGAATGCCCTCTGAGGCGTGTCTGAGAGACTTCAAGAAGGCCTCTTTGGCTGGGGCTGAGTAGTAGGGTAGGCAACCAGAGGAACTGGCAAGGGCTGCTCTTTGCATCTTGTGGGCTTCAGTAAAGATTTCTATGTTTTTCTGAATGTTACAGAAAGCCATTAGAGTTTTGTGCCTGGGGGTTACTTGGTCAGTTGGCGTTTTAAACAGGGGACCATAGCTGTTGTGTGGAGACCTGTGGGTGGGGGGTGGGAGGGGAAGCAGGGAGATGGTTTGGACAATGCACAGTGGTGGCTTGGACCAGGGTGGTCTTTGTCAGGGATGGGGAGGAGCAGGGTGGGGGAGGAGCGGAGAGGTCTGTTTGGGACATCTGAAGTCTCAGATGGCCGCTAGACATCAGTGTGCAGATACCAAGCAGGCCAGACCACTCGTCATGGTTCATTTTACGTGTCAACTTGGCTGAGTGTGGTGTCCAGATATTTGGTCAAACACCAGTCTGGATTTTGCTGTAAACGTATTTTTTCAAATAAGATTAGCATTTAAATCAGCAGCCTTTGAGTAGAGATTACTCTCCATAATGTGGTGGGCCTCATCCAATCCGTGAAGGCTTTAAGAGAAAAGAATTTCCCTGGGGAAGAAGGGATCCTGCCAGCAGATGGCCTTCAGGCTCGAGACTGCAACCCGGGTCTCCAGCCAGCCGGGCGACCAGACTCGCCAGCCCCACCAGAGTGTGAGCTAAGTCCTTGAAATGAACCTCTCCCTCTTTCTCTCTGTCTCTCCATATACATACGTATATACACACACATCCTAATGGTTGCTGTTTCTCTGGAGAACCCTGACTGATAAAGCACTCTAAAACTCAGAGAAAAGAGGCTAGAGAGAGAAATTTGGGCGTCATCAACATACGAGCCATTTAATAGGAATAACGTGCGAGCCACATAGATAATTTTAAAATTTCTAGAAATCACATTAAAAACGTATAAAGAAACAGGTGACACTAATTTTAATGTATTCTGCTTAACCCAATGGAGCCAACATTCTATCATGTCAACATGTAATCAATACAAAAATGTTAATGAGATAGTTTACATTTTTTTCCATACTGAGTCTTCAAAATCCAGTGTGTCTGTACCCTGACAGCACATCTCAGTTTGGACTCATCACATTTTAAGTGCTCAGTAGCCGCACATGGCTGGCGGCTAGCACACTGCACAGCACAATGCTAGACGGTGTTGAGATCCACGGGGCTGAGCAGGATAACTGGAAATGCGTGTGCAGTTGGAGCAGGGGAGAGGACAGAACCAAAGGCTGAGCTTGGGGCTCTCACGTGTTTAGCGGTTAGGAGAGAAGGAGGACCCAGCAGAGGAGCCCAAGACCAAGCGTCCAGTGAGGCAAACGAGAGCGAGAGTGTGGAAACCTAGACGCCAAAGGGGAAATGTAGCCCACGGTCAGTAAGATGCAGACTGAGATCTGACCATTGGATTGGGCTGGATGGAGGTCACTGGTGCCCTTGACAGGAGCAGAGCAATGGAATACCGGGGATGAAGAGCCGAGGAAGAGAACAGTGGGGTAGGAAGGGGAGACCGGGAGAATTGGCAACCCCTCGGGAGACTCACGAGGAAGGCGCTGAGCCACGGTCACGGTTGGAGGGGACGTGGGGACTGGGAAATTGTGTTTTAGACAGAAGATCTGATAGCACCGTGTGCTGTGAGTGTGCTGTGAGTGCCACACGTGTGGGAGTGAAGCCCTCAAGCTGGCGATGGGTGGGTCCAGTGCGCGAGCAGAGTGGTCGCTGCAGACGCCAGGATGGAGCACTGGGTACAAACGTGGGTGTGTGGATGCGGCACTGGGAGGACAAGGCTGTGCTGGCTTGGTGGTGAGCATTTGGAAGGGGAATGACAGAGGGAAGAAAGGGTGTGATACAACCTTCCAGAGAGTGGCAGGACGAAGTGACGACATGAAATGGTTCTCAAACCCAGACACGTGTTAGAATCACTACGGGAGTTTTACACTATGCCGATGGCGGGGCCCCACCACAGGCCAACTGTATCAGAATCTCTTGGGTTAAGTCATGGGAATCAGCCTTTAAAAAACTTTCTCCAGGTGATTCAATGGCACCAAGTTTGAAAAACACTGGGCTAGGGAAATGCAGTAGGATGGTGGCCGTGCCATTAAAACCACACCTGATGTTGGCAAGAGGTTTTGTATTTAAGTTAACATAACAATCTGTAGAATACAGAGCTTCGGAAAATAGCCCTCCAGTCTAAATCCTGGGGTGGGGGTGAGGGGCAGTAAGGAGGAGGCCGTGGTCCTTAGCCATCTTAGCACTCAGATTTACAGAGTAAGACTCCTCATTATGGAATATATAGAATAGAGGCAAAAAGGTTATCATTATTGTAGCCAGACATTCACTCTGCTGGGTGTTACATTCATCCTGCTGGGAGGAACCCAAATCAGGAGAGGAAGGAACAGGTTCCATTCAGACATTGCGTTTAGGAAGCTCATAAGACTGTCCCTGGGGAGAGCGGACTGCATATTAGCGGGAACCAGAGACTCGGAGGGAAGGAGTGTAAGCAAGTTGCATGGTAGATGACAAGGTGGGTGGGTTCATTCATCTATCACGTGTTCACTCAACACTCAGCAAGTACTTACCGAGTACTTACCGTGCATCAGGCTGCAGTCCTTGAGAAAAGGTAAGAGTTTATACGGTATAGTTTACAGTGTGTCAGTTGTTCCAGTTTCACCAACACAAGATCGACCCTCCAAAGAAACATTAGAAGATGAAGTGGGGAACACCGCACAGATGGAGCTGCATCACTTCACCCCGTTGGAAGGAGAACCAAATAATCCTCTGAGATCTCAATCCACCCACCCCGAGGGAAATGAGCAAGGCTGTGAGGAGCCTGGCCTTGGCTACCCTCTTCCCTCTTCGTCCATTCCTGGTACCATGCCTACTGTGTGCCAGGCATGCACTTGGCATAGAAACATGAGTTGGACATGGCCTGCCCTTCAGGGAGCTCACTGCTTAGTAGGGAAGAAAGCCAGAGGGCAGTTGCATCTCGGGCAGTGGTTAGGTAAATTCTCAAGTCAACATCAAGGAGAAAATCAAGTATAATCAAAATTATCCTTGGAAAAACATCCCTCAGGGAGGTGGTCCATTGGCCTCTGAATTGCCTCCTCTCCAAAAATACAGTGCAGCCAGTTTCTCCACAGCCTCGGAACGGACAGCTGTTTCTGTGGCTGAGCACCAGAGGAAGTGCTTGGCTTGGCTTGCGTTTTGAGGTCATGTTGCATGAAAAGGATGTATCGTACTTTAAACATTGGTGTATGAGATGCTCCCAGCGTGAGAAGATCAGACCTGGATGCAAATGTTCACAGATTCATACTCCAAGGCATATGCTCATGATGGGGATGGCGGGCAGAATCACACACTTCATCTACATTATTGTTTAAAGTTTTCTTTGAGCCTCTACAGTTGAATTCAATTGAGCTAAATGTGCATGTGACGGGACTCACCAGCAAAAAGACGATTATGATGCCCTGTGGCGAGCGTGATGCTCTTTCAGAGGAGGCAAGACTTGTGTCGGAAGCAGAAACCCCTCTCACAGGCTCCCAGCCTTGCAGAGAGGCTGGCAAAGGGCGCTGGTCTTCACTCACCTGAGTGGTGAAGAAAAGCAGAGCTCATGCTGGTGTGGTTCCAGACCCACTGGCTTCCCCCTGGCCCTCCTCATAAAGGGAAAGAGTGGGAAAGGCCCCACCCCAGGAGGGACCCTCTACTGGTCCTGCAGGGGGAGAGAAGCTGAGCACCAGCCACAGCAGGTGGCTGCAGCAAAGCTCTCAGGTCGTGCCTCTGCATGTACCTCTCTATGCCCTCCTGCCACGAGTCCTCACAGAAGACTCAGCGCCAGGCTTCCTGCTCAAGTCCAACCAGAGGCACTGTACCTCCATCCGGGGAGGAGCCTCCCCCAGTCAGTGCCATCCGTGCTGGACCCTGAAAGGGTCGGGTCTGCCCGCACAATTCACTGGGGGTTGCCATCATGGGTATCTATTGGACCATTCCAACCCCTCCTCTGCTTACTTTTCACCTCGTCCTGGGCCTCTCTGACAAGCCCATCCTGCCCAGGCCTGTCACCTGTTGCAGACATACTTCCTGGGCTCGTCTCCCTGCGGTTCCCTTGGGTTTCCCTGCAGGCTCCAGGCGCTGCCAGCTGAGGGCGGTAGACACTCCAGCTTTCCCTCCAGTTTTGCCAGATGCCACTGGCCTCGCCAGCCTTGTCCAACTTTCTTGCCAGCGAAGGGGATACGGCAAGATTGCAGAGACCAGGCAGCTCCTGAGGCTGTGGTAGCCTGTGATGACTTAGATGACATCTTGATTTTTTGCCCACTAGGGTCCTTCATACAAACCCTCCGTTGGGTTTGAAGCCCCCCCCAAGGATCTGAAGGTGGAATTCCGATACCATATCCTTGCCCAGCTCGAGTGTCCCTAGACAAGCTGCTGGTGGCCCCACAGGTGGAGATGCCCCAGAATGACTAAGAACGCTCGCTATTCCACAGAGTTTGCTGAATAATTATGACAGTCCTGTAGCTTACTTCTCTACCCTGACTCCCTACAATCAACCTGCCCAAGAAAGGGAGGGGCTTTCTCTGCCTTATCACGGCTCTCAGCCTCGTGCGGTCTTGCATCCCTGCCTGTTCTTGCAGGTCAGCTTTGCCTGACTCAACTCCACCTTTAGAAAGAAAAAACCTGGAGCAGGGGCCTGCCACCTTCTCTGCTAAGTTCCCCAGACATCCCATTCCGCACTCTGTCGCTCTGCAGCCTATCCCTTCACTTCGCATTAAATTTCCTTCACGATTCTTACTACTCCTGGAAGCTTCTTTGTTGTCTGCCCACCTCCAGCAGAGGCTCAGGAGGCAGGCACCTTGTCTAGCTTCTTCACCAGAGCAGCTCCTGTCCTTGAAGAGCCTGTCATTGGATTAGGTAAGTTATTGAAGGTGAGTGACAAGGCAGGGTGTTGTTAATTGCCGGTGGATGTAGTGATGCTGAAAGAATTGAGTTCAGGGACAGATCTGGACTCACCTGTGACCTTGGGCACAGGTTTCTGAACCTCGGGCTCCTGACTTATAAGCCAGAATTCACACTAATATCCACTGCCAAGGGGTTGTAAGTGTCCATTGAGCCCATTTCTGTAAAGCATCCTGGCACGTGGTATCATGTGATGAAGGGCAGCTGAGGTCACGAGTAGGTTAGAAATGATGGTGTGAGCAGTGTGGACCGACTGTGCTGTGCCCACAGAGGAACCGGACTGGATTATGGCTCTGCTTGGTGGCAATGTAACCAATTTCATTTTTCTAGCTCAGGGGTCCTCAACCAGGGGCAATTTGGACCCCTGGGGACATTTGGTGACGTCTCTGACATTTGTGTCGTTGTAACAATTGGGGGAGGAGGGGGATGTGGTGCTGGTATCTGATGGGTGGAGGCTGAGGATGTGGCTCAACACCCTGCAATGCACAGGGCAGCCCTCGCAACTGAGAATTAGGCAGCCCCAAATGGCGGGAGTGCTGCGATCGAGAAACTGCGGCTAGATAAAGTGGTGATTCCTGGTGCACTTGCTTTAGCTGGTGAACTTATTAACAGGTGGGTTTTCCTGGGCAATCGCCCCAGAGATTCTCAATCAGAAGGTTTGGGCTAAGACCCCACCCTGATATACACACCCCAGAGATACAGAAGCAGGTGGCCAGAAACTGCTCTATGAACTGGAGATTCAGCTTGGAAGTGTGTGACAACCGCAGGGGCTTTGCACTCTGAAGTTTTCCAAACTTCTTCAAGTACCTGTCTGCACTGAGTCCTAAGACAGCCCTTCAAGGTCAGTATCATTTCCCCTTTACAAATGAGGAAGTGGAAATGTATGAAGTTTGACTTGTCTGTGGTCCCAATAGCCACCAAGTGGCAGAACTAGTACTTAAATCCAGCACCCAACTCATTGCTTTGCATACAACAACAAATGTTTGTTGACTGGATGAATAATTGAATAAGCAAACACATAAATCCAAGTAGTCTGCCATGAAAATCCATTTTCTTTCCACTCTTGCCTGATAAGTCTTCCATTATCTCATAAGGTGTTTAGGAGATGAGATAATGAAAACAAAATTATAGGAGTTATAATAAAAGATAATATGAGAAAAAGTCACCTTCCTGAACAACTGGTTTTGAAATAGTCAAGATATTCACGCTCAGTAATAGAAAATTATCTTAGTCTATGACCTTGAACTTTCAAAGAAAGGGAAGAATGGCCTGTTGAGCCCTGAACTGAAAGTAGGTGATGTTAATAAACAACACAGTGTTATCTACTTCTAACAATTTTCTATTTAAAAGAGAAACTATTTAGGATAGAAAGGGCTAAAAATCAAGGCTAACATTTTTGAATAAGCCCTTTAAAAGTTTGCCCTCTGGTGGACAGAGGTAAAAATGCGTGTAATGTTAAGAGAGGTGATGCCCTTCTTTCTGACTTTAGGCAGCAGGCTGCCTCCAGTGCTTGCCTGAGCTCATTGTTCACGCGGAAAACAGGAGCGCTGCTGCCGTGAGCTGAACTGAGTTCCCCTCAAGTTCATATGTTGAGTCCTAGCCCCCAGTACCTCAGAATGGGGCTGTGTTTGGTGATGAGGCCTTTAAAGAGGGAGTTAAGGTAAACGAGGCCTTGAGCGTGGGCCCTGATCGAATCTGGCTGGTGTTCTTATAACAAGAGGAAATTTGGACGCACAAAGAGACCCCAGGACCATGGTGCACAGCAGAAAGACCATGTGAGGACACGGTGGGAAGGCAGCCGTGTTCTAGTTGAGGAGGAGACCAGGAGAAGCCAACCCTGCCGACACCTTGATTTTGGACCTCCAGCCTCCAGGACTGTGAGAAATAAATGTCTGTTGTTTAAGGCCCTCAGCCTGTGGTATTTGTTACAGCGGCCCCAGCAGACTAATGCAAGCACTGTTTAGGAACAAGCTTCCCCACTGATGAGGAAGTTAAACATCTGGTGTATCACTGAGCATCTGTTCTTTAAACTTGCGTCCTGTCTTCCAACGGCCTCTTGCAAGGCGTCAGTTGCAGTCCTAATTCAGGTAAGACTCCCCCTGGGCGTCCTGTGAAGACCAGGCCTCCTCACGGGCCTACCTGGCAGCATGGGCTCGGGGTCCAATGAGCATTTGCTTCCCCATCTGCCTCCTCCATAGGCCCTAGTAGGACTATGTCTGTATTCATTGAAAATTTAAATTAAAAAAATTAAAACTGTCATTTCTTTCTCTTTTTTTTATTGAGTTATTGATAGGTTACAATCTTGTGAAATTTCAGTTGTACATTAATGTTTGTCAGTCATGTTGTAGGTGCACCACTTCACCCTTTGTGCCCACCCCCCACCCCATCTTTCCCCTGGTATCCACTAAACTTTTCTTAGTCCATAATTTTAAATTCCTCATATGAGTGGAGTCATACACAGATTATCCTTCTCTCACTGGCTTATTTCACTTAACATAATTCTATCAAGGTCCATCCATGTTATTGCAAATGGAATGATTTTGTTCTGTTTTGCAGCTGAGTAGTATTCCATTGTATATATGTACCACATCTTCTTTATCCATTCGTCTGTTGCTGGACACTTAGGTTGCTTCCACGTCTTGGCTATTGTAAACAGTGCTGCAATAAACATTGGGGTGCATAGGACTTTTGGGATTGCTGACTTCAAGCTCTTTGGATAAATACCCAGTAGTGGGATGGCTGGATCATATGGTAGTTCTATTTTTAATTTTTTGAGGAATCTCCATACTGTTTTCCATAGCGGCTGCACCAGTTTGCATTCCCACCAGCAGTGTATGAGGGTTCCTTTTTCTCTGCAACCTCTCCAACATTTGTTGCTATTAGTTTTAGATATTTTTGTCATTCTAATGGGTGTAAGGTGATATCTTAGTGTAGTTTTGATTTGCATTTCCCTGATGATCAGCGATGATGAGCATCTTTTCATGTGCCTATTGGCCATCAGTATATCTTCTTTGGAGAAATGTCTGTTCATGTCTCCAGCCCATTTTTTGATTGGGTTGTTTGATGTTTTGTTGAGTTGCGAGAGTTCTTTATATATTATGGATATTAAGCCTTTGTCAGATATATGACTTGCAAATATTTTTTCCCAGTTAGTGGGTTGTTATTTTGTTTCAATCCTGCTTTCATTTGCCTTGAAGAAGCTCTTTAGTCTGATGAAGTCCCAATTGTTTATTCTTTCTATTGTTTCCCTTCTCTGAGAAGACATGGTGTCTGAAAAGGTCCTTTTAATACTGATGTCAAAGAGTGTACTGCCTACGTTTTCTTCCAGAAGCCTTATGGTTTCAGGTCTCACCTTTAGGTCTTTGATCCATTTTGAGTTTATTTTGGTGAATGGTGAAAAAGAATGGTCAATTTTCATTCTTTTACATGTGGCTTTCCAGTTTTCCCAGCACCATTTGTTGAAAAGACTTTCTTTTCTCCATTGTATGCCCTCAGCTCCTTTGTCAAAGATAAGCTGTCCATAGATGTGTGGTTTTATTTGTGGGCTTTCAATTCTGTTCCATTGATCTGTGCACCTGTTTTTGTACCAGTACCATGCTGTTTTGATTACTGTAGCTTTGTAGTATGTTTTGAAGTCAGGGATTGTGATGCCTCCTGTTTTGTTCTTTTTCTCAGGATTGCTTTAGAAATTCGGGGTCTTTTCTTGCCCCATATGAATTTTAGGATTCTTTGTTCTAATTCTGTAAAGAATGTCATTGGGATTCTGATTGGGATGGCATTGAATCTGTAGATTGCTTTAGGTAGAACGGACATTTTAACTATGTTTATTCTTCCAATCCATGTACATGGAATGTCTTTCCATCTCCTTATGTCATCATCCAATTCTCTCAGAAAGGCCTTGTAATTTTCATTATATAGGTCCGTCACTTCCTTAGTTAAATTTACCCCAAGGTATTTTATTCTTTTTGTTGCGATTGTGAATGGTATTGTATTCTTGAGTTCTTTTTCTGTTGGTTCATTACTGGAGTATAGAAATGCTACTGATTTATGCAAATTGATTTTATACCCTGCAACTTTGCTGTAGTTGTTGATTACTTCTAACAGTTTTCCAATGGATTCTTTGGGGTTTTCTATATATAAGATCATGTCGTCTGCAAACAGCGAGAGTTTCACTTCTTCCCTCCCTATTTGGATTCCTTTTATTCCTTTTTCTTGCCTGATTGCTCTGGCCAGGACCTCCAGTACTATGTTAAATAAGAGTGGTGATAGAGGGCATCCTTGTCTCGTTCCTGTTTTCAGGGGGATGGCATTCAGCTTTTGCCCATTGAGTACGATGTTGGCTATGGGTTTGTCGTATATGGCCTTTATTATGTTGAGGTAGTTTCCTTCTATGCCCATTTTGTTCAGAGTTTTTATCATAAATGGCTGTTGGATCTTGTCAAATGCCTTCTCTGCATCTATTGAGATGATCATGTGGTTTTTATTCCTCAGTTTGTTGATGTGGTGTATCACGTTGATTGATTTGCGGATGTTGAACCATCCCTGTGTCCCTGGTATGAATCCCACCTGATCCTGATGTATGATCCTTTTGATGAATTGCTGAATTCTGGTTGCCAAAATTTTGTTTAGAATTTTTGCATCTATGTTCATCAGTGATATTGGCCTGTAGTTCTCTTTTTTCGTGGTGTCCTTGTCAGGTTTTGGTATCAGCATGATGTTGGCCTCATAGAATGTGTTAGGAAGTGTTCCATCTTCCCTAATTTTTTGGAATAGCTTGAAAAGGATAGGGATTAAATCCTCTCTGAAAGTTTGGTAGAATTCCCCAGGAAAGCCATCTGGTCCTGGGGTTTTATTCTTTGGGATGTTTTTGATTGCTGTTTCAATCTCTTTCCTTGTGATTGGTCTGTTCAAATTGTCTGCCTCTTCTTGAGTGAGCTTTGGGAGATTGTAGGAGTCTAAGAATTTATCCATTTCCTCTAGGTTATCCATTCTGTTGGCATATAGTTTTTTATAATATCCTCTTATAATCTGTTGTATTTCTGCAGAGTCTGTGGTTATTTCTCCTCGCTCATTTCTGATTTTGTTTATTTGAGCTTTCTCTCTTTTTTTCTTTGTAAGTCTGGCTAGTGGTTTGTCAATTTTATTTATCTTCTCAAAAAACCAGCTCTTTGTCTCATTGATCCTTTCTACTGCCTTTTTCGTTTCAATAGTATTTATTTCTGCTCTGATTTTTATTATTTCTCTCCTGCTGACTTTGGGCTTCATTTGTTCTTTTTTCTCTAGTTCAGTTAGGTGTGCTTTAAGGTTGCTTATTTGGGATTTTTCCTGTTTGTTAAGATGTGCCTGTATTGCGATGAATTTTCCTCTTAATACAGCTTTTGCTGTATCCCATATGAGTTGGTATGGCATGCTATCATTTTCATTTGTTTCTAGGTATTTTTTCATTTCTTCTTTAATTTCTTCAGTGATCCATTGCTTGTTCAGTAGTGTGTTGTTTAGTCTCCACATCTTTGTGCCTTTCTCAGCTTTTTTCTTGTAATTAATTTCTAGCCTTATAGCACTATGATCGGAGAAGATGCTTGTTATTATTTCAGTTTTTTTAAATTTGTAGAGGCTTGCCTTGTTTCCAAACATATGGTCTATCCTAGAGAATGTTCCATGTGCACTTGAGAAGAATGTGTATTCACCTCTTTCAGGGTGGAGTGATGTATATATGTCTATTAAGTCCAATTGTTTTAGTTTTTCATTTAGCTCCACTATTTCCTTGTTGATTTTCTGTCTGGTTGATCTGTCCATTGATGTGAGTGGGGTGTTGAGGTCCCCTACTATTATTGTGTTGTTTTTAACATCTTCCTTTAGGTCTGTTAATAGTTGCTTTATGAATCTTGGTGCTCCTGTGTTGGGTGCATAGATATTTATAAGCGTTATTTCTTCTTGATGAAGTGTCCCTTTGATCATTATATATTGTCCCTCTGTGTCTCTCTTTACCTGTCTTATTTTGAAATCCACTTGGTCTGATATGAGAATTGCAACACCTGCCTTTTTTTCCTTGCTATTTGCTTGAAGTATTGTCCTCCAACCCTTCACCTTGAGTCTGTGTTTGTCCTTGGGGCTGAGGTGTGTTTCCTGGAGGCAACAAATTGTTGGATCATGTTCTTTAATCCATTTTGCCACTCTGTGTCTTTTTATTGGAGAGTTCAATCCGTTCACATTGAGAGTGATTATTGATGCATGTGGACTTAGTGCTGTTAATCTGTCGCTCATTATCTTGTTTTCCTGCGTTTCTTTTCCTGTTTGCTTTAGACTACCCATTTAATACTGCAATTTCTTATGCTGGGTTTCTTAGATTTTTCCTTATTTATCATTTGTGACTCTGTTCTGTACTTTATTTTAGTGTCTACCTTGAAGTTTGTATTTAGAATCTCGTGTATAATATAGTCTATTCTCTGGTGGTCTCTTACTTACTTGACCAATACTGATTAAGACCCTTTGCTCTTCCCCTCCTAAATAATTATTTTCATTTTTCATTCCAACTCGTCTTATTAATTTGTAGTTAGAGTGCTAAGATCGTCCTTGTTTTGGTAGTTTCCTTACCTTTACCCTAATGCTATAGTTGAATATTTGCTATCCTGTTCTGGTTCTATCCATCGGTCTCCCTAGTCTGTGGATTGTGTCCCCTTTCTCCCTTTTTTCTTTTTTCAGGTATGAGAGCCTTCTTGAGGATTTCTTGTAATGGAGGGCTTTTGGTTACAAATTCCCTTAACTTTTGTTTGTCTGGAAAAGATTTAATTTCTCCCTCATATCTGAAGGAAATTCTTGCTGGATAGAGTATTTTTGCCTGAAAATTTTTATCCTTTAAAGCTTTGAATATGTCACTCCATTCTCTCCTAGCTTGTAGGGTTTCTGTAGAGAAATCTGCTGACAGTCTGATAGAGGCTCCTTTATAGGTTATTCTCTTTTTTTTTCTTACTTCCCTGAGTATTCTTTCCTTATATTCCCTTTTTGCCAACTTTACTACTATGTGCCTTGCAGTAGGTCTTTTTACATTGACAAATCTAGGAGATCTAAAACCCTCCTCTACACACATTTCTCCGTTGATCCCTAGATTTGGGAAGTTCTCTTCAATAATTTCGTTAAGCACACTTTCTGCTCCATTTTCCTTTTCCATATTCTCGGGAATTCCTATGATCCTTATGTTCTTTCTCCTCATTGAATCCATTATCTCTCGGAGATTTTCCTCATTTTTTTTAATTCTTAGTTCTCTTTCTTCCTCTGTCGGGCGCCATTCAGCCTGTCTGTCCTCGATTATGCTAATTTTCTCCTCTATGTTGTCTACACGGGCATTCAGGGAATCCGTATTCTGTTTTATCTGGTCCATTGTGTTTTTCATCTCAAGTAATTCTGTTTGATTCTTCTTTATGATTTCAATCTCTTTTGTGAAGTAACTCCAGAACTCGGCTTGTTTCTCTATCTTTCTCTCTACCTCATTGAGTTTTTTGATTATAGCTGCTCTGAACTCATTATCACTTAGTTTACCTACTTCCAAGTCCTCAGGACTTAATTCTATGTTTTTATTGTTTTCCTTCTGGTCTGGGGCTTTTATAAATTGCTGGATGGTAGAGGAGCGGTTTTTTCTCATGGTGGTAGAATTCAGTTGCAGTTACAGCCTGTCGCCACTAGATGGGGGTCGAGCACCATGCGTTCTGAGCTCTCCACCTTCGGGCAAGATGGCTGCGCCCACTGGCTTTGTCAGGGGGGAGGGGCTGTTACTCACATGCGCCGGTCTGGGTTGAGATCAGTTCTGTTCTCTGGTCTCCCAAGGCCCTTGATTTATAGGGTCCCCGCGGACGGAAGCTTTCCCCCCGTCAGTGGGTCTCCACTGAATCAGCGGCAGGAGTCCTGGATTATCCCCCGGTTGCGCGGCCCCTCCCCCACTCCTTGCCGACCTGCGCCGCAGCATCGCAGACTCTTGGGGAGGGAGCGATGTTCTCTCCTACCGTTCCAGCGCCTCCGAAGGGGTAAAGCTAGGTTTATGATCTCCGCCTTCTTGGTATTGTAGGTCTCTAACGAGCTGGCATTATGTTTATTCTCTGAAATTCAGTTCTTCCAATCTTTTGTTGTATTTTGGAGGGGAGAGAATCCCGGGTCAGCTCACCCCGCCATTTTGCTCCACCCCCTCTTCTCCTCATTTATTTCTTATTGGAAAACTTACATGTGGATTTTGTAGAAAATATAGATAAAGAAAAATAAGGAAATAGAATGATTCTCCTGCACTCAGAGCTGATCCCATTAACACTTGTTATTTCTCATTCACGCTGTTTTTTTCCTTTCTATGACCAGAGATGCTTAGTTTTGGTTCATTTACAAAGATAGGGTCATCCTTTACATGTTGGTTCTAACCAACAATATGTTATACACAACTTTCCACATCATCAAATATTATTCTACAGCATTATTTGCATAGCTTTTAACACACTATTGTAAGAACACACCTTACTTTAATTAAGTCTCTACAGATGGATATTTGGACCTCCAGCCAAAACCTCTTTTTCTTTCTTTTGCTATTCTAGACAATGTTGTGATGAACAACCTGATAATCTTTTGCATATATTCATGATAATTTTCTTGGAATATTAAATTTTGATTTTTAAAATTTAACTTTAACCACTGGTGAATGGGGAAAACTCCCAACACTCCCAAGCAATAAATGATGAAAAGCAATAAATGATCAAAAGCAGACAGGGAGCAGGAACAAGGCAATCATGGGCTGAGTCTTAAAGTACTCACCTGTCGGACTGGATTGTGAGGAGGAGATTTTGTGGAGGACTGATGGAATTAACCAGGGGAGAGGGATGAGGGCAAAGGAGGGAGGATGTCCACAGCTTGGATGGCTGGGCTGAAAATGAAACCACCAGAAAACAAGTAAGGAAATAAAAAGATAAGTAAAGAGAGTTAAGGAATGAAGACTATGATTGCTGAAAAGGAGTGGAGAGAGAGGGCCACAGTTTTAAGACCTGATATGACTGGTAAGCAAAACGCTGATACTCCCCAGGGGCCCAGCTGGCGTGTCTGCCGTACACCGAGAGCTGTCGGGTGACTCACCGTATCCAGCTGATTTCCTGGCCCTTGCCCACAGCCCCTGCCGCTGATGTGTGCTCAGGAAATATGAAAATGTGTAACACTCAACTTGACAAAACATAAAAAAGATGCAGTTCTGCTGAGAGAATTCATCTAATGCTTTACAAAGTAAAACCTAAACAAATTTCAATATTCTGTTGTCTGCCTCTGGTTACCCACTAATATGGAAAATCTAAAATTCTCTGTAATAGACATATATCGAGGGTGCCTGGCTGGGGCATTTCCTCATCTCCCACTCCGTCAAGGAAGAGGGGTGTGCATGTTTAATGAACTCTATTAGCCCTTGGGAGAGTGATGCTTATTGTGTCAGAAGTGGATCAAGATCCCTATAGGTGAAGACCACACATTGATAATAAAGGTATCCAGAGCACATTCGAAGAGAAATTTTCAATCCAGTGCCTGACTTGCTTATTCCTGGTCCCAACTCCTTTCCATGATTATGCCTCTCAGTGCTTCCTTGACAGCCTCACTGTCTATCTGTGAACTCCTCTTGGCCACTTGTTGTGAGCTCGTGGTCACCAATATTTCACCCTCTCGCCAAACACAAACATGCTGAACCCACCTGCTCGTGGGAGCCCATGTGAGTCCTGCTCACCTAAGGGGGCTGGCTCTGCCCAGGACCCACACCGCCCTGCCTGGTAGACTGGGGAGGCATGTTCATGGTGTGATAAATATAATCTGCAGAATTGAATTTGACCTAATCCAACTTTAAGAGATTGAACTCCATTCTAAAATCCAGTCATGACATTTGGGATTTTGGACATCGGATGGGGAGAGTAATGAAAGAGCACCAGCTGGTAACAGATATAGATGTTTCCCTGGAAGGAAGGACTCTTGCCTGAGAAGGAGACCCCATGGTCATGTCTGACTCAGGAGCACTTAGGCCAATCAGCCATCTTGTGCTATGGACCAGTGGGCTTTGTGGAGCAGGTCACTACCATTATCATCACAGGGGACATTCAAGGACTGAAGCCCAAGTCCACAGCCCAACAGGGACCCTGCCAAGAGCTCTAGGAACCTGAGAGGAGGGAGACTGCCAGCTGGAGAGGGTGTGTTTTTTGCAGGAGCTGTATGAGGCCACATGGAAGAACCTTCGATAGGAGGGTGGGAGGGAGGAGATCAGGGTAGGAGCAGACAAGGTGAGGATGGAGCACAAATGGGAAAGCTTGAGGACAACCCACGATGAGAAGAAAGTACACACATGGTGGTTGACAGCTCTGGATTCAAAAGGTTGGGTTCATTGCACCCACACTTACATTTCCAAGTGAGCATTGGATGCCTAATTCAAAATAGTCATCTGGAAACTTAGAGGACACAGCATGCTAACCATAAAGAAAAAAGATAGTAAATTGGACTATATTAAAAGTAAGAACTTCTGTTCATCAAAAGACACTGAAGGAAGTGAGAAAGCAGCACAGAGTGGGAGAAGGTATTTGCAGTGCATACATCTGACAAAGGACTCACAGAGCACTCCTGCTGACAAGGAAGAAAAGACAGACACCAACAGAAATACGGGTCAAAGACTTGAACAGATCTTCACAAGAGAAGATATCCAAATGGCCAATACAATAGGAAAAGGTGCTCGGCTTTATTCATTATCAAGGGAAAGCAAATTAAAACCACAGTGAGATTCTAGTACACACTCACCAGAATGTCTGAAAGAAAAAGGATGGACAGCATCAAGTGTTGACAAGGATGTAGAG
The DNA here is from genome assembly GCF_021613505.1 of Equus quagga. NCBI lineage: Eukaryota > Metazoa > Chordata > Mammalia > Perissodactyla > Equidae > Equus > Equus quagga. The sequence goes on from NC_060272.1 coordinate 75,687,749, forward strand.
CGACAGAAACCCTCATAAACTGCTAGGGGAATGCAAATTGATCCAACCACTTTGGAAACCTGTTTGGCAGTATTTATCCAAAACTGATCATATGCACACTCTAAGACGCAGCAAGTCCACTCCTAGGGGTACACCCAACAGAAGCAGGTACATAGTTCACCACAAAACATGCACAGGACTGTTTGGAGAAGCGCTATTTGTCATAGTCCAAAACTGGAAACGCAGCTGCCCGTCAACATTAGAATGGACAAATACCTGATGGGATATTTCCACAGTGGGATACTATGCAGGAGTGGTTCTCAAAGTGTAGTCCCTGGGCCAGCAGAATCAGCATCATGGGGCAACTTGTTAGAGAAGCCAACTTTAAGGCCCCACCCCAGACCTACTGAATCAGAAGCTCTGGAATGGAGCCCAGCAGTCTGTGTTTTAATAAGCCCCCAGGTTACTCTGGTGTCCACCCAAGTTTGAGAACGACCGCTCTACAGCAACAGGAGTGCTCAAACTACAGCTCCATACAAAAATATGGATGAATCTCACAAATATAACATTGAGCGAAAGACGTCAGACACACAAGAGTGCATATGGGATGATTTCGTTTCCACAGAGCTCGAAAGCAGGCAGAAGTAACCTGTGCTGCTAGAGGTCAGGATCAAGGTTGGGACCAGGGACAGGGAAGTTCAGGTGCCTCCAGCAAAACATAAGGAGGCTCACACGCTCTCTCTGAGAGCCAGCATCTCCTTAAATTTTGCACCTGGGGGCCTCACTTGCTACACCTGACCCTGGCCTTAGTCAGGGTAATACCTAGCCCAAGAGGAGCACAGGGGCCAGCCAGGCCACTATTCTGTGTGGCAGTGTGGGCCCTGGTTCAGTTCCTGAAAATCCACCAGCCTGTACACATATGATCTGTAAACTTTTCTGTCTGTAAATTCAGGATAATCTTTCCATAAATAATTTTTCTAGAAGAGATTAAATACATATTTAGTTGGAACGATATGCTTATTTCAGCGATGAAATAATGAACTGAACGAATTGGTAGCCTTTGCATGTAATTACTTCGGATGTAAAGGACATGGGCCTTTTGTTGTTGTTTTCTCTTAATGGACTCAGAAAGTAACAAAAAAACATAATTTAGAGTCAAATATAGTAGATAACATGAGATCAAAATGGGTAACACCGTTAGTTTTCTTCTAAAAAATGAGATGGGGTTTCTAATGTGGCTTAAATGGACTCTGACAGCCACTGCCAAGGAGAAGCGAGTCCCAGATGTGCTCCAGTCATGGGAAAAACTTCGGAATAGGGATATCACTTCTGCAGGGGCTCCTTCAAGCGGCCCCTCCCTGGTCTGTGATTTCTGGCACAGGTGCTAACAGATCGGCCCTGAGGCTTTCTAGTCACCCGAGATAAAGAGAGTCCCCGGCTGCGGCACCTGCTTTCCAGGAAAGCGGTGGTTTCCGTTTGACTCAGTGCTTCTCTCTTACCTCATGGCTCAGTGAGCTCTAGGTATGGCTTGACTCACTTTTGTTTTGAATGCAAAGGGGCAATGTCCCCAGAGGCTGTGCTTCCTGCAGCTGGCCTGGGGTTAGTGACAATGCACGAGGAGGCCAGACCCCAGGCATCCAAAGCATTCTGTTGAGATTACGAAGAAAATATCAACAAGTAATTCTGGAATCTCTTGACTGGACGCTGGGAAATGTAATGACCCAACCAGGCCTGGCAGAGGGACTGTCCCGATGCGGTGAGGAGCCAGCGGAGAATAATTCTGTGTCTCTTTCAGTATTACCTCACTGTCTACACTCTCGCGGAATTTTATGGAATTCCTAAATATCCCTAAGTATTTCAACAAATGTGTTATCCTGCTCTTCCCCAAAACTACACTGGGAAGTGCTTATTTTCATTTAGTTCAGCACCCAGGTGCTCATGTGAGGAATCATTTTACTCATGTGTCTGTCTGTCTGTCTCTGTCTAGAACGCAGCCCCCACCCCCAGAGCCTCCATCCCTGCCCAGGCCCCTTCCTGTCCCCCGGAGGGTTGCCACAGCCTCCCAGATGTGCCTGTTTCCACCCTCACTGCCCTTCTGCCTCCCCTCCACTGGATGCCCGAGTCCGGCACACGCGGCAGCCAGCTCGCACCCCTCCGGCTCCAGCCCTGCAGTGCTCCTAGTTCTCTTTGTATTAACCTCGTATTTCTGATACTTTGACTTCTGGGGGCCTTGCTGCCCATGGAGAGACTATTCTTCCCGGAGCTGGCCAGCTCCTAGGGATAGCAAACAACTGGCCTTTCCTAGGCAAATCAGCCAGTCCAGAGCCCACACTCCCACCACCTCCTCCATGGAGCTCGCACACTCTGAGCCACTATTCCCCTGCCCTCAGCACCCAGAGCCCACTGGGATTATCCAAACTAGACAATCCTAAGCCTGTTGCCCGGACTTTCTCATTCCTTCCCATAGAAACTACAATGAAGGCTCTTGCTCACATTTACCCCTTGCCCTCTGCCTCCTGACTGACCTGGTGCCTCGCTGTGTGGCCCCCATGGTATGGCGTGCCCCTTTCTCTTGGGAACTGTGGGTATAACCAACTAACTTTTCAATGGCAGCCGTATCCTGATCCACTGGCCTTGCCAGACTTGAATAATAATAAAACCTACATTTTAAAACACCCTCAGAGCAAAAGTCAAGGTCTTCATATGATCTAGATTCTGCTGCCCACTGCAACCGTAGCCACTAACTACATGTGGCCATTGCGCACTTGACCTGTGGCTAGTCAACAATCAGATGTGCTGTAAACACAAAATACACACTGGACTTCAAACACGATACCAAAAAAAGAGTAAAATATCTCATTAACAATTTTTGTAGCAACCACATGTTGAAATAGTAATATTTCAGATATATTGGTTAAATAAAATACATTAAAATTAATTGTACGTGTCTCTTTTTACATTTTTAGAATGGCCACTAGAAAACTGAAAGGTGCACCTGTGGTCTCACATTGCTAGTGGGCAGCGCTGACCTAGGGCCCTCCATGAGCTAACCCTGCTGCCTTTCTGGCTTCATCTTCCTCCCTCCTCTGCCTCCCTCGCTCTGTCCCCATCACACTGGCCTCCTTGATGCTCCTCAGATGCCCCAGGCAGCTTCTACCTCAGGATCTCTGCACATGCCCTTCTCTCTGCCTGGAATGAGTCTCTCACATACCCACATGGCTGGCTCCCTCACGTCTCTACCCCACTGTCACTTCCTAAGTGGAGAGTGCTCTGGCCTCCCTCTCTAAAATGTCAACATCACCCCCGAAATTCCTCTCTGTCTCCCCTGCTTTATTTGTCATGCTTAATATGGATTTCTAGCCAATATTCTGCTTGTGTATCTTGTTTCTTATCAATGTCCCCACCAGCATGAAAGCTAATAAAGGCAGGGATTTTGTCTCATTTGTTCTCTGCTGTATCCTCCATATCAAGAATGAGCAGTGCTTTGCACATAGCAAGGCTCAATAAATATTTGTTGAATGAATGAATGCACAACACAGGCTTTTAGCCTCAGGATCCTCATTCAAAATGAGAGAAGTCAAATATACAGAACAGATGAAAACAGTGCTGGTGGGGGGGAGGGTGAAGCAGGTTGGGGGCCTACAGGGAGTTGAGAACCAGGCCAGCTGAGGAGGCCTGGCCTGGCCGAGAGGCACTCAGACCTGCTCTGGCCTGTCAGACGGCAGTGGTGGCTGGAACAAACTGGAAAGAGGACAATGAACAATTTATATTTTTAAAAAGCTTCCTGTAAGATTTGTGGGACTCACTCACTGGTATGAGCCCTTGGTGCTGTGTCTTATTTTTATGAGTGGGATGGGACGCAGTAGGTGAAGCATTGGCCTGGCTTGCAGGACAGCTGTTTCAGAGGCTTGCTGTGGAGTCTTAAGCCTCATCCCAGAAATAATTGACTAAAATCTGCGTTTAACCCTGCCCCCGCTGAATCATGTGCATATTGCCCCTCAAAATGCAGTCAGCTCCATTAACAGATGAATGGATAGACAAAATGTGGTATGTCCATACACTGGACTATTGTTCAGCCTTAAAAAGGAAGGAAATCCTGTCACAGGCTGTGACATGGATGAACCTTGAAGACCTTATGTTAAGTAAAATAAGCCAGACACAAAAGGACTAATAGTGTATGATTCAACTTATATGAGGGACAGAGAAGTGAAATGCATGGACAGAAAGTAGCATGGCGGTTGCCAGGAGCTGGGGGAGGGGGAAATGGGGAGGGAGTCAGTGTTTACTTGGTATGGAGTTTCAGTTGGGATGATGAAGTTCTACCATGGGTGGTCGTGATGGTTGCACAGCAATGTGAACAGACTTAACGCCTTTGCACTGTACACTTAAAAATGGTTAAGAGGGTAAATTTTACATCTGCATATTTTACCAAGTCTTACAAGTGATTATAAGTCTCCCGGGCTGGGGCCTGACGATCTGCATTGCTAAAGATGTTTCTGAGCAGTGCCGATGCTGCCCGTCTGAGGACCACAAGTGTAGCTGACACATCAGCACAGCGCCACCTACATCCCCACCTCGCAGCATCTGGACCCAGTGTCCTGCCAAGGCCAAATGTTGGGTCTGCTGCCCCCCAAGTGCAGTCCTCTTGGTTAGTACTAGTTTCAACAGTAAACACAAGAAGCCCTGGAGCTCCCCCACCCTCCAGTGGGAGTGACCTCTCTCTTTTAAAGGCCCCCTTGAGGGAACCTGAGCTCAACGGCACCTCCGCCAGAGCGTTCACGCGGTAATTTCTCATACGCCCTAAGGAGAATAAACCCTGGGTGGAGGTTTGTGTAAGAGTTTATTATAGAAAGCTCACACAAATCAACAAAGAATGAGAAACACCCTAATGGGAAAATGACTAGGAGTAGTAATGAAGAAGGATTTAATAAAATAAGAAAGACAGAGGGCCGATAAGTAGCAAAAGTGATAAATCTCCTTAGTAATTAAACAAACAGAAGAAAACATAACAAGAATGCATTTTTCATACACTGGGCTGGAAAAAAATTTAAAAGAACAATAACCAGTGTTGGTGTGAGTATGAGAAAAATGACCCACATTCTCTGACTGGAGGGACTGGAAATAGGCACATTTGTGCAGGAATTCGTCAATGTGCATCAGAGCCTTCGACAGATGCATACTCTTTATATTATTCCACTTCCAGGAGTTTGTTCTTAGGAAACGAGTGGATAAACGCAGAAGATAGATGCGCAAGATTACTCACTGCAGTGTTGTTTATAGTAGCAAAAATTATCCAAACTTACTGAATATTTGGTAAAGGATCTGTAAAAGAGAAGTAGATAGCCGTTTTAAATGATGCTGTGAATTATGGTTCTATCTCTACTTATTTAAAAGGATGTTCAGCAAATATAAGTTGGAAAAGCAGTTTAAAGAGCTATACGTAGAATATGAACCAAATTTGTTTTAAAAACGACATATGTTTACACGGGGAAAAGTCTGGAATCAATGTTACAGTGGTGTTCTCTGGGCGGAATGATTAGGATTATTTTAATTATATTTTTGGTTGTTGCTTATCTATATTATCTAATTTTTCTACAATAATTACGTATTACTAGAGTTCCTTATTTTTTAATCTCCCTTATTGGAGCGTGAAAAGGACTACACAAAAGAAACCATAGTTACAAACATTAAAGGTGTTTACCAGGCTGAGCTCTTGCGTAATGTGGATCATTGCAGGCAAACTAAAAAGGCAATAATTAGACTGAATGTCAAGGGATGAGCCATTCAGGGAAGCAGCAATCCCCTCGGAAGAAGCAGAGTCCCGGTGTTTATCAAGCTTCCGGGCACCGACGCCAACGAGGACTCCGCGAATCCGCCAATGGCACGAGGCTGTGGGAGAAGGCCGTTTACGAAGCTCCCTCACCAGCTGCCCCTGGAGGGATGCGCCCGCGCCAGGCTCAGCTCTTGACCGCATGCTCTCATCTCAGCCCAACCACAACCCTGGGAGATGGGTCGGGGGCCTGTTTGACAAGGGGGTGGCTAGTGGGTGCAGGAGCCCGAATCTCAATCCAGCCTTCCGGATCCCGAAGCCCTCCGCCCTCCACGCCCCTTCACTCCCTTTCCTAGCTCCCTGTAAGGGAAAGTCCACTGTGTGAGCAGAGCCTCCTGGAGGGAGGAAGAGGCACCTTCTCCAGCAAGAGGCCCGCGGCTGGACTGTGGCCCTTCCCGAGCCCTTTCCCCGCAGCCCGGGGTGGCCGCGGAAACAGGCCCTTGGCCTTGTACATCTTGTTTATTTTGCAGCAGGTCTGAGGGGTCTGGGTTTTGACAGTAGAGCCCATGCATGTTTCCAGGGCAACCTGGACACGTCCCAGCGATGTTGTGAAAGAGCCACAGTCCGGCGGGGGCAAGGTCACGGTCGCGCGTCGGATGCCGCGGGCGGGAGGCCCGGCGCAGGCCTCCTGCAGGGCCCTCGGACCTTCGTAATCCGTGTTTGGCGCTGCGGCGTTTTCACGGAGCAGCAAGGCTGGCAGCGCCCCGTGCCCAGCAGCCTCTCCCCACTCCTCTGCCAGCCCCACTCCAGCCAGCAACAAGGGCTGCGCCTGGAGCGAACTGAGGCAGGATTGGCGCGCATCTCCTGGTGCCGAGTTCCGGACGTCCCTGGGCCCCCGCACAGGGCTGCGCAGGCCACACCACCCCCCGACCCCGAGCTCCTGGGGGCGCTGTTCGCATAGGCTAAGATGCGAATGTCGCCTTCCAGAGTCTTGCGCCACAGCTGTCCTCCTGCAGTAAGACTGGGACAATCTGTTTGGGATCCAAACAACAGCTCATTTACCCAGAACCTACTTTTTCAACTATACCAAACACAAATAAGAACTGGATGGGAGCAGACAAACCTTCTGAAGTAGAAATAAAGATTTCTAAAGCCAGCGTTTCAAAATCACTCATTAGCAAGCGAATCAGGCCCTCAGTCTCTGGTACATCTCCTGTTTGCTGTCACAAAGTATGACAGACTCGGTGGCTTATAAACAACAGGAATTTATGACTCCCAGTTCTGGAGCTGGAGGTCCAAGGGCCGGGGTGCCAGCGTGGTCAGGGTGGGGTGAGAGCCCTCTGCTGGGCCGCAGACTGCCCTCTTCTTGTACCTTCAATGGTGGGGGGTCAGGGAGGCTCTTTGAAGTCCCTTTTATAAGAGCAACGATCTCTGTCACAAGGGCTCCATCCTCATGACCTCCTCATACCACCACATTGGGGGTTGGGATTTCAACATATAGATTGGGGGGAGGGCATAAGCATTCAGTCCATAACATCCCCCAAATCAGTTATCTGCTTATTTAGTTATCTGGTTTCCCAGCCAGCAGAAGACGAGAAGCGCATGAGAGCAGAGTGGATGCCCCTCCCAGGCCACTTTCATTGGGCATATACTCCTGCCTCCCCTTTCCCCCTGGGAATATTAGCTGTTATTGGCACACAGGTGTCCCCTTCTTAAGAGAATTGTCTTTGGCAGAACAAGATCCAGCTCACTCAGGGGTTATAAGCATCCTACCGTCCCCACCCAGGCAGCCCACAGCCAACAGCTGACTGATACAGGGGCTGACTGATAAAGGTGGGCTGCTTTACCTCAAGGTGCCACAAAACTGGGTGCAGTTCATGCTCTCGAGCTCCGGTGCAGCAGTCTCCGGCTGGGACCACACCCTTGCTTAGCTTTCTCCCTGCGCCGTCCTGCTCCCTCCACTGCCCTTCTCCTGAGAGACTCCCTCAAGAAACCGTGGATGTCAGAATCCTCCTCTCAGTCTCTGCTTCTAGGAAAGCTGAGCTGGAACTGAGAGGTTGGAAGAGAGGAAGTGTTGAGGTGCCACCACCCACTGTTTTCAAATCGGACACCTGGGTGTCATCTGTGACTCCCCACTCTCCCCGACGCCAGACAACAAATGAACCTGAGACCTGCAAACCGGGTGCCTAATCTTGAGTCCATCCCTTTGTCTCTCTGCCCTCTAAGGCCGCTCAAGTTCAGGTACCATCATTTCCCGCAGGTCTTGCTGCTGCCTGTCATGCTTCTCTCCAATCTGTTCTCTTCACGTCACTAGAGACGGCAGATGGGACCATGTCACTCCCTAGTCAAACTGCTCAATGACTTCCGCTCTACTTAGAATCCAGTCCTCCTTGACACCACTCGACATGACCAGGCCTGGCCACTCTTGTCTCTCTGCATCCTTCCCCCCACTCACCCTCAGCACCCTCACATCCTCGTGGACATCCGGAACTATCTGAGAGTGTTTTGAAGGAGTGCAGGGCCCTCTGACACCCTGGGCAGGCTCTGTCTGGAAGGCTCTCCCCCACCTCTTTGCCTGGCCCACTCCTTCCTGCCCAGTGTTCAAGAGGCGGTTTGGACATCATTTCTCACCAGAAGCCACCTGGACCTCTCTGTGTGTCCTCTATCAGCATAATTGCTTGTATTCTTGGCATCCTCTAGTACATAGGGTCAGGGATGGGAATGTTTCATTCATGGCTATATAATGGGCACACAGTGATTATGTATGTAACAAATGAACAAAATGACAGCAGATGACCTATTATCAAGAACTCAGAAAGCATAACCACCTGGGGCCACCTCCTGTGGGACAGAGCCCTGGATGCTTACTTCCATGTCCCCTAAAGCGTTGCTGCCTCAGAGTCCGGAGTAGTCTATTCTGACACAGGGAAGGAGAAACTAGCAGGTTCTCTGGGGAATTCCGATTTTAACAGCACCAGTTCCAGTTCCCTGCGCCTGTCAGTCTGGCCTCCTTGAACAAGCATGTAGATTGCCCCTCAGGCCTGTGGTTCCCTCTGCCCGGAACCCCTTCCCCAGGCACCTGAACGGCCTGCTCCCCCACCACCTCCCCTTTGAGGTGACTCAGATACCCTCAGTGAGGCCTCCCCAGACCACACTATTTAACATCTCAACTCCTCGTCCTTCAGACGCCAGCACCCAATCCCCTACTCGGCTTTGTTCGCCTCCACAGCAGTCTTCACCCTCCAACATACCAGTTGTTTTCCTCATGTGTCCTGTTTGTGTCTGAATCCTGGTAGACCATAGGCCCCATAAGGGCAGGATTGATGGTGGCTTGTTCCCTGTTTTGTTCCAGCCGGCCCACTGCCAGGTACACAGCAGGCACTCAATAACTCTTTGTTGAAAGAATATATAAGATGGGAACATACAGCTGAGGATGGACACAAAGGACAGAGTAATGCGAACGTGAGACTAGACTCAGGAAGCATAAAGCCTGGAAGCGTCGAAGCTGTGCTTGGCAGGTGGCCTGATGGCAAAAGAGAGCTTGGTGAAGACAGAAATGCTCAGTCCTAGCTTTCTCCCTGTCTTCTCTATCAGTGGAAATGATCTTAAAACCAGAAGGGAAGACATGCTTATGTAATGGTATAAATGAGCCCTGAGATGCTCATGAAGGAAGACAAGCCACTTTCTTCAATTTTTCTCAATCGCGTCAAGCCTCCTCTTACCCCTTCTTCCAGGGCGAGCAGGAAATCCAATCTCCATGATTTTGTGGAGGCCTCTTCCCCGCAGGGTTATTCAAGCATCCTTGGGGGGAGGGTGCTTAAAAGTGCCCTGCATGTATTCTCCAGTGGCTCCTTGCCCCGAGCCAGGCAGAGCATGAGAGGGCGCGGGCCCCCAGGCAACATTCTCACCCTCTCTTCCAGACCTGAACGCAGAGACCTATGTTGACTCCTAGCTAACAGGGAAGTGTGGTTCAAGAAAGGGCAGGATGGGGCCGGCCTGGTGGCAGAGTGGTTAAGTTCGCACGCTCTGCTTGGGTGGCCCGGAGTCTGCGGGTTTGGAGCCCAGGGGTGGACCTACACAAGGCTCACCAGCCATGCTGTGGCAGCATCCTACATACAAAAAATAGAGCAAGACTGGCATAGATGTTAGCTCAGGGGCACTTCCTCACCTCACCCCCCCCCCCCCCCAAAAAGGAGAGGAAATAGGCAGCTGGCACTGAAGGCAGTCCAGCAATTCAGAAAGGCAGGATCCAGCGAGGAACAACTGGGGAGCGTGGGGGAGGCTCACTGGAGGCAGAGACAGTTAGGAATCTGAGAAATCATAGGGAATGGTGGGAGGCAAAAGGACTACAGATATTCAACTGGGGCAGGGGGGTGGGGCACTGAAGTAGGTGGATACCCAAAACTACACAGACCAATGAATGTGACCTTGAGTATTAGCATATGTCTAGGTTAGATTAACAAACTGATGGCATGTTATTAAGCTGATGTTTCGTATTCATTACGGAGAAGCATGAATGATTCTGGGGAGTTAACTTGTGTCTAGTTAACCTCACACCTCATTCCATTTCTTGATAGACTGAAATGCGGGATAAGAGAAGACCTTCGTTTTGACAAGATGATGAAGGAGTCTTCTTGATACACATCTCTGTAGACAAGTTGGGGAAACGTCAGCCAGACGAGTCATCCGTACCACAGACGTCACACACTTACGAGGCAGGCTGCGCTAGACATTGAAATCACAAAAATGAATAAAACGTGGTCCTTGCCTCGGAGAAAGTCAGCCTGGTGAGTGAGACAGCTATGTAAAGACGTAATTAGGATACACTTTGATAAATCCTGTAATTGAGTCATTTACAAACTGCTGTGTGCGACAGTGCAAGCAGGTGACTTTGTTCTGGTTGAAGAACATCAATTATTCAACATCAAGGTGAGCAGAGGTCCTTACTACTGTACCGCCAAGATTTATATCAATTCTGTGTTGTCTAAACTCTTTTTAAAAACTACATGACGACATCAAAGTCATGTTGATCAAATTTGCCACTGACATCAACTTGTGGGGGATAGCTAATACACTGGCCATGGATCAGGATTCAGAAAAACCTCCAAAACCTGGAAACGGCATGTCAAAATTAAAAGATAAAACTAAATAGGGAAAAATGTAAAGTCTCCACTTATATGCAAATCTGATTTTAAGAGAAGTTCTGTAAGAAGATTGTAGGGGGTTTAGATGTCTGAAGGTCAATGCATACCAGTCTTGGTGAAGGAGTGCTAAAAGTCGAAAGAGCAATTTGGGAGCTACAGTAAGAGCAGTGTGATGTCCAGAACAAAGAAGGTATTAGTTCCACTCTATTCCACACTGATTAAGCTGCTTCTGGAATATGGTAACTGAAGGTGCCTAACCAAAGGGTCCATGAAAACTGAGAAGTAGCTGCAGACCCAAGGATTTGGGGCCTGCTCCATCCTGGCAGCACAGTAGAAGCCCCAAATGAGACCCATCCCTCTGTCCGGTCCCCTGTCACTTCTCAGAATGAAAGGGCCCATGCTGATGACAGCTCTTGCCCCATGAGCTAATGGGATCTGTGCTAGAAACAATTCTGATGCTACTCTGACACTCTAAGCCAGCCACTCCTTCTCTTCCCCCAGCTAGGAGGAATGACTGGCTTCCTTTTGCTCAAGACTCTTGGGCATTTGGAGGTTTCCCTGTACCAGTTCCCCTAACATCAGCTGGTGCCTGATGCCAGCTTCCTGCCCCCTCTCTTCCAGTCCCCCATTTCTGAAGATCGGGCTCTGTTCCTCCTCCACCAGCCACATCGTTGATGGAGTCTCTGGGTGAGTTGGTCTTTTGTTGGCACTGCTCTGCTTTTGCACACCTGTCCTTTTCATCCTGCCCCAATTTCAGCTTCCTTGGATCTTGATGGCTGCTGGACATGGATTTTCCAAGCCCTCAATTCGTCTCTAAATGTTAGCTTCCCTCTTCTGCCTCATGCCTGATTCCAACCAGTGCCCCCAGTACGTGCAGGCATGCATTTCTGTGCACAGCACACATGCGCACACATACAGTGTCCTATTCACAACGCACCAACTCCTCTGCCCTGGGCTGTTCTCGCAACCCCTCAAATTCAGAGGCTTTGATCTATTGTGCTAAGGGGTAAACGAGGACACATTGGTAAACATTTCTTTATGGCAGATTTCAGCTCAGTAAGAGAAACAATGTGGTTAAGACCCTTTGGCCCAGAAATATTGTGGAAGAGATTTCTATGCTCATGGAGAGTTAGACCAGGCTGGTGTCAAATCTGGCTATACATCAGCTTGTTTAAATGCAGATTCCAGGACCACTCCAGACCCACTACTAGAATTTAGAATGGGAGGTAGGAATCTATTCTCGGCAAGTTTATCAGATTATTTCATGTAGCTAGTCCTGAGACTAGCAGCTGGATTAGATGATCTTGCCTCTAAAGTGAAGATTGCATTTATGGTTTTTCATAATGATGATTCTGAGAGGTCAAGAAACTGTTCAAAATGTTAAAGAGCTTAGAAGATTAAGTTTCAGAGCTTCTCATTCCTTAACACTGCTGGCAAAGTTGGGACTGAGCTGTTCTTCATATTCAAGGATTCTGCTGCTGCTGGGGATTACTTCCTGCTTGCGTGGCAGCTGAAAGGTCAAGTACACGCGGACCAGGCCTTTCCAAAGGCTGAACTCCCAGGATGTTTCAGGGGGAATTTCCTGGGGCACTGGCGTGGCCTGTCTTGTGAGCACACCCTTGGTCATGGCCTGCCTCTGCAGACGCTGGGGACAGCCCTGGACCTCTGCTTCCCTCCTGAACTGGTGAGCCCCGTAGGTGAATCCATGGTGTCAGGGCCAGGAGCCAGCACATGACAAACAACTGTTCTGGTCAATTATGCAAGAGATTAGATTCCATCTCTGATGGGAGATCAGCCCATTCTCCTCTGTCTCACAGCCTGGCCTCAGTTTTCCTTCTCCCTAAAGAAAAAGGAGGTTTGAACCCCCATCATTTAGTACTTAAGATTAGCATCTCTCTATAACTATAATTATATATATACACGCACACACATATATAATGTGTATATATTTTTATCCAGTTTTCTACCTGTCTGTCTATTTAGAATGCCTGACATTTATCTGGTGAATTTTTAGCCCTTTTATCAGGGGCATACGCTCTCTCTTCTTCAATATATCACTTTGCCACAAATGAAATTTTTCCCATATCCAAAAAAAGGCGAATAATAACATTATCCATAGTCACAGTAGAACAATTTTACTTCTTAGCGTTACATTTCATACACTGAGATTCAGATAAACACATGCAAATTAGCTAGAACACATTTTATTAATGCTGGATTAAAAGGGACAACCTTTTACTGAACGAGCCCAGAGCCGTTGCAGTAATACATGTTGGGGACAGAGCGAGGACAGGCAGAGGAGGAAGGATCCAAGGGCTTAGATGTCCCTGGAGCTCCTCATGGGAACGAATGTGCGTTCAAAAGTCAGAAATCCCACAACAGCTGCTCAGGGCCAGCGATGCCTATGAAATCCACCCCCAGGAAGCCAGGGCCTTGGTGGGATTTCTTCATGCATTCAGAGGCAAACAAGGATTTTCTAATATCAAAGCAACACACCGCGGGAGAGACTCCTTGGAGCTCTTGAAAAAACAAAAGCAAATGTGAGTCCTACTTGTCCCACTATCTGCAGGGCAGTGAAAGTGTGGTGCCCTCCCCTCCAGCCCTGCCAAGGAGCTCTGTGTCTCTGTGGGGCCCCGTTGTCTGTCTCACAAGGCACCAAGAAGGTGTGCCACACAGCGCAGGTCAGCATCACCTCCTGTCAGAGGCATGGCTGATACACAGGGAGGCAGGAGAGCAGCAGCTCTGCCCTGCTGTTCTTTGAGGCTCTTCCACCGGTTTGATGACCATTCCCTTAGGCCGGGCAGTACCCAGCCCCACGGGGGCTGTCTGTCACTCTTGCTCTTGGGGGAAATCACATTTGTCTTTGTCACCAGTTTCATCAGCCTGGTCTGCGAGTCATATTGCGTATCAGACGGGTCATGGGAGCAGCAATGGGAGCTTTACTCGTTGTCCATTCCTGGCTGCAAATCAAGTGTGGAGTGTTGGAGGTGGGAGCAGGGAGATGCTGTGTGGATGGGGCCAGATGTACAAGTAGCTGGTGCAATGGGAGGTTCCTCAGAGAAGTCCCCCTGCCCTAAAATATCTTTCTCAACAGGAGACCGTGATGCCTGAATGCCCACCATTACAGTTACTTTTTTCAATAAAATTATTCCATAAAGCCACTGCTCAACTGGAAAGAGTAAGGAATTAATGCAATAATCCTGGGAAAGTTTGTCTAGTCCCAGTTAATTTATAAGATTAGTTAAGTAGATCTAGCAGAGACCAGGACAGGTAAGCTTCGGTGGGAGGGAGTCAGGACCAGAGGTGTGGCTCGTAGGAAGGCCCACACCTGCACAGACCCCTGGAGAACAAGGGCACTGGACAATGAGCGGAGAGTGGGGGTGGATGGCGGGAGCAGCAGCACAGGTCACAATAGGCTGGGGTCTTGAGAATAAATAGTTTTCATAAGAGAAGTGATATCACAGTGGACTCTACAAACACTTTGATCTGTTAAGATGAGATGGAGGAAATGAGAAGCAAGTAGAATTGTCTAAAAAGCAGCATAATATCATCCTGAAAAACAACTTGTTTTCATCTCCAGAAATCATTTGTTGCTTGTTATGCTCAGGATCTGGACAAAAGAGTACTGCAGATTCAATCTCAGCCTCCTTCAAAGCTCACCAATCAAAGAGGGACACATAAGTAGGACACAGAGAGCAGGAAAAACATCTAAACGTGAAGGGGCCGCAAGAGATTTATAGCATGTGTAACTCTGGAATGCACAGCTGCAATCGCAGCACAGCTGGGAAACGAGCAATGGGCGGACCAACCAGCCAATCCATCCTTCATTCAGTCCCTCAGCATTCAGAGCGCCGGCCAGTGGCAAGCCCTGTACTGGGAGTCTTGAAGTGTATAAAGATGAAAAAAGTATGGTCCTTACTCTCAAGAACCTTACTGTCCAGAGGAGAGTTAAGGCATACACACGATGGAGTGGTAAGAGCACAGATGTGAAGTCAGGCCATCATAGGAGTTCAAGTCCATGGTGCCACTCTGAGCCACTGTTTCCTCTTCTGTAACAAGCAGTAGTAGTATCCACCTCCCAGGGCTGTGTAAACATTGGAGGAGGTAATAAGAAGTCCTAACGCAGTGACCGTCTAATACATGTTAGTTTCCTCCTTCCTTCCACAAATTACTCTAGTGCAAGGCAGAAAGTGACGTGTCACAAGAGAGGTAAAGAAAAGCATTCTAAGAGTGCAGAGAATGGAGGTGCAATTATTCACAGCTGGGGAGCTCAGAAAAGAGTCATGGAAGAGGCGGCATGTGAACTTGACTTTGCAGATGGGCAGACTTAGATATGTAGAAACAGGGGACGAGGAGTTCCAGACGGAGGGAACAACATGGACAAGGTCCAGGGGCAGGTGAATGCTGGAGTGGCAGATAATGTTGGAGATAACCAGGGGCCGTGTCACTGAGGGCCTTGATGCTAGGCTAGGGTTCAACCTCAGGTGTAATCAATGCTTCTGAGCAGGAAGGTGAGACTGGTCAGAGCTATGCTTTATAAATATAAATCTTATAGCTGGGTTTCTTATCAACAGGAGAGGAATTCTTATCAATTCTAGAGGCCAGAAGGTACGACAGCAGGTAATAATGGTCTAAACTGTGGAGGTAAAGTGGAGTAAAAGGTAGCTGAGAAATTCGTTAAGTAGGATGTATGGGTGAAGAGTGCAGAGGAAGCCATATCTATGATATTTGTAGCCTTAGTGGCTGGAAGGATGGTGCCTTCTTTAACAGAAACAGGAGAAATACGGATGGCAGAGATGTAGATGTCAAGCTGATGGAGTCTATTCTGGACTATTTAGACTTCTGGGAAGAAAGGATCTGCAGGCGCCTGAGATACTGAACTGGAGCTCATAAGAGAGGTCCCATATGGAAAGATCTGTTTGTGAGTCATCAACGTCAAGGTTGATGGAGATGATGAAGAGAAAAGTAGAGGGCTAAGGACAGAGCTCTGGGACATGGACATCGTGAGGGTGGAGAAGGAAAAAGTGAGAGAGGAGAAAGGTACATCAGAGAGACAGGAGGACAGGACAGTTCAGCCTTATGGAAGCCAAAGAAAGGAGAGCTTCTGGAGAGAGGGAGGTCACAAGTGACCAGAGGGGCAGAGAAGCTAGAGAAAATGAGAAACAAGAGTGTAGGTTTGCAATTCTAAGTTCCTCGATGGTGTCTCTCTCTCTCTCTCTTTTTTTTTTTTTTTTTTGGTGAGGAAGATTGGCCCTGAGCCAACATCTGTTGCCAATCTTCCTCTATTTGCTTGAGGAAGACTGTCGCTGAGCTAACATCTGTTGCAATCTCCTTCTATTTTGTATGTGGGATCCTGCCACAGCATGGCTAGATGAGCAGTACATAGGTCCACACACAGGATCCAAACCTGCTCACCCCTGGCCGCTGAAGCGGAGTGCACAAACTTAACCACTACGCCACCAGGCCGGCCCCCATGTCTCTTTTATACTCTTTTTCATTTTTGTTGATGGAATTTACTTTTGCTTTTGAACTTTGAATGGATAGCTTTTGTAACAACAACAACAACAAAAATTACTAATGATCTTAAAGAGGAAAAACCCAGATTATAAAAACTCAAGGGGAGAGTATAAAGTCAGGAAGTATAAGCAATAATTATACTTGCTTTTTGAGAAGTTTCACAACCAAGAGAAGGAGAAAGTTCAAGTAAGCGCAGAGCCAAGGGAAGGTGGCAGTGATGCACCAGAATCCTCTACCTTTGGGAGAGCTGGTTATTAAATTTTCAGGAATTCTGTGAGCTTCTTGTTAAACTGGCTTGAAATACTCCCATGATGAGAGTGTTTCTACTACAGAAATTGGCAAATGCTGCAAGTCAGCCACCCGCCCTCACCCCCTACCAGTTGTTAAACACTACCACGATCAAGATGGAGAAGGCAAGAATGTTTCCAGGCTGGACAGATGAGTGCCATGGAGGGACAGACTGAAAAGTGCGTTAAGGCAGAGGGGCAGGCCGTTGGGAGAAGGGAAGGGAAGCAGTTCCAAGGTGTAGCGAAGCCCCAGGTGTCACTGTGCCACGCAGGGACACAGAGGTTACAGAGGATGCAGGAGCGTGAGGACAGGATGTTGGAAGCATCATTGCATGGACCCACCTGACTCCGTTGAGCTAATATCAACTGCACATCCCAGCAACTGAAAGAGATTAGGTCAAACCAAGAAAAAATTATTCTTGGGAAAAAATAATTTCAAGTAAAGCTGGAAAGCCAAACCCTCACATATGTTATGGTGTTTCTTTGAGTTGTTGGGCTTAATGCCTTAGAAGTTTCATCACTGCCGATGTTAAGACGTGTGGTGGCGATCCCTGAGTTGTATAAAACTGCTCGATCCCGTTACCCAGGAGAGCACTCAGTCATCCAAACAAGAATTGGACGAGAAGGCACATCACGAGTCAGAGTGGACATGACCCCCAAATACAACACACCCTGTGCTTTCTCACCCAGGAGAAAACCAGCACGCGGCTGGACGCGGCCACATGTCGTCAGAGGCGAGGCCAAGCTCTGAGACCCGGTTCTGTGAAGACTGCAACCCTCAACTCACATCTGAAATCTCTTTTCTCAAATAAGATGTTGGAGATTTGCTCTTTCCTGATACTCCTATGATACATTCCTTGACCTTTCAGAATTTTTATTCAATTTAAAAAGAATTACAGTAAAAGTACACTTTATCCTAAATATATTTAATCTTCATTATAGGTTTATTAAAGTGGTCTATGTAGGTTCACACACACAGGAAAGTAAAAGGAAGGGTGGAAGGGAAAGAAAAAGAAAGACAGAGAGAAGGACCGAAAAGAATCTGCTTGGCCGGCTCTGGGGGCCGGGAGCCAGGTGTGACTTAAGAACGTTCTGTACTGACCCCCGCTCCCACCTCTCAGCTCCCCTCCACTGGCTGTGGAAAACAAAGGAATTTCACCACATTTCAGGGCCGACTGGAGGAGAGAGCTACCAGCTGCCTCCTTAGTTAAGACAGCAGCCCCACGGGCTCCTTCGCAAACGGCAGAAACGTCAGGCCTCCTCTCAGACAAATACTTCAGGAAAGGCGTTCTCAGGGCGGCTGAGGACACTTGGTCCTGTTCCCTTCACATCAGTAGTGTCTTTGACTGATGAACTTGGCCCTCCGCTGCTGAGCTTTCCAGGGAGGAATTCTTTGCAACTCTATATGATACGTCATTTGGCCCATAAATAAAAACCTGCCTTCCTTTCCTTGGAGGATAAACAGGATGCGACGTCAATGGACGGGGACGCACCTCAGTTCTCACAGGGAGACAGAGCCCAAGATAGTATGCTCAAAGGTCAGGGAAGGGGCATCCTCTTTGATTGAAGTTTAACTAAGGAGACCTTCACCAGCATGGCTCCATGTAAATCAAGGCGGAAATGTGACATGTATGCAAAGAAGCTCAAATGACATTGCAAAGAGAGGAATAATAGTCATAACAGAATCTAAAAAAGCGTGAGGTGAGTAATGAGAATTTCTCAGTATGTCCCGGGCGCTGTCCCCAGGGAAGAGGTTGGGAGGGTAACATGGTGTCTGGTCTGCCCGGCAATCTTATTGTGAATTAATAATTTGATATCCTGGTTTATAAAGTGGTATGAATCTGTTCACCAGGATTTGACTAGATCTAGGTTGTAAGAAAATTTCTAAATTTATTTTTTTAAAAAAACCAGCAATCAAAATGAAGGTTAATATATACTGAGACTTCCCTATGGGCCAGGCCCTGTGCGAAGAGCTTGGCATACGTGGTCTCACTTAGATTTCAGAACAGCGCTATTGCAGCCCCTCCGCCTCGACCTCCTCCTCCTCCACCCCCGCCACCCGCAGCATTTTATAGATAATGAGACTGAGGCTTCAAGAGGCTAAGTAACTTGCCTAAGGACAGCAGCTCCTAAGTGGCAGAGCTGGGCTTTGAGTCCAGCATTTATCTGGCCCCAAAATCCATGCATTTAATCACTGACTGAGACCCTGAGGCTCAAAAGAGCTGGGTGTGAAGATGCATAATAGACACAGAACTTCACAGACCAGAGTTCAAAGCCGCATCCTGCAAATGAGATTCCATGTCACCTTGGACAATCACTTATCTTTTCTGAGCCTTGGTTTCCTTACCTGTAAAGTGAAGACTAACTAATAAATTAGAAGCATCTGCCTCAAAGTTACTACGAGGATTGAACAATACCACACACACAGACCGCCTCGTTCATGCGACGCCGGGCAAGCGTTACCCCCCTGGGTCAGAGACTCCCAAGTCTCTCTCCACTACTCATTCTCTTGTTCATTCGTTTGTTCATTCGATCATTCAGTCACTCACTCATTCCTTCCTTCACCAACAAGTTACTGGGAGTCTGTACTGTCCGTCGCTGTTCTAGGAGTTAGGAATATAACGTGAAAAGACGGTCTTCAACCTCAGAGTGTACAGTCCAGTTAAGAGATAGGCAAGGAATGGGGTTCTGGACCCAATTCCAGTGTGTGGATGGGGGCTTCCCCCACACCACCAGGCAATTCTCTGACACCAGCTTAGGGTCCTACAATTCAACTAATCCTGGCACTATCTTCCCGGATAGCCTCAGATTCCCCAGGTAAAGGGCTCTGTCCCATCAGACTGGCCTCTGCTTCGGAGCCCAGGTGCAAGGCCAGGTTGTTCCCTGTGCTTCTGACCGACTGGCTGTAAATCAGAGGTTCCCACAACCCCCTCCGTGGGTTCGATTAAGTTGCTGGAGCTGCTCACAGAACTGAGGAAACCTGTTTACTCACTAGGTTACCAGTTTATCACAAAGGATATTAAAGGATAAGAATCAACAGCCAGATGAAGAGATACATAGGGTAAGGCCCCAAACAAAGGAACTTTGTCTTTAGGGTATTTGGGGCCTGGCACAGAGGCACATGGAAACCCGGAAGTTCTCTGAACTCTGTCCTTTTGGGTTTGTATGGAGGTTTCATTACACGGTTGATTAAACCATTGGCCACTGGCGATTGAGTCAACTTCCAGCCCCTCCCCTCTCCCCAGAGTTTGGATGGTGGGTCAGGGCAGCTGAAAGTTCCAACCCTCTATTCATGGTTGATTCTCCTGGCAACCACTCCCCATCCCTACGTGCTTTCCAAAAGTCACTTCATTAGTATAAACCCAGTTGTGACGGAAAGAGGCTTGTTATGAGTAACAAGACACCAATTTCACCTTTATGGCTCTAAAGCAGTTTCAGGAACTGAGGACAAGAGGCCAAATATAATAAAAGATGCTCCCATTACTCTCATTGCTCAGGAAATTTGAGAGCTGTGAGCCAGGAACCGTGGACAAAGACCGAACATATATGAGAAATAAAGTTTGGTCATCTGAATGACCAAATATGTATTTCTTAGAAATCACAATGTGGCAGCAAGCAATTCTACTGTGATAAGATCATTGCTTTCATGGAAGCATGAGAGAGCGCAGCAGGAACACTGCACACCGGGGAGAGCAAGAAAGAGCTTTACACAGGAGGAAAGTTTGGCTTTGCTCTGAGGCTTGAAAAATGAGTTGGAGTTAGGCAGACAGAAGTGGGGAAGATTTCTTCCAAGAAAAGACAAGAGCATGCGCTCGTATCAGGGGGCTATGAGGGAGCTTGACAAGTCCAAGGAGGTGCAGGAGTCGGAGCCTGCTGAAGGGCAGCCCCCCGGCAGTAATGGGGGACAAGCTGGAGCAGGAGACGGGGGCTGAGCGTGGAGACGGCTAAAGTGTATGCTGAGGAGAGGATGCTCTCCTATGGGTCCCTCCGGCTCTGAAGTTCTCGTATTCCATGAGTAACAGAGGAGCTCAACTCTCTATTTCAGTTCGCTTAAACTAATATCCATTAAGAGACCTTTCGGCTTAATCTTTGCCCTTTAAAGAGTCTACAAGTAATATCTTTGTCCTCGAAGTAACCATAAGCAACTGTTTTTTTTCCAGCAAGTGGTCAATGTCCTGGGAACTCTGCAACCTCCTGGGGAGGAGTTTTTCCGGGCATGATCTCTGCAGAGTCTCCTACTCTCCCTCCTCCAGGACATCAGCAAAACTCTTCATCGCTCTGTTTGGATCTAAGACCCCTGAGGCCTCCACATGCAGTTGCCCAGAACTTTGCGGCCAACACACCCTGCCTGTGCCTCTCATCCCTGCCATCCTAAGTCACCAGCCAACACGTGGGCCTCACGGCGTCCTCGCACGCCCAGACCAGGCTGCGCTTCCTTTCCCTGAAGCCCGGCAGCTGCTCCCCTCCCTCCTGACCCCTGCCCTGCTGTCATCCAGATCAGTGGTCCCACCATCTTCAAACTCTTCCACGTCCTAGCCTTAGGAGAAACCTGGCCAAGCCCTAAGAACATCCCCCACCTCTCTCTAAGGTGGAGACCCCGTCTTCCTTTATACCATCAACATCTTGGAGCCTTCGGGTAGCAGCACCCTTGCTCCCTATTGCTTCTTTCAGACCATGACTCCGCTACTCTCATGTACGAACTTCGCCTTTGATCCGGGCCAGACTCGCCATAGGTGTGGCTGACATCTTCTGACCTTCTTATCTTCTCTTCCCCCACTCCTTGAGGACTTTGACACCTCATTCATGATACTCCTCTCTACCCACATCATCCTGGGGATTTTAACACTCATGGAAAGACTCATGCAACATTGTAGCCTGGGCACCAATGACCTTTCTCTCTTTCACTTCAGTCTCCCACTCCCACAGCCTGGTTGGACCTGACATCACCCAGAAATGTCTTCTCTCTGAAATCTTTTTTTTCTTTTTTTAAGATGGGCACCTAGCTAAATCTATCGCCAATCTTCTTCTTTTTTTCCCTCCTCTTCTTCTCCCTGAAGCCCCGCAGTAATAGTTGTATATTCTAGTTGTAGGTCCTTCTGGCTCTGCTATGTGGGACACCACCTCAGCATGGCTTAGTGAGTGTTGCCATGTCTGCGCCCAGGATCCGAACCAGTGAAACCCTGGGCCGGCAAAGCAGAGCGTGCAAACTTAACCACTGGGCCACGGGGCCGGCCCCTCTCTGAAATCTTATACTTGAGTACCCTACTCTTGACCATTACCTACTATCATCCTGGTCTATCAGTTTACCTGTTTACCACACTCACCAAGACCCACAAAACCTCTGCTCTCTCTGTTTTTGTCCCGTCAATTTTACCACCATGGCTCCTCTTGTTCTCCCCCAGCCTAGTTCCTGGAGTTCCTCACTTTCTCTGTTAATAAATCTCCAAGTGTCCTCACCACCATACCTTTCCACCACATCCTTGTTACATTCAAATCTTGGATCAATCTGATAATCTGTTTTCCTGGTTGCCACACATAGGCAGTTCAATGCTGATGCAGAAAAATCATAACCATTTTATTCAGATGACACGATAGATGTGTGGAGCCCAACTTTCACTGCTCTTGTCAATTCACAGATCAGCTCCCTTTCCAATACCTTGTAACAGCCATTCCAACTTTCACTTCTTTCCTTAAACCCATTGAGCAATGAGACTTCAGTCATGAACTCCCTCAGCTTCCTGACCCAAATGTCCAAAATCATCTGTATCTATACTTGCCTTCCGCTTCCTTCCTGCATTCCCAGAGGAAAGGTGTTCTTTTCCTATTTCTGTCCTTCTTATCTCCTCCATGACTAACATCTTTCTTCATTTGGCCACTCTTCTTTATTTTCAACTTCTGCTCCACTGGCTTTTCCTCAACAGCCTATGAAATTTGTCACGTCTCTTCAATATTTTTAAAAACAAATGCTTTCATCCTGCATTTCTCCCTACCTACTCGCTACCTTCCTCTCTCTTCCATTTCACAAACAGACTGCCTGCTTACTGTCTCCATGTCGTTCCATCTCGCTTATCACTTGGCATTTTGCAATCAGGCTCTGCCACCACAACTTCATAGCAACCACTATGGTATAGAACACCAACAACCCCCAATTTGGCCATTCCAGTGGACTCTTTCTTGTCTTCATCATGTTTGAACTCTATGTGGCATTTGACGGTTTGATCATCTCTTTCTCTAAACGTTCCCTTCTTCCTTCATTTCTCTACACTACACTCTCCTGGTTCATCCCCAGCTCGTTGACTATTATTTCTCAGCTTCTGTTAAGGCTTCGTGTTCTCTGCTCATCTCTTTCATAACTACACACCGTCCCTGCTACTCTGTGTGGTTACTCTCAGTCATTCCTTGGCTTCAACTGCCTTCTAAGTGTGGGTTACTCCGAACCATTATTCTAGCCTACATCTCTCTTCTGAATTTTCCTCTTGGGTATTCAATTTCTTTAGACTCTAGAATGGACCATATAAAACTCAACATGCCCCAAACTGAATTTATCTTTTCCTCCCAATCTTGCTCTTTGCATTTTTGACCTTGATAAATGTCACCATCAGCCACCCCGTCATCTGAGCCAGAATCCAAGGAGCCACGTTTGACTCTCCTCTACAGCACCTCAAACACGTTCTGTGCAGCTATACTCCCCTAATGCCTCTCATTAATCTCCCCTCTGCATCACTCTACTCCACAGAACAAAGCTCACGATTTATCTTATTTGAATGACTGCAAGAGTCTTTTATTGGTTTCTCAGCCTTCAATCTGGCTGCCACCACTCTCCAGTCTGTCCCCTCCTCTGCTTCCAGAGTAATAGTTCCAAACACAAAACTGAATATATTTGCTACAGTTCGAAGCTAGTCAGTAGCTTCTCTTTGTTTGCAGGATAAAACTGGAAGCCCTAGTATGTGGCATGAGACTCTTCACGCTCTGCTGCCATCCACATTCTCAGCCACGGACATGCACTACCTGGAACCTTCTGTTTCTACCGACCACTTGCATTTCCTGGAACATGTCTAACTATTTCTGGCTTGTGAGGTTTTGTTCTTCTGCTCTTGCTGCCTAGAATTGCTTTTCTCTCCTTTGTTACTTGGCAAATAGCTACCTATCTTTCAAGATGTGGCTCAAACACCATCTAGCCTGCTCTCCTTCCTCTGGTTAGAATCAACCTTTCTCTATCCTGTGCATAGATCTCTATCACAGCACTTGCAATGTGTTATCGCATTATTCTTTTGATTGTAAGCACTTGCAGGCAGGGCTATGTCTGATTCATCTCGATGTTCCCAGCACGGTGCCTGACAGGCAGAAGACTTCAAGAATTTTTTTTATCACCTTTCTTGAAATATAATTTAAAAACAATTTTTAATTAAACAATTAAATTTATTAATTTTTAATTAAACAATTCAGGGCATTTTGACAAATGTATACAATTGTGTACCATCATCACAATCATGATGTAGAATATTTCCATCTCTCCAAAAGTTCCCTCAGGCCCCTCTGTAGTCAATCCGCTCCTCCTATCTCCTGACTCTTGGCAACCTCTGATCTGCTTCCTAGCACTACAGTTTTGCCTTTTGTAAAATTTCCTATAAGTGAAATTAAATAGTATATAGCCTTTGGGTCTGGCTTCTTTCACTTAGAATAATATTTTAGCGATTCATCCATACTGGTGTCTCTAATTCATTCCTTTTTTTCTGAGTAGTATTCCATTGAATGGATATACCATAATGTGTTTCTCCATTCACAGGTTGATGAACATTTAAGATATTCCAGATTTTGGCCATTATGAACAAAGCTGATAGAAATGTTTGAGTACAATTTGCCGTGGACATGTGGTAGGAGCGGAATTCCTGGCTCATATGGTAAGTGTATGTTTCAGTAGTTTCAGTAGAAATTGCAAAACTTTTTTCCCAAGTGACCATAAGATTTTTCATTCTAACCTTGCATAGGAGGTCCAGTCATTCCATATCCTTGCCACAGTTTTTTTAATCTTAGCTATTCTGATAGGTGTGCAGTGGTCTCTCACTAATCAAAGATATTAATCTTTTCATATTTTCATTTGCCATACACATATCTTCATTGGTAAAATGTATTTTAAGTCTTTTACCCATTTTTTAAAAAGTTGGGTTGTTTGCTTTCTTTTTATTTGGTTCTATATATTCTTTATATATTGTGGATACAAGTCCTTTGCCAGATATATGTTTTGGAAATACTTTCTCCTAGCGTGTGGCTTGCTTTTTAGTTTTTTAGCACTATCTTTGGAAGAGCAGAAGTCAAATTTTGACGAAGTAAAATTTACCAATTTTTGGTTTTTGTGTCCTATTTAATAAATCATTGCCTAGCCTAAGGTCACTAAGACTTTTCTCCTCTGTTTTCTTCTAGTAGTTTTATAGTTTCAGTTCTTTTATTTACACCCATGTTCCATTTCAAGTTAATATTTGTAAATGGTATGAAGTAAAGGTCAAGATTTTATATGTATACATGGAAAATATATATTGACAATGGCTATCCAGGAGTTCAGTATCATTTTTGGAAAGGTTATCCTTTCCCCGTTAAACTGTCTCTGTGGTTTCGTCAGACAGCAAATGCATTTGCATGTGGGTCTGTTGGGGATTTAGCACTCTGCTTCATTGAGCTGCATGCCTGTCTGTATGCCGACACCACACTATCTTGACTTCTTTTGCTTCGTAACCAGAGAGGGTGAGTCCTCCAAGTTTATACTTCTTTTTCAGAACTGTTTAGACTATTCTAGGTCCTTTGCATTTCCATGCAAATTTTAGGATCAGCTTGTTGATTTCTATAGAAAGGCTTGCTGGAGTTTTGATTGCTATTCGTATTGTACTGAATCTATACATTAATTTTGGAAGAAATGGCATAATTTTTGTTGGACACGTGAACTCCTTCTACATACAAGGTGCTTAAACCCATTCCACTTGTCCAGCACTTTATGGTTTACAAAGCCAATTCACATTCGTTATCCCATTTGACCCACCTATCAACCCTCCAAGGTTAGAGGGAGATGCTGGCCTCACTTTGCAAATGAGCAAACTGAATATCAGGAGGCTTGACTCACGTCAACTAGTGGGTATGTGGTGGCGCCTGTAGGGCTGGCTTTTTCGTTTCACTTCTACAGTATATTTGGTGCTTGATCCTGTAGATATTGAGCCGGTGCATCTAAAATGCTGGCATGCAGGCCCAGGCAGAGAAGACCCAGTAACACAGCAAATTCAACTCTGCATTTTCCCTTCCTTTCCTTGGGTAGAGAGGTACCTAGAGAGCCAGTCGCTCCTGCTAAGTTCAGACCAGCCCTGCGGAGCTGGCTCCAACCTTCTCATGCATCACAGTCATGCGGAGAGCTTTACAGATGCAGATGCCTAAGGCTTACCCCAAGATTTTGACTCAACTGCCTGGGGATAGGGCCTAAGTATCAATATTTCACAAAAGTTTCCCAGGTGATCCCAATATACGGCCAGATTTGAAAACTGTGATTCTGGAGTTTCCAAGGAAAAGAAGAGGAGGAGAATCAGAGGAGAGATTTACGAGAGTTGGGCAAAGAGTGAAAGGTCTATGGGTCAGAGGTCACTGGCACAGGGGGCCCCTCTGATGGGAAGGGAAGGAAGATGAGAGCTGGATAGAAGGTCTTGTCAAACGCCTTAGCAGAATCAGGAAGAGATACTAAAAATATGACAAAACCTCTCTGGGGATTGATCCCCATTCCTTTAAAAATATCCTTACCCTCATGAATAATAAGAAATTCAAATCTCATAGAATCTGATAAATTCATAACAGGAAAGGGCTGGAGGTTGTTTTGTCCAATTTTCATATTACACAGAGTAGAAAACTGAGGTCCTCCATTGCTAATGACTGTGTCGGCACTGTCCACCAGTAAGGACCAGCCGGGACTGGACCTCAGCGCTCTGGCTCCCAGCAGGGGCTCTTCCCTCGCCTCCATGTAGCCAAAGCCAGTCGCTCATGCTTCTACAGGGAAATAAAGCCAAGTGGGATGCAGATTTCTACTTTACGGCCATTCCAGCCACCGGCTCCCGAGCCTTGGTGCAGCAGAATCACCAGTGAATTTAAAATACAGATTCCTGAGTGCAGCCTAGAATCCAGATCTTCCGTGTGGAGACCAGGAATTTGATTCAAACGGTTCACTTCTCTTCCTTTCTCCCTTCTGGCCTGTTTTGGTTTAGCGTTTGTGAACTCCAGGGTCTGGAAAGGTCTGACACTGGAGTTCTTGGCAACTCCTAGATTTGGTGATTATCCGTGAATTTTACTTATTGAAATCTCTATACCCCCTTGCATAATTAGGAGTAAACACCACCAGATCTATAGACTCGTGCAACCAAGATTGTTTTTTCATTTCCACGAGCTAAGATACAGACTTAAAATAGCAATCATTTTAAGGCCACAGAAAAGCTGATACCAAGATCAGAGCTCCGGGCAACCACGGGCAGGGTCTGCTCTGCCGACACGACAGGCAGGTGCTCAGGGCAGGCAGGCACTGCCCGATGGTGGCACCAGGGTGCGGCCGGAGCTGAACGGAGCCTGGGGCCGCCCCGGGCAGTCTCCCGGAACCCCCAGCACCCGGCTCTTGGCCCTGCTGCGGGCGGCGCCGGGCAGGGGCGCGCGAGGGGCCGGGTAGGCGTCGCCATCACTCGGGGGGTCGGCCTCCACCCCGCACCCCCGCATCTTCTGGGTCACCCTACCCCCTGCCCCGGCGCTCCTCGGGAGCCTCTCTCAGCGCCCCGGTGGCCTCCTGTGCCGAAGGGAGAGCTCGCGGCTCCCGCGGCTCAGCGCTTGAAGCGCGGAGCAGGGGGCCCTGCGCAGGGCCTGGCTCGGGACGCGTGGGCTATTAGCATGATTTGCAGTGCCGGGTCCCCCGGCCTCTGCGTGTCCCCAGAAGGTCCCTCCTCGCAGGAGGAGCCACTGCCAGGCCAGCTCTCTGCATCCCTGACCCCTGGCCCCAGCGTCCCTGCTTTCCAGCCTCGCTCACTGGTCCTGCTTCCTTCCTGATTCACTCCCTCAGACCAGGGGTCCTCAGCCCTTCTGCACGTTCCATACCTTGGGGAGTGTTTTAAACGCACCAGCGCCGGGGCCACCATCACACCAGTTAGGCCAGAATCTGGGGAGGGGAGCGGGCGCCAGGCATTGCTTTCAAACATGCTTCCTGGGTGACTGTACCGTGGGGCCAGGTGAGAACTACCGCTTCACACCTACGGTTCCTGCGGATTCCTGACCGTGTGCCCACGGGCCTCCGCCTCTGAGCTCCTGCTCCTGTGACCAGAAGTGAAACTCTTCTCTCACCTTCACACACACACACACGCATACGTGACATTTGGGGTCATGGGAACCCAGAGAAGAGGTTTAGATCACATTGCCACAACTGCAAACTTGAGTGTCTCGTTCCTTGACTGGCCTTTGCCCTCCGGTCACAGGGGCCTCTCCCCTGGCTCATCACCCCCTTTGCTACTCGTGGGCCCACTAACCCGTCTTCCCCTCCTGTCTGTCCTCACCCTCCCTCCACCCCCTTCAAATAAGTCTTCTGCTTGGAGACTCTGCCCTCTGCTTGGTGGCCTGGCCCGTTGCTGACCCCTCCACCCTGGCCTCACCTTCCGCCCAAGAGCCTTGGTGGGGCGTTTTCCCAAAGGCAGCTCCTCCCTGAGAGGTGCCAGCTCTTAGGGAAACCCTCGCCTGTGTCCTCAGGCCCCTCCTGAGTCCCTCGCACATGCCAGCTCCCTGCGCGGCCTCTCTTCCTCGCCGCCCTGGGTGCTCCCAGCAGCCCTGGCCTGCCGAGCTGAGCTGTGAGGCCCAGGGCAGGCAGACAGGCCAGCTCCCACCTTCGTGGCCATCACTGTGTCCTTGGTACCTGCCCTTGAAAACACCTGGCTAAGGGCCTCAAGGTTTGCCTGTCACAGAAGCCAGAAATGATACCCTCTGACACCAGGTTTGCTCCCCTGCCCCTCTCAAAGAAGTGGGTTTGACTCCCCACAAAGTGCTTGCAGTCTGGGGGAGGCAGGCAGGCAGGCAGGCGCATCAAAAGTTCTAATCCAACTTTTGGTGCTACAACCATGGCCGCGGGCCTTGAGGGCAGGGCTGGGCGAGGGTTGAAGGTATCAGGGAACAGAAGCAGCTGGAAGTGTCTTGAAGCTTCACCAGGAGTTTTTAAGGCAAAGACGAAGAGTCGAGGGGTCAGCATGCCAGGTGAACGGACCGTATGTGTGAAAGCACAGATTCCCGCGTGGGTTTGGTGTGTCCAGGAAGTGGCAGTCCGTCATCTGCAGTCCATTTGTCCTCTCAGGCTCCATTTGAACCCACAAGGGCTGTTGAAAGTGTGTCACGTTGACGAATGCTGCCATGTCTTATTTCCTCAGAAAACCAAGCCAGCAAAGGGTGTCATGAGAACCCAGACTGCACAGGAAACACTGGGTGGGAGAGGGCTGAGGACGCAGGAGGTAAACCCAGGTGAGAGCCCGCGGCACAGCACGAACTCCCCCCGAAGGTGGACTTCCTTCTTTGATTTGTGGAACTGGATCTTGCCCTGTGACCCTAAAGTTCACCCCCAGCGCGGCCCCTCGGACGCTCGGCAAGCGGCCTGTGCTGCCCCGTGAGCGCCATCTCCCTGGCCCGCAGCTCCCACTGCAGGTGCCTTTCGTCAAGGACGGCTTTAGAGGGTCGAGGGACACTGAGCACACAGGGAGGGAAGGGCCACTGAACCCCGGCCTGGAAGCGGTGGGCTCCCAGCCGCATCCCCTGCGCGCGAGCCCACTGCCCGCCCACTGCCCAGCCCCCCCGGCCCCGCCGCCCCCCGGGGCCCTGCCGTGCGCGTCGGCGCCGTGGCCGGTGCTCGGAGGAAGGGCCGCCCCGCGCCCCGCGCCCCGAGCTCCTCGAAGGCTCTCAGCGGGGCCGCCCGACCTCTTGTCCCGGAGACGAGCGGCTCTTCCATCGCTGTCCCAGCGCTTGCCGCTCTGCCGGGGCGCGGGCCGGGTGCGGCGAGCGGCTGTCAGGAGGCCGGGGACTTGGCGGCGGCAGGACAAGGTGGAGGGCAGTGGGCCGGAGTCGGCATGAACTCAGGGTGGACGCAGCGTGGGGGCCCCTGGAGCTGGCGGGGCAGCAGCCTCCCACTCTTTCCTGACCCCATCCCTGCGTCCAACGTGCCAGAGTCCCACTGATGTACCTCCTTAGTGTTTCTTTTTATTATGGTGAAATATACGTAAGGTGAAATTCCCCATCTTCACCATTTTTAAGTGTGCAGTTCAGTGGCTTAAGGATATTTTCCTTGTTGTGCAACCTTCACCACCATCCAGCTCCAGAATTCTTTCATTTTGCAAAACTGAAACTCTGTTGAACACCAACTCCCCAGCCCTTCTCCCCCGCCCCTGGCAACCACCTTCTACTTTCTGCCTCAATGAATTTGACATAAAACAAGAGAGAAAACAAATTTCCGTAAATTTTTTATTAACAAAATTTAAAATGTGCTCGTGGTAATTGAGTACATTTTTTTTGCAAATGAGCTGAGGAGTGTCTAGATTTGGGGGCCTAGCTTTCCATGACCTGCACCTTCCTCTGTGGGGCCTCCACGTGCTGCTCAGAATGCACTCCCTCCTTAACCCCAAACACAGCAAAGGGGGCAGAGCGCACACACTAAGCTGCTGAAGACTGTCCCTGACGCGGGGCCCACGGAGATGGAGGGCAGAGCGCCTCCTCAGGCGTACACCTGTGGCAGACTCATCTTGTGTTCCCCACAGCTGTGCTTCTCAGACACTTAGAGTGCTTGGAAATCACCCGGCCATCTCGTGGAAAGGCAGAGTCTGTGTTTTGAGCAAGTTCCAGGTGTGCGGGCCAGGGACCACGCTTTGAGAAGCAAGGCCCCCCTCCACCTGGGGGAACATTCACGTCCAGGCCAGGCAGGACCTCTCTGAGGCTGAAGAAGTCCAGGGCCAGTCCTTTTTTTCTTTCTTTTTGGTGAGGAAGATTAGCTCTGAGCTAACATCTGTTGCCAATCTTCCTCCTTTTGCTTGAGGAAGATTGGCCCTGAGCTATCATCTGTGCCAATCTTTCTCTATTTTGTATGTGGGACACCACCACAGCATGGCTTGATGAGCAGTGCGTAGGTCCACACCCAGAATCTGAACCTGCGAACCCCAGGCCACTGAAGCAGAGCACAGAACTTAATCACTACACTACCGGCCTGGCCCCTGTCCTTTTTCTTTTCTTAATCACCCAATATATTAAAAAATGAAGAAATGCCAAAGCAGTTACAAAAATATTGGCTTATTTTAAATGTTCACAGTTTAACAAATTAACAAATTTATCATGCCTGCACGGATACAATGCAGTATAATTGTGCCTATCACGAAATAATTACTGCACTTAAAAAAGGGTAGATTTGCTCCTGTGCACCACAGGTATGCGGTCTGGGAACAGGACACAATTTTGAGGTTGTATGATGAATATCTTGCATTCTCGTCGGTTCTGTCTGGGACTGGATGTGTCACTTCATTTGGAAATAATGTTCAAGCGCCTGAAATTGTGGCTCCTGGAGCACGAGGGAGCGCAGGGGTCCTGCAGGTTCCGTGCACACACCAGAGTAAACAGAACTTGGAGACCAGGAGGCCTGACCTTTCCTGGGGTCCCATTCTCCTTGTTCTGGTTTGGGGACCGCCCCTTTCCAGATGATTCCAGAAGGATCAGAAATTCCAGAATTTCCTTCAGGAAATCCCAACCCTCTTTCGTCCGCAGAGGTGTGGGCTGACTCTGTGGCCTCAGCTGGACATCACAGGACATGTCACAGTGAGTGGCACACGGCCAAGCCGGGAAGAAGAGTGAGAGCTGAGCCAAGCTGCGGGTGCCGCCCTTCTGGCCTGGCACGCTTCAGGGGCTGTGGTGGCTCTGGCCCCACATCCCTGGGACTCCTTTTAAGCAAACTCGGAGGCCGAATTTGGCTGCTCTCAGGCTTCCCAGCCCCTCAGTGGGCTGTTCTTGAACACTCAGTGTTTACAAATGGGATAACTTTGAATTATAAAATTTCTCATTTTAGGAAAGGAATTATAACAATATTTTTTGAACAATAAGCTAAAATATTATTAGACTTGCAACACAGACCACCTTTCCCATGCACCCAACGAACATACACACTTACTCTCTAACACATTGTCTGGCTGGCACATAGTAGGTCTCAATGAATGAATGAATGAATGAAGTTTTAAGAGCAGTCCTATTAGACCCTAATGTTTCAGCTGGGCCTGGAATTGCCTTGTGAGAGCCCCAGCTGACCCTCAGGGGACAGTGTCCTCCTCAACCCACACAGCAGTGTAGACATGTCAAGACTCGATGGACCAGGGTCATCTTGCCTCCCAGTCGAGACTCCCTCAGAGGATCTGTCCTCCCCAAAGCACCTGGTCCTGCCATCCTGTTCGCTGGCTGTACCTGTCCCCATGCGAGTCATCTAAGCCACAGCCCTAGGGAAATCAGGGCTCTGTGGGCACTGGACCCAGGGCTCTTCCCGCTCAGTGCAGGATTGCTGTGAAGGCCTGCATTCACTCAGGTCTCTCCTCTAGGCCATATGCACCGCAGGCACTGTCCCCTCATGGCTGTCCCCCCTGGCCAGGACAATTACACCTGCTTCAAGTGTCCCCTTTTGGAGGTGTTCTGAATTCTTTCTTGCCTGCTCATCCAATTTCCAGGCAGGGTCAAGCAGGTTCCGTAGTAAACAGGTTGACATGACACCAAACTCTTTTAGCATTCATGACCATTTCCTCCCAGGCCACAGCTCGGTGGCAGCTCACCTGGCCACGTGACGACCCTTTAGACTGCTGCTTCCTCCCGCCCTCGTAGACAAATCAAGTGCTTCCGGCTAGACTGAGAAAGTGGCTCTGTTTAAGGATAAGAGCATCATTTAGACATAATCAAGGATGCAGAAGAGACTTCAGCTGGACAAAGACAGACCGTTTCTAAACCAGGCACTGCTAGCTGAGTGTGGTGGAATCTCGTCCCACAAGGCTCGGATTGTGCGGCTCTCAAAGAAATAAATTAGCTGGGAAGTGAGTCTAAGCGGCTTTGTGACCAGAGTCTGCTTGCAACGCACCACCGAGAAATAAAGGCCGTCTCTTCCTCAGTGTAGAGCGGACACTTTCATAAACTCTCAGGGGCGTGAAATAAACAGAGAAGTTAAAAGATAAAAAAAAAATTCATGAAAACAAAAGCGTGTGAACACATTTTTACTCATCTATTGAGGTAGTTTGCTTTCCAAGTGGAATATGATAAATATCAATTAAAATTTCATTAAAGAATATGTTCTGCCATAACAAAGCACATCTGTAAATAGTTAGTGAGCAGAGGAGGCAGATGGGCGAAGGGTCCCAGACCCAGCTGGCCCGTGTATCACTGTGCATAGAAAGTCAGCTCAAAACGGCTTAAAGAGCAAGGCTGTTTATTTGTTATGTAACTTGAAAGCCCATCGGGGGACAGCCCTCCGGGTGACAGTTCACCTCAAGCCCCCGGCTTCCTGGGGTCTCTGCTCCACCATCCTCAGGGCCATCTCTGTCCCTAGACTGCTGCTCCCTCTTCCCCTCCCTCCACTGGCTCAATGGAACACTGTGACTTCACTAATTCACCGGGGAGGTGAGGGCGCAACTCCAGAGGTACATGGGCCTGATTTGAATCCTGGCTCTGCCCGAGAGCTGTATATCTTGGGTAAGATGTGAACCTCTTAAAGCACTAGGTTCCTCATCTGAAAAGTGGGAATAATAATAATACAGTCATGAGTCACTTCATGACGTAGCTATGTTCTGAGAAATGCATTGTTAGGTGATTTCGTCACTGTGGGAACATCACGGAGCGTACTTATACAAACTTAGATGGTGTAGCCTACTACACGCCTAGGCTGTATGGTACCAATCTATGTGACTACCATTGTACATGTGGTCCGTCATTGACTGAAATGTTATATGGTGCATGACTGTAGTATTCACATCCTAGGATTATTGTGGGGTTAAATGAGATGGTGCATGGTGGCTGACATATAGCAAAAACTGAGTAAATGTGAGAGTTCTCTTTTTATCTTTATGGAACCTATTAAACACTTACACAGTGTTAGGTACCATGCTGGCTCATGGAGACAAGAGTTGATGAGAATACAGACAAGTGACTAGGCTGTTAGGATGCAGTGTGGTGGGTGTCCTACCCTTGATATCCTGACCCCTGGGATAGGAGCGAAACTAGGGACACAGTGCACTGGCTCCTGGTGAATGACAGAGAGATAAGCAGGAGAAATGGGGAGGAAGGTGACACTGGCCTCCAGTATCACTTCAAGTCTGTAGGCTCCTTTATGTAAAGCACAGATTTGGTCTCATGTTTAATTTCCATTCAAACCAAGGATGCTAGTATCATGGAATTAAAAAGTAAAAAAGACTGTTTTTGACTCAAAGGGAACAGAATACTTTTTTTTTTTTTGAGGAAGATTAGCCCTGAGCTAACATGTGCTGCCAATTCTCCTCTTTTTGCTGAGGAAGACTGGCCCTGAGCTAACATCTGTGCCCATCTTCCTCCACTTTATATGTGGGATGCCTACCACCGCATGGCGTGCCAAGCAGTGCCATGTCTGCACCCAGGATCGGAACTGGCGAACCCCAGGCCGCCGAAGCGGAACGTGTGCACTTAACCAATGTGCTACTGGCCGGCCCCCAGAATACTCATTTTTTTTTTTTTTTTTTAACACAAAGAAACCTGACATTTTCTAAGGTCAGGAGACAGAAGGGACCACGCCTTGCTCAAGCCCAGAGAACCTGTGTGGTGCAGGGTGTGCGAGGAAGCAGGAGTAGGGGAAATCATGTTCCTAGGATTTATTTTTCCATGATGTTATGGCAAGAACTTAATTGTACTTAAAAATGTGCAATGCTTTTAGTAGATATCAAAAATTGAAATGGCTAAGCAACTTCCCCCAGGAAAGAAAAAACCATCAAAATCTATTTAAAATAACCATAAGAGTTGAGACATTTGACCTCCTAGAATTTTTAGTTGCGGACCATACTCCCTTCTTCCTACTGCCTGTCGTTCCCTCACCTGAATTCAGTTAACTGAGGGGGAAAAAGTCAACTGGAAACTGTAGCCTTACACATCATCTTCCCAAAGGAACACCATGGAACCAAGTGACCCCTCTCTGCCAGACACCGTGTGGGGTGCCACCATTGGGTGCCAGTGCCATTAGGGAAGTATACAAGGCCCAGTGGCTGCTCCTGTGAAGCTCACAAAGGGTGGTGGGTAATGTCAGTGGGAAGGGGGGGTGTTGTGAGCTCATGCGAGTCCCATCCCAGACCCTCTAGAAGGCTCAGCTCATCCGTGCGGATGGGGACTGGGGCTCCATAAAGATGCCAGCCTCAGCTCGGAATTTGCACAGCAGTCCCTGAGTCTGCCTTCTTGGGTCTATCACTCCCCACTCTCCTGTTTCATGAGGTAAAACCTGAGCCACAGAAAACCAGACTGATTTATCCCAATGCTACCCCAAGAGAGCAGCTTAGGTCAGAATAGAGTTCCAGGCTCCTGCCTCCAGAACATGCCATTTCCTCAGGCAAGGAGCTAATGGCCCATTTTTAGTCTGACTCTAAACCACAGCATAAAATACTGTGAAAGAAATCAAGTTATAAAGGAAAGACTGTCGGGCATCTTTTCAAGTTGGCTTGGTAGTTACTGGATGAGAGAGGATGCTGTAAACACTTTGGCTCCGGGCGCACTTGCCCTTAAGAATGGAAAAAGAAAAGCCCTACGGAAACGCCATTTGTTAAACTCCTGTTTAAAAAATTCTTTCTTTAAGAATGCTTGACTTAGCACACATGAAGTCTTCTTTGCTTAAAAATGACTAAGTAATGTGGGAGAGGAACTGGATTCTAGGGCTGGTCAAGCTCTGGTTAGTATCAATTGTCTGGCTGTTAGAGAAAGAATTGTGCTGGAAAGGAAAGCAGGGATGTTCTTTAGGGATAGGAATGTGTTGGGAGAAATTTCTTTTAAGCCAGGGCATAAAGAAGTTGCTGGAGCAAGCACTCTTGACCTCCCCAATGCGTCAGCCGCAAAGGCAAGGAGCTCTGATTTTCCTCAGAACCGATGGTCTCATCTGCCAACAAGAGCAACAGCTGCTCTTCTGTGTCAAATGAAAGAAAGAAAATCACTGAATTAAAGAAGGCAGGGAGTATTTTCACTGTGTGGAAAAGATATTTTCAGCACATCTGGGCAAGATCTTAAATTTACCAACTGCTTAATCTAAGATTCTCATGCTTCCTAGGGATGTATTATTGTGTTATTTCAAAGTTTTATCACTTTATTTCCAATTTGTATCCTTAGGGATAGAACAGAAATGGTTTTCTGAATCATAGGAAATGATTCAAGCTGGGTACAATTTGATATTAACTGAGGATATTCAGGAGCCACAGAGGAACTTAGCCCTTTTCACAGATTCTAAAATGGGATCCAAAGAGGCAAATATTATTTTTTTTCCTAATTTAATAAAGTGACAGAACAAGTTAAGTTATTAAAGATCTGACACCCTCCAAGGTTTCTGCAGTCCCGAGATGAACTGAATTACTCTTCCTAAATAATACAGCAGGGGAAAATGAAAGCACTCTTGTTACTATGCCGAAGAAAAAATGAAGAAAGCATGTTTAGTTTTATGAAGAAATTCAGTCCTCAAGGGTTCTGTTTTTTTTTTTTTCAAAAACATTCAGTTTGATTAAAGGGATTCTGTAAGCCCAGATTTCTTGCTAGATCCTGCGATTGGCCATTTAAATTGCCTCACAGGCATGTGTGCCTTAGGAAATACCCGCAATGTGTGTCGTCACTACGGTCATGAGAAAGACGACATTTGCCTTCAAAAAATGCTGGTCTGCCTAAGGGATCAGGAAAATAAGCTGAAAATATGAAAAGAAAGTGAACATACTCATCTAGTCCAAACCCGTGTTAATGAATATCATAATATTATACTATTTTTTAGTAATTAGTAATTTCCTGTCATGTAAATGAATTCTTGTGGCCTGGGTAGAATTTCCAGGAAGAGCAACATACATAAAAAGGAAAAAAGTGCTGTATCTCCAACAACTTTTATGACATAAATATGACGTTTCGGATAACTCAGAAGCAGATTATAGCAATAACAAAATTACTAAAGTCAAAGATGCATATAAGAGATTGAATAAAATATTTCATGTAAGCGAGAGTGGGAAGAAATCTTCTAAAATAATATATCATCACAAAGACAATAGATAACAAGTCTTGGCGAGGATGTGGAGAGAAGGGAGCCCTGTGCATAGTTGGTGGGAATGTAAACTGGTGCAGCCCCTGTGGAAAAGAGTATAGTAGT
Source organism: Equus quagga (assembly GCF_021613505.1). NCBI lineage: Eukaryota > Metazoa > Chordata > Mammalia > Perissodactyla > Equidae > Equus > Equus quagga. Next base: position 75,724,832 of record NC_060272.1, read on the forward strand.
GCCCCCTTATCCAGGGTTTTACTTTCCTCAGTTTCAGTTATGCATGGTCAACTATGGTCTGAAAATATTAAATGGAAAATTCCAGAAACAAAAAATTCATAAGTTTTAAATTGTGCATCGTTCTTAGTAGCATGATGAACTCTCACATCATCCCGCTACATCCTGCCCAGGACTTGAGTCACCCCTTTGTCCATTGTATCCACAGTGTATACACTACCTGCCCGTTAGTCAGTAGCCATCTCTTGGTTATCAGATCAACTGTCTTGGTATCACAGTGCTTGTGTTCAAGTGCCCCTTATTTTACTTAGCAATGGCCCCAAAATGCAAGAGTAGTGATGCTGGCAATTAGGATAAGCCAAAGAGAAGCCATAAAGTGCTTCCTTTAAGTGAAAAGGTGAAAGTTCTCAACTTAATAAGGAAAGAAAAAAATTGTATGCTGAGGTTCCTACGACGTATGGTAACTTTTATTACAGTATATTGTTATAATTGTTCTATTTTATTATTAGTTATTGCTGTTAATTTCTTACTATGCCTAATTTATAAATTAAACTTTATCATAGGTATGTATGTAGAGGTAGAACCATAGTATATAGAGGGTTCAGTACTGTCTGCAGTTTCAGGCATTCACTGGGGGTCTAGGAATGTATCCCCCATGGGTAAGGGGGGACTGCCGTATTGAAGTTCATTAAGAAATTAAAAATACAATTACTGTATATGTCCAGCAATCCCACTTCTGGGTATATATCTCAAGGAAATGAATTACTATCTCAAAGAGATAGCTGCACACCCGTGTTTATTGCAGCATTATTCACAAGGGATGGAAATACCCTAAGTTACCATCAAAGGATGAATGAATAAAGAAGATGTGGTATATATAAATATATGCACACACAATGGAATATTATTCAGCCATGAGAAAGAAGGAAAACCTGCTATTTGTGACAAGATGAATAGAACTTGAGGGCATTATGCCAAGTGAAATAGGCCAGACAGAGAAAGACAAATACTTCATGGCATCACTTATATGTGGAATCTAAAAACAAAGTCAAACTCACGGAAACAAAGAGTAGAAAAGTGGTTGCCAGGGGCTGAGGGGTGGGGGGAGGGAAATAGGGAGAGGTTGGTTAATTAACTAGATGGAAGGAATCCTTTCACAATGTATAGGTATGTCAAATCATCATGACGTACACTTTAAGTATCTTACAACTTTACTAGGCAATTATACCTCAAAAAAATATTATCAGGAATACAAAGAAGCAGGAAAATATGACCCATAAGTCGAGAAAAACCAATGAATAGACATGGGCCTAAAAATGACAGAGGTAATGAAAGTTGCAGAAAAGGATGTTAAAACAGCCATTGTAAGTATGCGTCATATATTCAAGAAAGTAGAGGTAAACACGAGCATAAATGAGGAGAGAGGAGAGAGAGAGAGAAAGAGAGAGAGAGAGATGCCCACATTGAATTTTTATATTTGGAAAATGCAACACCTGAAATGAAAAAATAAATTGGATGGGATGAGTAACAGATTAGACACTGCAGAAGAAAAGATCAGTGAAAGTGAAGACATAGTAATGGAAATTATCCCAAATGAAACACACTGAGAAAGATATTAAAAATAAACAGAACATCAGTGAGTTGTGGGACATCAAAGGGCCTAATGCATACATAACTGGAGTCACATGCTGGACAGGGGACAGAAAAATATTTGAAAAAACTGACTTAAATTTCTCCATATTTGGTGGAAATTATAAACCCACAGATCCAAAAATCCCAACGAAGCCCAAGCAGAATAAATTTATAGAAAACCACTCCAATCACTGAAAATCAGTGATGAAAAGGAAATCTTTGAAAGCCACCAGAAAATAAAAAGACACATTTTGTACAGAAGAAGAAACATAAGAATGACTTCTCAACAGAAACTATGCAAGGTAGAGACAATAGACAGGCATCTTTAAAGTAGAAATCTTTACCCAATGATTTCTTCTGAAAATTAAGGCAAAAAAAAATATTTTTCCAGATTGAAAAAAACAGAGAGAATTCACTGTCAGCAAACTTATACTTTGAGAAATGTTAGAGAAAGTTCTTTGGACAAAAGAAAAATGGATACCTTATCACATACATGATTTGCAAATATTTTCTCCCATTCTGTAGGTTGTCTTTTTAGTGTCCTGATAGTATCCTTTGATGCATAAAAGTCCTTAATTTTTATGAAGTCCAATTTATTATTTTATTTAGTTGCCTGTGCTTTTGGTATCATATCTATGATATCATATCTATGAAGTCACTGTCAATGTCCTATGTCATGAAGATTTTCTCCAATATTTTTTTCTAAGAGTTTTATAGTTTTAGCTCTTAACTACTAGGTCTTTGATTCATTTTGACTTAATTTTTGTATGTGGTGTTAGGTAAGGGTCCAACTTTGTTCTTTTGAATGTAGATATCTGTTATCTCAGCACCGTTTATTGAAGACTGTCCTTTCTCCAGTGAATGGTCTTTGTACTCTTGTAAAATATCAACTGACCATACATGTGAAGGGTTCTTTCTGGGCTCTCTATTCTATTCCATTGCGTCTATTTGTCTGTCCTTCTGCTAGTACTATAATATTTTTCTAAGAAGGAATTGAGTTTATTCAGATAATTCTTTAAGTTCCAAAGCAATAACATTTACAAAAGAGCAGGGTTTTCACTTATAATGTGTGCTCAAATTTTAATTTTTTCTATTTTTAGAACCAAAACACACACTTGAGAGAAAAAAAGAAAATACTCCACATTTTCATATTCTGTTTCAAAGTGCAGAGTTTCAATTATAAATGAATATTTAGATTTTTTCTTTTTTTGAGCAAATTAAGAAGCCATGAAATAAAAATATCACAAAGACAACATCAACAGAATTTTAAAGTTGTTTAAAGAATGAGTCCTTAGTACGATACTATTTTAATTACTGTCATTTTGTAGTAAGATTTGAACTCAAAAGTGGGAGTCCTCCAACTTTGTTCTTTTCCAAGATTGTTTTGGCTATTGAGGGCCCCTTGCAATTCCATATGATTTTGAGGATAAGCTTTTCCATTTCTATGAAAAAGGCTGTTGGAACTTTCATAGGGATCCCATTTTTTTGTAGTTTTCAGTGTACAAGTCTTTTACCTTCCTGGCTAGATTCATTTCTAAGTATTTAATCCTTTTAGGTGCTATGTAATTGGATTTGCTTTCCTAATTTTCTTTTTGGATTGTTCAAAATCCAAACAATTGCTGCTGATTTTTCTGTGTTGATCTTGTACCTTGCAACTTGCTGAATTCGATTATTAGCTCTAGTAGCTTTATTGTGGATTCTTTGGGATTTTTTATACATAACTCATGTCATCTGTGATTAGAGATAGTTTTATCTTTTTATTTCCAATTTGGATGTTTTAATTTTCTTTTTGATTAATATCTCTAGCTAGAACTTCCAGTACAATGTTGAATAGCAATGGTAAAGGCAGGCATCCTTGTCTGCTGATCTTAGGAAAGCTTTCAGTCTTTCACCATTGAGTATGTTAGCCATAGCTTTTTCATAAATACCATTTACCGTGTTGAGGCATTTTCCCTCTATCCACAGTTTACTAAGAGTTTACATTATGAAAGGGTGTTGGATTTGGTCAAATGTCTTTTCTGCATCAATTGAGATGATCATGTATTCCCCTTCTTTCTGTTAATATATTACATTGATTGGTTTTCTTGTGTGGAACTACCCTTGCATTCCTGGGATAAATCTCATTTGGTCATGATGAATAATCCTTTTAATATGCTGTTGGATTTGATTTGCTAATGTTTTGTTGAGGACGTTTGTTACATTCATAAGGTATCTTGGTCTGTGATTTTCTTGTGATGTCTTTATCTGACATTGGTGTCAGAGTAATGCTGGCCTCATAGAATGAGCTTGGAAGTGTTTCCTCCTCTTAACTTTTTTTTGGAGGAGTTTGAGAAAGATGGGTCTTAATTCTTCTTCAAATGATAGAATTCATTGGTGAAGCCATCAGATCCAGGACATTAATTCGTTGGGAGGTTTTTGATTAGTGATTCAATCTCTTTATTTATTGTAGGTCTGTTGAGACTTCTATTTCTTCTTGATTCAGTTTAGGTAATTTGTGTGTGCCAAGGAATTTGTCTATTTCTTCTAGGTTATCCAATTTGTCAGTGTGAAATTGTTTATAGTATTTTCCTACAATCCCCTTTATCTCTGTAAGGCAGTAGTAATGCCATGTTCATTTCTGATTTTGGTTATTACTGTCTTCTCTATCAGTCTAGCTAAAGTTTGTCAATTTTGTTGATCTTTTCAAAGAACTAACTTTGGGGTGTGTCATTTTCTTCTATTGGTTTTCTATTCTCTATTTTGTTTATCTTTGCTCTAATCTATATAATTTATTTCCTTTTTCTATCTTTGGGTTACTTTGTTATTCTTTTTTCTTTTTCCTTATGGTGTAAAGTTATGTTATTGATTTGAGATTTTTAATGTGGGCATTTGCAACTATACATTTCCCTCTGAGCACTGTTTTTGTTGCATCCCATAACTTTTGGTATGTTGTGTTTTCATCTTCACTTGTCTCAAAGTATTTTCTAATTTCCTTTGTGATTTCTCTTTTGACCCATTGGTTTAGAGTGAGTTGTTTAATTTCTAAATATTTGTAAATTTTTCCAGTTTTCCTTCTGTTATTAATTTCTAACTTCATCCTGTTGTGGTCAGCGAAGATTCTTTGTATGATATCTAGCTCTCGAAATGTATTGAGACTTTTTTGTGGCCTAATATATGGGCTGTCCTGAAGAATGTCCCATGTGCACTCGAGAAGAATGTGTATTCTGTGTAGTTGGGTGGAGGGTTTTGTATATGTCTGTTAGTTCTAGTTGGTTTATTGTGTTGTTCAAATCCTCTGTTTCTTACTTGCCTTCTGTCTGGTTGATCTATCTGTTATTGAAATTGAGACACTGAAATCTCCAACTATTATTGTAGACCTGCTATTTCTTCCTTCAAGTCAGGGAGATTTTTTTTCGTTTGTTTCTTATATTTTGAAGGTCTGTTATTAGGCGTAAAAATGTTTATAATTGTTATATCTTCTTGCTGTATTGAACCTTTTATTAACATATAATGTACTTCTTTGTCTCTTGTAATCTTTTTAGATTTGAAGTCTCTTTTCTCTGATATTAGTGCAGCTACTCCAGCTCTCATTGATCGCTATTTACATGAACTATCTTTTTTCCATCCTTTCACTGTCGACCTGTTTGTGTTTCTGGATCTAAAGTGAGTCTCTTGTAGACAGTAGATAGTGAGATTGTTTCTTTTTATCCATTCTGCCAATCTCTGTCTTTTGATTGAAGAATTTAAACCATTTAAATGTTAAGTAATTACTGATAAGGGAGGACTTACTTCTGCCATTTTGCTATGTGTTTTTTATATGCCTATAATTTTGATGTCCCTCATTTCCTGCATTACTGCCTTCTTTGGTGTCAAGGTGATTTTTTTTGTAGTGAAATTCTTTGATTCCCTTCTCATTTCCTTTTGTGTGTATTCTATAAGTATTTTCTTTGTGATAACTATGGGGATTACATTTAACATCCTAAAGTTACAACAATCTAATTGAATTTATATCATCTTAACTTATATAGCATAGAAAAACTCTGCTTTTATACAGTTCTGTTACTGATGTCACAGATTATATCTATATACATTGTGTGACCAATAAAATAGGCTAATCATTTCTTATGCATTTGTTTTTTTTTGTTTTGTTTTCGTGAGGACGATTGGCCCTGAGCTAACATCTGTGCCAATTTTCCTCTATTTTATGTGGAATGCCACCACAGCATGGCTTAACAAGCAGTGCTCAATCTGCACCCAGGATCCGAACCTGCAAAACCTGGGCCACTGAAGCAGAGTATGGGAATTTAACCACTATGCCACCGGGCTGGCACCTATGTATTTGTATTTTAAATCCTGTTGACAATAAAAAGTAGAGTTACAGACCAAGATTAAAATAACACTGCTTTTGTATTTGCCCAGGTATTTACCTTTACCAGAGATCTTTATATCTTCATATGGCTTCGAGTTACTGTCTAGTGTCCTTTCATTTCAACCTGAAGGACTCCCTTTAGAATTTCTCATAGGATAGGTCTAGTGGTAATGAGCTCCCTCAGCTTTTGTTTATTTGAAAATATCTTCATTTCTCCCTTATTTTAAACGACAGTTTTGCTGGATATAGAATTCTCAGTTGGTGGTTTATTCTTTCAGCACTTTAAATATATCAATCCCCTGCATTCTAGCTTCCAAGGTTTCTGATGAGAAATTGACTGATAATCTTATTGAGGATCCCTTGTATGCAATGAGTCAATTCTCTTTTGATGCTTTTAAGAGTCTCTCTTTGATTTCTTAGCAATTTATGTATCTTGGTGTGGGTCTCTTTGAGTTCACCCGACCTGGAATTTGTTGAGCTTCTTGGATGTTTATATTCATGTCTTTCATCAAATATGGGACTTTTCAGTTACTCTTTCTTCAAATAATCTTTCTGCCCCTTTCTTTCTCTCTTCTCCTTCTGGGATTCCTACAATGTATATGTTGGTCTGCTTGATATTATCCCACAGATCCTTTAGGCTTTGTTTACTTTTCTCCATTCTTTTTTTTTTCTTTTTTCTCTTCTTCAGACTTGTTAATTTCAATTGTTCTATCTTCAAGTTCATGAATTCTTTCTTCTACTTGCTCAAATCTGCTTTTGAACCCTTCTAGTGTATCTTTAGATTTGTTACTGTACTTTTCAGCTCCAGAATTTCTTTTTGGTTCCATTTTATAATTTCTATCTATTATCATTTTGTTCATATACTGTTTTCCTGTTTTTGTCAGTGTCTGCTTGACAGTTGTTTCAAAGTCTTTGTCTAGTAAGTCCAATGTCTGGGCTTCTTCACTTACATTTTGCATCAATTTATTTTTTCTTTGAATGGGCCACACCTTCCTCTTTCTTTGTATGCCTTGTGATTTTGTTGTTGTTGAAAATTGGACGTTTGAATCTTATAATATGGAAACTTTGGCAATCAGATTCTCTCCCTTCCCCAGGGTTTGTGTGCTTTAGAAAAATTGTTGTATGGTGTCTTTGTGCCAGGGACCAGCCTGGGGTGGAAGCATAAAGTCTTCTCAGGCTTTTTCTGAGCCTATGTCTTTCCCTGTGCATATGTGATGGCTTTTTAAATTCTCCCAAATATACACTGTTGTTTTTGAATATCCAAAACCTCCTCCCCACCAAAAAGACCAGAACAAAACCCCATAAACAAACAAAATACAGGTTCAGCCTCAGCTCCTTTAAATCTCCCGGAAGCCGCTTCAGTTGGCAGGGGTTGATACAATGGCATCCAGACTCCTTGCCCACCCTCAGTGATTCAAGCAGCATCGACAGTGAAAACACAGAATCCCAATATTGGAAAGACAAGGTCCTTTTGTCCATCTTGGCTCCAGCAAGCTGTGCCAGAAATGTGGGTTGCTGTGCTCCCCAACTGCCTGTCACAGGGATGGAGGATGGGGAACCACCAAAACACTGCAATAAACTGCAATTTACCAGCTAAGCTGCCCTCTAGAAGCTGCAAGTGTTTGAGTAAATTCCAGAGTCAAAAATAGTCACTTCAGACTCTTCCACCAGTACCACTGTCGTCCAAGCAGAGTGGTGGATTCCTGGAAACTGCCAACTCCACCATCTTCCCTGACATCACTCTCCTGAAGACTATGGTAACAAGGAGAGTTAATGTAGCATTGAGGTAAGAGAAAGACTACTATTGTCTTTCCCACATAAACATCAAGTGCTTCTGATCTTCCTTATTGATGGAGATTGAGAATAATGTGTTTGCCAAATCAAAAGCCACATATGAAGTGCCAGAGGCTGCATTAGTCTGTTCTAGTAAAGATAACACAACTGGCACAGCAGCTGCAATTAGGGCTATTTCTTGGTTCAGTGCACATTCAATTTGCATTAATTTATCATCCACTCTGACCTTCTTTCACAGCATATCTTGGGTTGATAATTGGCTGACCTGAGTTTGTCATTTTATTTTTTCAAGTCTTTCAAAACAGTTAACAAAAGTCAGCCAATCCTACAATGTTTTAAATATCATTGTTCCCGTACTGTCCAGATGCCCCAGCTTCCTCATGATCCAGTGATCCACCTTCCACCTGTAGCTCATCCCTAACGACCACAGGGAAAACCTTAGTAATTTTGATGCTACTTCAGAGCAGAGGTTGGCACCATCCACCCACCACCAGCAATGGGTTCCTTTTTGCCGAGTGCTTTTGAAGACCCATTTAAATACAAACTTCTTAGCCTGGATTCCTCACTCCTCCAAAGCAGAAGCTTAGACAAAGGATTGTGTGCAGGTGGTTTACTTGTGAATGTGATCTCAGGGAGCAGTAGTGTGGGATAAGGGAGAGAACAAGGAAGGAAGAAAAACCAATACAAGGACTGTTCACTTGGCTGCCACTGTGGGCGACTGGTGCTCAATTCTGTCAAGACCTTCTACAAAGCCTTATGACGTGCATCTCCAAATTATTCTGCTTTGGGAATCAAAGGAGGAAGCATCTACCTATTGACTCTTTTAATCCATTGGTCAGGGTCAACCTATGAGCATCAGGTCCCCCTCATACCCTGACTGTGCATTCCTGAGTTCAGAGTGGATCATATGGGCATTCTGCACTGAAGCATCAGAGCAGCTCTGTGGCAGGAATGGACGCATACTTGATGTGGGCCCCAGGCAAAGCACCTGCCCAAACATGGTTGCAGCCTGTGTGCAACTAGTCACTAGAGCAGTGGCTGGAGGAAGGGGGCCAAGGGGATTTTGAGGGTGCACAAGAGGTGTCCAGCATAATGTGGCATAGTGAAAGCCTTTGATTAAATGTGAGAAAATTATTAGTTGTCTACTTTTGCCTATGTATAGCATGTTTTCCACCAATGAAGAAATTGGAAAAGCAATGACTGTATATTAATCAAGCTGATTTTAGGGCCTATTAAACCAACATCAGTTTTTAAATCCATTAGTACTGTTGAGTATGCTTTCAACAGATAGTATCAGTAACTAGTAAAATACAAATTCCTTTTGTACTTTGTAATTCAAATGGGAACACACACCTACACGCCAGTTTCATCTCTGATTGTTGCTGCCCAGGACAAGTTTTGTGCTCTGGACAGAGTGGCCACTTCACTATGTATGACCATTCTAGGCTTCCTCCTTTCTCTGGAGCCTGGAAGCTGAGCTAAGGCCAATTTGACTTTACCACACAGCCGAGTGAGTTTGAGCAGGGCATGATTTCTCTGAACTTCATTTTCCTCATCTGTAAAATGGGGAAAGCACTACTTGACTCACACAGTTTATGTGAAGAATAACATGTGTAAAGTGCTTCACATAGTGCCTGGTGCACAGTAGGAGTCCAGTGTTACTTTACAGTCCAGCTGAGAGAGTTAATTGTGGAACTTTAAATAGTGATTTATAGTTTGCTTTACATACTGCCTTTCAGCATTTCTGTGACTCAGTGAAAGCATCACGGTTATTACTATAATTCTTATTACTTACAGAGGCTTGGAAAAGTTGAACGACTTGATCAACTGGCAGAGCCAGGACCTAGGTCTTCTGATCCCGAATCCCACGTTCTTTCCGATGCTCCACACCAATCCCCGCCTGCCCAGGAAACCTTTCCCACCACGCTACTGCCTCTTCTCAAAAGAGAAACACGTATGGTTCTTAAACTTCCATCTAGCGCTTGATCCAATAACGGCTTCCATTGTTGTGTTTCCTATGTGCGTATTCTGACTCCTCAACTAGGATAGAGATTGTGATTTGTTTCAGTTCTACTTGGCCAGAAGTCCTAACACACTACCAAACACATACCAAATGCTCAGTAAAAATCTAGTGAATTCAATTCTATTGCTCCCTCAAAGAATCTCCAGGTTATGAGAAAATTCATAGTTGTCACTAGGTGAGATGAATGTTGTAAGTAGTATTTTTGAAAAGCAGGAGCCTCTAATCTCTGTGGAATTTAAAAAAGAAAAAACTTAATGAAGATTGTTGAATTCAGAGATACCTTTAAATATTTCAGGGCTGGATTATCAATGCTCCAGCACCTCGCTTATGGCTCATATAAAGGCTCTAAGTTGATTCATGAGAGGCTAGGAGATGTTTGGTCATGAAACGACCCAGAAAGTCTAACTTACCTGCTAAAACTAGGTCATATTATAAGTCTTAAGAAAAAATTATATTTCCAAATAGAGAGAATGCTAATAATTGGTAACATTTAGTGAATGCTTATATGCTAGGTTTGTGCTAAGTGCTTTAACACATGTTGGATTTTAAATAAATCAACTTTAAGGCATAATTTACATATAATACAAATTGCCAATTTAAAGTATACAGTTTGATGAGTTTTGAAAAATGTACACATATATCCAGGTAACCACCCCCTACAATCAAGATTCCACTGAGCATTCATTTTTATTGCTAAGTAATATATTCCATTGCGTGGATGGACCACAACTTGTTTATCTATTCATCTGTTGCTGGAGATCTATTTTGGGGCTATAGTAAAGGTGCTTTGAACATGCATGCACGAGCCATTGTGTGGAGACGTTTTCATCTCTCTTGGGTAAATACCTAAGAGTAATGAGAGAGTACTAATTACTCCACATCCTCACTGGCATTTGGTACTCAGTTGTTTTTTATTTTAATCATTTTAATAGGTGTGCAGTAATATTTCGTTGTGGTTTTAATTTGCATTTCCCTACTAACCAATGACGTTGAGCATCCTTTCATGAGCTTACCTGCTATCTGTGTGTCATCTTTGTTGCAATGTCTAAGTCTTTTGCCCATTAAAAAAATTGCAGTGTTTTCTTATTATTGAGTTTTAAGAGTTCTTTGCGTTTCTGAATACAAGTCTTCACGTGGCTTACAAATATCTCTTCCCAGTCAGTGGCTTTATTTTCTCATTCTCTTAACAGTCTTTTGCAGAGCAGAAGTTCTTAATTTTAATAAAGTCTAACATCAATGTTTTCTTTTATGTATCACACTTTTGGTATTGTATCTAAGAAATTTTTGCTTAACCCAAGGTTACAAAGGTTACATTTTCCTATATTTCATTCTAGAAAATTTATAGTTTTAGGTTTTATATTTAGGTCTAGGATCTGTTTTGAGTTAATTTTTATGGGGTGCAAGGTATGAATTGAGATTTTGTTTTGTTTGTTTGGTTTTTGCATAAATTGTTCCAGCATCATTTGTTGAAAAGACTATCCTTTCTCTGCTAAAATGCTTTCTTGCTTTTGTGGAATATTAATTGACCTTGTATATGTTGTTATGTTTCTGGAGTCTCATTCTGTTCCATTGATTTATGTGCCTATTTTTTCTCCAATACCACAATGTCTTGATTACCCCAGGTTTAGAGTAAGTCTTAAAATCAGGTAATGCATTCTCTAGTGACTCCTTTATGTTAGTTCCTTTGACTCTCTATATAAATTTTTTTTAAAGTTTATTGACTTCTACCAAATATCCTCCTGGGATTTTGAATGGAATTGTGTTGAATTTATAGATCAGTTTGAGAAGAACTGACATCTTAACAATATTGCATTGTCCAATCCATGAAAACAATACATTTTTCCATTTCTTATTCTTAGATTTCTTTCATCAGGGTTTTGTAGTTTTTAGCAAACCTATGTTTCACACATGTTATAAGATTTGCGCCTAAGTGTTTCATGCTAAAAGTGCTATTATATATGGCACTTAAAAAATTTTTCAATTTCTAATTATTCAACACTAGTTTAGAGAAATATGATTTTTGTATATCTACCTTGTACCCTACAAGCTTGGTAAACTCACTCTGGTTCTAATAGCTTTTTTGTAGATTCTTTGAATTTTCTCCATGGACAATCATGTTATCTGTGAATAGAGACACTTTTATTTCTTCCTTCCAATCTGGATGCTGTTTTTTGTTCAATTCAGCACAAATTGATGGAACTTAAGTATTGAGTATCTTAAAACTTAACAAGGTAGGTAGAGTAATTTCTGAAATGATGACAGCACACAGCACAACTAGGAAACACAGATGATGGTGATTATTTTAGTTCAGTTCTCTTTCAAGTCCAGATATGTAAATAGTATTAAATGCATACTCTTGTGCCAAGCACTGTCCTAGGTGATGAAGAATGCAGTGGCAAGGAAGACAGAATCCCTACCCTCATGGGGAAAGAAGGACAATAAACAAATACGTACACAAACAAAAAAATACACATGTATAAAAATGCTAGGTAGTGATCATTGTTCTAAAGAAATACAAAGCAAACAAGAAGATAACTTGTGACCGAGGGGAGAGGAGGTGGCCTTTGAGCAGACCTAAATGAACTGAGAGTGAGCCAAGCAAAACCCAGGGCAGGGGAATTCCAGGCAGGAGGGACAGCAAGGAAGATGCCTTGAGACAGAAATGTGCTTGCATTTTCGAGGAAGAGGAAGGAGGCTAAGGTAACTGGAGTAGAGTCATCAATGGGAAGAGTGGTAGGAAATGAGAATGGAGAGAGAGCTAACAAACTGGAGTATTTTAGGCAATTTTTGGAAATTCTGACTTTAAGTGTGATGGGAAGCCATTGAAGGATAAAGAGATGTACAGCGATCATTCTGGTTTATTCTTGAAAAGGACTACTAAATCCTTGCCCTTACATGGGAGACAGACAATAAACAAATACACAGACAAAAAAATACCTATGCATACAAAGGCCATGTAGTTATCACTGTTCTAAAGAACAAGATCACTGCTGTGTAGAAGGCAGATATAGCACGAATGGAAGTAGGGAGGCCAGGCAGGAAGGCAGATGCTGCTGGGAGAGATGATGGTGGCTAGGAGAGGAGACTGAAAGTTCTCCTTTAGATATGCTGAGATTGAGATATTATTAGACACGCAAATTCAAAATCATTTATTCATTCAGTAAATATTTATGAGCACTGTTGTGTGTAAGGCACTCTTCCTGTTGCTGGGACTATTGTAGTAAATAAAAAGACTGCCTAGAGCTGTTAGCTAACACTATGGTGGTAATCATGTAAGTGCAATACATAAGTGTATCAAATCAACACATCGTATACCTTAAACTTACACAGTGTTATACGTCAATTAAAAAACAAAGACTGTCTTCATGGAGTTTATCTTCTAGTGGGGTGGGGAAAAACAAGAAGTAAGTTTACGTTAATGATGCTAAGTGCTATGTAGGAAAATAAAGCAGAGTAAAGGGGATAGAGAATGCTGGTTGGTGTGGGGAGGTGGGGGATAGGTTGCTATTTTATATAGAGTGGAAAGGGAAAGCCTCCTAATAAGGTAAGATTTGAGCAGACCTGAAAAAACTGAGGGAGTAAGCCAAGAACCTAGTTAGGGACAGCATACGAGACAGATGCAGATGGAATACCAAGTGTAAAAGCCTTGAGACAAAATGTGCTTGGCAGGTTCAAAGAAGAGCCAGGACAGCACTGTAGCTGGAGTGGAGCAGATGAGAAGAGTAACAGCAGACAGAAGGGCTAGGAAATGGGAGGCTAGAAGACGTAGGGACTGGAGCACAGGAGGGACTTCTTTTTTCGTGAGCCAGAAGCACTGGAGGGATGAGAGCTGAGGAGTGGCATGAGGTCCGTGGTAAAAGGATCACTCAGGCTGCTGTGCTGAGAAGACTGAGGGAGCAAAGGGTGGAAGCAGTCAGGAAGTTACTGTAAAAGTCTAGGAAAGAGGTGACTGTGGCTTGGTGTAGGGTGGTGCAGTAAAGATGGGAGGGAAAGTTCAATTGGGGATATATTTTAAAAAGAAAGCCATAGGCGTATGGAATGGATATAGATCAAGTGTGAGAGAGGTGGATGCCAAGGTTTTTGTGTGGCCTGGACAACTGGGACAGCTGGGTTCCTGGTCACTGAGAAGGCTAAGTCTGTAGGAGGAGCAGATGAGATGGTGGAGCCAGGAGTCCTGTTTTGCATATATTCAGTCTAGAGGTAAGGAGTAGTAATGAGTCAGATATGATAGGTAGATCTGGACTGGAAATCTGGGAATCATCAGCCTACAAAGTCATGAGCCTAGATGAGACCACCTAGGAAGCAAGTGCAAAGAGAAGTCTGAGATGGAAATAGGACTCCTGTCAGGGAGTTGTTCTATGGGGAAGAGACAGAAAACAGTCAAATATATGTGAGAGGTACTGTGTAGGAAAATACAGCTGGGGAATGGTGAGAGTGTGATGGCAGGTGTGCATGTGTGTGTTATTTGTCATGGATGCAATTAAATATATCAATCTGGAGCCCAAGGATAAAACAGGCTGAATATGCAAATTTGATGGTCACCAGCATGTTTAACTCCACAAGATTAGAGAGGATCACTCAGAGAATGGGGGTTGATAAATAAATCTGAGAACTGAGCACCAGGAGTTCCCATCATTTAGAGTGGAACTTGTTATAATGGACTGTGCTTCTTAAAATTCATGAAGGAGGAGAAGACAGGTTGTCAACAGAACAGCCCTCTTTCCAAGCCACTTAACTGCTACTGTTTGCTCAGTCTTCAGACAGCTTGGAAGTGTTTTTCCTACCAGCTTTTCCTTAGACTACTGCATCTGAACCACCTGAGGAGCTTGTTAAAAATGAAGATTCCATGTTCCATCTGAACTCTAACAAATCCACCTCTGGAACTGGGCCCAGAGAAAACAAAAAACTCAGATGATTCTCATACCCTCTAAGTTTGAAAACCAATGCAATAAAGGCAGGGATAAAAAATAGAAGGCAGTTAGAGTGGAAGTGAAATAAGAAAACACAGCAAGGGTAGGATTGATACAAGTCAAACTGTGGAGGGCTGTGAATCAATTTTGTGGTTAAGGAGGGGCTCCTGAGGGTTCTCAGGAGGGGAGCTCTATAATCAGATCTATGTAATGCATGAATGAATTCAGCTCCTCAAATTATCCTTACTGTTGTGGATATCAATAAAAGAAACCTTGGATCTCGTCAAGATGGCGGCATAAGAAGACCCTGAACTCATCTCCTCCCAAAAACACAACCAGGTTACAACTATTTTTGGAAAAATTATCCTGGATAGAAAACTGAAAACTGGATAAAAAGAACCCCCAGAACAAGGGACAGTCCTAAGGTGGAAGAGGCAGAAATGCCTTCTGGAGAGAAAAAAAGCCACCTTCAGGAGCAGCGGAGTTTCTCAGCCAGCCAGACGGGAGCCACTAAGGTACACAGCCCTCCCTGGAGGAGTGAGGTCCAGAGCGGGGGCCGATACTGCTATAAGCATCCTTCAGACTCAGCACAACTGAGATGAGGGTCTTACTATCTGGCTTTGCTGGCTGTTAACTGCAGTGGGGATACCCCCAGAAAAGCTATGTGATGAAAGCCGAAAAGACCTGGGTCATAAAGAGCCCATGCACAACCTCACCCATCTCTGCAACCTAAAATCACCAGAGAAGGCTGACAGTCCTTTGGTGAAAAGAGACTCACCTGGTAGGCTCTGGGTGCATCTTGGTGAGAGAAGAGACCTCTCCAGAGACTGAGACATTGGTGGGGGCCATTGCTGTGACCTAGTTCAGGCATGCTGACACAGACCCCAGCAGACGCCATTGAAATTCTTCCCCTGGCCTGTTAGCCCAGGGGTCTGCCACACCCACTAGAACACAGATTTAATCCAGTTCAGCCAGGGCAGGCAGCCCACCCCAGGGACTGGCCCTGCCCAACAGCAAGCCCTCAGGCTACTTGTCAGCCTGCATTGACTGGGTGCCGTGCTCCTCTACAGGCAGGGGAGTGTGTCTGCCTCTGTGGGGCAGGGGCTGTGTGAGGACCAGGTGAACTGTGGGGGGCATGGTGGAGAGGTGGCGGCCTCTGAAGTGGGGCCTCGGGGTACGCTACAGGGGGCTGGGAAGTGTGCATGGACCAGGACTGTATTGACAGTGTGTGTGGTCCTGTCGGGGGTGAGGCTTATCAGCAGCAGAAGACCTGTGATTCACAAATAGCCATATAAAGGATCAGCCCCACCTTCCAAAATCTGAACCAACTGAGTGCTCCCTGTCCCTAGGGCTAGTCCCACTCAGCTGCACTCCTAAGAGAACTGACAATAGCCTTGTAGGCCTGAGGCCTATCACAACTATAAGCCCCTGAGCCTAGCAACCAGCTACACCGGGTACCTACCCAATTAACAGGAAAACTGCAACAGGAGTGTACTGTTAGACCTTGTAGCCAACAGTGCTGAGGCTTCCCAAACCAGATTTACAAACAGCTGGCCAGGGAAACAAAGACTAGACTCCCTGGGTACCTGCATTAAGAGCAACCCAGCCACAGCAGAAGGACAGAAGTAGCCCACAAAGGGGTCACTCCTGGATCATTTAGACCGGTGACAAGAGGGAAGCACACTGCTGGGCCTCAAAAGGCATCTCTTATACATAAGGCCACTTCTCCAAGATCATGAGACATAGCCGACTCACCTAACACTTAGATCTAAGCACAGAGAAAGAGGCATAATGAGGAGACAAAGGAATACCTTCCAAGCAAGGGAACAGGACAAAACCCCAGAAAAAGGACTAAATGAAACAGAAATAAGCGACCTACAGGACAAAGAGTTCAAACAAAATCTCATAAGGATGCTCACTGATCTTGGGAGAAGACTGGATGAACACAGTGAGCTCATCAACAGAGAACTGGAAAACATAAAAAACAACCAATCAGAAATGAAGAATACTATACTGGAAATGAAAAATTCACTAGAGGGACTCAATAGCACAGTAGACGATACAGAAGAACAGATCAGTGAGCTAGATGAAAGACTAGAGGAAATCACCCAAGCTGAACAGAAAAAAGAATTGGACAGAATGAGAACAGTCTACGGGAACTCAGGGACAATATCAAGCAAACTAACATTCATATTATATGTGTCCCAGAAAGAGAAGAGAGAGACAAAGGGGCAGAAAATTTATTTGAAGAAATAACAGATGAAAATTTTCCTAACCTAAGGAAGGAAACAGACATCCAAGTACAGGAAGCACAGAGAGCTCCAAACAAGATAAGCCCAAAGAGGCCCATACCAAGACACATAATTAAAATGTCCAAACTTAAAGATAAAGAGAGAATCCTAAAAGCAGCAAGAGAAAGGTAACAAGTGACATACAAAGGAAAGCCCATAAGGCTATCAGCGGACTTCTCAGCCAAAACCCCAGGCAAGAAGAGACTGGCATAACATATTTAAAGTGCTAAAAGGAAAAAACCTATAGCTAAGAATACTCTATCTATCAAGGCTGTCATTAAGAATGGAAGGAGAGATAAAAAGAGCTTCCCAGACAAGCAAAAACTAAAGGAGTTTATCACCAAGAAACCAGTTCTACAAGAAATGCTGAAGGGACTTATTTAAGTGGGAAAGTGATGACCACAAATAGGGATAAAAAAGTCATCAAAAAAAACCTCCCAGAAAACCCAGGCAATAAAATCACTGGTAAAGGTAAAAATATAGGAAAAGTAGCAGATCAACCACCTGTGAAGATAATAGGAAGGTTAAAAGACAAAAGTACTAAAATTACCTATTTTAATGATAAGAGGGGAATGGGTAGACACACATAAAACAAGAGATTAGATATGATTTCAAAAACATAAAATGTGGGAGGAGGGGAGTGAAAAAGTAGAGCTTTTAGAAAGAGGTCAAGCTAAAGAGTCTATCAACTCCATATAGACTGTTATATACATAGAATATTATACAGGATCCGTATGGTAATCACAAATCAGAAACCTATAATAAATAAGCAAATAAGTAAGACGAAAGAAACCAAACATATTACTAAGGAAAGCCATCAAACCACAAGGGAAGAGAGCAAGAGAAAAAGAAAGGAACAGAGAACTACTAAAACACAGGGAAAAAAAGTAACAAAATGGCAATAAATACATATTTATCAATAGTTACTTTAAATGTCAATGGACTAAATGCTCCAATCAAAAGGCACAGGGTGGCCAACTGGATAAAAAAAAAACCATATATATGCTGCATACAAGAGACACACTTCAGACCTAAAGACACTCACAAACTGAAAGTGAAAGGATGGAAAAAGATATTGCATGCAAATGGCAAAGAAAAGAAAGCAGGGGTTGCAATACTTACATCAGACAAAAGAGAATTTAAAACAAAAACTGTAACAAGAGACAAAGAAGGGCACTACATAATGATAAAGGGAACAATCCAACGAGAAGATATAACACTTGTAAATATCTATGCAGCCAACATAGGAGCACCTAGAATATATACAGCAATTATTAACAGACATAAAAGAGAAATACACAGTAACACAATAATAGTAGGGGATTTTAATACTCCACTTACACCAATGGATAAATCATCCAAACAGAAGATCAATAAGGAAACACTGGCTTTCAAGGATACATTTGACCAGAGGGACTTAGTGGATATATATAGAACATTCCATCCAAAATCCACAGAATACATATTCTTTTCAGATGAACATGGAACATTCTCCAGGATTGATCACATATTAGGCCACAAAACAAGTCTCAATAAATTTAAGAAGACTGAAATAATACCATGTATCTTTTCTGAACACAAAGGTATGAAACTAGAAATCAACAACAGAAAGAAAACCAGAAAAGCCAGGAAAATGTGGAGATTAAACAAAATGCTACTGAACAATGATTGGGTCAATGAAGAAATCAAGGAGAAATCAAAAAATTCCTCGAGACAAATGAAAATGAAAATATGACATGCCCAAATCTGTGGGATACAGCAAAAGCGGTTCTAAGAGGGAAGTTTATAGCAATTCAGGCCTGCCTTAACAAAGAAGAAAAATCCCAAATAAACAACCTAACAGCGCATCTAAAGGAACTGGAGAAAGAAGAACAAAGAAAGCCCAAAATCAGCAGAAGGAAGGAAACAATAAAAATCAGAGCAGAAATAAAGGAAACAGAGACTAAAAAGAAAAAAATTGATGAAACCAAGAGCTGGTTCTTTGAAAAGATAAACAAAATTGAAAACCCTTAACTAGAACTCACCAAGAAAAAAAGAGAAAACGCTCAAATAAATAAAATCAGAAATGAAAGAGGAGGAGTTACAACGGACACTTCAGAAATACAAAAGGTAATAAGAGAATACTATGAAAGCTATACACCAACAAACTGGATAATCTAGAAGAAATGGATAAATTCTTAGAAACATACAACCTTCTAAAACTGGGCCAAGAAGAAGTAGAGAATTTGAATAGACCAATCATAAGTAAGGAGATTGAAACAACAATCAAAAACCTCCCAAAAAATAAAAGTCCGGGACTAGATGGCTTCCCTGGTGAATTCTACCAAACATTCAAAGACTTAATACCTATCCTTTTCATACTCTTTCAAAAAATTGAAGAGGAGGGGAGGTTT
The DNA here is from genome assembly GCF_021613505.1 of Equus quagga. NCBI lineage: Eukaryota > Metazoa > Chordata > Mammalia > Perissodactyla > Equidae > Equus > Equus quagga. The sequence continues at coordinate 75,744,220 of NC_060272.1, forward strand.
CCTAACTCATTCTACGAAGCCAACATTATCCTGATACCAAAACCAGACAAGGACAACACAAAAAAAGAAATTTACAGGCCACTATCACTGATGAACATTGATGCAAAAGTCCTCAAGAAAATATAGCAAATCAAATACAAGAATACATTAAAAAGATCATACCTCATGATCAAGTGGGTTTCATTCCAGGGATGCAGGCATGGTTCAACATCCGCAAATCAACGTGATACACCACATTAACAAAATGAAGAATAAAAATCACATGATCATTTTGATAGATGCAGAGAAAGCATTTGACAAGATAAGGCATCCATTTATGATAAAAACTCTAAATAAAATGGGTATAGAAGGAAAATACCTCAATATAATAATGGCCATATATGACAAACCCACAGTTAATATCATTCTCCATGGAGAAAAACTGAAAGCTATCCCTCGAAGAACAGGAACCAGAGAAGGATGCCCACTGTCAGCACTCTTATTTAACATAGTATTGGAATTCCTAGCCAGAGCAATCAGGCAAGAAAAAGAAATAAAAGGGATCCATATTGGAAAAGAAGAAGTGAAACTGTCACTCTTTGCAGACGACATGATTTTATATATAGAAAACCCTAAAGAATCCACTAAAAAATCTTTAGAAATAATAAATCAATACAGTCAAGTCACAGGATACAAAATCAACATGCAAAAATCGGTTGCAATTCTATACACTAACAATGAAGTAGGAGAAAGAGAAATTAAGAATACAACCCCATTTACAACTGCCAATAAAAAGAATAAAATACCTAGGAATAAATTTAACCAAAGAGGTGAAAGATCTGTACACCAAAAACTATAAAGCAGTGTTGAAAGAAATCGAAGAAGACACAAAGAAATGAAAAGATATTCCGTGTTCTTGGATTGGAAGAATTAACATAGTTTCAATGTCCATACTTCCCAAAGTAATCTATAGATTCAATGCAATCCCTATCAAAGTTCCAACAACATTTTTCATAGAACTAGAACAAGAAGCCTAAATTTTATATGGAACAACAAAAGACCTGCTACAAAGCCACAGTAACCAAAATAGCATAGTACTGCCACAAAAACAGACACACAGATCAATGGAACAGAATCGAGAGCCCAGAAATAAACCCACACATTTATGGACAGCTAATATTTGACAAGAGAGCCAAGAGCATACAATGGAGAAAGGAGAGTCTCTTCAATAAATGGTGTTGGGAAAACTGGACAGCCACATGTAAAAGAATGAAAGCAGACCATCACCTTACACTATGCACAAAAGTCAACTCAAAATGGATTAAAGACTTGAATGTAAGACCCGAAATCATGAAACTTCTAGAAGAAAATACAGGCAGTACACTGTTTGACATCAGTCTTAGCAGCATATTTTCAAGTACCATGTCTGACTGGGCAAGGGAAACAAAAGAAAAAATGAACAAATGGGACTACATTAAACTAAAAAGCTTCTGCACAGCAAAGGAAACCATCAACAAAACGAAAAGACAACCTAACAATTGGGAGAAGATATTTGCAAACCATGTATCAGATAAGGGGTTAATATCAAAAATATACAAAGAACTCATACATCTCAACAACAAAAAAACCAACAACCCAATTAAAAAATGGGCAAAAGATCTGAACAGAGATTTCGCCAAAGAAGATATACTGATGACCAACAGGCATATGAAAATATGCTCAACATCATTAACTATCAGGGAAATGCAAATCAAAACTACAATGAGATATCACCTCACTCTGGTCAGAATGGCTATAATTAACAAGACAGGAAACAACCAGTGTTGGAGAGGATGTGGGGAGACAGGAAGCCTCATACACTGCTGGTGTGAGTGCAAACTGGTGCAGCAACTATGGAAAGCAGTATGGAATAACCTCAGGAAATTAAGGATAGATCTCCCATGTGATCCAGCTATTCCACTGCTGGGTATTTATCCAAAGAACTTGAAAACACAAATGCATAAAGATACATGCAGACCTATGTTCACTGAAGCATTATACACAATAGCCAAGACTTGGAAGCAACCTAGGTGCCCATCAAGGAGCGAATGAATAAAGAAGATGTGGTATTTATACACAATGGAATACTACTCAGCCATAAGAAATAATGAAATCCAGCCATTTGTGACAACATGGATGGTCCTTGAGGGTATTATGCTGAGTGAAATAAGTCAGAGGCAGAAAGTCAAATACCTTATGATCTCACTCATAAGTAGAAGATAAAAACAATGACAAAGAAACACATAGCAAGGGAGATTGGATTAGTAGTTACCATAGGGGGAGGGGGGAGGGGAGGGCAAAAGGGCTGATTAAGCTCGTATGTGAGGGGATGGACTATAATTAGTTTTTGGGTGGTGAACATGATGTAACCTACACAGAATTCGAAATATATTACGATGTACATCTGAAAGCTATATAACGTTATAATCCAATGTTACTGCAAAAAGTAAACAAATATAAAAATTTAAAAAAATAAAAGAAACCTCAACTAAATTGGAGTTGGGAAGGCCTGTAGGGGGAACTCTCATTCCCTATCACATATGCCTATCATATATCCTCAATTAAATGAAACAGGAAGAGACATACCCTTACGTCTTTAACAGGAAGTAAAACTTAATTTACTACTGAAGGAAGATTTTTCTCCCCACTCAGCAACAGCTCAGCCAATGAGAAGCCTTGGGCCCTGAACTGCTAGTTCCCCCCGGGGGACATTCCTTTAGAAGAGCCCCTCCCCCTCCCTTTTCTCTATAAGAGCAGCTCCCCTTCTTTGTTTTCTGGATTTGCCTAGGGTTTGCCATAGTATGCACATCCCAAATTACAATTTTTTTTGGCGATTCCCAAGGAAACTCATTTTGAGGGTAAAATAACGGGGAAATTTTCCTTTTAAGTTGACACTGTTATGGTCAGACCTATCAGAATTGGAATTCCTCAGTTCTTAAAATGTTTTTATATAAATGGGTTGAATTTTTAAGAAAAAATTCTTAGTTTATTTATCTTCTGTATTTGTGCTGAAGGAGGGAGGAAAAATAATTATTTTGCATAAAACAGTCAAATAGTTCTCAGCATAACAATTTTAGCATTATTCTAGAAATGGAAGGCTCACCACAATTTCTTTCAATTAGAAAGGTATCTATTTCATATCTTATATTACAGTACTAAGTGTAACAGAGAAAAGCATCCATATCTAAATCATAAGTCATTTTACTCCATCACAGAGGCAGAATATATACATATTATTAATGAACACCGAAGAGATTTATTTAGAGGCCAACTGTTAAGGCACATTTTAAAATAAAATAAAACACCTTTGTGCATATAAAAATACAGCTGACTCCGTATTTTGATTTATGAAAAATAAATTTATTACATAACACCTTGTTTTTAACAATGTTCAATTTTTTTTAAATTCAGAATACTTGTGTCATTCATGTAAAATAGTTTGATACAGTACATTGTATGTTATAGGTTTTTTTTTTTCCTCAAAAATTCTAAGGCTCTCCTACTCCTTCTCCTTTGCTGAAGTAAGGGCACCCTAAAAACGTGCGAACAAGTTGTAAAAAAGAAAATTTAACTGAACAAAATTTTAATAGCACTACACCAACCAGCTTTAAAATCAGGACAAAATATCTGAATTGGATGCCGCACCTTTTAAAGGAAGTTATCATTCATGCTTTTTTCATCTTAAAGCATGCTCACAAATCAGCAACACCAACAGGAAAAATAAAACACTGTCTATGACAATCATTTTAGTTTGTTTGCTGAACCAAACAGGTTTATATCAATGACAACATATTTAATTACTATCAAATAGCAGCTTTAATACCAGTCAAGTCATAGATTGAAAATAAAAACAAACTTGTAAGTTGGAAATTAATCTTTGGGAGTTCTGAAACCTTTCTGGAGAAACTATGTGGCTTTCTGTACTTTCAAAAAAATCCAAGCAATATTCTTGGTCAGAAAACACTGATTAATGTAGAAAATGAATCAACCCACTGATAAGACACTAAAATGAAAGGTGTACCAAAATAATCTCTTCTTGAGTCTTGGTTATTTTGTTGAGTTAACACATACTTTCTGTTTCAAGTACCAGTTCAACTTTTGTGTGTGTGTGTGTGTGTACTATTGGTCAGATAATGTTGTTACATTGAAAGAATTCACCACATACAACGACAAATGCTTGCCCCTAGCACATTTCACAGCTTCAACTGCTACAGACTGTCACTGAAAAAAATGCATTGGTCAGTCTGAACCATGTCAAGTAAACTATGGAAGTAGCAAATCCACAACACAAACTGTGCTAGCACTTTCTTTTCAAGTCTAACTCCAAAATAGGTACAAGTTAGAAGCCACTACCCCAATCTGTGAAAAGTGATGGAACTTGGCTATTGGACATTTTGAATATGTGGTTGTACAGTACATTCTCATGGCCCATACCAGGTTCCCGCAGAGAGCTGCACAGTCAGTCCTGCAGCATTAGCAACAGTGCATTGACAATATTCCAACGCAGCTCAGTACCGGTGTGTCTGATGTGAGTACTGTGGAGGCTGCTGGGAGGTAGTTGAGTATCCCATGCTGCTCTGTGGCTGTGATGTGCTTGGTCCAGGGTTGGGATAGGCAGCATGTGGATTGGAACGCTAGAAAAGGAGACGGAGGCAGAAACGTGATTCAAGTGTTTCTATGAGTGGGTTACGGCGCAAGCCAGCAAGGCTTATGAGTGTGTTTCAAGGCAGTAAGAATGTAAAAGTCTTGTGCTATGTACTAGCTTTAGACTTACAATGAGAAAAACCCAAGTCTTTTAATATCAGCTTTTCTTTATGAAGGTCAGAAGTATTGCTAGCAAATACTACTAAGCTGAGTCTTATTATTATGCTGTGCAGTTCATCTTTTTTCTACAGCAGAACCCCCTTTATATGCTGTTTTGTATCTATTTGATAAATAACTAATTTGCTTGAGATGTTTACACATGAACTTGATGTATACATTAAGAAATTCAAAGCTAATTTACATGTTAGATTCTTCAATGGAAACCTCCCCAACATACACATATGACAAAAGAATAAAAATAAATATGACAAGAAAATGTACCATAAAGTCATTTACTTTGGCATTAAATATTTTCATGCCCTTTAAACTAATGAATCTGATTTTCTGCTACAAGTTATATACAAAAGTAAAATTATAATTATTGAAATGTAAAAAGAGTGGTATTCTCAATTCTAAAAACAGCACAAAGGCAAAGAACAGTGACGGAGTTTAGAATCCTCTACCTTTGATCTGTCACATTATTCCCATTCCTGTGCCTCTCTCACACTATTAGCTCCCATGACAAACACTGTGAAAGATTAACCATAATTTATTGTTTTCCTCTTTCAAAGCATATTTAGTAAATCATTCTAATTCTAATAAATTCTAAATTCTGCCAATCCTAGCAAAAATAACATTTTAAAAAGAGTGGACACATGAAACTGTAGTCAGAAATGATATTTTTGAAATCACACACAGAAACCAATCACAATAATAACAGGAACAAAGAACTCCAGCAACACTCTCTTGGGTGCAGCAGCAAAGGTGAGCACGCCCTGCTTCCGTCTAAGGAGGCCACCACGCGGTGCACAAACACACCCCTGAACCCAGACAGACGCACTCCTCTCATCCAGATGGGGAGACAAAGAAGCTGGAACAAGTATCAACCCCCATAGACGCCTGTCCTTGATTTCCTTGTTTAGCCTGCTGGCAGACTTACTACTCGGGCAGACAATAATTTCCATGGTTTGGGGGGCTGGACCTCCCCTTAACCAAAGCAGAGTTAATATCTAATTCTTGAAGTGCAGTAACAGGTTCTGGGGACCTCGTCAGTTTAGTAAGATCTCTTTTTTTCTTTTAGGAGGTAAATAACTCTAATTGGTCAGGTTTTCAGTACCCTTCCCATATTGAAATACAGGTTAGTTGGGAATATGATTAGAATAAGCAGAGACATGGCATATTACTTTCCAAACAGGTCATCATACAAAAAAACTAACAATGTCCCTTGACAGGATCCATAAGTAGGCAACAGAGCCTCTGCATCAGATCTGAGTCTGAGTCCCAGGTCTACTGCCCACTCCATGGGTGAACACGTGAAAGTTATTTAACTTCTACAAGCCTCAGTTTTCTGAAATGACAATAACACCTCACAGAGTTATCATAATAACCAAAGGAAATAATGTATGTTTCCTACTTAGTTTAATAGCTGGGACATAGTAAATACTCAACAAGCTCTTATTATTATTATAGTCATCACCAGCACCACCACTAACACTCAACAAGTGCTAACTGGGTACCACGAATGTTACTAAGACCTTTAATGATAATGATAATAAAAATGGTAAGTGATTGGTATCATCTATTAAGCACTTAGGTCAGGCTAGCCACTGTGCCTTACCATACACTCTCATTTTATCCTTACTACAACATCACACTTCATTACCTATATTGTACCAATGAGAAAACTGAGAACATGTGAATTGCTTTCTCAAGGTTACCCGGAAGTCAGTGGCTGGGCTGGGATTTGAAAGCCTGTGTTCTTAATTATTACGGTATATTGTTGTTTCAAAACAATAGATATCATTTGTTGAGCTCCAATTATAAGCTAGGTGCTAAGATTTATCATGTCTACTCCTACAACTGCAAGTTAGGCCTCACTAGTCTCATTTTACAGATGAAAAACTAGAGCCAAGAAATGTTATATTACTTGTCCAGGTCACATAGTTAGTAAGTGGCATAATTTAAATTCCATCATTCCAAGTCTGTCTAGTTCAAAATCTAAGCCCATCTATTGTACTACTGTCAGTACTTTTCCACACCAATAACACTTCATGTCACTGTATTTCTCCAGGTAAATAAAGGTCAGTATTTTCTTCATTGTATTGCATTTCCCAATGGCTACAAACCCATATGCAAATACTGACACGGCAGGTCAATAGAAAACAAACTTGAAATACCTGATAGTCTGAGGTCATGATTAGTCCACCTGAGGTAGTGGTAGGAGGAACAACTCTCACTTTTTTCAACGGGGGTCCCTGTGTGTGACTGCTGTCTTGATTCCCTGGGTGACCAGTTCCATTAGTATGGTTATTGCCCTGCTGCTGCTGCTGGTTCTTCTCAATTGGTTAAACAGAAAAATAAAAGTTCAACTCAGACGGAGAACAAAATACACCCAAACCACAAAATGTTACCGTAGCACTGAATAAAACAAGAAGCTGTCAACTGTACTTTAATACTTACTTTGTCTCCTTTGTCATCAGGTTCTTCTTCTGTTAGAAATTCTCGTTTTGGATAAGGGATTTGACACCCGGCAAATACGCTGATCATAAGAAAAAAAGAAAAATTATTTCTAGTATACTAATCAATATTTCAAATGCTTCATTTAAGTGGCTTTCATTTTAATCTTTTAAGATGGACTTTATTTCCACATTTGTAATATAAGTACCTTTCATGCAACTCTAACAAAAAATATCTTTCCTTCTAACCAGTGACACTACAGTTGGCTATTTGAGGGCTTTCCATTGTATAAAAATAATCAATAATCACTGAATATGACTCAACTTTCTTCTTTTATCTCAGCATTACTCTTTTATTACTACAACCAAAATATAGATTCTAGCCGAAATGTCACTATTCAAACACAGTTTTTTTTTCACCCTCCCTACTACGTTTAAAATAAAAGATGGTATGGGGAACACAAATTTATTTGGGAATGGGATTTACAATTGAAATACAAAACTGTAACTGCAAGCAGTAAGCAATCCCAGTGAGTCTGACTGAGCTACAGCATGCACAATCAGCCTGTCACTGAATAACTGGATTACTGCTGAAACTAATGCTAGCGATGTTTCCTAGAGCAAGAGATGAACAAGAACGCCTCACAACTGTAAAACCCCTAAATGACACTTCAGTCATGAGAGCTCATTTTTCGCTTGTCATAAAAATTTCCTTGGGTAACCATATAAGAGGAGTGGCAACTTGGAGTTGACAACTAAAAGAAAGCTTGCTTCAAAAAATTCTATCATGCTGGTGAGTTAACAAATGGATCACTTACTCTGATGTAGGAAGTGGGTCTTCTAAGAAATAGGGATCCTGCATAGCCTGTTCTGAGGTAATTCGCTTTATTGGGTCCATGGTAAGCAACTTCTGAAGCTGAAACCATAAATCAAGAAAACAGTACTGCATTACTTGTCCTAGTTATACCCTTTGGCGCATGTGTGGGAGGTATATACTTTTTGATGAACAACACCACAATTTGAGGGGCATTTATTCCCCCAAATTAAACAAAAACATCCTAATTATTAAATTTAATGAGGTAACTCATATCTTTTTAGTCACTCTAATATTCATTATCTCACTTGGTTCTCCTCTAAGAAGTAACTAAACTTACGTCTTCTTACTCTAAATCAATGATCTTTTCCCTGCATTATCTAAATTGCTTTATCCAATTTAAAACAGGACTAAAATTCCTGTATTTTCTATTAAGGGGAAAAACTGTTATAACACAAATAATGCACTAGCCATATATTGCCATTTAAATTTAAATCCAAATTAAACTAAAAAAATCAATTTCTCAGTCATTTCAGGTCCATAGAGCTCAACAGCTACATGAGACTAGTGGCTACCCTACTGGACAGCATAAATCATCAGAGAAAGTTCCCCTGGACAGTGCTGTACTAGTCTAAATAAGTATGGTGATGAATACAGAAACTGTAAAGTATAGAGGTGTGGTTATGAATGGAGACTCTGGAAGGAGACCGCTTCGGTTCAAATCCTGATTTGACATTTATTAGTTGAGTGACTTTGGACAAATTACCTAGCCTCTTTGTAACTCCATTTGTCAAATGGAGATTAAAAATAGTACTTATAATCAAGGTTTGTTTTCGAGATTAAATGAGTTAATATATTGAAAGCAATTATATGGTGCCTGGCACAAAGAAAGCACTATGTAAGTGTTAGCTATTATTATCTTTATTGCTACATACAGAAATGTCACGCTAATGTGAAAACTCAGTATTTCTTTTTGGTTAAAACATAGTTTACTGAAGTCTCTATGAACTAGAATATTTGATTTTAATATGTGATTTAAGAGATTATCTAAATAGCGGTCTCTTAGTTTACAACCTTTGATCTAACGCAGTGGTTTTCAGACTTCACAGTGTAACAGAATCACCCCGGGGTGCTTCTTAAGAGACTGCTAGGCCCTATTTCCAGACCTTCTGATAGTCTGTCCAGCAGGAGCCCAAGGATCTGCAGTTCCAACAACTTCCCAGGTGATTCTAATGTTCTGGACTAGGACCACACTTTAAAAAACCAAGTAATAGACACATCGAGACAATGGAAAATGAGATAATTAGAGGATAAAAGGACATAAAGTATTTAAAAATGCAGATGAAATGTTGGGATGGTGAGACTTTAATTTCAATGATCTGATATTTCAGTGGAGGCACAATTTTACTTTTAGAGTTGAAAGGAAAATCATGGATCTGCTATTTAAAATACTCAACAGCTTTAATGGAGTTATAATAGAGCTTTCAGGTGAGACCACCCAAGATAGGTCACCTCAGTAAAACAAAGCAAATAAGCTGCAAAGGAAGAGTATCTTTTGAATTTCAGTGGTGAAGGCAGTGCGAGTCACCTCGGACTATACTGAGCAGCAGCGAACTGGGGGGAAGTAAGAGTAATTCCTCTAAATTGTGACTTTTGGTCTACCTCACTTATCATTATTTTGTTAGAGTAACTAACACCTTTCTACTTGGGTCCTGTTTTAAGTACGCTATAATAAACCATCATTTGGATAATACATTGTGTGGTCATAATAGGTTAAGCATTGCTTTTTAAACTGCTGATAAGATATGAAATACATGATATATGACATGACACAAAAATAAGAAGAGGCAGAAGCAGTAGAAGGAGAAGAAAAAGCAGAAATGGAAGCAGAAATAGAAATATTTGCCAAGTGGCCTGATACTGTAATAAAGGAAAGTTTAATACTCTCAAGGTAAAGAAACTCCCATTTAAGGAACGCATTTAAAAACACTGGGAATAAAGGTGTAAGAGAATTTTAAGCCAAGCAAAATACAACCAGCTTCCTTCAATTCCACCTTTATATGTTATAAACTTTTTTGGAAAACTTAAAACTGGAAAATATTTTTAATTGCTGTGGTGAAAAAATGGAAACAATTGTAAACAAATTTAAATTGTCAACTGTTGAATAATCTCATCACAAATTATCGATAGTGCATGGATTCATTTGGATTCTAGATCAAATCATTTTTCCATTTTACACTAATAAATACTGCATCTTTCATACTCTTCCAGAAAAAGCAAATAATGTATACCATCACTGAAGAATCCCTAATACCCAAGTTTATAAGAAGTATCTTGGGAGTTCAAGATTTTGTAAACAATCTTTCAAAGAGTTGAAATATAAAATAATCTGTAAAAATTATTTCAGAATGGTGGGATTTTCTTCTTGATTCTTCTCTGAAATTTGTGAAATTTTTAAATAAGTGATGAGGCGCAGGTCCCGTGGCCGAGTGGTTAGGTTCACGCGTTTCACTTCCGCGGCCCAGGGCTTTGTCGGTTCGCATCCTGGGCGCGGACATGGCACTGCTCATCAGGCCATGTTGAGGCAGCATCCTACATGCCACAACTAGGACCCACAACTAAAATATACAACTATGTACTGGGGGGATTTGGGGAGGAAAAGCCAAAAAAAAAAAAAAAAAAGACGGGCAACAGTTGTTAGCTCAGGTCTCAATCTTTAAAAATAAATAAACAAATAAGTGACGAAAACCAATAAATGTTATTTAAAAAATGCTCTTGACAGACTTGGTACAATGACTATCTTCAGAAAATCTAATGTAACCAAACACGAGTCTGTCAAACCATGCTATAGGTTTGGAAAAATAAATATTTTGATGTCTTCACTAGCATGCACTAACAAGATTTCTGCATTTACCACTACAGTACTCTACGAGTGCTGAGTAACCATGTAAATTGACCCCCAAAAGCTTCAGGTTGGGCTACGTAGTTAGGGGAAAAAACACATTTCTTTAGTACTGTCCTCTAGAGCTTACCAAGTGGAATGCTTTACTATCTGGTTTAACTTTATGTTTTTCCATGTACTTGATAAGGCTGCAGTTGGTATACCTGAAAGAGAAATATTTACATTAGATTTGAGGTTAATTTTACATGGCTGAAATTTTTCCAAACAGAATTATTTTAATCATAACTAATATCGAACATATATTGAAAATGGTATAATCAGCATAAAAAGAGTAGCATTAAATCAATTTATATTTCATTCAATATTCATACTAGTCACTTTTGAATGAATACCACTGATTAAATGCAAGATAATTTCATGAATAACATACACTGAATAGCTTCTTTCACATGAATGTCATCTCAACAATTATCGTGAATAACATATGGGTCAAAAGTTTATCTCAGCCTTACCAATAAGTTAAAAAACTTTTTTTGTTATATGTCTATAAACTGCCCTCTCCCAATCACCTGATGTCGCATTGTGAATAAATGAAATACTTCTCTATTAAACATTGCTTAAAATTACTACATAACCTAGATGGGTGGGCAAGTGGCTATGAACAAGGTTTGTCTGTCTGTCTCTTATTGCTTCAGCTGTGATGCTTTCCACGATGCCTAGCTTCCAGTAGTAAACACGGAAAGAAACGAAGTGGTTGTTTCCTCACACCCAAAGCAGCTGCTAATATTACACATTCACCTTCTTCATAGCATTTAAACAGCTTAAGAAATGAAGACTCTTGTAAAATATTTATTAGAGTAAATCAGTGAAATTACTTAGAATGTCTTACGTTGAGTATGCTATTATGTTGAGTATTCAATCTCATACTGAGTATTCTAGAAAAGCAAAAATCAACAAAGTTCTATTTTCTTTCCAACTTACGTATTTCTTCTGAAATCTTTCATTAATGTAGAATGTTCAGGCATCTTTTTTATATCTTCCCAATCTTTATCTGTGAAATACATTGATAAAGTTTTCATGTTGTCTAGGTTCCTATTCTCAAGAATCTCAATAAAGGTTACCTGTTTTCATTACATTTCCTATAATTTTAACCTACGAAAGCAGAGACTTTGAATAAACGGTCAGCTATAGTAAACATCTTATCTTGAACTGTAAATACGATTCCCCATCCTTTGTACAGCTATCTCTACCTTTTTAATGCCTACTTTCTATGTGTTTTACTGTAAGTTAACTCAATTTCTATAGAGGGGAATAAGTTATAAATAAATATTTCTATTATTAACTAGTTCTATTTCTACTTGTAAAGCCATTTTTCCCCTTTTCCACCAAATTTCTTGATTAAATCAGCAGTCGCTCTCTTCAACGATAAAATGCCACATCTTTCCCCTCAGCAGCTTTAAGATGCACCTCTTTATATGGCCCTCCTTACTTTCACCTTATTAAATACACTGCCTTACATCAACAATCAATGTAAGCAGTCCTAAGTGTCTGAAGTAGAATAGAGTGGGATATAGCTAGTACACTAAAAAGTCAGCTGGTGCTTGACTGGTTTCAACAACATCCACAAAAACAACCCCAGCTGCCAGATACGTTAGGTAGAAAGTGTTTCCGTTTCCTTGGCATAGAGTTGCTCAAACAATACATGCTAGACGGCCTGTGCTCCTCATCGCCCCCAGTGGACCACTGAGTCTACTGGGCACACAGCTCTGTAGCAGGCAGCTTACAGCACTGCAAGCTCTTAAATGGCCTTCAGAGGTTTGCTTTTCTTTCAACTTACTTGTAAAAACATTTGCTACCAATCCTCCAGATATCACAGATTGAAAAGTAAATTAAATATAAACTTTAAACTCCTAAATGGAATTTTCTCCTTATTCCAATTTTCTCCTATTCTCTTAAATGGAATTTTCTCCCATTTCCTTGTTCCAATTTTTCTATTTTGTCAGTTTCTCAAGCTAGAAATCCTGAGATAATCTCCTACTCTTCTCTCAATTACACACTTCCTATGAAAAATTTTATATTTGTTCTTTATTCTCCACCCCTACTATCACTTTATACCTGGAACACTGATATAGAGGCAAGCAGCTGGTTTCCCTGACTTTAGTTACCTCTCTTTAATTGATTTTTACATGCCACCGCCAAACTAATCTTTCTAAAATATAACAGAAATCATGTCACTAGTTCTCAAGAACTTATCATGGATTCTCATACTTTAGCATATCAAATCTAAACTCTGTGGTCTGCTTTTCAAGTTCCTTACAAGCTGAGCCTACCCTAACAGTTGAACCACACATTACAAATCACCTCCTATAGAGGCCTTCCTCACTTCCACCCCCTTGTAAACCACGTTCCTTTCTCTGTGCCTTAGAAATGGTGGACACATTCAGAAGTGGGAAGAAAAGGCCATTCTTCTTTATCTACCCAAACCATACCTATTTTTTAAACATTTTACTTAGAGCAGTACAATGTAAACTCCAAGAAAGCAAGAATTATGTCTGTTATATCAACAATATTTTATACTTTCCACAGTGACTGGCAGATGGCAGGTACTCAATAACTATTTAGTGAATAAATGAAATTCCCATCACAACAAAGTAGTCTTCGTAGAACTGCTGACCAATTTTGGAGAAAGGTAGTATTTGTATAGTTATTCTGAATTTCCTGATAATTAACATCTTTACAAGGGAATGTGGAATTATCATTCCCAGATATTTCTGTATGAGTTTTGAGTCATCCTGACCTGAGAAAAATTCCTAATGAGAAACAATTTCTAATAAGTACTTGACTAGCCAAAATTATGTAGGTGTTTTAAACCAGTCTTCATTATTCTGGACCTCTGGGCAGAGTTTCTAGTGACTGACGAACGACACCATTCTGTGGTCTAATGAGGGAATGGGATATAGCTGGAGAGATTTGAGACCCATGATATGGACACTAAACGACTTTCTCTCTGCTGTGTGTGGGCAAGGTCACTGTGGAATCCTAGACTTTCACCCACATCCTGACTGTTCTAACAGCACAATTAAAAGAATATTCTCATTCACAAGAGTTATAAAGCAAAAATGCTATTATTCAATGTAATCTGATTCTGTACAGTGCCCTAAAAAAAAATTTGTTCAAAATTTGTATTCATATCCAAAGTAATGGTAGTATTATATGTGCTGCCAGACAAAAATACACACTACTAAATTTTATTTATAGTTTCCACTGGTAAGAATGAAAGGTACCTTTTCAATACAGATATTGCAAATATTTTATCATTTCAAATATTAAGCAACAAAATAAAAAAAATCAAAATGAAACAAAAACACACTCCTCAAATTCAGGAAATCCATAAACATTTTTATGCTAAGATGTGAATTCTACAAATTTTGCTATTTCTATGGCTCTTTGATTAATGCAAGTCATAAATATAAAAAATCAAGTAAGAGTAGCTTTCATCAGCTAAAAATATACCCCTTTCCAATGAAGATATCTAAGTTCAAACAACAGTGCTTTAAAAACAAAAACAAAAACATAATGTGTACCTGCAGGAAATCCCATTACATTGAATATTCTGTCCAGCTGGTCATGGTGATAAGGATTACTAGTTTTGATGTCCTCTTGTCGACAGTGAAATATTGGTTCTGACGTTAGTAGTTCTGCAAATATACACCCTATAGCCCAAATATCTTTAAAACAAAAAGGAAAAAAAAAAAGAGAAAAGAAAAAAAAGGAAAGGAGAAAAGAAAAAGAAAGGAGGAAAATAAAGTGGTTCTTTCCAAAAGAAAATGCATTTTTATCTTGGTGGGGAGTGTTTTTCTTTCTTTTCTTTCCCTAATAAGTCATATTAATTCCTAAGCAGTTATAAATATCACGGAATATTGTTTGTAAATATATATTCCCACCCCACCACTCCAATTTTTCATTCCCTATATACCTCCATCCCACCCAGTGGCTTCATTCCAAGTTTAAATCAAATTTATTAGCTGACTTATTGGCAGGTCTTAAACGCCTCACACATTACCTAATCTATGAAATACATACAAAACTGCATATGGAGCAAGGGAACCACAAACAAACAAAACTAAACAAAACTAAACAAACAGAAAACCCAAACAGCCACTGAAATTGGGCATACTTGCCCAAAACAATCAACACAAGTTTTTGTGGTAAAAAATATATTTTTTTCTTTATCTTGTTTATGTACTTGTAATATGTACTATGTAATATGTACAGTCTAATAATTATCCTCCCATGTTAGCACTAGTTAGCAAGGTGCTATTCCAACAAGAAGAAAACGATGCCTGAGCTCAGATATTCTAAAGAAACAGCATGTCTACTGGAACAGTTTTTCACTCAAAAGGTTTCTTTATGCTATAGCAGTGTCAGGTTTTGCAAGTTTAAGTATTTCATAAGGACAAGAAAATAGGGGGCAAAATATTACCTTTAAAATGGGTATAAATTCACAGGAATTACTCATAAAAGCTAGGCAAATGGATTCCTCTGTAGACAACAAATTCCCTCTATTCACTTTAAGATACAGGCAATTTTCATTCATATTAAACTTCTACTCAATAGTGGTAGATGAAAGATCTTTAATAGTAGAAGTAGCAGCAGAGGAAAGATCTATATGTCAATTGAGAATTTAAAGCTCAAAATCTTCCATTTCTTCTCTTAACCAATCCCTAAACTGACAGTGTTAACTTCTCCACACTAAGTACAAAGGCATGCACGCAGACACTCAATAAGTGGTTTTTGCCTAATCAATACCTGTGGTAAATATAGATAACTATAGAAGGACAAATAAAAACAACTATTTTATTAAAGCTGATTATTCAGGTATGTTAATAATTGTTACTTAAACAGAAAAAATGTTAATTTAAAAATAACTAAGAATTCCTAAACTCCAAAACTGAAATATAGCTATTTAATTTAATGTAAATTCAACACATTTACATTTCAGAGTAACAAATTAATCATCCATTTGCTTAAAGATTATACATCCTGACTACAAGCAAGCGATTTTAAAAAACGACCATGTGTGCCTATCAGTTGTATCCCACATCAAAGAACCAAGTCTAGCTAATATGGAAATGTCTCATCAAGAAATAGAAACCAAGTTATTTTGTTTTGAACATTAGAAAGTAAACAGGAAAATTAATTACTTTGTGATTATTCTTTTTACGTGGGGTACCCCATATAAACCTGACCTCGGGGATAACCTTAATCAAAGGGAAGACAGGCAAGTGAGCAGGTTCACGAGAAGGGCAGATGGGTCAGTCTGCATGGTTAAAGCTCTGCTCGTAGCACCCTAGAGACACTGTAACAACTCGTGCTGGTTAGCTAGGAAAAATTCTAAAGAAGAAAATGAAATATGTAGAGGAAGATGAGAGGCAAATAAATAGTTTAGCTATCTTTAAAGCTACATTGCTTTTAAAATAAAAGGAAAGCAGGAAAAAATAGTTTACTGAATCTTGCTTAAATTCACCCTAATAACCTCCTTCTTTATATCTTTCCCATTATCTTTCAGCTTTATGAATTTCACCATCCTTCCTTTCTTCAAATCTTGATCTAGACATTAATCATGAATTTGAGTTAGCTGATCAGGCTATTATTTCAAATTTCCAAATCTTTGTAAATAAGTCTTTCCTTCCCATCTTGCCTACTGTTTTTCAGATTATGCCAAGTTCATAGAAAAGTCCCTTTCTGCTCACCTACCTACCTTCTAGAAAGACTCTCCAAGTTAGAAACGGAGAAATCCATCTACTTCTCAAAATCTGTGATGTTCCTGTGTACTACTGAGCTAACTGAGCAGGGAGATAGCAACTGGCATGCTACATAGACTCAAATAGGGAAAAAAAAATTGTTAAATAATGTTTTAATCAATAGGTATACTAATAGCAAGCTTCTATTTTGATAAAAAAGGCAATTGTCATTCTCCCTAATTTTTTGTATATTCCCTGTTTAGTAGAATACCACATAATTAGTGTGCATTCAGTTATTTGAGGACAAACATCTGAGCTTAAAAGTTCATACTCTAATAAACTTGTATTAAGACTGTTTTAGTGACAATTAATTAAAGATTGATACCCCTCTTGCAGCCTTCTCGACAAAGTCAGTTAAACAAATGAAAACCCAAAATATTCAAAACTGAATTCAACTTTGTCCCTAGGAGTACAGTGTTTACTACTCTAGTATTTCCTCACTTTGGTTTAATGACTCAGCATCAGTTCTGTACAGCTGAAGAAATGTCCACAGCACTAAAA
This sequence comes from Equus quagga, assembly GCF_021613505.1. NCBI lineage: Eukaryota > Metazoa > Chordata > Mammalia > Perissodactyla > Equidae > Equus > Equus quagga. Next base: position 75,761,518 of record NC_060272.1, read on the forward strand.
CCTGTGTGCAATGCAGGGTGGGAATATGTCAGTCAGTTGTGTTCAGGTTTTTTCTCTATGCTCTTTTGCTGCTTTGGTGTGGGAGAAAGGAAGAAATTTCATTTTTTACCCCATTATTCTATTTTCAAAAAGTTATATTAAAACTGATTTATGTATGATTTCTCTCTCTCAAACAAAAAGCAATTTGTAGATACCTACATTATGACTTTTTTGAGCCAAAGTTTTGATAGAAGAAAAGTGTTCTCCAAGACTGCTCTTGGCCAAGTCAGGTGTACACGGGGTGGGGATCACCCCCGGGGAGGGACTGGCACTGACCCTGATTTCAATCATGTGCACCCAAGTCAGATCCCTCTGTGCTCTCCCTACCTCACAGGCAGTTGTTTGTATCTACGGTCATAGAACTTTTAGGGTTGGAGGGGATCTAAGAGATGATTTAGGCTAAATTCTCATTTTCAGAAAATGAGACAAATGACTAAATGCCTTGTCTAAACACAAATACACGCACACACACATCCCCCGGAGTGAGAGAGCTAAGGCTACAAGTTACATTGCCAGCCTTTGTTACTTCCATTGTTCAAAGATGACAAAATTATTTCATGCATATTTTCATACTGTTTCTCAACTGGACTGAAGGTCCCTTACGGGTAAACCACATAATTTGCATTCATTTTGGTTTCTATTAAGTTCTTTAAAGTTTATCTAATAATTATCCAATAAATTTCTATGTTGATGAGGAGGAGGAAGAGGGGGAAAATATGAAGAAAGGCCTTCTCTTTCCCAAATTATATTGCCATTTGAACACAGGAATCCACCTAATTGATGGTGGTTCAGCTTTGTGACAAATAGCCCTGCATTAAAACTGCTGGACTGTAGAATGTCCTAGTGAATAACAGGTTGTACAAATCTTAATGTTCACAATAAAAGAGAAATTTCTTAAGAAAAAAGAAAAAGATAATACATAATGAGCCAGAGTCATAAGCTTCTGTGATTGTGTATTTTTTACTTAATTTAAATCAAAGACTCAAGTTTTCAGTTAATAGCAGCTAAGACTAGGTAATCACTTCTTTATTTGTATAGTCTGTTATACATCTCATCAAAAGTAACACTGCTTTTAAATATTCATTTTATAGGTGGAAAAAAAAGCTATGTATCATACTAAGTTTGTATGCTTCTTAAATGCATTTAGAATACACTTGTAAAACAGAAAACCAAATGTGAGTTTAGGTAACAATATGTATTCAAAAATAGGATTAGCTTCAATAATTTTTACTTTCTTTCTGAATTTAAAAAAAAAATTTTATTGTGGAATAATGTTAGATTTGTAGAAAAGTCACAAAGGCAATACAGAGAAGTCCTATATCTAAATGACTTAACTTTATCTACCTTTATTTTTCTATAAAATAAAATGTGATCTCAAAGCAGGTATGAAGACTAGTGAACACAAAGATTTCTTGGGAAAAAAATGTCGGATTCAAGATTAATATGGGGGAATGATCACAAGTATTTCTCCTTTTTCCTTCTTGAGTATACACTGAAATGGCAGCAAAGCAGTAAAAGTATAAATCCACAGTAATAAAAACAAGAGGAGGAGATCACCAGGGACAAGATTCATTCATTTATTCAACAAAGAGTACTGAGTCTCACTACATACCATTAGGCACTCGCCTACAATGGTGAACAGCCAGGCAAGGTCTACCTATTTCAGTGGATTTTAGAAACTGTTCAACAGTATCAAGACAACAAGACAGAAGCATGATGGGGAAGGTCAGGTGCCTACTTCAGACTGAGTGGTCAAGAAAGTTCCCTCTGAAATGATAGTATTTTGACTAAGATCTGGATGAAAAGAAGAGACTGGCCATGTGAAGACTTGATCTAGGCAGAGATATATAAAAACATTTCTAGAAGATGGAGGGCAGACGAAACAGTTCAGAGAAGGCCCAGTCAACAGTATAATTGTTGGGTGGGAGGCAGATTCATCCTGCACAACTCTAGGAGGACTTTGTACTTGGAAATACCAGCTACAAAGTCTGTATTTTTTTTGAGGAAGATTAGCCCTGAGCTAACATCTGCTGTCAATCCTCCTCTTTTTGCTGAGGAAGACTGGCCCTGAGCTAACATCCGTGCCCATCTTCCTCTACTTTATATGTGGGACACCTACCACAGCATAGCTTGCCAAGTGATGCCATGTCCGCACTGGGGATCTGAACCAGCGAACCCTGGGCCGCCGAAGCGGAATGTGCACACTTAACCGCTGTGTCACCAGGCCAGCCCCCAAAGTCTGTATTGTGAACAGTTGATCCTCTTTCTCTGACTCTCCTCCACTGCCCTGGGGCTACCGGGTGTACAAAGCTTGGGCCAAAAGTTGGAGATTCTTCCCTTAAAGAATATGAATGGCCTCAGAGCAAAAACTTACACATACTGGCATTTAGGGTTTTCCTAGTTAACGGCAGTTGTCTGCTGGATCACCCTAAAGTAAAGTGCCAATCTATAAGCCCCATGATCTATGTACACAAAATGCCAAAGCAGCTTTTTGTAACTTGATTCTTAAATAGGAAGAGATAATCAAGAATAAACAAACAGTTGAAGAACACTTGCCACATGGAAGGGAGAGATCAAGACATACAAATACAGAGTACCTATAAAAAAACTCAGATAATTATTCCCAGAATACAGCAAATTACAAACAATGAAAAAGCATAGCGGGCACTAACAAGGAAGTAGCAGAAAGAGAAATTAAGAATATAATCCCATTTACAATTGCAACAAAAAGAATAAAATATCTAGGAATAAATTTAACCATAGAGGTGAAAGAACTGTACACCGAAAACTATCAACATTGTTGAAAGAAACTGAGGAAGACACAAAGAAATGTAAGGCTATTCCATGCTCTTGGATTGGAAGAATCAACATAGTTAAAATGTCCATACTTTGGAAAGCAATCTGTACATTCAATGCAATCCCTATCAAAGTTCACAGAAATAGAACAAAGAATCCTAAAATTTATATGGAACAACAAAAGACCCTGAATAGCTAAAGGAATCCTGAGGAAAAAGAACAAAGCTGGAGGTATCACACTCCCTGATTTCAAAATATACTACAAAGCCATAGTAACCAAAACAGCATGGTACTGGCACAAAAACAGACACACAGATCGATGGAACAGAACTGAGAGCCCAGGAATAAACCCACACACATATGGACAGCTAATTTTCGACAAGGGAGCCAAGAGCATACAATGGAGAAAGGAGAGTCTCTTCAATAAATGGTGTTGGGAAAACTGGACAGCCACATGCCAAAGAATGAAAGTAGATCATTACCTTACACCATGCACAAAAATCAACTCAAAATGGACTAAAGACTTGAATGTAAGACCTGAAATTATGAAACTTCTAGTAGAAAACATAGCACACTCTTTGACATCGGTCTTAGCAGCATATTTTCAAGTACCATGCCTGTATGGGCAAGGGAAACAAAAGAAAAAATGAACAAATGGGACTACATTAAACTAAAAAGCTTCTGCACAGCAAAGGAAACCATCAAGAAAACAAAAAGACAACCTAACAATTAGAAGAAGATATCTGCAAACCATATATCAGATAAGTGGTTAATTTCCAAAGTATACAAAGAACTCATACATCTCAACAACAAAAAAAACCAACAACCCAATTAAAAAATGGGCAAAAGATCTGAACAGAGATTTCGCCAAAGAAGATATATGGATGGCCAACAGGTACATGAAAACATGTTCAACATCATTAACTATGAGGGAAATGTGAATCAAAACTACAATGAGATATCACCTCACTCCAGTCAGAATGGTCAGAATGGCTATAATTAACAAGACAGGAAACAACAAATGTTGGAGAGGATGTGGAGAGAAGGGAACCCTCATACACTGCTGGTGGGAGTGTAAACTGGTGCAGCCACTACGGAAAGCAGTATGGAGTATCCTCAGGAAATTAAGAATAGATCTACCATATGATCCAGGTATTCCACTGCTAGGTATTTATCCAAAGAACTTGAAAATGCACACGCATAAAGATATATGCACCCCTATGTTCACTGCAGCATTATTCACAATTGCCAAGACTTGTAAGCAACCTAGGGATAAAGAAGATGTGGTATATAGACACTATGGAATACTACTCAGCCAGAAGAAATGATGAAATTCGGTCATTTGTGACAACGTGGATAGACCTTAACGGTATTATGCTAAGTGAAATAGTCAGAGGGAGAAAGTCAAACACCATATGATCTCACTCATAAGTAGAAGATAAAAACAACAACAAACACACACATGGCAACAGAGACTGGATTGATGGTTACCAGAGGGGAAGCAGGGAGGGAGTAGGGCGAAAGAGGTGATTAGGCTCATATGTGTGGTGATGGATTATAATCAGTCTTTGGGTGGTGAATATGATGTAATCTACACAGAATTTGAAATATTTTATGATGTACATCTGAAAGTTATATAGTGTTATAATTCAATGTTACTACTATAAAAATAAAAATGAAAATAAATAAATAAATAAATAAAAAGCATAGTGGGGGCTGGCCTCGTGGTATAGTGGTTAAGTTTGCATGCTCGGCTTCGCTGGCCCAGGGTTCACAAGTTCGGATCCCAGGCATGGACCTACACACCGCTCATGAAGCCATACTGTGTAACATCCCACATACAAAACAGAGGAAGGTTGCCACAGATGTTAGCTCAGGGCCAATCTTCCTCACCAGAAAAAGAGAAGGCACTGCTGTCACTGTCCTCACAGATATCTGAAAAGCTTTTCTTTCTGTACAACAATATAAGATGTTATGAAAAATTAATAATCAGAGAATAATAAGGGGGTCTTGGAAATAAAAAAGACAAAGGCAGAAGAACATGAGAAGAAAAGTGGTATAAAGGATCAATCCAAGAAGTCCAACATCTGCCTATATTCAGTTTAAGAAAGACAGAAACAGAAAACAGAGAGGAGGAAATCAAGAGACTAGTATAAGAGAATCCTTCACAGACAAGGGACGTGGGATATGAACTTCAGATTGAATGTGCCTACCAGGTAGCCAGAAGATCACTGTGAAATCTAAGGGTGAGAAGTCCCATTTGTTTTCAGAAAGAAAAAAACCCAGGTAATCCACCCACGAATGAGAGTAAGATTTCCACCTGAGTTTCCATTAGCAATAGTGATGCGAGAAGACAATGGAGGAGCATCATCAGATTCTGAGGGAAAGTATTTTGTACCTAGAACTTTAAACCCTGCCAAATAGTCAAGTATGATAACGGCATTTTTCAGAAAACAAGAACTAGAAAATTTACCTCTAAGACCCCTTCCAAAGGAAGTCACTTGAGAATACGCTGTTGCAAAATAAAAGAAGAAATAATGAAATCCAGAAAGAAATAGATCCAACTCAGAAGACTGAAAAAAGGAAAAGCCGGAGGAAACCAATCCAGAATACAGCAAAGCACAGAAGACTTCAGGATGGAGTTATCCAATAAAAGAAAAGTGGGTTTAATACCATCCTGGAGAACAAAGAACAAGTTAAATAAGCAATAAAGACACACAATAAAGGAAAAAAGAAAGGCAAATCACACAAGAAAAAAACTACTCCATAATAAAATTCAACCAAATAAAACGGAATGGAAAAGTTGTAGTAAATCAACTGTGAGAGCTGAGCACTGAATCCATTACAATATATAATCTAAGTATGAACAACTGTGAGAGTTATGGTTTGCCGACAGAAAATAAATGTTGTAAACAATGACAAAGTAGTAGTAATAATGATGATAAGGATATTACTAATATAGCTTATAAACTGAGAGATTGGTGGGGGAAGAAATACAAAAGCACTAATTTCCTAATTTTTCATAATATGGAGGTAATCACTACTATCAAAAATTGAAAAGTGAATTAAAATGTTCTAAACTTCTACTTTTTTTCATAATCTTTTTTCCTTAACTTTAAGGAGCTAATACTTCTTTTGGTGAAAGAAACATTTGTTTGAAGTTCAATGATTTAGAAATTTTACAGTGTTTATTTCTCTTTTCAAATAAAATTAAATTTAAAAAAGCTTTTTACTTAAAATGGATAATATGATCCCATATATTTAAAATTTAAAAAAATATCTATTTATCTATCATAGAGAGATGTCTAGAATGCTATAACCCTAATGCTAATGATGGTATTTCTAAGTAGTGGAAATTTAGGTTAGTTTTTGCTCTTACTTTTATAATTTTCTATATTACTTGATTTAAAAATATATAGAAATATGCATATTGTACAACAACAAAGCCAATTTTAAAATGTCACGGAATTTTAATTAGTTCTACTCACCAATAGCTTTGGTATAATGTCTCGCTCCAAGAAGTAATTCTGGGGCTCGGTACCAGAATGTTACAACTACTGGATCCAAATCTGCTAAAGGCTTCAAAGGTGAATTAAATAATCGGGCAAAGCCCATATCAGCTGTAAAAAAAATAATAATAATGTTAAGTAAATAGATATTTACAAATTTAATTGATTACTCTAATTTTACCATTGTTACTTAGTAAGATATGAACCGTGCTGAATTCTGGGAGAAAAAACACATTAAACATCTCACCCCTTTCAGAAGTCTAAATATAAAAGAAGTTTGGGATCTTCATTCTTCGCAAACTAGTCACTCACTCTGCAACTGGGTCAGAGACAGGCTCTGATGCCAGAGTCAAGGGTGAGCCTACTCCTCTGGGCAGATTTCCTTCCCTCTGCACACCAGCTTTGGGGACAGGGTTCTTACGCTGCATTTCCACTCTTTGTAGTGGTCACAAACATGGAGAAACTAAACCTGCTCGAATAAGGCTTCCCATTATTTGTCAACAGGCCTGTTCAAAGGTGTAATCAGAAGTTGACCATACAGTATGTTAACACCACTATTTTCCCCCATTTATTTGAGTTGAATTGACTAACTAAAAAGCATCATAGTATTTTTTCTAAGCTGGATAAGACTTTAAAGGTCACATAATTCAATCACCTCTTTTTTCAAATGAGGAAACTGAGGTTAGAAGAAATTAAGTGACTTGACAAATGTCGTAAACTCATGCCCCAGAGCTGGAGCCATGGTGAGATACAGCTCGTGGCAGTTATCATAGTTTAATATGTATTGTAGCTATTCAGGCACGGCTGTTCATCCCCCTAAACCGTAATCTTCTTAAAGGCAAAAAAAGTGTGTCTTTTTCATCTCTCTATCCCTTTTAGTATCAGGTATAGTGTTGTTATACATAGCTTTTGCTAAATATATGTTGAATGAACAATCACTATTCATACCACCTATTCAAAAATTTCAAGATTCATCCACCATTTGTTTAGTTTTGCTCTCCTAATATACATCTTTAATGAAGTAGGCCCTAGTCTAATATAACTTAATCATTAAAGTTAAAAAAAAAAAAAGAATTCAGCAAAGAATTAAAACCATGAGTCTCATTACTAAATACTGGTTTACAGAAGAACTAATATTTCTTCTTAAATGTGAATGCTTTAAGCTGTGTCCCCCAAAACTGCCAACATCATATGTACTACATAAAAGTATAATTCCAAACTAGATTATTTTATTATATAAATTTTCCTCAAGTCTTATAGTAAAGAACACACCTGTAACTACAGATTGGCTGGGTCTTTTGTATTTCGCATGCTGTGAACTTCCGTTTGATTTGATTGGACGAAATCCTTAGAAAGCCCGTCTAAGGACTTAGGGATTTGATGATGCTACGGCAGGTACTGACAGGGCCCGGTTCTCAAAGGGAGTCACTGACTAGGAGTACTTTGAGGTGTACCAAATGTTCCCACTACTAGAAAATTTGCAAGCTTTATATCATAAAAAGTACTTCAAGAGTCTAATTAGAAGTGGAAAGTGAAACTTGGGGGAATTTATCAGGGAGGACAGGGGAAAAGGTTTAGGAACACCTAGGTTTTTCTTCGTTGGTGAAGTGGTACAAATCAGCTGATAATTCTAACTCATATTAAATCTTACAACCAGAAATTACTATTTACTATATTATACAGTCCCACAATCCTGCTGCCTTTAAATTAATAGAATTTAGTTACATTTCTTCTACCCACACACAAAACAAACTAAATAAATGTGACAAACACAACTTGGAAATGACAATGAAAAAAATAACCAGTTAAGATAAATAAATTTAGCTCTATCCTTATAGGTTATCAGACCAGAAATAGGTAAAATTTTGCTTTGATATGTAAGAAAACAGAGCTATCAGAAAACATGCCAAGGTACAGAATGCGTGTTAATTTTCTCCCCCCAAAGGCCCACTGTAAGACAGGCTTGTTATAACTTAAGGTTCTGTACCTCTCTGGCCTCAGTGGCTTTCCTAGGTTGTCCCTCCTAATCTAGATGAGGTCAACAGAGGCATGTGTTCTGATCTAACCTGGCTCTGGTGAACAGAACTGCTGGTATAATTACTAGTACGCTGTATGCCCTTGTAACTACAGGTGAGGCTGGCTTCTAACAGGGATAGAAGCCACTCATCTCTATAGGCTATTTTTAATGAAAGTAAAGGTTTCTAAGAAACTTCGTGGCTTATTTTATAATTAGAACACTTCAGTCTCTAAAGATTGTCTGACATCTTTCAAGACTGTGAAACATTTTCCACTTTGAATGTATACTCTTTAGAAATGGCTTCAATCATACAGAACTACATGAATATATACATATTATTACAACAAAAACTAGAAGTGATATAGCTGCCTACAAAAGTTTTAAAAAAGAGTGCTACGCTGTGACTTATCAAAGATATAACATACCAATTTTTACTCTTCCTCGCTCAGGACCTTCACCCATAACTAAAATATTAGCAGGTTTCTGTGGAAACAAAATAGTGTTTTTTTTCAGTAGACAGTAGTGGTTTCTTTTAAATAGACAATAGCCAATATAACATAAATCCACCTTTAAAAAAACCTCATTACTCAAAAATTAAAATCAAACACAGGAAGTCACCAAAGAAACTTTACTTGTATATATGCAAAGCAATACGCAAACTTCAGAAGTCCATGTAGGGCAAGGCTCTTCTTGGCCCCTTTATCAGTCTGTTTTTACTACTGTGGAACATCTAACAGAAAAGTTAGAGTGTTGTGGTTCCTTCTAACTCTTTCAATCATATATGATGTCTTGCAACTTAAAAGGAAAATGAATCTTCAAAGATGATTTAATATTAAGTAGCAGGTTAATTACAGGGAAGGAGCCACCTGATAGCCTTTTTTGAAAACGCTAAGGTATGCATCTAGGTTTAAACAAATAAATTACAGAGAAACCAATTTAGTAAAGTCTTTTCTAAATGAGTTAGCAAAGTAATAGGAATTTTCCATGACCTGAACAGTTTTGAGGTGTTTATTTTTAAATAAAAAAAGGAAGCTAAGATTTAAAGTGAGATTTCATAAAAGTAGTATTTCAAACAATTTTAAAATCTCTAAAATTATACAGGATTAATTGTCATCTAGAATCTGCTATGGTGGTATTTCCTATACTAACATTTAATGGTCATGCCCTCTTTAAGGAGGAGGAAGAGAAGGAGGGGGAGAGAGAGAAGGGAGGAGGGAGAGGGGAAGAAAGAAGCAGTCCCCGAATCTCACTCATCCTGGAATCCTGCTGTACACTTGATCTGACTTCAATTCTACCAGTCTGCTAGATGAAACTAGATTAGAACATCTTTCAAACATTGATCAAAGCCAACTTTAAAATCGAATTAAAGATTTTAATGAAGGCTGTTTACAATGGTAACCAGTTCACAGGCTTCCCTAACCATATTTAGTGATAGCCCCATGCTATTACTGACCAAATGTAACTTATAGTATATTATTCTAACAACTACTAAAGATCAAAATTATTTTTTTATCCCTAGCAAAAAAGGAAATATATTGCTGAAATGGTAGCATATACATTTCAGAGGTTAAAAATTCCTACATTTTTTAAGGTGAGGAAACTAGGCACCAGAGAGATTACATGACGTGCCCTAAGTATAATCAACAAGGCTGAGGCAGCCAGCAGAATTTACCCCACCTCTGAACAGCCTCATGCTCCCTTCTTAGTATATCATTCTGAAAGCAATTTTACGTAGCAAGTTTTAAAATTAATGTGCATTATTGTGATAATAGTAATGACAATGTTTTATTCAGGAAAAGTCTTCAGAACCTCTATCATCACCATACACACATTCCTGACCACTGGGATAATCGGCTAAGTACCAAAAGGAAGGATAGCACTAACAACATTCCCTGTGGGCGACCTGCAAGTGCTGCTTAGCACAAATAAAACTGCTTTCGAGCACCATGTTAACCAGTCAACACTGGGTTAGTCTCTGCAGAGACTCTTAGAGCTCAGCCTACTTCAAAACAAAACCAGATCTCTGAGACTTGTGTAAAATGCTGAAGGCAGAGGAGGGCTTTCCAAGAGGAATCCAGCAGAATTTCTGTTTGGCTGAGGGGAAAGGCTGGCTCTCAATTCACAATGTGGACTCAGGAGGGAACTTTCATCTTTGTGCTAGAACTCTCTTCTCATGGTTCATCAGGGCAAGACTCCCTAAACATCTCCTGAGCATATTCCCTACTCTTTAACACCATTTAGGTTCTCTTCCCATCACATCCATCTTCTGTACTGTCGCCAGGATTCTTTCCAAAACACAAAGCTGATCATGTCGCTCCCTTGCTTCAAGTCTTCCACAGTAACATGGAAAATTATTATAAGACTAGGTGAAAACAGCAGAACACAAAATGATAGATAGACTGTGACTAGAACTAGATAAAAAAAAAAAGTGCTATGAGTATGGACCATAAGAACAAAAAAGAGAGTGACAGAGGTATGGATGAACCTTTTCAAAAATTACTTTAAATGCTTTTGCTATGTTTTATTATTATTACCAAAATATTATTTTAACTTTAATTTGTCCCTCACCACCTGTGAATAATATCCAAAGCCCTTGTGATGGGATGCAAGGCAGCTGTAAACTCATTCCCACCAATCTCTCCAGCCCCAACTTCCACCACTCCATACCGCTCTGGCCACATGTTTTCAGGGTTCTGTGACTAGACCCTCACAACTATGTCATTGCTACCCCATTGTTTCTGCCCCAAAAGACCTTTGCTCTATGCTACTTGACAAAATCTGATTCTTTTATTCCTCCCTAACGACATAAGTAATACATGAATACATTTTGATTATAAACAATTCAAACTATAAAGTCACATACTGTTAAAAGTTAAAGACCCTTTAACCACCCATCACTTCTCCAGAGGTACAAGCTGATCAACTGGTTTGCTGTGATGGATTTTTCTAGCACTGGAGTGCTCAATCCTAAAAGATTATCTCCATAACTGGCAAATGCACAAGCACATATGGGCATCTCTCCCCTCCTTCTATTTCAGATGGAGTGGAAAAGATCTCTTTCTTATTCATTCAACAGCTGGGCCCAGATCTGAGAAGCCCCAGGACAGGTGGTATTGGTCAGCCTGCTACTAGGCAAAGGGGGAAAAAACTCCCTCTCTTGTTCTTCATTTTATTCTAGACTTACTGGACTGGTTAAGATCCAAAGTTGGGTTTGAGCATTGATGGGGAATAAACACGTTCTTTGTCAAGGTGTGGCCTAGTATTGAGATCTGGGGCCAAAGCTCCAGTTAATAATTAAAAATTACTTTGCTAGGAAACTCTCTATTGCATGCTCTGAAGCAGGTCTTGGAGCTAAAAGCCATTATCAACACTACCTTTCCTTATAAGTGAAATTAAATTCAGTTTGGGCATGCTACATAGTCATAAACAAAAGAGAATGGGGCTGTGCTGTCTTAGTAACACTGTTTATAAACAATGTGTCCCTCCTCACGTTATTTTCCATGGTAGCATTCCATATGCCCCAGAGCATGATATCCTGATTTAGTAGACAAATCTAACACTAAATTTGTGAATGTAATGGAAATCCCAAAAAAAAAGACAGACACCCTAATGATCATGAATACTCTCGTCAGTACTTCTGTTTTGTTGCTTAATCAGTTGTTGGGCTCCAAAAAAAGTCATTGATATTTCCTAAAACAAGGTGTTTGTACTGCAGAGACAATCATTCTTGTAGAGGCTGTTTTCTAGAATTTCTTGTGCTAGGGAACAGTACACTGATGATTGTGGCATACAGCAGGGATGGCAAACTGGTTTCACTTAAGGGGCCAACTCTGATAGAAAAGTAAGGACTGCAGGGAGCTCTATCTTGAGAAAAACAGGAATTGGGCTGATCAGGAAACCACCATTATCAACCAGAAGTATCTGACATAGGGGTGGAAGTGGTCAAGTTAACTGCAAGAACCTTTTATTTTAGGGGTGAAAATGGGGTCTTCACACGTTCACCAACGTACCAAGGCAAAATGGAGACTTAGAGTCAACAGGAAAAGCTGATTCTTCATGAATCTGTCTATGAAAAGAAGACAGCGATCCATAAGAAACCACTGTCAATGCCATTCTCCAAGGCTGGTTCAGAATTAAACTTTCACAAATGTAAACAACACAACTTGGCAGCACACTTTCTAGATACTCAATGACTTTGTTTCAGTTTGGTTGTTAATCATTTTGTACTATAATACATACTGAAAAAATTAAGTAACTGATATCTAATAAATGAAAAGCAATAGGATATACTGGAGTATATGAGGAAGCCATTTGGTTTAAAACTAATTTGGCTGATCTTGTTTTTCCAGAAAGGCCTGATGTGGCCACACATTTTATGTCTGCTTTAAACATTTACAATGTCCCAAAGACAAGAATGATGTCCTTAAAGATAGGGATGTAGCTTCCTCCCTATATCAGCATTTCTTTAAGGATGAGCATCTCTTTCTGGAAACTAAGGATTAATTACTGACCTGTTGTGCTCACCTTGTGACCACTGACCTGCTGTGCTGGGAAAGCAATCTCGTGACTGTTGTAAAAGGGGTATTTCTGTCAGACGTGATGTATGCTCCTTGTTCCAAGACAGTATACAACCCCACTTCCTTCCATGGGGAAGGAGGCCCCCCGGGCTACAGTCCTCAGACTTGGCTCATAATGAACTCACCCCAAATTTTGATTTATAGATTGATTATGGATTATTTGCATCAAAATATATATATATATATTTTATATATATATATATATATATATATATAACATATATGAGAGATTCAAATGTGGGCAGCAAAGTTTTAGACATAAATTCAGTAATTTTTAATAAATTGTTTTTATGAAATCTTCTAAGGAGCTAGGTTATAGATAGAAATTTGGAAATCCAGTGAATGAGATATGGAAGATGTCTTTATAAAACAGTTTTCATTTTTTCTTCAGAGCTATAAATTTGTATTTTTTATCTCTAATACTAAACATCTTTAAGCTAAAAGAGAAATTATCAATGTCTAATAAAGTTGTTTCTTGCCTTATATATAAACTGGAAAAAATGTATAGAAGAATTCTTAACAAATTCTATCTGCTTCCTGATAGAAGATAAATGTTACCTGTGACAGTTAACTTCATCCTCTGCAATAATAGTTCAAGTACGATACATTCATTCATTGAGTAATTCTTACTGAATTAAGAGGGATCAGGAACTAGAGATCAACAAACAAACAAACAGTTCCTGCCCTCAGCGAGGTCACAGTCTAAATTAACGGGTGGGTGAATGCAGGCAAGGAGAAGCTTCATGGAGCTGAGGACACCTGACCTGCCTGAAGTGTGAAAGACCAGGAGCTGGTCTGGAAGGTAAGGAACAGGAGAGAGGGTGCCTCAAGAATTCACTAGTCCTTCTCTTAAACAATCACAGAGCTGGGTCTGCACCCTCTGTGGGGGGATGGAGGCAGCACTGAGCAGAGTGCATCACCTTTGGGCAGTATCAAAAGACATATGCATGTTTACTAGTTTTTTATTTACCTAAGAAGTCCTCTTTTAAGAAGAGGAATTACGTTCTCTGTCAGAGTTGGTGCAAATCAAGATATTTTATGAAATAAGCATTAACTTCCTGAGAGTAACTGGGTTAATATTAGATGACATTTCCTTTCAATAAGCCCCTCATGTTTTCCAACAGTTCAGTCTACTAACTCTACTTTTTGTTTTCATATGCTGTTTAGGTAAAACAAAGTTAAACTAAATTGGTCTTTCACCAAATTGTGAATATCATCATCAAAATTACTTCAAATAATAAACATGATTCAGATTATTAGTTTAAAATTGAGATCTTTTAAATCTATGGATTTTTAGTTTTTAAATTACAAAATTCTTTAGCTGTCCATTTTAGGCAGCTGAGGCACAGAATACTAGTTTAAGTGCTAATAGATCAAATCTGGAACATAACCTCCTTTTTTTCGTTGACATAAAGATCTGCTTACTGTCACAGAGACTAGTACAGGCAATATTCATTTCATAACAATGGAACATGGGGGCACAGAACAGAAACTCCATGGCAACAGAAATAAACTTTCAAATTTCTAGGCACAGACATATCTTATTTGTTCCGAATAAAGAAAGTGTGTGTGTACATATTAATATATGTGTGTATATTTTCCTTCCCAAGTCTGATTTATTTAACTGCATTTCTATAAAACAGTAAAGTTTTATAACAAATTTTAAGCAAAGAATCTAATAAAGAGTCAAGAAAAGAAAATGTAACTCTTACTTGAAGACTAGAAAAGTGAATAATATTAAGGAAATCAAATGCATCTTAAAGGAGAGGTATTAAGGGGCAGAGAAAGGATAGCAAAAATCTTTTAGTTTTCAAAATAGTTCTAGTTTCACTCATTATGAATTTAACCAAATTTACCAAAAAGTGTACATAGTTTATATTCAAATCTGAAAATCACTGTAACTCCAAATAGTACTCTAAACAATGTTAACATATGAATTTGGTAGTATAACAGTAATCAGTGAATAGCACTATTTTGTCTTCTGTCTTCCCAAGTATTATTTTCTTGACAAATCTAGATGTCTCTATATTACCTTTACTAACTGTATTGTATTCCTCTATAACAGATGGTTGTATCTCCTACAACCCCCACTTTTGGCATCAACCTTAATGATGCTCCCATTGACATTGTTTGTATAAATTATACTACCCCTAAAAAGAAAAACTCCTGATACATATACCAGGAAATTTCCTTGGGATAAATCACAAAAGTAGAATTATCAGATCAAATAATATCCACAGCTTTATTGTTCTAAAATTAGAATTTTGTTTTGTTATTTTAAATTTCAAAGGTAGTAAGTGCTCAATAGATATAACTAGGGAAATGAAGAAAAGCACAATGCGCTTGATGACTGAAAACAAATCATCTATAATCTCCAAACTAACAGATGACCATTATCAATATTTCAGAATATACTTTTTTGCCTTTTTCTTACTCCTTATAAAATTAAAAAATGGCATCATACTAAATATATTGTCTGCACCCTCCTTCCTCACTATTTATCATGAAGATTTTTTTTCTTTTTTTGTGAGGAAGACTGTCGCTGAGCTGACATCTGTACCAATCTTCCTCTATTTCATGCGGGATGAAGTCACAGCGTGGCTTGACAAGTGGTGCTAGGTCTGCGCCTGGGATCTGAACCTGCGAACACTGGGCCACCGAAGCAGAGTGTGCAAACTTAGCCACTATGCCACGGGGCTGGCCTCAATCACAAAGATGTTTTAGTCTGGAAATTACTCTTCTGATATGATCTGAATAAATCATATGGATTCATCATAATTTATATAACTCAGCTCCTATTAAACATTTAGGTTGTTTCTAGTTCCTTAATAAAAGAAAAAATAATGCCATGACAAACATTTCTGTATATATCTATGATAAATTCCTAAAATGTCAAATTATCAGGTAAAGACTATAAACATTTTTAAGGTGTTTTGATACACATTAACAGACTTTGCTCTTGAAAGGTTCAAGTATCAGTTTTGTAGCTTCAACATTGATAAAAACAATACCATTAAATGTGATAAAAACCAAACTGCAAGACCAAGAGCAATGTATACCTATATCTTATATCTATATCATAAGGTTTTATAATTTTTATTAGCTAATTGATATCTAATAGTAACAAATATTTTAATTTGGCTATCTTTCATGGATAATCATATGTTCTGATTTACACTCCGTAGGTTTGTTTTATTGAGGAAACTTTGGTTATTAAGCTCACATATTCAAATCAATTCTCTATATTTTAGACAGTAAAGGTATATTCAATTATTTTTGCCATTGTTCTAATATATTACTTTCCTCTTGTTACTAATTTTACATTTTATATTCCGTAAGAATATTTTTACTAGTGTTTTTACATTTCAGCATACCTATCACATCTTTAGTGATAGTTGTCAATTCTTGAATAGTTAGCAATTTACCTCCAGTTGTAGGTGGAATAAATATCCCAACTTTTAAATATATATTTTACATCCTATGAGCCATGTGGGATTTAGTGTAGTTTTAAAATATAAGTAACAAAAAAATTTTATTATAGACAAAAAAAATACTTCTCCCGAATGACATTAAGGAATGATGCCCTTTTCAGTTGTGAAATAATTTCTGGTTTATTATATAATAAGTTCTCATAATAGTGTGAATCTATTCACTCAATTTTGTTAATACTTCTGATACTTTTGAAAAACACATTTTTCTTCCTTTTAGAATATAATACGTGGTCTTGTAGAAAAGTTAATTTTTTCGAATATGATTAAGAAAATACAACTCACTACCCAGACTTAATCATAATTTTTGGTATACTTTCTATTGTTATCTACTTTTTCACACAGATTTTATTTCCATTATAGTCATCCCTAGGTTTCCACAGGGGATTGGTTCCAGGACCCCCGCAGATACCAAAATCCACAGATGCTCAAGTTTCTTATATAAAATGGCATGGTATTTGCATATAACCTACAAATGTCCTCCCATACTTTAAATCATGTCTAGATTACTTATAATATCTAATATAATGCAAATGCTATGTAAATAGTTGTTACACTGTATTGTTTAGGAAAAAGCAACATGGAAAAAAAAGTCTGTACATGTTCAGTACAGGCACAACCATCTTAGGTCTTTGGATTCCTGGTTGGTTGAATCTGCAGATATGGAAACAATGGATATGGAAGGCCAATGGTATTTTGTAGTCTGCTTTTTCTCTTAACATTGTAACAACATTATTTAAACTTACCATAATTTTAAATGACTATACAATAGTTCATCTTTTCTACATGTCATAATTTGGTCAATTATTTTCTAGTTGTCAAACATGCAAATTTTTTTTCAATTTGTCCTTATTAATAATGCTGTGATGGTCTCTTCACCATTTTTATACTATCCTTAAGAAAATTTGCTAAAAGTAGGATTGCTAGATCAAAAGGAATCAATATTTTTTAAAGTTCTTGATAATTCTCATTTTCTAAGGTTGTAATTTATGACCAAGCAGTGAGTGTTCATTCATTCAACATATTGAGGGCATGTCATGTATCATGCACTGTCTCTGACATGTGATAGTGGGTAACAAAATAGATATGGTCCTTGTCTACATGGAAGCGAGGTGTTAGAAAAGGTAAACAAATAGATTAAAAATTATCAGGTGGTGAAGAAGAAAAAATGGGGGCACTAACTTTGGATAGGGTAGCCAGGGACGGCCTCTCTCAGGTGACATTTGAGCTGGGACCTGAGGGATGAGAAGGAACTAGCCACAGGAAAGGGTTACTTTTGTATGTGTTATGTAAGTGGGTGTAGGCAGAAGAAGTTTTCAGGCAGAAGGGAAAACAAGCAGGCTCTGAAGTGGAAAATAGCTTGGTGTAGTCAAGAAGGCATTTGTGAGTAGAGCATGATATTCAGGGGTACTCTGGCAGGAAATGTGGTGACAAAGATAGGCGGGGGCCAGATAATGCAGGGTCTAGTTTGCAGACAAAATGTCCTTATATCTTGAAAATGAAAATTCAGAAAGAGTTTTAAGCAGGGAAGTGACAGTTTGACAACAGTAACCTAAATGTTAGTTATGTGCCAGGTCCTCTATACAGATTAATTCATTTAATGCTCAGAAAAACTCCATATGAGTAGGCATCATTATTCCAATTTATAGACGAGATGAACAAAGCCAGAAACTGAGCTAGTTCATATTAACCATCTCACACTGGCTCATCAGTAGCAGAACTAAGGTTTAAATGCAAGCCATCTGGTTCCAGAGTCTATCCTCTTAACTACTGCATTGTACTGCCAGTGTGGAACTGAGTACTATCATTTGACAAAAAAGACGATATTTTCATTTGAGAAAATGGCATCTCCTAAACATTACTGCATTACTTTGCTAGTGAAATTGGACTTTTAAAACTACATATTTAAACACACATACATGTGTTACAAATATATAGTAAATTAATGGCTTATATCATGTGTGGTCTTTTGGTTAGTTGGTGTTTTTCTTAACGACTTCTATGATCTTTTTTTTAATATGTTTCTTTTTCTAATATGTTTCAAAAGTTTTTCTAGTATTTTGTTTGCCTTGCAAACAACCGGTCTGAAGCTATATATTTCTGCTTACTTGTATGATTTCAAAGAATTCTGACATTGGGATATTTCTTGCAATTTGCAACAGATGTATACATTTAACTCAAGAGTATCTTTTTTACTTCCAAACTATATTTTAAATGGGACATTTTTCAAAAGATGATATCTAATAGTTAAGAAAACATAATTCTGCTTTTATTTCTAGTTTTATTTTATTGTGTTTTGAGAGATTAACGTAGAATGTGTGCCTTTGTGAATACCTGCCATGTATATCTTTATCTTATAGTAGACACTGAACATTTCCAGACACACAATTTTTTGAGTGAATGTTTGTTTTAAAAATCTATTCTTTTATATAGCCCCAAATGCCAACCAACTCTATTACATCACATTGCTTTAGTCTATAATTTTAGTTCATTCTTTACTTAAAAATTTCATCATAATCTGATAGAAAAATGGCAAGGTATGTAATTACATATTTCTATTTCTTTTTGTAGAACTGCCAAGTTGAATAAACTACAAATTCTTTGCTTTTAAAGGATTATTTTAATTATTCTGCCATTATAAAATGTTTCAATCTTTCGAAATAAAATATGCTTTATCTGATACTGTAACTTTTTTTCCTATATTCAGACACAGATTTTAGACCAATAGTTCTCAACATTTGTCTTCCCCTAATCATTTGAGGAATACGATGGACTTCTTCAGAAGATGAGGAATTATAGTTACATGATTAAGAATAAGGCTCAAAGGAATAAAAACCACATGATCATCTCAATAGATGCAGAGAAAGCATTTGACAAGATGCAACAGCCATTTATGAAAAAAACTCTGAACAAAATGGGCATAGAAGGAAACTACCTCAACATAATAAAGGTCACATATGACAAACCCACAGCCAACATCATACTCAATGGGCAAAAAGTGACTGCCATCCCCCTGAAAACAGGAACGAGACAAGGATGCCCTCTATCACCACTCTTATTTAACGTAGTACTGGAGGTTTTGGCCAGGGCAATTAGGCAAGAGAAAGGAATAAAAGGAATCCAAATAGGGAGGGAAGAAGTGAAACTCTTGCTGTTTACAGATGACATGATCTTATACATAGAAAACCCCAAAGAATCCATTGGAAAACTTGTAGAAATAATCAACAACTACAGCAAAGTTGCAGGGTATAAGATCAATTTACATAAATCAGTAGCATTTCTATACTCTAATAACGAACTAACAGAAAAAGAACTCAAGAACACAGTATCATTCACAATCGCAACAAAAAGAATAAAATACCTCAGGGTGAATTTAACTAAGAAAGCAAAAGACCTATACGACAAAAACTATAAGGCTTTTCTGAAAGAAATAGATGGCGACATAAAGAGATAGAAAGACATTCCATGTACATGGATTGGAAGAATAAACATAGTTAAAATGTCCATTCCACCTAAAGCAATCTACAGATTCAACGCCATCCCAATCAGAATCTCAATGACATTCTTTACAGAAACAGAACAAAGAATCCTAAAATTCCTATGGGGCAACAAAAGACCCCAGAATTGCCAGAGCAATCCTGAGAAAAAAGAACAAAGCTGGAGGCATCACAATCCCTGACTTCAAAACATACTACAAAGCTACAGCATGGTGCTGGTACAAAAACAGGTACACAAATCAATGGAACAGAATTGAAAGCCCAGAAATAAAACCACACATCTATAGACAGCTAATCTTCGACAAAGGAGCTGAGGGCATACAATGGAGAAAAGAAAGTCTTTTCAACAAATGGTGCTGGGAAAACTGGAAAGCCACATGTAAAAGAATGAAAATTGACCATTCTTTTTCACCATTCACTAAAATAAACTCAAAATGGATCAAAGACCTAAAGGTGAGACCTGAAACCATAAGGCTTCTAGAAGAAAATGTAGCCAGTACACTCTTTGACATCAGTATTAAAAGGATCTTTTCGGACACCATGTCTTCTCAGATAAGGGAAACAATAGAAAGAATAAACAAATGAGACTTCATCAGACTAAAGAGCTTCTCCAAGGCAAGGGAAAACAGGATTGAAACAAGAAAATAACCCACTAAGTGGGAAAAAATATTTACAAGTCATACATACAACAAAGGTTTAATATCCATAATATATAAAGAACTCACACAACTCAACAACAAAAAATCAAACAACCCAATCAAAAACTGGGAAGGAGACATGAACAGACATTTCTCCAAAGATATACGGATGGCCAATAGGCACATGAAAAGATGTTCATCATTGCTGTGCATTAGGGAAATGCAAATCAAAACTACACTAAGATATCACCTTACACCCATTAGAATGACAAAAATAACCAAAACAAATAGTAACAAATGTTGGAGAGGTTGTGGAGAAAAAGGAACCCTCATACACTGTTGGTGGGAATGCAAACTGGTGCAGCCACTATGGAAAACAGTATGGAGATTCCTCAAAAAATTAAAAATAGAATTACCATATGATCCAGCTATCCCACTACTGGGTATCTATCCAAAGAGCTTGAAATCAGCAATTCCAAAAGTCCCATGCACCCCAATGTTCATTGCAGCATTATTTACAATAGCCAAGACGTGGAAGCAACCTAACTGCCCATCAACAGGTGACTGGATAAAGAAGATGTGGTATATATACACAATGGAATACTACTCAGCCATAAAAAAGAGCAAAAGTGTCCCATTTGCAACAACATGGATGGACCTTGAGGGAACTATGTTAAGTGAAATAAGCCAGATAGAGAAGGACAATCTCTGTATGACTCCACTCATATGAGGAATTTAAAAATGCAGACAAAGAGAACAGATTAGTGGCTACCAGGGGAAGGGTGGGGTGGGGGGTGGGCACAAAGGGTGAAGGGGTGCACCTACAACACGACTGACAAACAATAATGTACAACTGAAATTTCACAAGATTGTAACTTATCATTAACTCAATAAAAAGTTTTAAAAATTAACCAAAAATAAATAAATAAATAAGGCTCAAAAAAGTCAGGGATGCCATCAGCTATCAGTTGTGTGACCTTAACCTCCATTTCCTCATTTGTAAAATATGGATAAAAATGATGACAGCCTAATCTTGTTGCAAAGATTAAATGTGACTAATGCATATACAAGGCTTAACATGATGCTTGGTATATAAAAAGTCCTAAATATATTATAATGATAATTATAATGGCAGCTAACACTATAATCTGTTAACAGTGATTCACCACTGCACTGATTCCTAAGAAAGAACTTCCTGGGGTGGGGGGTACCTAGGCATGTTTGTCAATGCCTGCAAGATGATTTCTCTATACCACTCTATGAAATGCTAGTCCTAATTGCTTTTGATCATCTTCTAGCTTTTAGTCATTTATGGCTTCTTTGTTTTGCTAAGGAAGATTAGCCCTGAGCTAACATCTATTGCCAATCTTCCTCTTTTTTTGCTTGAAGAAGATTAGCCCTGAGGTAACATCTATGCCAATTTTCCTCTATTTTATATGTGGGACACCACCACAGCATGGCTGGTGAGTGGAGCAGGTCTGCGCCCAGGATCCGAACATTCGAACCTGCGCCACTGAAGTGGAGCACATGTAACTTTAACCACTCAGCCACAGGGCCGGGCCCACATTTATGCTTTTTATAGATTAAAAACTGTTTATTATTAGTAACAGCTTTTAAAAAATTAAAGTAATAAAAATACACATTCTTGGGGCTGGCCCCGTGGCCGAGTGGTTAAGTTCGCACGCTCCGCTGCAGGCGGCCCAGTGTTTCGTTGGTTTGAATCCTGGGCGCGGACATGGCACTGCTCATCAAACCACGCTGAGGCAGCGTCCCACATGCCATAACTAGAAGGACCCACAACGAAGAATATACAACTATGTACCAGGGGGCTTTGGGGAGAAAAAGGAAAAAATCTTTAAAAAAAAAAAATACACATTCTTGTATAAAATTAAAATACAGAAAAGTATGATCAAAGTGAAATTTACCTGAAATCTTACCTCACAGAGTTAAGACATTACAAACATTTCAGTGGACATAATTCCAAATTTCTCTAAATCTATATTATTTACATCTAATATAAATATCTTATAAGGCTCTTTTGATTCTTATATTTGTTCACTCAATAGAGGACAAATAATAAATGCATAGTACTATTGCATTTATCCTGTTTTATTTAGCCTCCCCTATCAGAGTTATTTAGGATATTTCTGGATCAGAACATTGTTAAACAGTGGTGACAGAAGGTTAGAATGACAGTGATTGTTGACTTGGTATATATACTTTTCATGCTTGGAGGTTTCCTTCTTTTCTTGTTTTTATTAAGAATTTCCATCAGAAATGAATATTAAATTTTGTCAAATATTGAATTTTGCAAAGTTTTACATTTACAATCATTTAGATAACCATAGTGTTATTCTCTTAGTATTGTTAATATGGTGAATTCTGTTAATAGGTTTACAAATACTGAATCAGCCTCACATTCTTGAAATGAGCTTTACTTACTTACAGCATAGTATTCTTTTAAAGTCCCCTTGGATCCTATTTGCTAACACTTCATGAAGATATATGCATAAATATTTATATGTGACACTGATCCACAGCTGTATGCATTATCTTTACCAGGTTTGTCTCAGTTTTATGCTTCCTTCTTATAAAATTATTACAGAAACTTACTTTCTTTTGCACTACTCTACAACAGTTTATATAGTATAGGATTATCTGTTACTTGAGGGTTGAATCACTGCTGAACTACTTGCGTTTGTTACATATTTTAGAGGTAGCCCTGTGATAAATGTCTTTATGTAGTTACAGGTCTACTTAGTTTTTCTACGTCTTCTAGAGCCAATTATAGTAATTTATTATTTATTTTAAAATGCTTATTTAATCCAGGGTTTTGTAATTCTACAGAATAGTTCAATTACCTCTAAAGAAATTTAAATGGTAGTCAAAAATCATCCATCCCCACTTCAATGCACTAGAATCAGAGTTTTACAGATGACTTACGAACTTTTAAGAGTAATTTCTGTATTATACAAGCTATTCCTGGGACTAAAATCATATTCTGAAGCTAATATAATCATGATAACAAAGCAGAACAAAGACAGTACACAAAAATATTACTGATCAATCTCACTTGTGAATATAGATGGAATAAAATACCAGGAAAGGGAATCCAATAGTGACAGAAAACAAATCAAGACTAAGTAGGCTTGCTCCCTCCCACTAACACAAGAATGGTTCAACAGTAAAAACAAAATAAAATCTTATAAATGCAAGTTACCACATTAACAGATTAAAGGAAACAGCCATATGACCATTTCAAAAGACGAGAAGAACCATTTAATAAAATCCATTCTTGATTTAGAAACAAATGACTTGATCAGATATAGACGGGAACACCTTTAACCTGACGAAAGGTATTCACTAGAAGCCCAGAACAAACATCATACATAATGTTGAAACTTAAGAATTCTCATTAAGCACAGAAAAAACAGTGAACTCAATTATTTGCCACTGCACTAGTAAATAGGTCCTAGCCATTTACCATTACCAAATGACAAAGAGAAAATGCATTTCATAGATTTCACTTTTTACTATCTTTTTAAAATTTTAATATTTCTGCAATTGGGTTATGTCTTCTCATCTCTGTGGTGTGACAGTCAAACTGGCAGCATGCTTTCCTTCTTAGTGGCACATAAAACAATGCTGCAGCTTTCAGTTTTCCAGCGTTTGCATATGATAATGTGGTAGGTTTAGCACAGATTTTGAGTGTACTGGTCTCACAGGTGGGAAGCTATTGAGGAATTTTAGGTAGGGGAATGATGTGATGTGATTTACTTCTTAGAGGGATCATTCTGATTGCTGTGTAGGTATCAGACCATATAAACACAGGGCTACAAGTAGGGAAGATCACTTGGGAGTTTTTGCAGTAATCCAGGTGCTCTGGATTAGAAGAGTAATGATAGAAATGATAAGTAAAGCCATAAGGCAATAAATGGAGTCCAAAAAATTAGTAAGACAGAACACTAGCCACTACAAAGAGATCCTGAACAGTGACAGTATTATCTGCTGCAGGTATTACCAAGAATTACTACACCATGGAGGGAATGGGAATGGTCACTTCTAAGATGCCTTCCAACTTTATGGTCTATTAGACTATGAAATTAGGGAAAACAAAAAATGGTCTTGATTTCAAATGGTACATGGTGTTTATATAAACAGATTTTTAAACTAATGAGTTAAAAAAAATTAGCAGTCAGGGGCTGGCCTAGTGGCATAGAAGTTACGTTCTTGCACTCACTTCCGTGGCCCGGGCGGGGTTTGCTGGTTCAGATCCCAGGCGCAGACCCACGTACCACTCATCAAGCCATGCTGTGGCAGCAGCCCACATACAAAACAGAGGAAGACTGGCACAGATGTTAATCAGGGACAATCTTCCTCAATCAGAAAAAACAAAAAGCAAGCAGTCTATTGTTTACCTTTTATATTTGTTAAATAGGCATCTTAGACTGTACTGACCTGAACTACAAGCCTATCTGTGAAAAGACTGGATTAAGGCAGCTGAAACTAATCTTAGAAATCCAGGTATCTATTTTAGAACAGAGTTAGGAATCTTCAGATTATATATGTACTCAGAGTATTATATCTATAGCATGATATAAATCTAAGGCAAATTATATATAAATTAAATAATAAAAAGACATACAATAAAGCGATACTGTAAAAAGGAAAAGTAAAATCCAGCTGTGCTGAGGGTAGGAGACTTTAATAAAGAAATATGTTTTCAACAGTTAATTCAATAACTATTGCTGATTTAATATGGAAATTAATTGTTGTTTGTACTCGAGGAAACTTTCAGTTTTACTAAATCTACAAAACAAATTCCTAGATTGTTGATTAGAACAACAATTACAAACATTTACACAAAATCTTGAACTTTTATGTTGAACTGACTTTAAAATATGGCGAGCTGCTTGTGCTTATTTCTGTAGGAAGAGTTCCTTTTACCCTCTTATTTGATCATTTCTTATTTGCTTGTATCCAGTGAGGAGATATGGTTGTCAAACTGAGAAAGACTTAGTAAAAGATATATGTGGCCTGAGCAGCAGCGACTTCAAACAGGTTTAGATAACCACTTTAGCCGAGATAAGAAGAAACCTAATCTAAACTATTCTATCTTTAAAGGTCAAATTACTTTGGCAAATCTTCAGAAATCTAGAAAATTATATAATCCTCTAAGTCCTGACTCTATTACTAGAAAGTTAGACTGGAATATTAATTTTTATATGCTTTTTCAGAGTATAATTCAGAGAACAATAAAACCATTTTAGGAAAAAACATTTCTGGGTATTCTGACTACAGACAGTGTATTTCTCTTTTGCTAATGTAAATATCTAAGGGCCAAAAGAAAAAGAGTGGGAGTTCACCATTAACATATTAAATAAGATAACAGTTTATATCAGATGCAGGCAGAGACCTAGTGAATCTTAGCTCCAATAATATGATTCAGATGTCCTTTAAACAAAACCTTCCCAAATCTGTCCTGTTTTTGGAAACACACTACTCTAGATAACAGTAAATTTTGTTGATAAAAATGGGAATGGTTATGTAAATTACATAATGATGTATATCACATCAACTAGGTTAAAAAGAAAAGAGATATATCTGACTTAAAACTCAGATAATTCTCTACTTCTAGTCAATATTCAGGATCACTCAAAATATTATCTTAAACTCTATTTAAAAAAAAAAAGTGAGATTATTTAGGATATCCTAAAATTCAGGATAACTGTTCTAGACTGGTGAGAAATCTGACTAAAAAGATTCTAGCACTGTGCTGATAAAGTGTCTGAGAAGACTCACTCAGAATCTAAGGAAAAGGAGTCTAGAAGCAATATGCAAACCAAATAATGTACTATTTTTATTATTGACTTGTAATCTGCCCATATAAATACATATGATATTTGCAGTTGTGCCATTTAGTAAAATTAAGTGGGCTTTTTCCTTATTTACAAATAATAGAATGCAGTCCATTATATATGCTCAATATTAATATCAAAATTAAGTAAATACAGCATTTATGAAGAAATCAAATGAACTGCTTACAAATAATCAAATCCTTTCAAGAAGGAAAACTGCCCAATTGGTCTTTTAAGTAAACATAATTTAGAATAAGCTCAATATTCATAATGTTAACCAAAATTAATGTCAACCTCATTTAAATTTGCTTTAATCAGTTGTTATCAATAAAACATGTTTTATCCTCAAGTCAAATTTTATGGAATGCAATCTTATATGTTTTGACTAGCTACACAATTAAACAAACAAAATTAGAGTAAATCCTTGGAGTTTCCAATAAATGAAGCAAATCTCAAGTAATAAACAATGATTAAACCTGAAAATACACAGCATTTTTCTTCCAAAAAGCTCTGTTTTAAGGAAACATGCTTAGTATGTTCCCAACACCCATTTCAGGGAAGCTAAAGCACAGAGAAGGGAAAACAGAAAAGAGGCCGAGAAGGCATGCTCCTTTCTCCCAACTGTTCATTATTTTGTCGCTCTGCCTCTTTACACATATTGATAAGCTCAGGGTCCTTTCTGCTTGGTGTTTTGTTTCCTAAAGAATTTAACGGCCTTCTTTTTAGACAGAAAGAAAGTGCATGTGTGGCTTTTTTTTTCTGATATCATCCTTTACTAACATAAAATAAAACAAACTAAGCTACACTGAATATTATGTATGAACGTGAATAAACATTTTCCTCATTTTTCTGGTCCAGATGAAACACTTTTTTCTGATTATAACAATAATATATGTTAAATGCAAACTATTCAGACATTTTAGAAAGGTATTAAACGGAGAAAGAGAAACTTGCCTAAAATTTCCAACCCATATATAAACCCTGCTTAGAAAACTATATTCCTTAAAGGGCTGCTGCTATTCAAAATGATTTTATTATCAATGTCAAGAAGTGTTTGCCTAATAGATAAAAGTACTTATAATTTAGGACTAAGCATTTTCTTGAAATTTGATTAAGTTTTTTCCTTGATGTCCTCTTTTTCTAACCATGTCAAATATCTTTTGGGAAACAGTTCAGAGCAGTGGCTTTCAAACCTTTTTGAACACAACCCACAGGAAGAAAATCATTTCTTATTACATGACCATATTCACATAGAAACATATATAACTGAGACAAAAGTTTCATGAAACAATAATTGCCCTTAATACATATGATGTTCTCTGATATTTTCTCTACTCTATGCTATTCCATTTAAAGCATAAATAAATAAAAAGGCTGTTGTGTTGTGTGATTTCCTGACTCACTTATGGCTCACAACCTGCAACTTTAAAATCACTGTCCTAGAAGAAATTTCCCTAAATTCAGTGGTTGGTCCAGCTTTGTTACAGTTCTCCAAGTAACAAGAATCAAGTCATTTAACCTCTTTGCCTCTCAGTTCTTACACTTACTCATGATAGAGTTCAGCAGACAATAAGAGAATGTCACAAACAAACCATATAGTCATGAGCAAACATTACTATTAGTAAGCAAAACTAATAAACCAGGAAATCTTTCACTCAAATAAAAAGAAATCAGATCCAAAATACCGCAATAATTCATCATGCTCCCATCAATACATAATAAGATACCTTGATACAGTAGGCCCTATAAAATTGAGTTTGAGTCAATAGCTCACTCTGAGATTTTGATCTTTCTTGATGGTTGCTAGGAAACCAAAGCATCCTTCACCAAGGACGGCTGAAACCCCACCAACTGATTCCAAGTTACCCAGTATAGTTAAAATAAACCGCAGGGTAGTAGCACTATCAGATTTTTTTTTTTAAATAAGTCAATTAAAGCTTTGAAATAGCTCCAGCATCTTTTAACTATGTGTATGCAGTGGCCCCCAGGGCTACTTCAGAACGTGTACTACTCACAGTAGCACATCTCCACTGGGATACTGCCAAAGAAAATCTCTGTAGAGATTCATTTTTTCAGGAAATTTTATTGTGGCATAAACTATTTTGAATTGGTTTAGGGCAGGAGTGACCAACTAGCAGAAAGTTGCTATACTCCAAAATACTCCAAATTTCTTATAGAGACTTGTAATTCAGCTTGAATGAAAAAAAAAAAAACTATGATGAAAAGCCATAGTATATCTCACTTAATATTACACTCCACTTAGTGCAACAGGATGAAAACACAAACCTATGTGCCTGGTAGTTCCAAGTTATCTACCACTATGATAAAACTATTAAGGTATGAACTAAAATGAAATTTGGGATATCAGAGTTTTCAAAAAGTGGAACACATTAGTGACCATATCAGCACCTGATATATACCTAACAAAAATTAATGACAAATAGGCCAGTCATATTAACCACTACTCTACTTTCTATTAAGTTCCTTAGGAAATATGTCAAAAGCTCAAGTCTTTAACACTTAAGACTCTGCTTTAAGTGTAAACCATTTCTGTGGTCTGTCTCATATGGCTGTATGAATATTTTCAACAAAAAACATGAAATTCAGCCAACACTGAGTGCACTAGAAAATTAAAAATGAACAACTACTAGCTAGAAGTAAAAGTATTTACATTGTCATTAGCAATGAACTGGTCAGTTAAATGTAGTACAAAAGTGAAATACGAGAGTTGCAAGTTCTGAATAGCTGGTAGGTTTAGGAGAAGGCAGGTAATGCCCCTTATCTACAATTAAAGAATAACTCACACAGAAGGGACTTTCAGATGTTTTTGGAAAAAAGTGAGGGACGTAAACGAACTATGATGGAGATTTTCTAACCTTAAGATTAAAGAAAAAAATGGGAAAAAGAAATGATATGAAGACAACATCAGAACAGACAGGCAAAGGGTCAGGAAATAGGTTTCACTGGGTGGAACAAAAATACTGGGAAGAGGAAGACTGTGGTAAAAGAGATCAAGAGATCAATATCACTAGTTGAATGGTCTTTGAACTGACAAGTAAAAGCTGAGTTCTTTTAGGTAGAAAGAGGGAGGCTGCTGAAAGAACTTAACATGTAGTATGAACATAAAGTTTTTCTGCACTGTCCCATGGTAGTAAATCATAGCAGAGATAAGAGGTAGTAAAAAGAAGAAATGCAACAGAGTATTTATGTGTCTGTAGACACGGAGAAGCATCAGGTAATATCAGAAAAAAACTATCGAGAATAACCTTGGAAGCCACTTTGTTTCTGTTTCAAATGAGCTGGTTCATTCTTTCAACAAATTTAAGCAATATTGTATAAACATATGGTGTATTTTGCATTGGGCGGGATACAAATACATCTTAAGCCACACTCTTTGTCCTCAGGAGCTTATAATCAAACAGAGAACATATTATCCAAACTGGTAAGTGCCCCATGAGTAGTTCAAAGCACCTCCTACAGGATTTTAGACATAAATTCCCACTTCCAGCTAGGGTGACTGGGGAGGGCTTTATTGATGTGGTAGCAGGAGCAGAGCTTTAAAGGATGAATAGAATTTCAAAAACTGGAGATGAAGAGAGGAGGGGATTCAAGAAGGCGGGGCAACTTCTGAGTTGGCTGGAAATAAGTACTACAAGGAACAAGACGAAAGATAAAAAGAAGATTGGAGCATGATTGTAGCGTGAGTCTTCAATTCACAAACACTACATGCACATATATTTGACAGTCTTTTTCAAAATTCTAATAGATCACAGAATTTTTCCTAATAAAAGAAAAATTAACCGAGTTGGAAGTTTACTTCACAAAGTACAGGAGAAAACCATTCCTAAATTGAGAAGGGTTTTATAAAAAGTAATCAGATGTAGAGAGAGACCAGACAGAGAGTGAACTGGCTGGATGTCCTCCAAATGGTCACAACAGAGGCGCTGGTAGTGAAAACTTCTCATGCCCTTGCCAATGTGCTTTAACTTAATCCAGGAGGACAGCTTTTTCAGAGAAAAGAGTTCAGACACGTTTGCCAAATCAAACCTTGGCTTCTACACAGAAAGTATCAAGTATGATTTTGGTGCTTCATGTCTTTCTGTTTACCTGGGATCAGAAAAATCACCAAACTCAATCCAACCAGGCTACGAGACTCAAATCTTTCCTTATTTTGTCACTTAAACATATCTTTATTTGACGTTTCCATTAATATTCCATACTTAGTTTCTCTTTATAGTACCAGGTAAAAACTGTTAATAGTCCTTAACCCAACACTCCTATTTTATATAAGCAGATAACTGGGGAGGAAAAAACCCTCTCAAATAACTTGTGCCACATTACTTCAGCTTGTGCCTCTGTTTACTCATTTGTACAGGATGATTATTTTATTTGTCAACTTGGCTGGGCCACAGTGTCCAGATATTTGGTCACACATTATTGTTGATATTTCTGTGAAAGTGTTTTTGGATGAGAGTCACATTTAATGGGTGAACTCTGAGGAAAGCAGATTACCCTCCATAACGTAGGTCTGCCTCATCCAGCTAGTTGAAGGCCTTAATAAAACAAAGGCTGATCTCCACAAGCAAGAAGGAATTCTGCCAGCAGGCGCCTTTGGACTCGATTCCAACTCCTCCCCTGGGTCTCCAGCCTGCTGGTCTAACCTGCAGATTTTAGACTTACCAACGCTCCACAACAGCCTGAGGAATTCCTTAAAATAAATCTCACTCTCTCTATATATACACATTCTGTTTCTCTGGAGAACCATGACCAATATGGATAGTAATGCCAGAACCAGGACTATTGATGGTTACTCAAACTATTTTCATTTCCCAAGGAGAGAAGGAGAATAAAATAAGAAAGGGGAAGAGGTAGTCGAAGGAAAGAACAAAGCTAACCTAAAAGGTATACCTTTGTTTTCATTTATCTTCACTTACAGCAAACAGATTGACCGTACCAACAGATTAAGCAAACCAACTTAAACATACATATTTCAATGTTCTAAAACTAAAAAGCTTGGTTTGGATTCATAAATTATCTCACAAAAATAAATATTGTATGTGTTTCCTTTCTGGCCCATTTTTCTTAAAACATCTTTTTTTAACCATCGAGTTGATTCTGGCTCCTAGTGACCCTGTGTACAGCAGCGTGGAACCCTGCCCAGTCTTTTGCACCAGCCTCTCACCTTCCGGCGCTACATCAGACAATGCTCCACTGCTATTCACAGGGTTTTTATGGCTAATCTTTTTGGAAGCGGGTAGCCAGATTCCTAGTCTGACTTCCTAGTCTGACTAGTCTGGAGGCTCTGCTGAAACCTGTCCACCATGGGTGATCCTGCTGGTATCTGAAATGCTGGTGGCATAGTTTCAGCATCACGGCAACACATAGCTGCCACGGTATGACAACCAACAGACAGGTGGTATGGTTCCCTGACCAGGAAACAAAGCTGGGCCGCAGCGGTGCGTGCTGAATCTTAACCACTGGACCACCGGGGCTGGCCAAAAACCCATCCATATATATGCATTTATTACCGCCTTCAGCCCAACAAGGGTTCCAGAATTGTTAAATCTCTATTTCCCACCAAGGATGACAGACTCCAGTTACCAATCTGCTACTATGTGGTGATTACTAGTGACAAAATTAATCTTTATTTATTAAATAGGATTATTAACTGTTAAAGATCAACTACACTTATCAAACAAAGAACTTAACTCTCCCATCTCAAACCAGTATTTCTATTAACAATATAGCCAACTTTATTAAACAAAAGTTTCAGTAACATTCTGGGGTACTATTAAAATGGTGTTTTTAGGGAATCTGTATCAATAATCCACCTTAGTATTAAGTTTCTTGTGGCAAATCAGCAACTCAACCAATTGGTCAAATTTATAACATTAAAAATTTTGTGGGGGCTGGCCCTGTGACCAAGTGATTAAGTTCACCCACTTCACTTCAGTGGCCCAGGGTTTCACTGGTTCACATCCTGGGCGCAGACCTACACACTGCTCATCAGGCCATGCTGAGGCAGCATCCCATATGCCACAACTAAAAGGACCCACAACTAAAATATACAACTATGTGCTGGGGGGATTTGGGGAGA
The DNA here is from genome assembly GCF_021613505.1 of Equus quagga. Lineage (NCBI taxonomy): Eukaryota > Metazoa > Chordata > Mammalia > Perissodactyla > Equidae > Equus > Equus quagga. Next base: position 75,794,034 of record NC_060272.1, read on the forward strand.
AAAAGCAGAAGAAAAAAAAGATTGGCAACAGTTGTTAGCTCAGGTGCCAATCTTTAAAAAAAAAAAACCTTGTAGATCTGCTAAGGTCAGTATCACTACATTTCATCTAAACCTGACTGAAAAGGAGCAAAGACGATAATTAACTACTAACTATATCCGTTCTTATAGAGTAAATATTTCATCTACAAAAAAATAAATATTTGAGAAAGGGTTAAAGTCATGTTACACAGCTCCTGAAGAATGTTCTTCAGAGTAAATACTTTATTTCTACATATATTAATATCCTATATAGCTATAGTTGAAAGATTATATAACATCAAAACTCCAAAATTTAATTTTCAGTTGGCAGAAAGGTGGGCACATTTTTTAAAAACTATGATAACAAATCTTTCCTTTAGGAACTGAAGGATAATTCAGGAGGTAGGCACTTGAACCAGTAAGATCCAGATTAGGGACAGAGGTTATCATTTTAATGACACAATGGCTCAGTGGGCCTCTGTGTGCCTGTGATGCACAGAAGGGTTGGATGTTCAGAAAGAGCACTAAGAAGCCACGCACAGACAATACAGGAAATCTCACTTCAAACAGGAAAATCAAAGGATGCAGCAGTAGACAAATGATGTATTACAGCCTGGAAATATTCTGGAATAAACAGATAGCAGTGGCACACCAAGAAGGGGAGAGGACTGAGAGTGGTTTGCCTCAGTGAAGAGGAATATTTTATCACTGATTTTGTTCAGAATTGCTAGCATGTGGTAACAATAAAAAGTAACCACTTTCAGTCTATTTCATTATTATCTTTAAATCATCTACAGGCAGTGCATCCCTTTGTTGCCTGCACCTAGGGGGGCACTCTCCCACTGCCCACCCCCGCCCCCTTGGTACACCACTGACAGACGGAGACATCTAAAATGCCCCGTTCTACACTATCCCTGTGTAAAAGACTACTTGTTTAAACTACATCACTAGAAAGAGCTTTCCCAAAAGAGGGAGGAAAGAAATCAGACTTCATAATTATTTTCTCTACTGTACTTAAAACTACCCTAAGTGGTTTAAGTATATTATATATGAACATAAAAATTTAAACACTGGCTTAAAAATCAGTTTGTATTCATCTAATATACATATTTTAATAATAAAAAACAATTTACAATAAAAAGAAAATGCAGCATTATCTTAGCATAATTAACTCTATGGGGAAAAATGCCCTTTAGCCATAGATTTTATTCTTTTAGAGATCATAAAAAAGGTCAGAGCTCAAAAGTAGTAATAGTTTTTCCCTAAGTTGTCTCCACCCGTAAAGCTGAAATTTATTTTCAGCTTCATAAAGAGCCAAAGGCTTTGTCTTATTTCTGTTCTTTAAATCCATTGTGTGTAAATAAAATATTCTAATTCTATTAAAAGTAAGGTTTGCATAAGGAAAAAAGTTCTTTCAACCAAACTTCTAATGTATTATTGGTCCTAGTCTAAATGCTTTCTAGGTGTGAGAAGTGGAGATAAAATAACTACCATTAAACGTATTTCAAGATTTACTGAAGACAGATAAAAGAACTAGCAACTATGACACCAGACTACCTGATTTGAAGGCCAGAGACTGAATGCACTAAACACAGAGTGGCTTGGAAAGAATATCTGCACAAGGGGCAGATCGGCTCCACCTCAAAGTCTACAGGGTTTTGACCTATGTGCACACGTGCTTAGAGACCAAACCATCACTTCCAGCATTGTGTTTATAATTACTTGAAATGAAGGTGCTGTTATAAACCTTAAAACAGTCTCTACCTTTACAAAGAAGAGAACAACAGAAGCACAGTGTAATTATGCAATAAGGGAAATGTGAGGTTTAAATAATTTAAATCTATAAAGATTTAACGAACAACACACAATTTAATGAACACTTTAATGCTAGATGGGTAAAAAAAAAGGGCAAAAACTATTCTGCCATGTAAAATAACAACAAGAAAGCCAATTTCTGAAGTTTCTAAATTCTTAAAAATTTAATGTGCCTTAACATGGCAAGGTTTCTCAATAATGTACTCAATTATGATTAGTAAAGGCTTATTGGCCAAAGACTGCTACTATACAGTAGGGTTTAAAATAGAAGCAGATACGGGTCCGGGCCCCTGGCCGAGTGGTTAAGTTCCCGCACTCCACTGTGGCGGCCCAGGGTGTCGCCGGTTCGGATCCTGGATGTGGACATGGCACCGCTTGTCAGGCCATGCTGAGGCAGTGTCCCACATGCCACAACTAGAAGGACCCACAACTAAAAATACATAACAATGTACGACGGGGCTTTGGGAGACAAAGGAAAAATAAAATCTTCAAAAAAAAAAAAAAAGTAGATTGAATTAACATCTCCTCTTCCAATATGTAACTAAGTATGAAGTAAGGTTCAAAAGTTTTTTTTTTACAAGATATTCATAAATAGATCAATTTCTAGAGTTTGCCTGGCATCTAATAATCAATGTAAAGCAACCCAATGCTTTATTTACAGACTTCAAAGGAAACAAAAGCTTAGGAAAACAAATGTGCCCTCTTTCACCTGTTCAGTAAACACCAGCTGGTGTGTGTCAGAGAAGCAGGATGCGTTCCTCGGAAAGCTCAAGGCTAGGCTGTTTTGAGACTGTTCCCTCCATAAGGTTTGCAGGCCTATACAGCACTGATATTTAGACACAACTAGAAAACCACAACCAGAAATGCATCTTTCTAGCTTAAACCTAACTACATATCAACTTACCAGATCCCTGTGCAACACCCAGTTAGCATGCAGGTAGTGAATCCCATCCAGGATCTGATACAAAAGTGACTTCACCATCCCCCGAGGTAACTGAACTGGCTTCTTGTTTGCTTTAGAAGCTCTGTGAAACTTGATTATATGCTGAAAGAAAGAAAAGTATCACCAGAAGCTTAAAAAAGAAAAGAGGGAAGGAAAATTTGACATATAATATTTTCTTAACTGAAAAAGAAACACTCAGGGATTGCCAAAGATAATGAAAATAATTTCACGTTCTGCTGCAGAACATTAAAATTTCCTAAGAACTGGAGCTAAAATTTAATTTCCTAAGCATATGATGGTAACTCAGAAAATTAATTATTACAAGAAGAGTAGAAAATAATGTGTTTCATTTTTAAAGTATAATTAAAAATTACTTTCAGAGTATACTTGACCCCTGTTTATCTGGTGGAAATTTTCAAGAACAGAATCTTATTTATTCTGTTGTGATTAAATTGGAAAAAAACCCAGAACAAATTTGGAGATACTTCTGGCTGGCTAACAGCATAGATGTGATACCTATTTATGATATATAAGTTACAAAGAAAGCAAATGGGGAAATATTTCAATAAAATACACACAAGCACAAAGAAATAACATGTTAATGACCAGTTCACACTGGAAAAACTTAGAAATATGAAAGATTCACATGAGAAAAAAACAGCCTTGTACCATCTATCAAAGTTTTTTAGGTATAGTGTTAGTGGCCATTCAGTAAAACACAATACCACTTTATAAATAGAAAAATCACTTTATAAATAAATGTACCTCAACAGAAACAAGATCCAATGTTTCAAACTCTCTTGACAGGTTTCTTCATTTTAATTAAAGCACTCAAACTGCAAGAAAATCTAGAAGTCAGCTGCAGTCAACTCTGCTGTGTGCACAACTACGCATAAGACTGGCACCTAATATGCACAAGAGCAGACTCCTGACCAATATTTGTGAGTGAATATTAAGCGTACTCTTGAAATTAGTAAAGATAATTAAAACAAGAATGAGACATTTAACATTATAGGTTAACATTTTTACTTCCTATTTTCTTATTATATAGAAAGTAGAACATGGATAAAGAATAATCAATGATTAATGAATTAAGGAGTTTTACTTTCCAAAGAAAAAATATACAGCTAAGGCAAGCTGCTAGGAAAGTAAAGTGTATCAGTCAGAGCATAAGTAGTACGATTAATCTATATTTTATTAGCAGCATTGCATCATTTTAATTTTCTTCTCACTTTTCAAAATATTTAAGAACAGGCAAACAAAACAGAGCTAAAACAACTCTTAATAATCTAGAATGTTTTGTTACCTATCATAAGAAATGATGTGACAATCAAGTCTGTTCACCTTAAGAAGAGCCAGTGGCTCTCAGAGTTTAATAAAAATAGATTAAAATACATCATTTTCTGATTTTGGTTAAAACCTGCCAGCGTAAGAATGAAAGGAACAAATATGTAGGGGAGGTAAGAGAATCAATCAATGACATATACATTTCTTTAATTAACATTTTCATCAGGGTATTACAAGTTATTTTTTTAACAATATTTTATAACTACAAAAAACTACAGTTGTAGAATTTCTTACCTCCATTTTTATTCCAGGGCTATCAAACAAATATTTGGTATGCATACCATAAAATTTCACCAAAACCTAAGTAATTTTTCAAAATGACTCTTTTTACTGCAACTGTTTTGTCACCTTCTGCTGCCTTACTCCAGCTAATTCATTTCGATATTCCAATTGAAGTAAGAAAATAAAATGCATAAAGGAGTAGCTTTCAGTAAATTGAATTATCATTTGGTTTTGATTAAAATGAACACTAAAAGTACTTATTTACTTAAATGAGCATTAATAAGATGATGATAAACTCAATGACGACTATCTATACACATCTGGCAACATCACATGTAAAATTTGTGAAACTATAATTATTATGTCTATATGTAAAATTAAATATTACATATCAGCCTGCTAGAAATCATACTGAATATAATATTATCTCCTATGTGGAACTATATTTTATTACAAATTATGTTTATAAGTTAGCTTGGAAAATTTCTCATCAATGTGCATTGTATGATTTCAAGTTAGGCTTGAGTATGATGAGCATTCAATTCAATATTGGCCATTCTGATTTAACAAAATTTTATTAATAGAATCCAATTTCATTTGATTAGATTTCCTTTAAAAGAACAGAAGCTAACAAAGAAATAAAAAATATTTACAACCAGCATGGACTTTGGACAATAAAACAGAGAGAGAAAATTTCGCATGTTTATTTTCTGTTTGAAAACAATTCCTTTCAGATAACTTATAAATTAATTTGAATCAAGTCACATTTAGTCATAGAAAATAGGAATCTAGAGTGAAAACATTTCTTATAAATCTGAAAGCATAAGAAATTTGCGAAGTTTCAATTTCTTAAATCTATTAAATTAAAATTACGTAAATAAGGTTAATTCTGGAAATTAGCAAAAGAGTTTGAAACTATTTTACTATTTTCAGAAAGCAAATTTACTTTAAAACAGTTTTACTGGAATTTGTGCTAGTTTTATTTCAAAATTTTGTATTTTCATTTACAAACTATGTCGGAATGAAAAATGTAAATTATTTTGAAGATTTTTAAAATTGAGCCAGGATATTATGACCACTTGGATATATGTTTTCTCTTGTATTTATCTCAATAAATGCACAGCCATGCTAATTTAGTAAATACAGACGAGTATGCAAACACAGTGAAATGTATAAAAACCTCATTGTCTATTAAATATCAGAAAAAATATAGCTCACAGTAGTGAAGTAGTTGTCAATGAATTAACTCAACGTAATACTGGTTTTTTGTTTAGTTGTTTTGTTTTTAAAATTGTAATCTGCTAATGTTCTTTACAGAAGACTGATCAGGATATAAGCTTTGTGAGTATGTTTCAAAATTATTTTGGCTATCCTGTTATAGATTTTCATTATATATATCAGAAAGTCTTATCCCCAAGATGGCATTTCAGATTTGTAAAAGACCTAACTGTTACATTTCACAAAGGAGTAAATTTTATAATTACCCAAGACTTTCATAAACACCAATTTTCAAAAAATCTGTCAGTAAATGCAAAATACTGAGGCAGCTGTTTGTATTTCAGCTATTTAGACAAGATAAATTGAAATTCTTGGTTTATAATAATTTTTATCAAGACAGCATCATTGTTTTCATTATAGTAGCTAAACTAATAAGCTGTAATTACTTGACTTTGAGAATCTTCAAATATTTAGTTGGGTCTGGGCATCTAATAATATTCTTAGCATAGATCAAACGTAAAATGACTAAAAATCACAAAGATACTGGAATCTATTTTCATGACAATCTTATTCAGTAGGAGAGCTCTCTTCCACAAAGAATTCTTCCTATATAAGAAAAGACCCAATTCAAGCAAGTAAAATATTGAATTTCTGCTGATGAAAATAAGAAATACATTGGAAAACTGAATATCAATTGTGAATGATATCCAATAAGATTAACAACAGTTTCCTGCATTTATACAGTGCACTTAGTTTACAGAGCTTTTCAAATACAAAATTGTTCTTCAGAAAAATCCTGTAAAAGAAGCAGGAAAAGAATTACATTTTACAGATGAGGGAAACTACAGCTTCAGAGTCATTAAGAAACTTGCCTAACGTTATAGGACAAATAACAGATAGAACCATTAGATCTTGGTCTCATCTTCCAAATACAACACATTCGTCTCCCTTCACGGGGACAGATATCACCTTCTCATTTTAATACCACAGAATAAAAGCAAATATGCTGCTTTTAAATTTTATAACAAAAGTTATTACAGTTACTTTTTTATTTTGTCAAAAATCTATAGCTATGAAACAATAATGAAGTGTTTATACGCTTCAGATTTTACAGTTTTCTGTACTATGTTACAAAAGTCAAACTGATAAGATCAAAGCGTAACAATACAAAACAAAACACTCTAGCCTTGGCAATTCATCAGTCACATTCTATGAGGTTACTTTTATTTTAAAAATGTAAATCGCATGGTAAAGTGAGCTCCTAAAATTGTTTTTAGTCATTCTTAACAATCCCTGACTGACACCAGTCTACCAGCAATTCACCTTACCCAGAGGTCATGTTCCGCATAGTCAAACAGAAGCCATACTTTCCTATCAGCATGAGACAGAAACACCTTTTGAAGAGAGATGACATTTGGATGCTTAAGCTCTCGAAGTAACTGCAAAAGAAAGGAGATCCATTTGTTTATGGAAAAAAAGAATCTGTACCATAAAAATAAGGTTTAAAAAAACCAACACCATTTGTAATTCAAAGGCAATACAAAAACCTAATGGTATTCAATCCTTAAAATCAAATAAGTACCCACACAATTTTGAGAGGTCCATATAGGTGCTTCAGTAACAAATGAGTAAAAATCTGTGAGGAAAAGATACAACTGAGTAAATCTGTCTATTTTGTTGTTATTGTTTAGTTGGTTTTTTGTTTTTTTCAATTGTGGTAAAACATATATAACATACAAATTACCATTTTAACAATTTTTAAGTATACAATTCAGTAGCACTAAGTACACTCACAATGTTATGCAACCATCACCACTATCGATAACTTTTTCATTATCCTAAACAGAAACTCTGTACCCATTAAACAATAATTCCCTATTTCCCTCTCCCTCTCAGCCCCTGGTATCTTCCATTCTACTTCCTATCTCTATGAATTTGCCTATTCTAGGTACTCTAAGTGAATAGAATCACACAATATTTGTCCTTTTGTGTCTGGTTTATTTCACTTAGCATAATGTCTTTAAGATTTATTCATGTTGTAGCACATACTAGAATGTCATTCCTTTTTTATGGCTGAATACATCAATAATTATATGCATATACCACATTTTGTTTATTCATTCATCTGCTGATGGACACAGGTTGATTCCAGGATTTGGCTCCTGTGAATAACGCTGCTATGAACATTGGTGTACAGGTACCTAACTCCCTGCTTTCAGTTCCTTGGTTGTATACCTAAGGAGTGGAATTGCTGAATCATATGATAAATCTATGTTTAACTTTTTGAGGAACCACCAAACTGATTTTAACAGCAGCTGAAGCATTTTACATTCCCATCAGCAATATATGAGAGTTCCAATTTCTCCACATCCTCACCAACACTTATTTTCCTTTTTTAAAAAAAATTTCTAACAGCTATATCCTAATGGGGTGAAGCAGTATCTCATTGTGATTTTGATTTGCATTTTCCTAATGACTAATGATATTGAGCATCTTTTCATGTGCTTATAGGTCATTTGTATATCTTCTTTGCAAAAATGTCTATTGAAGTCTTTCGCCTATTTTTGAATGGGCTTTTTTTGGTTGTTGACTTGTAATTCTTTATATAGCACACTGCCTGGCACCTGGTAGGCACTCACTAAATATTTGGTGAATATATGAATAAATTAATTTATGAATAAACAAAATACACAAACTAAAGAGTATCATACAACACACTCTTTGGCTTCTCATTTGTGGACCTAAGATCACTGCTTTCACCGTAAAAACAATCCACTTCTTTAAAAAATCCCATTCTATTTTTTAAAAATCTATCTGCTTAGTCAGACATGAAATCTTCAAGAGTAATGATTTTACTAGTGAGTAAGGACTTTTATTAGTAAGTAGTAAGTAAGAGTACAGCCGGCCCTGGTGGTCTAGTGGTTAAGATTCGGCGCTCTCAGAGCCGTAGCCTGGGTTCGTTCCCCAGTCAGGGTAGCACATCACCCACCTGTCTGTCGGTTGTCATACTGTGGCGGCTGAGTGTTGCTGTGATGCTGAAAGCTATGCCATTGCTATGTGAAATAACAGCAGGGTCACCCATGGCGGGCAGATTTTAGCGGAGCTTCTAGAGAAGATTCTGGCCACCCACTTCCGAAAAATAAACATTGGCCGTGAAAATCCTACGAATAGCAGCGGAGCACTGGCTGATACAGCGCTGGAAGGTGAGGATGGTGCAAAAAAGACTGGGCAGGGTTCCACTCTGCTGCCCACAAGGTCGCTAGGAGTTGGAATCGACTCGAGGGCACTAACAACAACAAAGTACCAGTAAGGGTTGTGGACTGAACTGTGTTCTGCCAAAATTCATAGTTGAAGCCCTAATCCCCAGTAAGCACCTCAGACCATGACTGGAGACTGTGACTGGAGATAGGCCTTTAAAGAGGCAATTAAGTTAAAAAGAGATCCTTAGGATAGGCCCTAATCCATTCCGAATGGTGACCTTACAAAAAGAGATTAGGATACACAAAGGGTCAACCCTGTAAAGAGGTCACAAGAGGGTGGCCATCTGCAAACCAAGAAGAGAAGTCTCAGAGGAAACCAATTCTGCAGGCACCATCATCTTGGACTTATAGCCTCCAGCAGTGAGAAAACAGTTTTTGTTGTATAAGCCACCTAGTCTGTCGTATTTTGTTACGGCAGCCTTGGCAAACTAATACAGTACAGTCACGCACAGAATAGTCACGTTTTGGTCAATGAGGAACTGCACATACAACGGTGGTCCCATAAGATTAGTACAACACAGCCTCGTTGTGTACTAGGTTATATCATCTTGGTTTGTGTAAATGCACTCTATGATGTTCACATAACGATGAACTCGCCTAACGGCACATTTCTCAGAATGTATCCCTGTTGTTAAGTGATGCATGACTGTAAATAACTATTACTATTAAGTAAAACACTCTATGTTGAGTGGTTTTTTTGGGAGACTTATCAGGAGAAGGGTCACTGTGGGATTGGAGATGGAATGAGAGTCTCAGCGGGGAATTACCTCTAAGTAAATATTTATACTGAAGTACTTCCAAAAGACCAGGGAGCTATGCTACATTTAGCAAGGCTAACATTTACCAAATGCCTACTACATGCCAGGCACTGTGGTTGATGCTTCACTAGGTCCTGGGACACAAAATGAGCTAAAACCTTCTGCTGAAGTCCTCCAGCAGGAGACAAATGCAAGTAAGCAGACAATTCTCTAATACTGTGTCTGCAGTGGTGGTAACTAAAATTTATTGAGAGTAGTTAATATTCACCCAGAGTTTATTGTGTATGAAGAAGCGTTCTAAGCTCCTCACAATAAACCCTATGAGATACTATTTTTACCATTTTACCAATGAGTAAACTAAACCACAGGGAAATTAAGTAACTTTCTTTGGGTCCTTCAAGCTAGTTATGTGGTAAAGCCAGAAGGAGGGCTCAGGTAATCTGGCTGGGGTCATTTTTTTTTTTTTTTCTAATTGGACTGTTTGTTTTTTTGTTATTGAGTTGTATGAGTTCTTTTTATATGTTGGATATTATCTCCTTATCAGCTACACAATCTGCAAATATCTTCTCCCAATTGTTAGGTTGTCTTTTTGTTTTGTTGATGGTTTCCTTTGCTGTGCAGAAGCTTTCCTTTTTTTTTCTGAGGAAGATTAGCCCTGAGCTAACTACTGCCAATCCTCCTCTTTGTGCTGAGGAAGACTGGCCCTGAGCTAACACCCATGCCCATCTTCCTCTACTTTATTTGTGGGATGCCTATCACAGCATGGCTTTTGCCAAGCGGTGCCATGTCCGTGCCCGGGATCCGAACCAGCGAACCCTGGGCCACTGAGAAGCAGAAAGTACTAACTTAACCACTGCACCAATGGGCCAGCCCCTGGCTAGGGTCTTAACTGCTACATGCAGTAGTGAGGGGTTGGTGCTCTGAGACTGGGAGCACTCCAGAGTTGTCATATCTGATGAACAGAACTTCAGCATTTCATCTCATACAGAGCATGTTGATGCTTATTTCTTAACATTTTACAAAGCATTTTTTGCCTTTTTAAAGATTTTATGTTAAAAAATTTTTAAAGGAAAGATTTAAATAAATTTATACAATGGGTTCCATCACAGAAACCACCTAAGTTTTTCTAATTCTACTGGTAACAAAATCTCACAATTTCCTGAAAACTACGATCACTGGTAGAAATGCAAATGTTTTACTATTGGTAACAAAATGATCATCATCAACTGAATTCATTCCAATTGTGCCATACAATATTACACTTAATCTGAACTCTGAAAGTACAAATAAATTTTTTAAAATATTGATTTCTAATATTAAAATTTTACAACATAGCAAAAATACTAAATTCTAAATTTATGTGATAAGTGTGATGATAGTTGAGTTGAAATTACCGTAAAAGCATAGAGAAAATTATTCCAGTTTTTTTTAACCTGTGGAGAGTTTTTTTCAATTGAATTCTGCAAATTGCTAAGAAAAACTGAGATGCCTAGGTTAAAGTAGATGTGAGCTTTAAAAGCAGAGTCTGCAGCTTTATCTCTGCTCCCCTAGCCCCCCTAGGCCAACTGCGCAGCAGCCTCCTAGAATATGCATGGTACCATGAAGCACTAGGCTAAAGGGATTCCAGCTCACAGGAAATCCTGGAAATACAAAACAAACCTTTTACAACACAATGAGGATAAGATATGCAGTGCTCTTAACTTTAATAGAAATTCTCAGAGTTTCTTCCTCCCTCCCTTTTACATTATTTACTGAGCAAAGGTGATGTGTCAGACCTAGTACACACTGGAGAAGAAATGAATTGCAGAGGGGGTAGGAACAACAAATAGAAAATAAGCAAACACACACAAAAAAAGAAACTCTTTGTAATTATAATTTGTAGTAAGTGCTTTAAAAGAAACAAACTGGGTGCAGATCACAAGAGAATAATGGAGGCGAGTGGTGGGGACACAGGACTTCTCAGAGGAAGATTTAATAAATGGAAGGGAGAGAGGTGTGGTAAGACTTGCCAGAAGGATTTTTTTTTTCTTTAATTATGGAAATGTTTTTAAAAGTAAATAAAATGGAACAGTAAAACAAACCCCTGTGCCCTGCACCATCATCCACTCCCAGCCTGTCTCATTTCATCTATTTGTATTCACAACCACCCCTCTTACCTCACCCTGGATTACAGTGGCATAACCTGGTTTTACCATGCTTCACTTTATTGCACTTTGCACATACAGCGGGTTTTTTTGTTTGTTTTTGTTTTTTAAAGATTGGCACCTGAGCTAACATCTGTTGCCAATCTTGTTTTTTTTTCCTCCTTCTCCCCAAAGCCCCCCAGTGCATAGTTGTATATTCTAGTTGTAGGTTCTTCTGGCTCTGCTATGTAGGACACCGCCTCAGCATGGCCTAATGAGCAGTGCTAGGTTTGCAGCAGGGATCTGAACCCGTGAACCCCTGAGCCACTGAAGCAGAGCCCGAGAACTTAATCACTATCCCACTGGGCCAGCCCCAATAAAGTACTTTTTAACTAAGGTATGTACACTGTTTCTTTAGACATAATGCTATTGCATACTTATTAGACTATAGTATAGTGTAAACATAACTTTTATATGCACTGGGAACCCAAAAAATTCCTGTGACTCACTTCATTGTGATATTCACTTTACTGCTGTGGTCTAGAACTAAACTCGCAATATCTCCGAGGTATTCCTGTATTTTCAAGTAAATCCCAAACCTCACATGATTTCAACTATAAATACTTCAGTATGTATCTCTAAAATAGAGGATCTCTTTTCTCTGACAACAATGGAAATAAATTAGTAATCAACAATAAATTATCTAGAAGGCTTCACATATTTAAAAATTAAACAATATATTTCTAAATACCCATAAAAAAGGAAGAAGAAAAATCACCAGGAGAATTGAAAATATTTTGTATTAAATGACAATGAAAACACAACGAAACAAAATTTCTAGAATGCAAGCAAAACACAGCTTAGAGGGAAATTCATGGTTTTAATGGCTTGTACTAGAAAAGAATAGTTTAAAAACATCAATGCCCTAAGGTTCTAACTTAAGAAGATTAAAAAAATGTAAGCCAAAAATAAGTAGAAGGAGGGGGCTGCCCTGTGGCCGAGTGGTTAAGTTCCCATGCTCCACTTCGGCGGCTCAGGTTTTGCCAGTTCCGATCCTGGGTGGTGGCATGGCACCACTCACCAAGCCACGCTGAGGCAGCGTCCCACGGTAGCACAACCAGAGGCACTCACAACTAGAATATACAACTATGTACTGGGGGGCTTTGGGGAGAAGAAGAAGGAGGGGAAAAAAAGAAGATTGGCAACAGTTGTTAGCTCAGGTGCCAATCTTAAAAAAAAAAAAAAAGTAGAAGGAAAGAAACAATAAAGATAAAAGCAAAAATCAAAGATATAACAGAAAATAAAAAACCAAGTCCACAATGAAATAGGGACATCACTACAGATGTGAGAGGATAATAAGGGAACATTATGAACAATTTTGTGCCAATAAATTCTACAACTTAAATGAAATCGACAAACTACACAAAAAATACAACTTAAACACAAGATGAAATATAAAATCTGAAGAGCTCTCTATCTATGAAGGAAATAATAGCGGTTGGTGAATTCTATGAAACACTTAAGGAAGAATAACTACCAATCACACAGAAACTCCACAAGAAAACAGAGGATGAAGAAAGGCTGCCTAACTTGTTTCAGGAGGACAGCACAACCTTGATACTAAGGACAAAGACATTACAAGCAATATATTTACAGAACAATACCCTTCGAACTCATAGACCTAGAACTCCTTAATAACACTCTAGCAAATCAAATCTAGCAATCTACAACCAAGCAGAGATTATTTCATGGATACACAAATTAGATAAACATTAAAAAACCATCAATGTAGTCTACCAATGTAACAGAATAAAAGAGAAGAACTATATAGTCGTTTCAATACATGTAGAAAAAAGCATTTGAATAAATTCAATACCATTTACAAAAAAATAGAAGGGAACGTCCTAAGCAAAAGGATAAAGCTGGTGGCCTTACATCACCTTACTTCAAATCTTGCTGTAAAGCTAGAATAAACTGGTATATTGGCATAACGATAGACAAAGAGATCAAGAGAACAGAAAAGAGGCCAGAAATAGTCCCACACTTACAAAGTCATTAAATTTTTTACAAAGATGCCAAAGGAATTCAATGGAGAAGAATCTTTTCAAAAAATGATGCTACAACAATTGTACATTCATATGGGGAGGAGAGTCTTAAATCCTATATTGTACCACAAACAAAACTTGAGTAGATCATAGGGTAAAAAGTTAGGTAAAACTATAAAGCTTTTAGAAGAAAACATAAGGAAATAGCCTCACAATCAGTAAGTAGATAAAGGACACAGAGAAAACAAGAGTCATAAAAGGAAAAACTTAGTAAATTAGACTTCATCAAAATTAAAAATTTCTGCTCACCTTAAATGGAAGAAGCACAATCAAGTACCCTAAAAATAACCTTTCGTAACTGCATTTAGAGTTATCAACATACATAAAGAATGTCTGTTCCTGACGTGAATGGAGTTTTGTTGTTTTTCAAGCTTTTTGTTAAAGTATAACAAACAGAGAGAAAGCACATAAACCATAAGTGCACAGCTCAGTGAGTTTTCACACATTAAACCCACATAACCAGTCCCAGAGCAAGATCAAGAAACAGAACATTACTAGCATCCTGAAAGCTCCCTTTATCTGCCCTTCCTGTCACTCCCTGACCCCTCCCCAAAGGTAATCACTACCATGACAGCTAACATAACTGACCATAATTAAATGGATTTTAATTCTTTAGAACTGCCTAGAATATACAGAATAGCAGATGTTGAAGAACTGACAATTAATGTATAGATATCTTGCCTCAAGAGTCAAGAGTTTGAAAAACTTATCAATTAAATGAAATACAATTTCCACCATGGCATATACCTTTGGTTAAGAATACCTTCCATCTCAGGCTATTCTTCCCTCATGGACGTAGTTCTTACATGTCCTCCAACACCTGGAACCGTCCTTGATTCTCCAGTTTACATGTATACCCTTCTCCCATTCTCTACACAATTCTATCATAATGCATGGCACACTGTTCTTGTTAATATAAGATTTAGGAGTCTCTTTCTCCATCAGCATGTTAATACTTAAGGCCAGTGACCCAGACTTGTTCTACGGCTACCTACTCTACTTCCTGTCAACATGACACACAATAAATGACTGTTAATTGAAAACCCGGTTCTATAGAATCTGTTAAATGAGTCAAGTTATTTAAATTACTATCTCTAGGTCACACAGCCTATATCTATGGGTAGACAGAAGGGCTGAAAGCAACAAAAACAAAGATTGTAATATATATTCTAGAATATTCTGATTAAAGCCAGAAAAAACTAATTTGGACCCATAGTTTTACAACAGCAAAAACTGAAATAAAATCTCACTGAAGCAATACTCAGTTAAAATGTATGAATAATTATTTAATAATGCATTAACATGAAGAATATTTTCCTTAGGAATCAAAATGAGATTCTAATTACCATATGGAAAGCTATGCTTCCAAAAGAAAAAGGCATATATTTTTCCATACTCAAATGAACAGATACAATGAAAATCAAATAACACAATCTCATTTTAAGTTGATATAAGTAACATTAATTTCATTTTATTAAAATAGAAATAGTAATTTTATATGAAGTAAATGCCACTTTTATTGCACTCGATGAAATAATAAGAACAACTGGACCCTTGAGGCTGGCCCAGTGGCATAGAGGTTAAGTTCATGTGCTCCACTTCGGCAGCCCAAGGTTTGCCAGTTTGGATCCTGGGAACAGACCTACATACCGCTCATCAAACCATGCTGAGGTGGCATCCCACAAAGAAGAACTAGAAGGATATACAACTAGAATATACAACTATGTTCTGGGGCTTTGGGCAGAAGAAGAAAAAAAAAAAAGAGCAAGACTGGCAACAGATGCTAAATCAGGACCAATCTTCCTCACCAAAAAAAAAAAAAAGAATAACTGGACCCTTAACTATTTAGTGACATTTATTGGAAAATATCTATTTATAAAAACAACTGAGATTGACTTAATCCCAAATAAGTGAATTTATATAGAAGTTTCTGCTAGCACTACATGCCACCTTTACTTCTCTTTAAAAAACAAATACCAGGGGCCAGCTCCGTGGTCGAGTGTTTAAGTTCGCATGCTCCACCTTTCACAGCCCAGGTTCTCACCAGTTTGGATCCTGGGTGCAGACATAGCACCACTCATCTAAGCCATCCTGAGGTGGCATCCCACATAGCACAGCCAAAAGGACCTGCAACTAGAATATACAGCTATGTACTGGGGGGCTTTGGGGGATGAAGAAGAAGGGAAAAAAAAAGACTGGCAACAGATGTTAGCTCAGGTGCCAATCTTCAAAAAAAAAAAATTTCAATAAATACTTGGTATGAAAAATATTTACCAACTTTCAATTAATGTGTCTATGTGACAAACACAATCCTGAGACCTATATAGTTGACACTCATAAGTCAGTTGATAATAATGATGATAAAAAGAGCTTCACTTACTGCTATTTCTCTACATGCCGACATAGAGATCCCGGTTCCTTCTATTTGTTTTAAAGCATAGTCTTTATCATCTTTCCTGTAAAAACAAAGTTATTTTAATATACAGACAAATCTAAATTTATGTGTTTTTAATAAAATATAAATCACGTATTTAATACACATTTGACATCTTTCACACATAATCACATAATGTCATACAGAAAACTTTTTTAGATAATCAGGTCCAATCCCATTATTTGATGAGAGAAGTTAGATTCAAAGGAATAAAAAGACTTGTCCAAGGCCCACTGTTATTTGCAGAAGAGAAAAATTCAAAAATAGAGCTCTTGACTTCCTGTAATAGGTTCTTCCTGCTCTCTTATACATATGCTTCCTCTCTATGTATGCATGTGTGTGTACGGCACACACACATATAAAACTTACTTCCTAAAGCCCATTTACATATTAGTGGGTCAAAAAAATTAAGAAATGAATGCATCACTAAAGTACAAAAAAATGATTATAATTTACAATGCTATAGTTCTTGTATCCCCAAATACCATCAAAGAGATTCACTCAACATGTGTTTATGGAGCACTTATTATGTTTCCAGTACTGTGCCAGGTACTGGGGATACAGCAGAGTTCCTTCTTCTATGGAGCTTTCTGTGTCTACTGGCCTAGACAGACAAATAACTAATCTACTAGAATAGAATATGATAAGTGCTATGATAGGGAAACTACAAACCACAGAGGTTACCCAAAGGTTACTTTGGTGGAGGACCCAAGCAAAGACTTGTCAGAGGAGATATCATCTGAGGCCTCAATGGCAGTCTCAAACTTTCTGGACTCGGGACCCCTTTATTCTCTTAGATAATACTGCGGACCCTGAAGAGCTTTGCTTGTTGTAGCGATCAATATTCAGCCAATTAGAATTTTAAAATGGGAACTTTTAAAAACAGAGAATAAAAAGCACACAACCATTAGCCATCAGAGCAACGGTATCATCACGTTATGTCTGTCACCTTTGAAAAAAATCCACTGTACCCTCATGAGAATCAGAGTGGCAAAAGCAAGTATCATAGCACTACTAAGAAATCAGTGTTGACCTTGCAGACCCTCTGAAAGGATTTTGGGGACCTCTAGGAGTTACCACATCACACTTGTAGAACTGCTCACGTAGGATGTGTGCATGTGTGTGAGCGTGTATACGTTGAGACTCGGGCGAACATAGTGTGAAAGCACATGAGGTGAGAGAAGAGCATTTGAGGAAGAACAGATAAGAGTAAACAACAGGAGATGAGGCTGGGGATATAATTAGGAACCAGAACATAAAAGTCTTTTTACTCCAAGAAAACAGGAAGCCCTCCATTAAATATTTTTTAACAAGAGAAAAAGCAATGATATTTTACTTGGGAAAAATATCTTTGGCTGCCTTTTGAATGCTGAGAGGTATAAATAAGGACAGGAGGCAGAGAGACCAGTTGAAAGTAAATAGCATTGGAATCACTCAGGTGAGGAGGGATGATGGTGGCTACTGCAGTGTGCTTGCTACAGAGAGGAGAGAAACTGCACAAGTGAAGCAGAACCTACAGCACTTGGTGATTGAATACTGGGGTACAGAAGGAGAAGTCAAAGATAATGATTTCTGCCTCTGGCAACAAGTTAAGGACAACATTATTCACTGAAAGAAGAAACAAGCAGGAGGAAAAGATTTCAGGGAACAGGAAGATGACACTTCCATTTTGTGTAGGTTGAGCTTGCAGTACTTGTGCGACACCTAAGTGGGGGTGGGAAGCTGAATAAACACGTCTAATGCTCAAGAGAAAGTTGAAGACATGGATTTACTGTAATCAGCATATACACAGTAATCAAAGCCATGAGAGAAGATGAGATGAGACCGAATAGAAGGACTGTCAAGAAAAAGATTTCCAAAAAGGAGAGAATAGCAAATAGTATCAAAAGCTGCAGAGAGGTCTAGTAAGGTGAGGACTGAGCAGTGTCCAGTGAATTTAGCAATGATCAAGTCACCAGTGGATAATGGACTAGACAAAAATAGTTGCAGTGATGTAGTGGCAGTCTGTGTTGAGGAACGAACGGGGCATAAGTAAACTGAGATAATAAATGTAGGCTATTCCTTTGAAGGAGAGAAAATAAGGCAGCCGCTACAATAATACACAAGGTTAAAGAATTATTATCTTTTTAAGATGGAAGAGATTTGAATATGTTAAGTACTGAGAGGCAGAACCCAGAGAAAAGAAGCTACTGATTTAGAAGAGGGAGGGAAAAATTAAGAGAGTAAAGACTGAAACACCGCGGAGAAATTACACTCAGAGCTAGAAGGAGAAATACTTCTTCCATTGTAATAAGAAGAAAGGATATCGAAAAGGATAGATACAGGTGCAAAGCCGTTGGTTCAGACCCAAAAAGCTTGGGGAGTTCTCGCTTTGGTGGATTTCATATTTTTCTGATGTTGAAAATGAGGTCATATACTAAAAGTAAGGGCAGAGGTGGCAGAGCTGGAGATCTAAACAGAGTGAAGGTTTGATTGAACAAGTGAATAACTCCTTATAAAATCAATTCATTTAAATCCATTTAATACTTTATTATTTTAAATTATCTTTGTTTTTACAACATATTTACACCAAATCCTTAGTTGGGAAAACAAATCCCAATTACTTCCTTATTTTTTTGAAAAATGATTTGTTTTATGACAATCAGCTTTACAATATACTTTCTAGTAAAACACCATTGGCACTCATTATATTAAAAATACATTAAGAATATTTGTACTTAATGTTCACCAAGTCTGAATGATTTCTGAAAGACTTAAAGAAGTTAAAGAGGGTAACACAAAAATAAAATGAAACTGGGGACCAGAATTAAGTCTATTACACACTTTCATGTGCATGGTACTGGTGTAACCAGATGGCTCCCCATATCTACTATTTGAGGATAACATCCTAGACTTGAGCCCTCTAAAGTGAGAGTGGTGGGAATGGAAATAAATTAAACCAAAGACTTACCTGTTCACCTCCTTAACAAGAACCCTTGGACTTTCTCTTATGGAAAAATGGCAAAGCTGCTGTATGAAAATTTCTTCTCAATGAGCTAAAAAATTCTAATCTGCCAACAGTCCTCTCTCCTATCCCAAGTAATTACATGTGTTATATTTTATAAAAGTAAATTATTAGAAAGAAAGGTGAAATGAGAGAATATAAAAAAACTTTAAAAATGTCTGATTACCAAAAAGGTAACCTCCTCTTGAAAATCACCTAATATAATTACCATCATAATATAACAGTGCTTTGGGGTTCACACAGCACATTTATTTATCTCTCCATCCACACAGATACTTTTTAGTAAAAAGGGACGCTAGAGATGAAAAAGATTTGTTCCCTAGTTTCAGTCATGATCCAGTTGAAGTAGTCAGATTATATAAATAAGTAAAGGCAATATAGTGTGCTAAGTACTATAAGTAGAGAGGATGATCAAGTATATCTTGAAGGGCTGAAGCAAGATGAAACAAAGCTTCAGAGTCTTAAGACTTAAGTTTGTTAGGAAAGGAGAGAGGGGTTGGGGAAAGAAATCAGTAGTTACATGAGACATCCCAGGAAATAGGAAGAGCATGTACAAAACTACAGAAGCACAGAGAGGGTGTGGTATGCTCAGAGAATAACACAGAGTAGCAGTAGCAGTTCGATATCATTGAAACAGGCTGACAGTCCTGAAGACGGACGGAATTTTGGAAATAGGCAGAGGTAAGATGGGAAGAGGTCTTTCACGCCAGCTGTCTCCTAAGAAAGGTGAAGAGTATATGTACTTCACTTCAAGGAGTGTACAAAGCAAGTAAGTATGACAAGAAAACATCACATTTAAAAATAATAAATAAAGCTGAGAGAAAGCGTGTTACGTGAGAAGACCAAAGAAGAAGATAGTAGAATCATGATGAACACTCGCCTTTAACAGATAGGAGGAGTAAGGTGAAAATACAAAATGACTGTAAAGGAATGGTTAAAAAAATAAGTGGTGCTTTGGAAAAACAGAGTAGTACTGAACATACATATCAAACTTTACTTCCCTCCTAAAATCCTACTAAAACTGTGGGAAAGGGAATTTTTTAAAGGCATTAACCCAGTAGGATGAAAAATGGGAGAGAGGACAGCAAAAAATTTGGAAACAAGAAAGTAAGTGAACAAACAGTAGCTGACTAAGAGGATCCAAGAAAACTAAATCAGAAGCTGACAGTGAAGAAAGCTGAGAACCAATTAGATTTACACAGCAAAATCCTCCAAAAGCAGATAATAGAGAGTACAAGATACCTCTGAGAAGGAGAATTGGCTGGATCGAAGACAAAATTGAAGAGAGATCCTAGAAAATAGAAGAATAAAACAAGTAAGAGAAACCTAAAAGAAAAATAGGAAAATTGGAGAACTAGTCCATGAAATCTAACATACAAATAAGCAGGAGGTCCAGAAAGAAAGAACAGAGAAAAGAGAGGAAGAAAACGTATGAAGTAATTCAAGGAAACTTCCCACGGGACTTTAAAAATCCCTGAAGTACAGGGTTTGTATAAACTGGAAGGGTCCAATGAGTTCCCATCAAAAATGGATGAAAATAAACCCACATCAAGACACCGTATTTAGACATTTCAGAAAAGTAGAGACAAGCAGTAGATTTTTACAAGCTTCCAGTGAGGATGGATAATGGGCCACTTAGAAAGGATCAATGTTACTCAGCATGAAAAAAAAGAAAGCCTGTCATTTGTGACAAAATGGATGGACCCTGAGGGCCCTATGCTAAGTGAGATAAGCCAGACAGAGAAAGACAGAAACCGTATATCACTTATACGTGGAATCTAAAAAAGATGAAATCGTAAAAACAGAGTAGAATGGTGGTTACCAGGGGCTGAGGGAATTGGGGAGATGTTGTTTAAGAGTACAAACTTGCAACCAGTAGATAAAGAAGTCCTGGAGATATAATGCACAGCATACTGATTACAGAAAACTTCACAGCTGCTAAGAGACTATATTTTAATCGTTCCTACCACAAAAAAGAAATGATAATTATGTGATGTGATAGAGGTGCTAGCTAACGTTATGGTGGTAATCATATTGTAATATATAAATTTATCAAAACAAGCTGTACACTTTAAACTTACACAATTTTATATGTCCATTAAATTTGAATAAAAATAAACTAAAAAAAAAAGACAGACTCAGGACTCAGGATACCTTTGGATTTCTGAACAGCAGTGCTGGAAGCTAGAAGTTCTAGACTAGCTCTGTACCGTATAAAACCATGAAGTATTGATCCTACTGTCAATAGATGTTGTTTGGAGTTTAAGCTCTGTGTAAAAGTCTGCTCTGGAGAATTATATTGTCAGCTGCAATGACAGGAAAACATAGAGTAGTCAATCATATCACGGAGCTTGCACCAGAATGTAAATCAGTGCACTGCTTCCTTCATGGGAAACTTATGTTTTAGGGAAAAAACAAAAAAACAGGTGAAATAATCAATGTGCTTAATTATATACTAAAAATTATGAATTACATAAAGGCTAATGTGTTAAACTTAAGATTTAATTATTTTGATTATGTGATAGTTTGGAAGCAGACCACAAGCAACTATCATTGTATGCCGAGGTATGATGGTACTGAGGGAAGAAGGCCTGTGAGAATGCTGGGCTACAGCGTGAAATCTTAGTGATTGTGCAAGATACAGCAGTTTGGCTCCACGCTTGAGAGATGTGAACTGAACGGCCTAACTTGCTCTACTGTGATATTTTTGGTATTCTCAATGATCTTAATATTTCCAACTAGGGAAAAAATGCTCTTAAATATATATTATTAGGCCTTAGCTATATTTTAAGTCATTTTTAATAAAATTTATTTATTTGAAAAAAATTAAAGGTTCTAATAATTATGTTCTTAATGCTGGATTTTCAAATATTGCCTTAAACTATTTCTAACCTTTGGATACCATGTATTATATTATTTAAAACTCCTTGATTTTGCCTTTTGTGAACTTAAGTCCCAAAATCAAAATAATAAAACTGATAAGATGTCTTTTACACCTAAAATATCTTTGGATTTCCTATTATGAAAATTCTGTTCTCTCCAAATTGATTATTTGACAAATCAAGAGTTCCGTCTTTACAGATTAGTTAAATACAAATAAAATATATCAATTATATACGTTCAGTGATTATGTACTTTAAGTTGAGACAAGGCTGACTCTTCTCATGTTCATATACAAAAACTGGTACAATAACTGCTTCAAAGTGATTTTTGTGTCTAGGTTTCAATATCTTTGTCAATCAAAGACAAGCATGGTACACTTGATGGTAGAAATCAAGAGGCCATGAGGTTTGTTAAAGTTCTCACTGTTCACTCCCTGGGTAATCAATGACTGAATTCCTATAAATTAATTGTGTATTATATGTCAATAGATGAGCCATTCATTTCCATTCATAATAATCTTCCAGAGCTGTTCGATCTAATCACTGATGGAAACAACTATCTTTCTTGCTAGACACTTAATCAGCTCTACATGCTCTCAGATTGGGTGACTGGCTATTTTCGAAGCATCAACAGGGAAAGACTGCACTTGAACTCCCATGGAAATGACCTTGCCATATTCTGTTAACAATTAAAAGAGCAGTAAAACTCCTTGGATCCATAGCTCTCAATTACAGTGACACAACAGGATCTTAGAGAATGAGACAGCTTCTACCCAAGACCTTTGGACCAAGCAGCATGAAAGAGAGACAGCTTCCACTCAGGACCCAAGAGGGAACAAGATCTAAATGGCCAGAACCAAAAATTACCATGCTTTAATTTGCATGCTCTTATTTTTTTTCCCCAAGCTCTTTTCTTTCCTCTCTGCTGGTTTAAGTTTCTGAATTGTTAACAGACACTTGTTATCTCTTACAATAATACCCATAATATTGCTCTTTGCATCCCTAGCCACTCCTTGTATGAGTCCAATATCTGGCTACAATTTGCTTGTCATTTCACAAAAATGTACGAACAAGCCGATTGTTGAGATTGTAGCCACCTTCTTTTGGGTGCAACTCAGCTTGCTTTAGTTCCTGGGCAATTACACTCAACTACTAAACAACTCTTTAAATAGTAAACTAAAAATAGTAAACAGGACAGACAGCCCCTATGATGTCAAACCTAGGAAAGTTTCTATCTACACCAAAACCATACTTGGAACTTTGGCTCTTGGCCTAGAAGTAGACTGCAGACTCTGTTAATAATCTCTCAGCATTTGTCAGTGTTACAGAGCTCAAATCTGATCTCCAAAGTCTTAGATGTGCAGAGTCATTTTTGCTTTGGATGATTCAATAACCTTACAAAAACAAAAAGTATACGTAAAGAACTGACTTTAGTCCAACAATAGATGAGGTTCTCTGAATAGTGTTCTGATCAACAGAATTCTGGCAATAGTGAAGATCTGGGTTTCACAGAACAATGTTATGAACGGCTAAATCCAGCCAAAAAGAGGGACTGAGAAAGTGAAAATAAGCCCCACTGATAATCAGGTTGTGATACTCCTAACAGATTAGTGGCAAGGCCAGTAAAACGGCAAACCAGAAATAAAGTTTCACCCAAGGCCACGCTACAGCTGAAAAATTACTAAAATGGCTCTTTTTTCAGTGATAACTGCTTTTTTACCAATGAGTCCCCAGCTCTGTATCACTCCTACCTTGAAGTGAATGCTAAAATACCCAATTACCAAACTGACCCCACTTCATGACAATATCCAATCCAGAGCTGGTCTACTGCCCTAGTCTTTCCTTAGAATCAAGCGTTCAGCTCAAGCCCAAACCCTACCAAGCCTTTGCCCACTTCCTCTTACTGAGACACCTCAGTAAATTCCTAGGTACATGCTCTCCCTTGCCACAGCAGGCTAATAAACTGTTTGACAACAGGTGCATTCCTGATGGCCTTTATCATTCATTGTGCCCAATTATCTTACGTGCATTAAAGCAAATTGAAATAACACTTCCTTTGATTTAAACTGGGGTAAATTCTGAGAGAGCACATTCTAGCCAGTCACATTATATTTTGCTTAAAATCCCTTGTCATATTAACATCTTCTGTTCTTTTGATCATTCCGACAAATGAAATCCACAAGTTAACATCTTAGTTAATGATATAAGCTTATTTAAAAGATTATTAAAACTACTAATTCTAGATTTGAGGGGATTTCTTGGCAATTTGGGGGGAGGTCCTGTGCTTGGCATTGTTATAGCCCTTGATAGGTAGCTGTGAACAAGACAGGCCCACCAAGAGTTACTTTCAAGTTTCTTGGCAGCTCCAGATGCCAAGCTCCAAGAAGTGACAAAGCTTCTTGGAAACCTAGCAATGAATCTCTCCTCTGCATTAGCTCATGGAATTCAAGCTAAATTTGTTGGCTCTCATATTTCAAATTCATCTTTACCTTGTTTGGAGAAACAGCCATTGAGAACTTAAAAACATTTCTAACCTTGGAGGTTGGTCCTTTCCTATCTGTTCAGTTACAAGATTACAGTAATGATCAGATATCACTAAACGTGGGGGTTTCCCATCAAAGTAAACTACTTATCAATCAATCTTTCTTACATTATATTTCCAAAGTGTCATTTTCCTGAACACCACTCTACAGCAAATAAAGTTATATTTATTGCATCTTGACTTTAAGAACCATATTTTGACATTGGGTCATTTATAATCACTGTTTTTCTCCTTAAAATTCATGCTAGAAGAAACGAGCAATGCTAAAAACAGAAACTAATGTACAATACTACTTTTCCCCCAAATGGTTGGTCTTTCTTGCTATTTCATATATCCGCCTAATTCATTTGTACTCGGCCTCAAACATTTTTTTCCTTAAAAGTACTATTACATCAGGCAAGTGAATACACCTGAACATTTCTTAAATTTCTTAAATTTCTTTCTACCCTGTCAACAATACTCTGTAATTGAAAAGAATGTTATGAATGCTCATTGTTGAAAAAATAAACAGGATGAGATCTGAAGTCATTACATTACAACTCTGACTCTTACATGGAGAAGCTTTATTGCACCATTAGTAACACAACGTTAAATCTGAATTTATAAAGAAAAATCTGGCCACAAAAGTTTTTCAACTTAACGAAATTAATATACATCTACTCTCTCACCCTTGAATTTTATTTTTATTATTTCCAGTAACTTTTAAGACTAATATTTAACACTACTTAATGGTTCTCACTTAAACTGGTGAAAATATGGAGGAATGGTAACCCTCATGCATTGTTACTAGGAGTATAAACTAGTATAAACAATTTAAAAAGCAATCTGAAATAGTGATATTAAGTATGTGTATTTCCTACATCAGCAAATTGCTGATTGTGTATCACAGAAAAGGTTTCACATAGTTGCAAAAAGTGTTAAACAATAAAATTAACAAGCTCTGATTAGACTAGACTTATGGAAAGATCATACAACATTAGCATACACTGGAAGGATCCAGACCGGAGGCAAGAAGGCTAATAGGAAGCTACTGTCAATAACCCAAAAGTCAAATAACAAGTATGAAAACTATAAATTTCAATATTTTCAATACATAAACAAACAGGGATGGAATTAGGAAGTGATAAACTCATCCTGGCTGTCTAACAGTAGTCACAGATACAGGTACAGTGCTTCACACGAGTTAAAAACTGGCAAGAAGAAACTTGCCTCTTTTCCCCTGTTTCGTTCCACCCATTGCCCCACCCCAATCACACATAAGGTAAAACGGGACAGAGTCTCGCTGTAATTAGGTAAATACGGAACATCTTACCAGAAGTGAGGTGGCCACGCAGAGTAAGAAAAGATGCAGTATATTTCAGAGTGGATGGGGGCTGCCAGCGGGTCTCTCCTCACAAAGCAAGGTCGTGCCAGATTGGAGAAGCTTAAGTCTTGCAGCAATATTAATACTAACCTTTATATTTTGACATTTTCATACCATTGTGCAGAAACTTACTCTACTAGCAGGTTTATAAGCCTGGTATTCTCCTAGTTCTTGAAGCAAATTAAGTGTCATCTGAGGAGAGAAAGCAAAGTCATTTCCCAGGCGTGGGAACGACATCTTTGCCTCCAACTTTCCAAAATACCAGAAAGCCCATTTCTCCACAAGTGAGTATTCAATAAATGTGACTTCCTGGCAGGCAGACAAGGTATGGGATTCCCACAAGATGAAGATAACATGTATCAAGCACTTTCCATACACCAAGTACTATACCAAGCACTTAAATACATAAATACATGTTAAATCCATGCCACACATGCTCTGAAATTATGTAAAGTATGTATTTTACATGTATGTAGTTATGTAGAGAGAGCATAGATGCTTTCTCTGTACAAATAATTACGCACACATAAACATATTAAAAATACATATGTAAATATATGCACTTAAATATGTACATACATGTGTACATTTATATATCTGCATATATAGAGATATACAGAGATATAATACAGACATACATGCAAATATACGTGTGCGTGTATGGAAGGAAGGAAAAGGAAGAAAACAATTTTTAGTATAGTTAAGTTACTGACTGCCCACAGTACTATTTTAACTCAGCTAGCCATGAGAACAATTTTATAGGCGTTGCATGAAGAAAAACTGATTCAAAGTTACATAGCTTATGACAGAAATTGCACTTTATATGGTGAATGTTGTTTAATAATGACTTCACAATAACATATTATCATATGCCATTTTACATACAAGGAAACAATCATTTAGAGCTACTGTTATCATATACTCTATGAACCAAAAAAGAAGACTGACTCTTCAACAAATGGTGCTGGGAAAACTGGACAGCCACATGCAAAAGAATGCAAGTAGAGCATTATTTTTTCCCATACACAAAAATTAACTCAAAATGGATTAAAGACTTGAAGACGTGAAACCATAAAACTCCTAGAAGAAAACAGAGGCAATACACTCTTTGACACCAGTCTCAGAAGGATCTTTTCAAATATCATGTCTACTCGGGTAAGGGAAACAAAAGAAAAAATAAACAAATGGGACTTCATGAGACTAAAGAGCTTCTAGAAGGCAAAGGAAACCAGGAACAAAACGAAGACAATCCAACAACTGGGAGAAAATATTTGCAAATCATATATCCGACAAGAGGTTAATCTCCAAAATGGAGAAAGAACTCATACAACTCAATAACAAAAAAACCAATAACCCAATCAAAAAATGGGCAGAGGATATGAACAGACATTTTTCCAAAGAAGATATACACATGGCCAACAGGTGCATGAAAAGATGTTCAACATCACTAATCCCTAGGGAAACACAAACCAAAAACTATAACGAGTTATCACCTCATACCTGTTAGAATGGCTATAATCACCAAGAGAGGATGTGGAGAAAAGGGAATGCTCATACACTGCTGGTGGGAATGCAACCTGGTGCAGCCACTATGGAAAACTGTATGGAGATTTCTCAAAAAATTAAAAATAGAAATACCATACGACCCAGCTATCTTATTACTGGGTATTTACCCAAAGAAGTTGAAATCAACCATTCAAAGAGATTTATGCACCCCTATGTTCATTGCAGCATTATTCACAATAGCCAAGAAGTGGAAGCAACCCAAGTGCCCAGTGACTGATGAGTGGATAAAGAAGATGTGGTGTATATATACAACAGAATACTACTCAGCCATAAAAAGAGACAAGATCATCCTATTTGCAACAATATGGATGGACCTTGAGGCAATTATGTTAAGCAAAATAAGCTAGACAGAGAAAGACAAACACCACATGATTTCACTTATATGTGGAAGATAAACACACGGACAAACAGAACAGATTACTGATTACCAGAGGCCAAGGGGTTTGGGGGGTGGATGTAAAGGGTAAAGGGGCACACATATATGGCGAGTGACAAATAATAATGTACAACTGAAATTCACAATGTTATAAACTATTATGACCTCGATAAAATAATAAAAAAGAGAAGACCAAGAGACCTTAAAACAAAAGACTATCTGAAGTTTCAAGTTTTATTTGTAGCATTCACAGATCTACAATCTTCTAATTATATAAAGCTAAAAATCAGCAAAGAGGTGAAAATTTTAAATTATATGTAAAAACTATGATTTAACAAACTATACACTGAGTGGTTTGAAGCCAAGAGAAAAGGCATAATATACCACAGGAAAGGGGGAAAACATCAAGGATTATCAAAACCAGACTAATCTCAAAATGTAAAGGGAGTGGGAAAATGAATTTCCAACTAGCTCAGAAAAATGAGGGAAACATTTAGATTCTAAAAAAACTTTAACATCTCCTACACGTCAGATAACCTTTGCTATTACTACTAGATTTTTTTATACCTTTAAAGAGCTAAATACTTCTAAATGACAATTGTCATACAAAACAATAGGTCATATCATTTTGTGAAATAATTGTATCATGTAATATGTCAGCTGATACAATTTTTCTAATTAAACATCCGTAAAATTGAAAAGATCACTTGTGAGATGATAGCTACCTGCTTATAATGTAAAGCGAATATATTTTTATGACTACACAGCAGGTGTAACATGGACTACTACAATGACAAATTTTCCCATCACTGCACTTGCAAGACTAGCTTGGTGGGTCTACAGGTAACTTTTGTTTTCATTCCTATTATTATAAAGTATCTCAAGATGAAAACACATATGTACACCTTATAAACCTGCTATCTAGGAATTAGAACGCCTGCATGAAGGTCAACTCTATAATTTTAAATCTATTTTGAATTTAAAGCAGTGATCTAGATATGAAATAGACCTATAAAGAACTACAAACATATAAGCTATCACATCCAGTAATGTAAATCTCCAAAACATATTAGCCATAGCTTCAGAGTTAGCTTGTATTCTAATGTTTGATTTCTTTAAGTTGAATTAAAAGTGAAGTATTTAAATTGATGATATTTACAGAAACTTGGAAACGTTCTCTGGTTTGTATTTCCTAATTACAGTTCTCAGAAGAGACCTATGCTGAAAGTTACATGTAGGAAATCTTATATAAAATTACTTCATAAGAGGCTGGTCCTGTGGCCTAGTGCTTAAGTTTGCGTGCTCCGCTGCAGTGGCCCAGGGTTTTGCCAGTTCGGATCCCAGGCACGGACATGGCACCGCTCATCAGGCCATGCTGAGGCGACGTCTCACCTAGCACAGCCAGAAGGACTAACAGCTAAAATATAGAACTATGTACTGGGGGGGGCCTGTGGGGAGAAGAAAAAGGGGGAAAAAAAAGAAGATTGGCAACAGATGTTAGCTCAGTGACAATCTTTAAAAAAAAAAAATTACTTCATACGGCTTATCTCCAAAATAAAATGTGAAAGAAAGAAAACATTGAATAAATTTAAAAATATCTGGTGAATAATAAAATGATGGACACCCACGGCAGGTTACAAAATTTATACCTGCAAAAGCTCTGAGAGAGCTCTTCCCTAGCCTTCAAACTCTGGACTACCAAAGAAAGCAGTTGAACTGAAAAAACAGAAGACTCCAGAGGGATCTGCTTCCATGCTTGGAAATTCCAAACCATTGTCCTATCTCCACTCTCACTCTCAGGCCATTCTGTCAGCCCCTCACAACTTGCCAAACTCTGATTCACCATTTACCCAACCTAGAAATTATTTTATTTTTCTCCTTTATTTCACCTATCCAGTGAGTTATCAAATCCCTGTTCTCAAACCTTATTGCCATCCCTTGTCCATACCATCCCCTTTCTGAATTACAAGAGCACATATCTAGTTGGCTCCTTATCCCTAGTCACTCCACTAAGTATTCTTGGCCCCCTTGTCAAATATTAATTGACATATTAGTACTACTAGTCAAATACTAGTCACACATTAGTATATACGAAGGTTTATCCCTGGGCTCTCAATTCTGTTCCATGGTCTCTGTGTCTATTTTTATGCCAGAATTATAACCGTTTTGATTACTTTAGCTTTGTACCATAGTTTGAAATCAGGAAGTGTGATGCCTTCAGTTTTGTTGTTCTTTCTCAGAACTGCATTGCTATTTGGGGTCTTTTGTGGTTCCACACAAATTTTAGGGTTGTTTTTTCGATTTCTGTGAAAAATGCCATTGGAATTTTGACAGGGATTGCATTGAATCTATAGATGGTTTTGAGTAATACGGACATTTTAACAATATTAATTCTTCCAATCCATGAACATGGGATATCTGTCCATTTATTTGTGTCATCTTTAATTTCTTCCATCAAAGTCTTATAGTTGTCCGTGTATAGCTCTTTCATCTCCTTGGTTAAATTTATTCCTAAGTATTTTATTGTTCTTGATGCTATTTTAAACGAGATTGCTTTGTTAATTTCTTTTTCAGATACTCTGTTGTTAGTATATAGAAATGCAACTGATTTCTCTAAGTTGATTTTGTATCCCGCAACTTTATTTAATTCACTGATTAGTTCTAATAGTTTTTTGGTGGAGTGTTTAGGATTTTCTATATATATGATCATATCATGTGTAAACAGAAACAATTTTACTTCTTCCTTTCTGAACTGGATGCCTTTTATTTCTTTTTCTGCCTAACTGCTCTAACTAGGGCTTCCAGCACTATGTGAAAAGAAGTGGTTAGAGTAGGCACCCTGATCTTAAAGGAAAAGCTTTTAGCTTTTCACTGTTGAGTATGATGTTAGCTGCAGGCTTGTTATATATGACCTTTATTATTTTGAGGTACCTTCCTCTTACACAATTTCTTGAGAGTTTTTATTATGAAAGAAGATTGTATTTTGTCAAATGCTTTTTCTGTACCTACTGAGATGACCATATGATTTTTATCTTTCATTCTATTAACGCGCTATTTAACACTTATTGATTTGTGTATGTAGAATCATCCTTGGATCTCAGGGATAAATCTCACTTGATCATGGTGTATGATCCTTTTAATGTGCTAGTGAATTCAGTTGGTTAATATTTTGCCGAGAATTTCTGCATCTATATTCATCAGGGATATTGGCCTGTAGTTTTCTTTTCTTGTAGTGTCACTATCTGGCTTTGGTATTAGGGTAATGATGCACTTGTAAACTGAGTTTAGGAGTGTTCCCTCCTCTTCAATTTTTTGGAAAGTCTGAGAAGGATTGGTGTTAATTCTTCTTTAAACGTTTGGTAGAATTCACCAAGAAACCAATTGGTCCTAGGTTTTTCTGTCTTGAGAGCTTACTGATTACTGATTCAGTCTCCTTACTTGTTTTGGTCTGTTCAGATTTTCTATTTCTCTATGATTCAGTCTTGGTAGGTTGTATATTTCTAGGAATTTATCCATTTCTTCTAGGTTATCCAACTTGCTGGCATATAATTGTTCATAGCAGTCTCTTATGATCCTTTGTATTTCTGTGGCAACAGTTGTAAAGTCTCCTCTTTCATTTCTGATGTTATTTATTTGAATCTTCTTTTTTTCTTAGTCTAGCTAAAGGTTAGTCAATTTTCTTTATCTTTCAAAAAGCCAGCTTGGTTTCTTTGAGTTTTTTCTATTGTTTTTCTAGTCTCTCATTTCTGCACTGATCTTTGGTATTTCCTTCTTTCTGCTAACTTTGGGCTTAGTTTGCTCTTTTTCTAGTTCCTTGAGGTATAAAGTGAAGTTGTTTATTTCAGATCTTGTTTCTTAGTGTAGGCATTTATCATTATAAACTTTCCTCATAGAACTGCTTTGCTGCATCCCATAAGTTTCGGTATGTTGTGTTTCTATTTTTGTTTGTTTCAACATATTTCTTCATTTCCTTTTCAATTTCTTCTTTGACCCACTGGTTGTTCAGGAGTGTGTTGTTTAATTTCCACAGATCTGTGAATTTTCCAGGTTTCCTCCTATTACTGATTTCTAGTTTCATACCATTGCAGTCAGAAAGATACTCGGTATGATTTCAATCTCTTTAAATTTGCTAAGACTTGTTTTGTGACCTAACATGCGATCTATCCTAAAGAATGATCCATGTGTGCTTGAGAAGAATGTATATTCTGCTGCTGTTGGATGGAATGTTTTATTTGCGTCTACTGGGTCCATTTGGTCTAAAGTATGGTTCGAGTCCAATGTTTCCTTATTGATTTTTGCCTGGATGATCTTCCTTGTTGAAAGTGGGGTACTAAAGTCTCCAACTATATTGTATTGTCCATTTCTCCCTTCAGATCTGTTAGTATATGCTTAACATATTTGGGTGCTCCAATGTTGGGCGAATATATATTTATGACCGTTATATCCTCGTGACAAAATAATCGCTTTATCGTTATCTGGCCTTCTTTACCTCTTGTTACATCTTCTCAGTTAAAGTCTATTGTATCTGACATAAGTATAGCTACTCTTGTTCTTTTTTGATTTCCACTTGCATGGAATCTTTTTCTTCTTTCACTTTGAGCCTATGTGTGTCCTTGAAGCTAAAGTGAGTCTCTTGTAGGCAACATATGTTGGGTCTTGTTTTTTAATCCATTCAGTCACTCTATACCTTTTGATTAGAGAATTTAATCTACTAACATTTAGAGTAATTACTGATATATAAGGACTTACTAACACTATCTTATTATTTGCTGGCTATTTAGTAGCTCCCATGTTCATTTCTTCCTTTCTTGCTGACTTCCTTTGTGAACTGATGATTTTCTGTAGTGGTATGCTTTGATTCCCTTCTCTTTATCTTTTGTGCATCAGCTGTGGTTCTTGCTTTGTGGTTACCATGAGGATTACATAAAACATCTTATAGATATAACTGTGTATTTTACACTGATAACTTTGATCACATACAAAATCTCTACACTTTTACTCCCTTCCTTTTATATTTTTCATGTCACAATTTACCTCTTTTTATATTGTGTATTCATTAACAAAAATAAATTATTGAAGCCATAGTTATTTTTAATACTTTTGTCCTTTAACCTTTATACTAGAGTTAAGTGGTTAACACAACATCCAAATTACAGTATTAGGTATTCTGAATTTGACTATATACTTACCTTTACCAGTGAGTTGTATATTTTTATAAGCTTTCATGTTATTAATTAGCATCCTTTCATTTCATCTTGAAGAACTCTCTTTTCAGCATTTCTTATAAAGCAGTTCTGGTGACGATGAACTCCCTCAGCTTTTGTCTGGGAAAGTCTTCATCTTTCCTTCATTTCTGAAGGATAACTGTGCTGGATAGCGTATTCTTGGTTGGCAGTTTTTTTCTTTCAGCACTTTGAATATATCATCCCACTCTTTCCTGGGCTGTAAGGTTTCTGCTAAGAAATCCACTGAGAGCCTCATGTATCCATCTCTTTTCAATATCTTCTTCACCATCCTACCTGAGGCTCTCATATGTAACAGGCCTCTTGTTCATTCTTTACTAGGCATCTATAATGTGCTGGGTACTATGAATGGTGATGGAGATACAAAGATAAACATGACCTAGCCCTTGCCTTTAAAATAGTCATAATCTAGGTGAAGAGAATGAAACAAAAGTAACAGAAAGGTATATATTCAAGTCCCATAAGAAACAATAACTAATCTGACCTGGAAATTAATTGGATGAAAGGTAAAAATGATGAATCAAAAATAACCAAGTAATTGGTTTTAGGAGAAAATGAGCTTGAGATGACAGTATTCACATTGAGATATCCAAAGGAGAGGTAGAGAAATGAAGGCCACAGACCAAAATAGAAATTGCAGACCCAGGAATAAACTATACAGAAGTGACAGCTGAGGCTATTAAAATAGGGAAAATGAACACAGTGTTAAGTACCAATACAGTAACAGGTTCACATTCAGGAAAGGTAAGACGAATCAAAACAAGATAAGCACAGAAGCACAAGAACATATGAGACAGAGAGCTTAGAAAGGAGAAAGAACACCTCCAGGGGAAAGTGACAAATACTAGCTGTCACAGAGCCTGGATTATTGTGTGTATAGTTGACACTGGTGTTACCTACCCAGTAAGCATTCCTCCTGATTCCTTCTTTACAGAATGCTGATTCTGTTCAGATTTATTTACTTTTCCCTAATGTAACTATGTGCCTCAACAGATGATGATCCCTCCCTAGTCCCCAGGTGGGGCAGAATGGTCTGAAGGTAATTTTACCTCCCTTGCCTGTGATTGGTTCATGAACAGGCTATGAACCAATTCTGGCCAATGAGTCACGTGATAAAGACTTCTGGGCAGCTTTGCAGTGCGGGGAGCTATTGATCATAAACCAGAGCCATAGGAGGAGAGAATCTCTCTCAGGAAGCACACAGACCCAACTGCCTGTGGTAACTATTTTGCCTCCATGAGAAGGACCAGCTTCAGGATGAAGCTGGTATGAGAACAGGTACAGAGAGGGAAAGAACCTGAAATCTTAAAATCAGTGAGACACTGTGCCTGGACCATAACTGGAGGTTGCCTTAAATCTTGATTGAATGGTTTTATGAGATATTAAAATTTACTTACAGTATAAATCATTTTGAGACAGAATTTTCTATTATTTGCAGCCATATGCATCATAATCAGTAAATAAAATAAGAACTTAATAAAATACTTTTCAAAATGTATTTGTGGAACAGAAAGTAGGACAAAGAGGAGAAGGGGTGGAGGAGAAGAAGGTAGAGCAAGGAGAAGGAAAACAGAAAAAAAATGGTAAAGAAAACAGAAAATCTGAGGTCTTTAACAAGGTATGCTACCAAGAATTAAGGTAAAAGGAAGACAGGATGAGAAAATCTCTGCTGGGTGGCCCCACTTTTTTTTTTCCCAGTGAAGTATATAGCAAGTTTGTTTTCATTTATTCAACCATTTTTTAATTTTATTTTTTATTTTTTTAAGATTGGCACCTGAGCTAACAACTGTTGCCAATCTTGTTTTTTTCCTTTTTCTCCCCAAATCCCCCCAGTACATAGTTGTATATTTTAGTTGTGGGTCCTTCTAGTTGCGGTATGTGGGACGCCACCTCAGCATGGCCTGATGAGCAGTGCCATGTCCGCACCCAGGATCCGAACCGGAGAAACCTCGGGTTACTGAAGTGGAGCACGTGAACTTAACCACTCAGCCATGTGGCCGGCCCCCATATTCATCCATTTTTAATGCTTACCTAGACTTGATAGATCTTGTTCCAGATGTTAAATAACAGCAGTCCACAAGGCATCAGGTTTCCTGAAGCTAAAAGGAGCTTGGTGATTAAGCAGGACTGAAACTCAAGCTGAAGGAAGCATCATGAACAGGGGAGAGAATGATGAGAGGCGATACGGGGGGGCAGGGAAAGGCAGGGAGGCAAAGCACAAATCACCCAGGACTTGTAGGGCACATGAAAGATTTTCAGCAATCATAAAATGCAATGAGAAGCCAATGAAGAGACATGATTGAAGTGACATTTTCTGAAGATCACACCAGTTGCTATGTGGAAAAAGAAGTGAAAATGAGGGAAAGGTGATAGAACAAGTTAAAAACCTATGGCTCACACATACTGTGATTCCAGTTATATGAGGTCAAACAGTCAAATTCATAGAGATAAAAAGTAGAATGGTGGTTGCCAATGGCTAGGGGAGAGGGAATGGGGAGTTGTTGTTTAATGGGTACAGAGTTTTAGTTTTGCAAGATGAAAAGAGTTATGTGGATGGATGACGATGGTAGCACAAAATGTGAAATGTACTTAATACGACTTAACTGTATACTTAAAAGTAGTTAAAATGGCAAATTTTATGTTATGAGTATTTTACCACAACTTAAAAAAAAAAATCCTACAGCTGCTTTCTAGCCAAGAGACAGCAGTGGCTTGGTCTAGGTTAACAGCAGAGAAGATGCAACTGATTAAATAGCGAGAAGTGGTCAGATTAGAATTATATTTTGGACATGAGGATCAGCAGGTCTTGGTGACTGACTGGAGATTAGAGAGTGAAAGAGAAAGCTATCCAAGATAATTTCCAAATTACTCATAGAAATAATTGGGTGGATAATGCTGCCATTAACTGAAAATGTGAACATGTTCACTTTGAGAAACTTGTGACACCTCAAAACGAAAGTGAGTACTTATTGTTAGTGCCATTAAGTAATGCCCCCCATGCACAGCAGAGCAGAACCCTGCCCAGTCTTTTTGCATGCACCATCCTCTCACCTTCCGACACTACGTCAGACAATGCTCCGCTGCTATTCACGGGGTTTTCATGGCCAATTTTTCAGAAGTGTGTGGCCAGCTTCCTCTTCCTGATCTGTCTTACTCTGGAAGCTCCACTGAAACCTGTCCACCATGGGTGATCCTGCTGGTATTTGAAATACCGGTGGCATAGCTTTCAGCATCACAGCAACATGAAGCCACCACACTATGACAACCGACAGACAGGTGGTATGGTTCCCTAACTGGGAAATGAACCCGGGCCATGGTGGTGAAAGAGACAAATCTTAACCATTAGAGCACCAGGGCTGGCTGGAATGAGCAAATGAGCATATACATCGCTCAGAAGAGATGTCCTACCTGGAGATGCAAATTTGACAGTCCTCAGTATATAAACAGTATTTGAAGCCTACAAGTCAAGATAATACCTAAGGAAAGAGTGCAAGGGGAGAAAAAATGGTGGCCTAGGATCCAGACTTTGAAGGATCCAGCTACGAGGAACTCTTAATGATTACATTTGGAGGAGAAGAAGGAATTCTCACAGAATGATGAGGAGGAAAAGCCATATATAAAAACTAAAAACTAGTAAAATATAATAAATCTAAAGGTTAGAAAAGAAAATATTTCAGAAAGGGAAAACTGTATAGAAGTACAAAATAATGATGATAATTACAGGAGGTATTTACTAAAGGACAACGTTCCTAAGACTGTAATGAGCACCGTAAAGGTAATACTTCAGTCATTTCTCACAACCACCCCATAAGAAAGCTTCTTTATCCCCATTTTACTGCTGAACAAATTAAAGCCTAGGGAAAGTAAGTAACTTTTTGGGGTCACACAACTAGTAAACCAGTCAGATTCCATAACCTGAATTCTTAGCCATTATGTGATACTGGCTTTGTAAGTGTCGACTGGTTTTAGCAACATAGAGAATGGCGATATCAGCAAGTGGAGTTAAATGGAATGGTGGAGGCAAAAGCCACAGTGGAGTGCGTTGAAGAGTAAATGGAAAGTGAGGAACTAAAGGTACTATGAACAAACAAATCTTTTAAGAAATATGCCTGTAAGGAAAGATAGGGTAGTAACTGGAAGGAGATTCAGTGTCTAGAAAGTCTGGTTGCTAAACTTGCTACTAGAGGTAGGGGTAGCATACTTAAATACCTACAGAGATCAGGCAGATATTCTACACAGGAAGAACCACCAGTACTCATATACATTTACAATGCACCAGGTAGGTACTCTTCTATGTATTTCTTACATATTAATACACGGAATGCCTAGAACAGCCAACTGGCCCCATTTTACAGATGAGAAAACTGATACACAGAAAGGTCTGGTAGTTGGCCAAAGTCAAACAGCCAGCTGGGATTCAAACCTCAGCAACCTTGTTCCTGACTATCCTCTATTAGAGAAAGGGTCAAAGATGTGCATGTGATATGAGGTGAACTGAAGAGTACAGGCAGCCTGAAGAGTGTATCGAGGACTCCAACAACAGCCAACCAGCTGTCCAACAGAGCATCCTGTGAGGTGGAAATGTCTATGTCTTCTCTGTCCAATACGGTAACCACCAGCTTCATGTGACTATTGAGCACTTGAAATAAGAGTGGTATGACTGAGGAAGTGAACTTTAAATTTTATTTCATTTTAATTAAATTTAAACAGTCACATGTGGCTAGTGGCTACTGTACTGGACGGCGCAACTCTAAAAAATTGTTAGTGAATGTTCTAATTGTTTTAAAGATAAGCCAGAAATAGATTTTAACACTAAATCTTCTAATTTTAAAATGCTGGTTCTCTTAAAAAAAAAAAATTGCTTATCAAATAACCCAAACATCCATCAAGAAGAGAAGAGAGATAATTTTCAAAAGTTACAATAGGATTTATAGCGATAAGATGAATAAGGTATAGCTATAGGTAGCAATATGTATATCTCAAAAACAATGGTTAAAACAAAGTTGCAAAGTAAGTACCATTCAATACCATTTATATGAAGTTTAAACACATGCACAGCATTACTTAACATATATATGGTATAAATGTATAAAAGCACTCATAGGAATTATAACACTAGCATGTCAGTTACTTCTAGGGTGAGAGAGACAAATTTGATCAAGGAGGGTGTATTAGTTTCTTATCGATGCTGTAACAAATTGCCACTAACTTGGCTTAAAACAACACAAATTTATCATCTTACAGATCTGTAGGCTGGAAGTCCAACATGAGCCTCAGTCAGCTAAAATTAAGGTGTCAGCAGGGCTGCATTCTTTTCTGGAGGCCCTAGGGCAGAATCATTTTCCCTGCCTTTTCCAACTTAAAGAGAGGCAACTACTACATTCCTCAGCTTGTGGACCTCTTCCTCCATATTCAAAGCAAGAAACAATGGGTCAAGTCCTCATATCACGTCACTCTGATCTTGCTTCTCTTGTCACATCTCTTTCTCTAACACTTCTATCTCCTTCTTCCACTTTTAAGAACTCTTATGATTACATCCGGCCTACCTAGATAATCCAGAATAATCTTCCTATTTTAAGGTCAATTGATTAGAAACCTTAATTCCATCTGCAACTTTAATCCCCTTTGCCACATAACTTAACATATTCAAAGGTTCCAAGGGTTAGGACAGAGACATCTTGGGGGGAAGGGAAGGTCATTATTCTCCCTCCCACAGAAGGGTAAACAAGGAGCCTTAATTTTGTAATGTTTTATCCGTTAAGTAGAAGATAAAGGTGTTCATTATGTTTTTTATTATATCTCTTTATATGTTTCAAATATGTTTAAAAGCTTTTGATGTGAGATTTTCTTCCAAGACAAGTTTTTAAAACTTTCATAGAGCCCTAAAATTTTAATAAGATCCCTCAGGAGCAGTAAAGGGAGGGAAGTATGGAAGAATCAAGGCCTTGGCCCTACTTCAACCTAAACAGAGCCTCTTTTTATTGCCTTTTAATTTTCCACAAAACATTTCATTTGAAAAACAAAAGATTCCAATTATTCAAACAAACAA
Source organism: Equus quagga (assembly GCF_021613505.1). Taxonomy (NCBI): domain Eukaryota; kingdom Metazoa; phylum Chordata; class Mammalia; order Perissodactyla; family Equidae; genus Equus; species Equus quagga. The sequence goes on from NC_060272.1 coordinate 75,833,302, forward strand.
GAAAGGAGAATATCACTGGTATGAGACTATAAGAAAAACTATAATAAAATAAATTTATACGGTACAAAAAGTAGATAATTAACAAGCTAACTCAGAATTTAATGATAGCCAAAGAGATGCATTTAGTCCTACATAGAGGATACTGAGGAGCTGAATGATGCCTCTGAGAGCCTTGCAGGGATAACCTGATAAAACTTAACAGTCCAAGGACCACCAGAGCCAGGGAGGAAGAAGGAAAGGGTGCTACAAAATGCCCATGCACTTTTGGCTGAGACTCTAAAGAGCAGTACTCCTAAGAGTAATATGAACAAGAAGTATACTGACTCTCGTGGGGACTGCAGCTCAGCTTCAAATATTAAAGCCTGAAAATAGATTGATGTAGTCCCAAGTTGCCAGCTCCTTCAGGCACCAAATAAAAGTATGTATTGTTTAAAGATACCATCTCGTAGGTATCAAGTTATTTCTAAAGAAAAATTTCAATATAAGTCTAAAATATAATGAAAAAAACTAGGCACAGGAGGAGACAGAACAAGCAGCAGAAACTGCAAACAACATAAAAAAGACTCCAGATAGTCTATGCAGTCTTTAACTATGCATAGAATATTCAGGATGATACATGATTGAGAATTCTGACAGTCTCAAAAGCCCAAGAATAGGACACAACAGATTTCTACAGAGAAAAGAAGTTCTAAAACTGAAAAGTAACTCCATTTAATAACACAATGGATGGGGTTAAAGGCAGAAGAAATATTGTAGAATTATTAATGAACTGGAAGAGATATCATAGGAAAATATTCAAAATAAAGAATGGAAACAAAATGATGAAAACCATGAAGGAAGATAAGAGACACAGATACTACAGATGAGAAAGGCTAACATACATATAATTGGATCCCATCAAGAGAGGAGAGAGAGACAAGAAAAAGAGAGAGGGCATAACTAACACTTAAAGTGACAGTGGCTGAGATTTTTCTAAAACTAATGACATCAAAGTCCAGATTCAAGAAGCACTATGAATCATAGCTGCATAAATAAGTTTTCTTCAGGTAGAAAGAAAATGATCCAAAAAGGAAGCACAATGATGCAGACAAATTAACTGCAAAGGAACAGTTAATTAGACTAACAACTGACTTCTTATCAGAAACAACAGAAAACAGAAGAATAAGAGTATCTTAAAACAGTGGAAGAAAACAACTGCTAATCTGGAATTCTACACCCAGTGAAATGTCCCTCAAGACTGAAAGTGAAATAATGACATTTGCAGACAAACTAAAACAGAGAATTTGTTAATAACAGTTCCATAGTAAACAAAATACTACCTGAAGAACAGGTAGAAAGAAAATGATCCAAAAAAGGAAGCACGATAATGCAGAAAGGACTTAGAAATGGTAAAGATGGTAGTAATTATAAATGAGTATTGACTGTATACAACAATGACAATATCTTGTAGGGTATAAACATACAGAATTAAAATTGTCATATTAAGTCAGGGATGGGAGAGTCAATGGAGTGGAAGTGTTCTAATATTCTTGCATTGTTTGGGAAAAGTGTACATGTACCAATTAATATTAGACACTGTAAGTCAAAAATGCATGTTTTAATCTCTAGGAATAGCAAGAGCATAGAACTTTCAAGTTAATAAAGGGAGTCTCTTTATAAAGACACTTGTAGATATTCTAATTAGAAAGAACAATGGAAAAACAATAATTCAGCCATTGCAAAGAAAGTAAAGGAAAAAATAGTGAGCGATCCTTAAATTCACAAGGAGAAATTTCTCTAATTAAAAGACAACCTTACAAAATCTGTTACTACCGATGCTTTATCAACCTTAAACCCTACCACTGTTACAGAATCTCTCCCTTGGAGCTGGCTGACTGCTTTAGTGGCAGCACGTCTAATGACCCTCAGACATTCCCACATATGACTCTCAACTCACTGGCAGGCCTTTAACAGAGAACCATTTTTTCCTCCTATGTGATGCCACTCGAGGTAATTTAATAGGGAGGAAGCTACTGTGCAAAAGGAATTACCAGATTAAATGTTCTCCTAATGGCTCTTTCCATGAAATCCTCGAGATCTTCCTATTCAGTAACAAGGTCATAGCTAACTTGGACATTGATTTAATGGTGTCTCTTTCAGTATTTAAATTAAGCCCGAATTGAACATCTATAGGAAGTTTGACTTTCTATGGACAAAAAAAAGTCTACTGATATTGGCAGATTTATTGGGCTCACCCATTAAGGCTTATATTGACTCTTTCAAACATGTACCCAAATTTGGACAATACCATCTAAAAGCAGAAGCTAAAAGAAGGACTAAAACCAACAGCTGAAAATCTTATACAGAAAAGACTCGTCACACCTTATACTAATCTTTGTATAACTCCCATCTTCGTGATTTACAAAAAAAAATGCAGTGGAAAGGGATATAAATTTATTCAGGATCTCACAGCCATAAATAGAACATTCATCTCCCCTCTCACCTCACTCTCCTACAGAACCAAACCAAAATATTTTATCTTCACTGCCTCCTGAAGCTATATATTTCACACTTTTAGATCTGTGTCTTTCTGTGTAGTGTTTCTTTAAATCAAAATAGTCAATACTTGTTTGCCTTGAGAAAATCAACAACACATCTGGACAGTTATGCCCAAGTGGTTTACTGAGACACTTTCCAATTTTTCAGTAAGTCCTCAACTAGTACCTCAGGGATCTTAAACTTATCTGGGTTTCTACTCTAGTCTAATATGTGGATGATCTTTTGTTGTGTTCTAATGAGGTAAGCTCTAAGTTTGATCAGATTTTTGTTTTAGCTCAGAAAGGACATAAGATTTCCAAAGAGAAGCTATGATCTTATTAAAGTATAGTACCCAGCACATGATTTATCCTAAGGAGGTAAATCCTCTACTCTTGAGAGATTACAAATTGTTCAAAATTTTCCAAGGCATGTAACTAAGAGACAATTATAAAGATTCCTATGTTTCATTGGCAATGGGTTCCCATTTTTCGGCAATTGTGTGATTATTAAAAGACTTAATCAAGTTCTCAATAACCAAACATGTTCCCTGGAAACTAAATATGAACAGATCTTTTGCAATTTAAAATGAGCACTTCAGCAACTTCCTACTCTGAGATTACCTAATCATCATAAACTTTTCTACCTATTCATCCATGAGAGATCTGAACAAGCCCTTGGTGTTCTGACTTAACTTCATGGGACATCAGACATCAAGAGGTTACGAAAGTTTCTCCTGAGTCATGGCAAAAGACTACCCAGCTTATCTAATAGCCACAGTAGTTCAAGGTTTCTAACCACTTGGTTTAAGGATCTTCTTTCAACTCCAAGGTCCTTCATGCTGTACAATCTTTGCTGCTCACTGAAAAGACAGAACATGTCTCAACAAGGAGGCTTAGCTCATATAAAATCCTATTACTTTATTCCTCACACATTTCCATTCATTATTGTAATACTTTAGGGGTCAAGAAACTATGACCCATGGGCCAAATTCAGCCCACAGTCTGTTTTTGCATGCCTATGAGCTAACAGTGGTATTTACATTTTTAAAGGATTGTTAAAAAAAAAAAAAAAGAATACACAACAGAGACTGCTATGTGGCCCACAAAACCTACAACATTTACTATCTGGTCCTTTACAGGAAAAGTCTGCTGATCCCAGCTACTCCTCTACTCCCTAAAAAAGGGTAAACTAGTCTCTTTTGGAAAACTGTGCCCTGAATAGATTTATCAGAAACTTCTCTAGAAAATCAGACTTAATCTTCCTTATTGATGGATCATATTTTAAGAATAAAACAAGAAAATATGAAGCAGGATATGCTGGAACAGATCTCAACTTACCCCCAGAATGTGACCCCCTGCTAGAGGCAAGATATGCTCAGATTACAGAACTCAGTGGATTCACCAGAGTTTGCCAATTAGCTAGCTGGTTAGCTAGACATAAACGCATTAATACTTATAAACTGAGAGTGGATCTGCTTTTGGGGTAGTTCATAATTTTGGAATGCTTTGGATACAAGGAGGGCTCCTGAGTTCAAGAATAATGCTTCCTAAAGAGAGAACTTGTATATAGAAACCCATTTAAAAAAAGAGATAACATGAAGGTTAAAGAAAATGTTCTGGCTGATCATTATGGCTGACAGGCATCCCTTACTGAGATAGACCCTAGCCTTCAAGATAGGAAAAGACCAAATCTTTAAAGAGGTTCAAAGAAGCTATTAGAGAATACCAGCAATTGTCTTCGGAGCTGGAAAAGGAAGGGGTATTGGGATGCAGATTACCAAAGTTAACCTCTGGTGCTCTCAAGACAATTTTTTGGTGGCATCAGAGACTCAAATGGAATCTGGGAAAATTTTTACATAAAATTATATACCCTCGTAAGGACAAACTGGTTAGTGAACTCAATCAATGGGAAAACTTTACTAAAATTGCTGAACACGTTGTGGTTGATGTCTCATCTCCTACCAGCATAATTTTTGGTTAAAACAGTACAAGTGAAGCATGGACAAGAGTCCAAACCTCAAGGTCCCTTTGAACACCTCTAAATGGTTTTCACACAAGAGTTTTGAACAGATCCTAGTCGTTGTTTGCTTATTCTTAGAGTAAGACTTAAGCCTTGCCTCGTTGGAAATCTACAGCTCAAAGAGCAGCAAAAAATTTAGTCAATTTGTGTTCCCAACCTGAGGAATTCCAACCTCTCTCTCTGAAGAAGAGCACCCATTTTGCTGAAGCTATTATTAAAGACCTTTCCAAAACCATTCCACTTATTCAGAAACTTATTCAGAAATTCCTGTCCCTATCACCTCTAATCTTTAAGAAAGGTAGAAAGAACAAAGGGAATTCTGAAACTAATATTAGCAAAGGTCTGAGAACTTCTATGGCCTAAGATATTGCCATTGGCTTTAATGAGAATGAAATCAATTCCTTCTGGGGCTCAAACACTTTCCAATTATGAGTTAGTGTAAGCCAGCCCATACTTAGGAATGTCCTCTCCAATACTAGACTCGACGTTACTGCAAGCAGACATGGCCAAATATTGTGTGCCAGGGACTCACGCAATATACCTAGTCCTAACATCAACAGGTACAAGCAGCCTTTCCTCAACATCCTTGTAAACAACTCTTATATGACCTAAAACTTGGAGACAAGGTCTTTTGGAAGAGACAGAGAAAGTCCTTGAACCTGATGGAAAGAACTTATTTACTGTTAACAACTAGTATTAGTACAGCAGTGACACTCTTTGGAATCATGTCTCTCAATTAAACGTCTCTCAAAAAGGCTTCAGTCAGCCTTGCCTCACTAGAAGACTGTTCCAACCAGAGATCTCAAGCTGAGGATTCTTAGGAATCTACTAGAAGCAGAAGGTCTTTGGAAGGAGAGAGCTTAAACCAAACCAGACCAAGATTCACAGGATAAGACTGGTGATTGTCATGCTTTAATCTCTATTATTATGTTCTTTATTTTCCTTAGCTATCTTCGTTCTTCTTTTGCTGTTAAGGTTACTTTTAACTATGTTACTTATAAGGCCCCTATTCTTAAAATTGGTTTTCCCATTTTTAGTCACTCCTTGGTATGAGCCCAATACCTGCCTAAAATTTACTCACTGATTTGACTAGAGCATACAATCAAACTGACTATCTATCTTAGTCCATTCTTTCTGTAACAAAAATACCACAGACTGGGTGGCTCGTAAACCACAGAAATTCATTTCTCACGGTATTAGAGGCTGGGAAGTCCTTGCTGAGGGCCTGCTTCCTGGTTCATAGACAGCGGTCTTCTCACTGTGTCTTCACATGGCAAAACGGTGAGGGAGCTCTCTGGGGTCTCTTTTATAAGGACACTAATCCCATTCATGAGGGCTTACCTTCATGACCTAATCACTTCCCAAAGGACCTCCATCCAAATATCAACATATTTGGGATTAGGTTTCAATAGATGAATTTAGCGGGGGGACACAAAGATTCAGTGTATAGCAGTGACTATTGGGTTTATACACATTTTCCTTTTGGAGTCACCCAGCTATCCTTGGTATCAGTTCCTTACAATGAATCAACTTGCATTCACGGTAACTAGACTCAACTATTAAGTAACTTTTAAAATGGCAAGTCCCACAACGGGCCATCAATCATATTGTTCATAGGGAAGGAGATTGCTATTTCCACCGAAACAAAACTCAGGATCTTTCGTGGGAGCTAGCTTTTGTAACATAACTTTCATAGAAATAGAACTTGGAAAAGGACTAGAGAGTAGAGGTATATATGTAGAGGCTGTCTCACTTTCATAGACCTCACAGTAAAGACAGACCACTTAAATTCACCCCCAAGCTCTTTTGCTTTAGAGCTACCTAATGATACCAACACTACAAATTTCATCACCTGGCATTGGATCACTCTTGATAAGTGACTTCAAAATGTTACAATACTCTTAGACAACTCCAGTAGGGGTATTTTGCCCCAACAGATCATCAGGTGGCTCCTACAGATTTCTAAATATTAAATTTGTGGCATAAGAGTCTACTGGCTACTACCTGCCAACTAGTCAGAGATTTGTGACCTTGGTAAACTGATGCCTTCCTTCAAGATAATTCCTGATATCACCCAGAGCCCATTTTAGCCCATCAGTTTCCTCTCTTGGAAACAATCTGAGAACCTAAGCACTCAAAGGGATTCTGAATTGTTTCCTTCTCCCGTCAAGCTTCTTCACTTCTAACTTTACAAGAGGCTCATTAACTATGGAGAATTCTACATGCTAAGGTTCAGAGAATAGCAAGGGAACTAAAACAATGCAAACAAGACTAAGGAACTCTGTCCAAAAGGCCTGTGAAACCAGACAGGTGGTAGTTCAGAAATGAGCCACTTTTGATATAATACTGGTCTGTCGTAGGGGGAAACTGATGTGCTTAAATCCTTCAATCCTCTCTAGGATCTTTACTATTACTAAAAAAGTGAAGAAAATAATCATAAAATTGGCAATTTTGCCAATAACCTTACATCTGGTTTTCTGGACTCTTTGGATGAAATGAGATCTATTTTTCTGGCTTAATTTTGGCACTCCTGGCTCCTGGCTTAGCAGTGGACTGCAGACTCTAATCATAATCCTTTTCTTAGTATTCGCCTGTGTTGCAGTGCTTAGGCATGTAACCTCGAGAGTATTAACTGCTGCTGCGCAGCCGCTCTTCACTCAAATAGTCCAACAAATGACCATACAACAAGTAGAGGAAACTCTGATTCTTACAAAGGTTGAAGTGACCATCTCTACTTTCACCCTCCCCTACACCCTGTTATTTCATCAGGAGACCTCATGCAGTGATAAAGATCTACACTGATAATGTCCCCAGATGTTAATGCAGGGATGGTGAGTGAGAACCAAAACCATCTAAAACCATATATTGTCTACATTAACGTGGCTTCACTATTTGACTTTACTACTCCAGGGAACCCTTGCCCAGGAATATAAAGTTACAAATAACCTTGTATGTTTCAGGAATGTCCGCAAAATACATTTATCCAAAAAATAAACTATTCATTACCCCCTTCCCAAAACAATACGTCAATCAACTAAGCTCATCAAAGACTCTATGCTTTCAGACTAGATTTAAAACTCTTGCCTATTGCCATCATCTTTGCCTTATCCCAATCAGACCTCTGCAGTGAAAAATCTGTGTTAAACTAGACCCCCAAAACGTCATAATATCCTTCCCCTTTCTGAGACACTACTAAGATCCTGTAAAGGCAGAAGACTTTCTTACTACAGTATTAATAAATTACTGAGAAGTACCATATTTAAGGAAAGCCTCTAATAAGAAGAGACCACAATAGCTTAGAGGAAACTGACACAATGCACAAATGAGAAGAGAATACTACAACAACTTTATCCTCACAAAGAGAGAAGCTATTGCATCCATAAAATATAAGCAAGGTTATATAAAAAGAATATTCAGACAACAAAACATATATATGAATGCAGAAATAAAAAATTAACTAGAAAGGTTGAAAGATAAAGTTGAAAAATAAAAGTCCAGAAAAAGACAACCAAAAAAATACAAAAAGAGAAATTATCAAAGAAATAATAATATTTTATAGAACTGAATGATAATGTTTTCTAACTGAAAGTCCCCTGTCCAACATCTTAGTACTCTGTTCCATAAATGAAATAAGGCCTACAAATATACATAATCATGATAGCTAAAGAAAATGGAAGTTTAAAAAGAAAAGATCTCAAAAGCTTTCAGGAAGAAAAATAAGTTATATACAAGGATCAGGAATCTGAATGGCATTGGAGTTTTGAACATTAGAATTAGAAGACAGCATAACCATATTCAAAATTCTGAGGGTTTAAAAAAGATTTCCAGGGGCTGGCCTGGTGGCGTAGTCATTAAGTTTGTATCCTCCACTTCGGTGGCCCAGAGTTTGCCAGTTGGGATCCCAGGCGCAGACTTACACACTGCTCATCAAAACATTCTGTGGCAGTGTCCCACATACAAAATAGAGGAAGATGGGCACAGAGGGCAGCTCAGGAGCAATCTTCCTCAAGCAAAAAGAGGAAGACTGACAACAGGTGTTAGCTCAGGGCCAATTTTCCTCACCAAAAAAAAAAAACAACTTCCAACCTAGAATTTCATATCTAGCCAAAGTATCATTGTTAGTTTCCTCACATATCCATTCTTTTCTTCCTTTTAGCAACAGAGCCCCACAAAGTCTAGTTCAGCACATATCCACCTAACTAAATATACTACACTTTCCTGCTTCCCTGGTAACTACCAATAGCTGTGGCTATATGACAAACTTCTGACCAATGAGAAAAGAGAAAAAGTGATGCAGACAGCTTCCAGTTCATGTCCTTAAAACAAATGTGCATGCCCTCTACTTCCTCTTTCCCCTTCTCACTGGCTGGAGTAAGAATACAGGGTGATAAGCCATCTTTGAGCATGCAGATAAGGGTAAACCATAGAGCAGTTCTTCAAGGAAATATGAATCAGCCAGAGTCTTGATAAAATGTAGATTCTGACTCAGTAGGTCTGGGCTGGGCCTCAGATTCTGCATTTTTAACAAGTTCCCATATGATGCTACTGCTGTTTCTGGGAATCATACTTTGAGCTGCAAGGCCCAAGAGTAGAGAACGGTCTAACAACAAGACAGAAGGTACCTGGGTAACTCCAGGAAAATCCACTCTACCTTCCCTCAACCACTTACCAATTCAGTAATAAAGGAAAATAAATATCTTTATTATTTAAGTCACTAATATATACATATACACACATATGTGTGTGTGTCTGTGTGTATCTGATACACACACAATTTTACTTCCCAAATTGACTTAAAAAAAAAATACACACGGGGCTAGCCCTGTGGCTGAGTGGTTAAAGTTCAGCACACTCCACTTCATTGGTCCAGGTTTGCAGGTTCGGATCCTGGGCACAGACCTACTCGACTCATAAGCAATGCTGTGGAGTCATGCCACATACAACAAATAGAGGAAGACTGGCACAGATGTTAGCTCAGGGCTAACATCTTAAGCTAATCCTTGAGCAAAAAGAAAAAGAGGAAGATCAGCAACGGATGTTAGCTCAGGGTGAATCTTCCTCACACCCAAAAAGCACACATAAAAAGTTTCCCTGAATCTTTTCCAAATACCTGAAATTTGGGGAAATCTCTGCTAATATGAATTGTACGAACCTAACACTATGATTCTGATGTATGAACCAAACTAATACAAAGTGAAGTTGAATAAAGGCATTTTTGGACACACAAGGTCTAAAAAAATGTGTTTTCATTCACTCTCTCTCAGAAAGCTACTTAAAGAAGTGCTTCAGCAAAAAAGGGGAGTAAACCCAAAAAGAAGATGGGGATTCAGAAATCAGGATCCAACACAGGAAACAGGTGATGGGAATACTAAGGATGATAGTATATGGAAGTCCTAAGACATGCTATGAAGACGGAGGAGGAAAGTTTGTAATTGTATATGGGAATGGGGGAAAGTGCATAACAGAACCATTCCATTTAAGGAAATCAAAAGCTAAGTTCTAAAATTTAAAAATAAAGAATTACACTGAAAATACAGAAAGGAAACAGCCAACACTTGAAAGTACCTCCCTCTTAGAAGCAAGAATCATGAAGTAAAGAGGATAGGGACCAAAGATACTATTTTTTCTTATAAGCTGTGTAGCACAATTTTACTTCTAAAAATTTGAACATATATTATCCTGATGTAAAAATTTTTGAGCAGTTACTATTTCATTGTTGCTATTTTAATTCATTCATATGACTCCCAATTTCAGAATTCTATCAACGGAGCAGCACAATAATTCTCTCTACATGTACAATACACATATATGTGTGTGTGTATGGATATGTTATATGTATGTATATATATTTTAGATACATCAAAAATTATTGATAGATGTCACATTTAGTAGAGCTTTTTAACTTAACTGTAACTGAATAAAATTATTTTCACTATCTCTTAGGGCTTCCAAGCATTGTGGCTTCAAAAGAGTCCCTTTGTTTTGCCATGCACTGTAAAGAGTTTGGATACGTAAATTTGGAAGCAGAGCAAAGAAGAGTTTGAAAGAGGGGGCAGGCACATCAAGAGTAAAGTGGAGGGGCAGGCCCAGTGGCATAGCGGTTAGGTTCATGTCCTCCATTTCGACGGCCCAGGGTTCACCAGTTCGGATGCCAAGCATGGACCTACACACCACTTATCAAGCCATGCTGTGGCAGGTGTCCCACATATAAAGTAGAGGAAGATGGGCACAGATGTTAGCTCAGGGACAATCTTCCTCAGCAAAAAATAAAAGCGAGAGAGAGAGAGAGAGAGAGAGAGAGAGGATTGGCGGCAGATCTTAGCTCAAGGCTAATCTTCGTGGAAAAAAAAAAAGAGTGAAGAAGTCAGTGAGTCAGTGATACTGGATACTACATGAAGGCAGGATCAAAAGGAAAAGGGGCTGTGGAAAACAGAAATGTCTGTTAGGAAAACTTTTGAAATATATGAAGCTCCTCTTCTAATTCCTTTACAAACACTTCAATAATGCATTGTGTGTATGCCGGGGGCAGGGAGGAAGACTGCAGAGGGGAATAGGGGATTAGAAGTGCTGAGTTCAGATTCTAGAATGCCATGAGTCGAAAACAATGGACAATAGAAGATCTGAAGAACTGGAAGACACGGAGAAAGTGAGAGCTGGTATCCAGGTTACCTAGGCAATTTAAAGAACATGAAAATAAGCTTAAATCTTTAGCAGACTACAAAGTATAATCATGTACTTATACTAAGCATGAGCATGAAAGTTGATTCACATCCTAATTTTTTTATTACATAGTATTGGACTCTATGATAGCTCTGTTTAAATATAGCTCCTTATTTTATAATCTGGGCTCCATATGTAAAGTAGTAACTTTCCTATTTAGGTATTAAAAAGCTCACCTCTTTTCTCTACCTAACTCATATACAGAGCTTTACAAAAGAAATCTAAAGAGGTTTTTATTTTTTGTTTTTTAATTTTAATTTTCATTATTTTTATTAGAAAAGGTATCTGGCAGGGCATAGTGCCCTAGAGTCAACAGAATAGTATAGTATGTACAAGTTGATTTAAACATCACACACAAAAGAATGAAATGGTAATCTTTTCTCTTTCCACAGCCAAATTTGGGTATTTGGAAAAGTTTTGGGGAAAGATAATTATTCCATGTATTAAAAAAAAGTCAATTTGAAAAGTAAAATAATTCAATGAGTTAGATTCTAATCAGAAATTAAGTCATGCTACTCAAGAAAACAATAATATTTTTGCTAACCTCTATCCTAAAATTCAAGAGAAGAACAAATGGAAATGACATCTGAATGAGATAAAAGCAAGTTACCCCAGTCTTATGGCTGCTTTCAGTTCCTTGTCGCCATTATAAAACAAAACAAAACAAAACAAAACCGGATGACAGTGTACTTAGTTGTCTAATAATATTTCTGCCAAAAAATTACAGCAATTTATAATTTGCTTTATTAAAAATAAACCTATGGAATCTTGTCCATGGAATATTCTTGCTAAGCTTAAGATTAGATTATATCACAACTTAAAGGTTCTAAAATAGGAAGTCTGTTAAATACATTACTTTTATCCCCATGATCAAATAGTAGGAAATAATACACCTTCACTGCAGAAATTTTGGAATACAGCCATTGTTTGTCTACCACTCAGAAAGAACTATTCAATTCCTTGGCATGTTCCCTTCCAGTCTGAATTTCTGATTATCTTTATATATATGTATTCATTTTAACATGTCATATGATTTTTTATTTTACAAAATTTCAAAAAATAAATAGATATTAAATTTATGATGTGAAAAAACAAATGTTATTTTCGTTAAAAACCCAAACACCAATAAAATATGTTGATACATATATTTATACATAAATCTTTAGCAGACCACCAAAGTATAATTATGTACTTATACTAAGCATGAGCATGAAAGTTGATTCATATCCTCATTTTTTTACATAGTATTTTATTACATACATTTTATTACACAGTAGTATTTATTACATATATCTCAATATAATGAGATGTCAACAACTCACGTCAATGTCAAGTAACCAGTGAAAAGAAAGTAAAAAGAGGTAGATTTAAAGTAACTTTCAAGAAATCTGCTCATAATGACCTGGAGAGGAGAAAAGGTTTATACAGAGTATATATATATATATATATATATATATAGTATTCAGCAATCACACTCCAATTGCACTTAATATTTAGCATAGGGTCTTCCTCCAGTATGGGTTAGATGATCCTTTTCTTTGCTCCTGTAACAGCCAGGCCACACTACAATCAGATTAGTATCACTCTATTACAATTATGTATCTGCTTCCCAGCCCCCACTCTCACTCTTGTTGAACTCTAAACTCTGAGTAGTTAAGTGCCTGGCACAAAAGGCACTTTATAAATGCTTGATAAATAAATAATAAATGAAAGAAAAACAAGAAGTATTTCTGAAAAGTGTGGATTAGCACAACTTTCATAAATCAGATTATAGCTTTTAAAACTGCTTTAATTAACACATTTTAATACGTGATTATGCTAATGCTATTTCTAGAAAAAAACTCATGGTAAAAAGTGGCATCTTCCTAGGTCTGGTTTCTCTAATTTTGTTATATATAAAAAAGCATGTTTAATAAAATATTTGGATCACAACTGATAGATACTGAAGTCACACTCTATAATACATTATTTTAATACCAAACATATGTGATTCCAATCTAAATGTAATATAGCACTCCAGAAAACCTAAGAAGCTTTACAAAATAGTGTTGGTGTATTAGATTGTGGTAAGGCAATCTTAGGGATAAAAACCAAGAAAAATTAGAAGAATTTTTGACAAACTATTAAAATTAAAAAGCAAATTTAAAGGTTGCTGGATTGATGTCCACATACAAAAACCAATTGTATTCCTATATACTAACAACAAACAAATAGAAAATTAAATTAATAAATACAATTTACAATAGGATAAAAAAAAATCAAATACCTAGGTATAAATCTAACAAAAGATGTCTAAGAACTTCACTGAAAACTATGAAAGACTAGGAGAAATTAAAGCCTAAATAAATCGTGGGTATACGATGTTCATGGATTGGAAGTTTCAGTATCATAAAAATGTTAACTTTTGGGGTCAGCCCCGTGGCCGAGTAGTTAAGTTTGCCCACAGTGCTTTGGCCCAGGGTTTCTCCGGTTTGGATCCTGGGCGCGGACATGACACCACTCATTAGGCCACGTTGAGGCAGCATCCCACATACAACAACTAGAAGGACCTACAACTAAAATATACCACTATGTACTTGAGGCATTTGGAGAGAAAAAGCAGAAAAAAGAAAAAAAAGAAGAAGATTGGGAACAGTTGTTAGCTCAGGTGCCAATCTTTAAGAAAAAAAAAGTTAACTTTCTCCCAAACTGATCTATAGATTCAAAGCAATCATGATAAAAATCCCAGTAGGGTTTGGGGTGCGTATGTGCATATGTTTGCTTGGTGAAATTGATTAATTTCTAAATTGTGTAATTTCGAAATTCTAAAATGTGTAAGGAAACGAAAAGGAGCTAGAATGCCCAAGATCATCTTAAAGAACAAACTGGAAGACTTATACTACCTGACTTATTATACTTATTATAAAGACGTATAAAGTTACAGTAATTACGACAGTGTATAAAATAAATCTTGACTCTATCTAGCACAATATACAAAAATCAACTCCGAATGGACTGTAGATCTAAATGTTGAAAAAGCAACCTTGAGGTAAGCAACTATTTCCTAAATAGAACACGAAAATTGCTGCGCACAAAAGAAATATGATTAATTAAACTGTGCTAAAATTAAAAACTTCTGTTTATCAAAAGACATGGTTACAAAGGTAAAAATGCAAGTCACAGAATGACAGAAAATTTTTACAATACATATATGTTCAACAAAGGACAGGAATTCCTACAAATCAGTAAGAAACAGGTTAACAACCCAGTAGAAAAACAGGCAAAAGACTTGAGTGATATTTCACAAAAAAGATATTCAAGTGGCCATTAATCATATGAAAAAGTGCTCACATAAACTAGCTACCAGAGACAGAAAACTAAAATCACACTGAGGTACCACTACACACCACCTGAGGCTTAACGGCTTAACTTCTAGACAGACAATACCAAGTTCCTATGAGAGTCACTTTAAGCTACTTACTGTTATAGAACCATGGGACCTGTATAGCTGCCAGTGCCTCCATCTCACTATTCCCATATCCTTATCAAGTCAGTACTCTGAGAGGCTCAGGGTTCAGCTTTTAATGAGAGGAGGAGGCTCCAAGGAGGAACAGGTGAAATGTTCGCAAAGTTATGGAGTCACTCAAAGTTATTTTTAGTGCTATTTTTTGTTGCATTAAAGGCTTAAACAAATATTTGAGAGTTTATTTAAGGTCCTAAGCCACCATTTATGAAATCATCCATAAGTAATCTCATTGAGAGATTTATATTTAATTATTAAACAAATTGTCATATACAGCTATGTAGGATTATGACGCAGTCATTAAAAATCATGCTTTCAAAAATTTACTATTTAAAAATTTTTAAGCCAAATGAAAAATTGAAGGAATCGTATAATAAACACCTATAGATTTACGTTAACCATTTCGGGCAAGAATGCCTCTTGGGTGATCTTTTTTCTTATTGCGTCACATCAGAAGACACACAATGACAGGCTCTCCCACCACTATTGCTCATTTTGCTAAGCTAGTGACTGCCAGATCTCTCCATATGTAAAGGTACATTTTCTCCTTTGCAATTAGTACACTATTTGTGAGGTGATGCTTGAAAACGAAAGGAATATTCTATTTCCCAACAAACTTAAACCAAATGGCTTTAGTATCCAAAGACGCTTCTTGTCTGAATTAACTATTATCCTGGGAGTTACAAAATCCTTTTTCTGATTCCATCATTCCTTCTACATTTATTGACTACCATTCTTCTCAAAAGAAGAACTCCCTCTCCCTCTCTTTTTTAATATCAATAGGGATTCATGGATTCTTTATATGACATATTATAATGTATTATTCTTTTTGATGCTCAAATTGCCCCAAAGTTGTCCAACAAAAATGTCTTCAAGTCAGCTCCTATTCTTTTTGAAATAATTTGACATCTTTGAAGAGAAGCCAGAGGGCAAACAGAATGCAAGGCCTAAATAATTAAATCAGATAATGTAAGACAATTCAATAAGACTGCCCCACACAGCTTCCTGTTCTTCCAAGTCTTACCCCATCTCTGCATTAATGGCACCACCACCATCAATTCAGTTATTAAAGCCAGAAACCTTGGAATAATTCTCAACCCTTCCTATCCCTCACTAACAGTTGGGGAACGAAATAAGATGGTCAGAGCAATGGAGCACTATTACTTTCCAGTTCATCCTCTTCTATGTACTACGTATATACTGTTTATACTTCTTTCCATGACTACTTCATTATTTTTAAAAATTTTAAAGTATTGTTTTAAAAATGTAAAACAAGTTTGTGGCTCATCAACTTTTAAAGGCAAACCAACCATCTCCAGGTTTCAACATAATTTACTGTACTTTTTCTAGATTTAGCCCATTTGGTCCAACATTGTCTAACTGAAAATGGTTCTTGGCATTTTATTATTAAATCTCAGAGCTGGTAGGACCAAACAAGTCATCTAGTCTAAACATCCATCCAATACTTGAGTTTTCTCTACAACAACTCCATCAATTCAGGATATGCTGAAACCTCTGTAAAAGAAAGAATTCTCTGCCTTCCATTTCATATTTGGACAACTTTGACAGTTACAAAATCGCTCCTCATGTTACAGTGCCAAAATACATCTTCTTTAGTTTTCAATCATTAGTCGCAGTTCTACATCTTGGGTCACAAAGAAGTTTTGTTCCTCTTCCACATATTTGAAATAGCACCAATATGAGAAAGTATGCTTATACCCCTTGATTTAAACCTCGAAGACTGACATAAAACCTCAAATTCCATTTAGTAACTAATTGTAGATCTATCATTCATGAATACATCTAAACTTTTCTAGGAATTCATCATGTTTTCAGCAGCAAAATAAAGTATTGTAGAGTTTCTATCCAGTTGTCCTATTTCAAGATTGGGAGAGGAAAAAACAACAGCTCATACATCTGAGATTTAGAAACAAGTCCATATTCAACTTTGTATGGTCACAGTTTTCTATACTTCAAATCCATTCCTTTAATTTCCAAGCTGAAAGACCCAAACGCTTTTAGTTTATATACTACAGTACCCTTCTCCCAATCATTTTATTTGCCTTTCTCCAAACCTGTTCTAGTTCTAGTCTTCTTACAACGTAACACACTTGTCAAAAGTTAAAAAGTACTACGATTTTGTACAATTGTAGGATTACATTTTCTACTGTATTTTCAACACATAGTCTAAATGATACAGCGAATACCTGCATCATCTGTCCACTTCCACCCCATATGTGTTTTTCTAGAGATACCCTCCCCTTACAATTTTCTGGAACTCGTTCAAATTCTTATAACAAGAACAACCATATTTATACAGACAGATCCTATCCAATAAGCATAGTTTACTAGGTCAAGTTTGAACACCTGCACTGGCTAGAACAATAATAATGTGTCTCAATATATGCTCTGGGTCATCTGCCCATTTGTAATCAACAAGTACTTACAGTACTACTTACTGTTTACCCTGTACTAGCAAATATAGGCAAGACTCTTACAGCATGAGTTTTTATAACATAATATGGCTATAACATTGCCGATTAATTAGGGAAAAAAAAACACCACATCATAGCATTACTGTTACAATGCAAACTGGAATCAGCACAGAGTAAAGAGGAAAAATAACAGCTGCATGCAAAGAATAGGCCTACATAGATGCATTGTTGGGGCGTCTGGGTGTTCCTCTGAAATAGAACTGTTTTGTTTACCCAAGCATTCTTTTATTCTTTTGTTCACCACAGGTAGTGGTAACAGTAGTGCAAGCAAAACTGCACGGTCAAGGACAAAGCTGACAGGAAATCTAAGAACTTTCTAAGGGAGTGGACTAAATGGTAAGGGAGAAAACATTCGGTTGGTTTCTGTTAATTTTAGTCAATAGATGTACTATTTTTAGATTACATCTATAAAAACACTTAAATCATAGCAAATCCTACAGAAATCCTCTAGCTCCCTTTCCCCAATAAAACAGCTGTTTTTATAAGGGATGATTTTTCAGAAACACAATCATGACATTGTAGCAGAAGCACTATAGGTTGCTATCTGTAAACAGACATTTTCAGGAAAATTACCTACAAATATACATTGCATCTTCTTGAAAAATGTGAATTGGCATAATTGGGCACTGGAGAAATAGCAAATCATGAATGATGAACAAATGACATTAGTTTAACAAATTATTAAAGTGATATAACTTATATGGCCTTAGGAGAACATGAAAACTTCTTTTACATGCTTTATCTTATTATGTTATACAAAAGAATTCTGTGGGATGAATTCATTTTATAGATGAGAAATCTGAAGTGCTCAGAGAGATTAAATGAATTGCTCAAGCTCATAAAGCTAATACATCGCATATATGATGTCAATTCCAGGGGCTGGCCCCGTGGTGTAGTGGTTAGATCCGGCATGCTCTGCTTCAGCAGCCTGGGTTCATGGGTTTGGATCCTGGGCGAGGACCTACACTACTTGTCAAGTCATGCTGTGGCAGCAACCCACATATAATGTGGAGGAAGACTGGCACAGATGTTAGCTCAGGGCTAATCTTCCTCAGGCAAAAAAAGAGGAGGATTGGTAACAGACATTAGCTCAAAGCAAATCCTCCTCACCAAAACAACCACCACCACCAAAGGTCAATTCCGTATCTAATAATGTTATGTGAATAAAAATTAATAAGACCTCTTACCTAACAGGCAAATACTAAAAACATTTCCACCAAAAGTAAGGCAAAAATATCCCCAACATTGTCATTATTATTAGTTATTTAAAAATTATAGCCAAGGCAATATCATATTTTCTAAGTTTAAGTACTAGAAAGGCGTTAATAATAAAACTATTGGTATTTGCAGATGATATGAATATCTACCTAAAAAATCCAAGACAGTGAACTAAAAGTGTTTAGAATTAAATGTAAATACATAAAATTATACACTAGAAATAAGTATTTTTAAAATATAAGAAGAAAGACTCACAAATGCAATAAAAAACTTTAAATAGACAGGCACAGCAGAAAGTTTATGGTATTTGAGCACCATGGTAGGTTAATGGGTTAATGGGGATTCACTGAACTGTCTTTACTTTTGGCTATATTTTCACTCCATAACAAGTAGTTAATGAATAATTTCTCAGTATAAGTAAGTCACAAATATTGTACGAGACCAACTGATACACAAACCTGTGCATAAGACTATTAAAATAAATAAAATATCTAGTAATAAACAATACGTAGGATTTATATGAGGGCAACTACAAGGCTTTATCAAAATTCATAAGATAAAATTTGAACAAAGGAAAAAAAATAACCATATTGCTGAGTATGAAGAGCAATTAATCAACACAGTTAACACAATTTAAACCCAAATACTTTTTAGAATTTGAATTGTTGATTTTAAAGTTTACCCGGAATAAATGGACAAGAAAAACTATTTTTTTTTTTAAAGAAGAGTAGCGAAGGGGTGTGGTCTTAACCAGATATTATAAATCTCTAAGACTTAAAACAATAGGGGAGTAAAACAGGAACAGACAAGTCTATGGACGTCCAGAAATAAACACCAAGTATTCATGGGAACTTACAGTACGATAAAGTGGCATTTCAAATCAACTGTGAAAGAACTGTTCAACAGTATTAAAAGGACTAGAAAAATTACAGTTAGAACCCCACATAACATGTTATACCGAGTAAATTTAAGATTACACAAAAATTCAACTGCAAAAATTTTTTAAACTCATAAAAATGCTAGAAGGAAATGTAAGAAAAAATGTACATAGTGGAGAAAAGTCAAATGTAATAAAAGAATGATAGATTTGATTATCACTAAAATATCACACATATAAAATAGACAAAAAATTGGAAATAGTTGCAACATGAATAAAAAGAGTTAATATCCCAATAAACAAAGCACTTTATGAAAAAAATTTTTAAAGAAGACTATTATAGGAAAATGGGAAAAATATGACTGGGCAAATTGCAAAAGAAATTAAATAATGAATAAAAATGAAACTGTAAATTTAAATATTAATGAAACAAATGTAAATAAAACCGTGATTCCAAAGGTTTCTTTCCAAATCTGCAAAGATTAAAGAAAACAATAATAAAAATACTGATCAAGGAAGTGGCAAACATTACTCCTGTTCATTATGAATGAGATTACAAATCAGTTCAAACTTTCAAGGAGAAAATCTGGCCTTATATATCAAAAACATAAAAAACTGATACAGCAAATCCACTTCTAGAAATTTTTCCGAAGGATAAAATTCTGGGTGTCTACAAAGATGTAGCAACAAAATTTTAATTGCTGGGGCTGGCCTGTGGCCTAGTGGTTAAGTTTGTGCGCTCTGCTTCGGCAGCCCAGGGTTTTGCCGGTTCGAATCCTGGGCATGGACCTAGCACTGCTCATCAGGCCGTGCTGAGGCAGCGTCCCATAGAGCACAAACAGAAAGACCTACAACTAGAATATACAACCATGTACTGGGGGGCTTCGGGGAGAAGAAGAAAAAGAAAAAAAAGAAGACTGCCAACAGATGTTAGCTCAGGTGCCAAACTTTAAAAAAAAAAAAAAAAAGTTTAATTGCAGTGAAAAACAGGAATGTAAAAGTAAAATGTGAAAAAAAAATACCACCACACAATACAATAAAAACACACATTAAAACTTAATGGAAAGATCAGAAAAATGGTTAATAACATGGAATATTCACAAACTAGTGTCAAGGGAATGAAGCTGGTTTCAAAATAATACAATATAATCCAATTTTAAAATATGCCTAGAGAAAAGTCTAGGTGTCCAAAATAAGGTGACTTTTATTTTCCTCTTAGAATTTATTTGCATTTTCTACAATTGATAGTTATTACTTCTATAATTTAAAAAAACATTGTTTCTTTTTTAAGTGACAGCTGACAACAAAAGAGTAAAGGAAACAACATAGGTACATGAACTCTAAAAACATACCTATTTAGTACAGGAGCCAATACATACATATGTACATCTAAATTATGTAAAACATTTTAAAATGATTTTCATCCACAATGATTAAAACAAAGAAAGGTTTGGTGAATAAACAGTGAGCCAGTTACCCAGAAAACTTAGTAACCTGGAACCATACACACACACATTTCTAAGATATCCCAAACTATTAGAAAAGTGAAAAATAATAGCAGGTGTAGTCAGAGTTTAAACTTTATGAACCACAGTATAGTCAAAACAATCTTGAAAAAGAAAAATAAAGCTGGAGGACTCACACTTCCTGATTTCAAAACTTACTACAAAACTACAGTAATCAAAACAGTGTGGTAATGACATACAGACAGACACAAAGACCAATGAAACAGAAGAGAGTCCAGAAATAAACCCTCACATATATGGTCAAATGATTTTTCACAACGGTGCCAAGGACGTTCAATGAAGGAAAAGCCATCTTTTCAACAAGAGGCTATCCACATGCAAAGAATGAAGCCAGACGTTATGTAACACCATATACAAAAATTAACTCAAAATGAATCCAAGGCCTAAAACTACAGAACTCTTAGAAGAAAACAAAGGGAATGATTTCTTGAATATGACACCAAAGGAACAGGAAACAAAAGAAAAAAATAGACAAAATGGACATCACAAAAATTTTAAAATTTTGTGCATCAAAAGACAATATGAATAGAGTAAAAAGGCAACCCACAAAATGCGGGAAAATACTTGCAAATCATGTATCTTATAGGGGATTAATATCCAGAATATATAGAGAACTCCTAAAACTCAACAACAAAAAAGCAAACAACCGGATTAAAAAAATGGGCAAAGGACCTAAATAGATTATTTCTCCAAAGAACACATAAAACAGTCAATAAGCTCATGAAAAGATGCTCAACAGACAGTAATCATCAGGTAAGTGTAAATGAAAACTATGGGATCCACCTCACACTCATTGGATGGCTACTATAAAAAAAGACAAATAGCAGAGAGCAAGTGTTGGCAAGGATTTGGAAAAACTGGAACCCCTTGTGCACTGATGATGGGTTATGCAAAATGGTACAGCCACTGTGGAAAACAGTGTGGCAATGCCTCAAAAAATCAAAAATAAATTATCATATAATCCAGAAATCCCACTTCTGAGTATACATCCAAAAGAATTGAAAGTATAGTCTCAAAGAGATATCTGTGCATCCATGTACATAGCAGCATTATTCACAGTAGCTAAAACATACAAGCTACTCAAGTGTCCACCAATGGATGAATGGATAAGCAAAATGCGGCACATATGTTTTTTGTTGTTATTGTTGTCAGTGCCGACTCCAAGCAACCCTGTGTACAGCAGAGCGGAACCCTGCCCTGTCTTTTCTGCACTATCCTCTCACCTTCTGGCACTACATCAAAATGCTCCACTAACATTCATAGGGTTTTCATGGCCAATTTTTTCAGAAGTGGCCAGGTCTTTCTTCCTAGTCTGTCTTAGTCTGGAAGCTATGCTGAAACCTGTCCACCATGGGTGACCCTGCTGGTATCTGAAATACTGGTGGCATAGCTTTCAGCATCACAGCAACACGCAGCTGCCACAGTCTAAGAAGCAAGAGATAGTGGTGTGGTTCCCTGACCACAAAATGAACCTGAGTCACAGTGGTGAGAGCACCAAATCTTTACCTCTAGATCCCCAGGCTGGCTGATATACGCATACACTGAAATATTAATCAGCCTCAAAAAGGAAGGAAATTCTGATATATGCTACAACATGGATAAAACTTGAGGACATTCTGCTAAGTGAAATAAGCCAGTCACAAAAAGACAAATACTATGATTCCACTTAGGTGAGGGACTTAGAGCAGTCGAAGTCATAGAGGCAAAAAGCAGAACAGGGTTTGCCAGGGGCTGAGGAGAGAGGAAAATGGGGAGTTATTATTTAACAGAAACAGTTTCTGCTTTGCAAGATGAAAACAGTTGTGGAGATGGATGGTGCTGACAGCTGCACAACAACAGGAATGTACTTAATCCCACTGCATTGTACACTTGAAAGTGATTTAAGATAGTAAATTTTATATAATGTGTATTTTACCACATTAAAAAACAAATAAAAAGAGGCTGGCCTTGTGGCCGAGTGATTAAGTTTGTGCACTCCACTTCGGCAGGTCAAGGTTTCACCAGTTTGGAACCTGGGTGTGGACCTAGCACTGCTCATCAGGCCATGCTGAAGGCGGCGGCCCACATAGCACAACTAGAAGGACCTACAACCAGAATGTACAGCTACATAGTGAGGGGGCCTAGGGGAGAAGAAGAGAAAACAAAAATTAAAAAAAATAAAATACAATAAACATCTTGAAAAAAGAACAAAATTGGACAACTCACACTTCCTGATTTCAAAACTTACTTCAAAACTACAGTAATCAAAACAGTGTAGTAATGGCTAAGGACACATAGATCAATGGAAGTGAATTTACAGTGCAGGAAAAAAATCTTACATTTAGGGCCAACTGATTTTTAACAAGCATGCCCAGACAATTCAAAGATACTGGAACAACTGGATTATCCACAAGCAAAAGAACAAAGTTGGACCTCAACTCACACAATACTCGAAACTGACCATAGACCTGAATCTAGGAGTTAAAATTATAAAACTACCATGAGGGGCCGGCCGCACGGCCAAGTGGTTAAGTTTGCATGCTCTACTTCGGTGGCCCAGGGTTTCGCCGGTTCGGATCCTGGGTGTGGACATGGTACCACTCATCAGGCCATGCTGAGGCAGCACCCCACATGCCACAACTAGAAGGACCCATAACTAAAATATACAACTATGTCCTGGGGGGATTCAGGGAGAAAAAGAAAAAAAAAAAAAGAAAAGACTGGCAACAGTTGTTAGCTCAGGTGCCAATCTTTAAAAACAAAAAAGAAAAACTACCATGAAAACAACATAGGAGTAAGTCTTTTTGACCTTGGATTAGACAACGGTTTTTTAGATATGACACGAAAAGCACAAGAGACAAAAGGAAAAACAGATAAACTGGACTACATCAAAATTAAAAACTTTTGTGCTATAAACAGTGCCAAAAACAAAGTAAAAAAGACAACCTAAAGAGTGGGGAAAATATTTGCAAACCATATATCTGATAAGGGTCTAGTATCCAGAATAAATAAAGAACTCCTACAACTCAATAATAAAAAGATAACCCAATTTTAAAATGAGCAAAGGATTTTAATACGTTTTCCCAAGAAGATATACAAATGGTCAATAGGTACATGAAAAGATGCTCAACATCATTCATCATTAGGAAAATGCAAATCAAAACCACATGAGATGCCACTTAATACCCCTAAGGAGGGTTATATTTTTTTAAAAGAGGAAAAAAACTGTCGGCAAGGATGTGGAGAAATTGGAACTCTCATGCATTGCTGGTGGGAACGTAAAATGGTGCAAGGACTGTGGAAACAGTTTGGTGGTTACTTAACAGTAAAGCACAGAGTTACCATATGATCTAGCAATTCCACTGCTAGGTATATACATACCCAAGGAATCAAAAGCAGAGATTCAGATACCTTATACCAATGTTCATAGCAGCACTACTCATAATAACCAAAAAGTGGAACAACCTAAATATCCAAGAATTGATGAATGACTAAAAAAAATGTGATATATGCTAAATCGTGAATGAGCCTTGAAAACGTTAAGTGAAAGAAGCCACTCACAAAAGACCACATACTGTATGATTTCATTTAAATGCAATGTCCAGAATAGGCAAATCCAGAGGCAGAACGCAGATTAGTGGTTGCCTAGGGCTTTAGGGCTTGAGGGTTGGAAGGAAAGAAAAATGACTGCTAATACATCCAGGGTTTCTTTTACGGGGAAGAAAAATATTCTAAAATTAGATCGTTAGGTTGTGATGGCTGCATAACCCTGTAAATATACCAAAAAATAGTGAACTGTACACTTTAAACAGGTAAAATGTATGATATGTAAATTGTATCTCAATAAAGCTATTAAAAAACTTTATGAACTACAAATTTATAACTTCTTGGAAGGCATTACTAATACTTTCTCCATGAAGACAACTAGGATCTAATTTTCCTACTTAGTTCAGTGCAACTAAATCAAAAGTACTTGTTAAACACTTAAAAGTAAATAGTGGCAAATGTTACGTTACATTCCAAAATGTTTCAGGAATAATTATAGTACAGAATTTCACGAAGGAAAAATGTAATTGTACTGCATCTGATTCAAAAACTAGTAAGCAAACTTAAATTCAGCGAGTGCGGTTACACAAACTACAAGAGAAACAGGACAGACACTGAATGATCAAAGTCAAAAAAAGGTTAAAAAGTGGTAGACTTGGTTAGTAATTTTTTTTGCTTGCATTGAAAACTTCAATTACTTAAAGAATATCAGGCTGAATCACCTTTTGGAATCAAATGGTCCCATCCAAAAAAAAATCCAGCAAAGAAATAGATAAAGTATGTGCTACTTTGACAGATTTCCTTACGTTTTTCACTTACGCACAGCCAAGTCTAGCTCATGTCACATGATCTGCAGAGGTCAATTAGTCTTGACTAAAATAGGACAATAGTAACTTTCGGCTCCAGGATATCTGGTTTAAATTCTCAAGCAGTGCTGGACACATCTGAACTAAAATAGATATTCAGATAAAAAGATAAAACGTCTGTGTACTTCTTCAGCTTCCTATCTATCTAAGAGGACTAAGTACTTTCCAACTTATGTTGAGCAGAAATTATATCTATGAAGAAAGAATTATGTTTTGCAGTACTTAAAATTTTTTTTTAAAGTCTCTTCAAAATTAACAAAATACACCAGAATTGTCTTACAGATAATCACCTGCCTGCTTACCTACCACGAATGATCACCTCTGCTGAACATGCAAATCAAGGCATTCAACTGGCTGCAGAAGGGACTCCAGCTTCCTGGTCTATGGAGGCAAACCCAGAGATGCATGCAACTGAGACAGGTGACAAGGAACACAGCCAAAGCTAAAATCTGTACAAAACAGAAAAAGCCAGCCAAAAGTGGGGAGAAAGGAAAAGACTGGGGGTAGGAAGGTTAGTACTGGGCAGGCAATGAGAGGATGATCAAAGCCAAGCAACAGGAAATGAATGGAGAGAGAGATCATCTATGCAAGAGTAAGAGTACTAAGGGTCAGCGCTAAATAAGTGATTGGAGATAGAATACATCAAGAACATTAATCATTTGCGATAGGAACAAAGTGTAGCAGCAGTATTAGGTTGGAATAGAGAAATCTGATGAAAGTGAACATAAAATAAGATGTAAAGATAATAATGACAGCAATTTTAAACATCCACATGGCTCTTAAATTCTTTTTATCCCAACCAGTAATCTAAAATACATTCTGTGGGGAAAGAAAACCCAAAGTAAAACTTCCAAAAGAATAATCTAAACCATTCCGACTTTACAATGCATTTAACTCCCATGACTCAAAGATGTCATTACTATATCTATTCCCGTTTCTTCCTTCCAGATAAGTTTTGTTTTTGAAGTTTTGATGTAAGTGTAACTGGTGCAACCTTTTCAGAGGATGTAAGATTGGACCTCAGAAGAGTCTGAAGTCCAGGCCTGTTAAGAGAGATTCCTGGGAAACTGACCTGCACTTCACCAGTGTTGTAGTGAAGTAGCGGGGTTGTTACTGGTAACTTGAGCTTGGGCATTATGATCAGTCTCTAGAGCCACTGACAGGAGCAGGGAGGGATAAAACACCCTGTGGATGTAGACAGAGCAAGGGAGCTTTTCTTGCTGCATGAAAACTTCACTCCTTGCCAGTGGGATCATCCACAGCAAATATCTCTGTGGGGAACTCTGAAGACCTGAGAGTTCCACCTCCATCTGAAAGGATGCTGTATGCAAAAATAGATGTAAAGGACATTTACGGCAATATTGTTTAAGACTGTAAAAAAAAAAAAAGGTAACAACCTAAATGTCCTTCAATTGGACCAGTATTACTACATTACACCCATAAGACAAAATGATGAGTTGATGAAATGAACTGCATTATATGTGCTGTTATTGATCTCCAAAACATATGAACAGAAAAAAGCAAGGCACAGAATAAATATATATGATACCACACAACTTGTTTAAAGATGATGACATACAGACCTTTCTAATTCTGACACATAACCCAGCAGCCATTAAAGAAAAGTTCGATAAATGCGACTTCTTAAAAACAAAAGAGTTGCACATGAAAAATAATACCATAAACAAAGTCAAAAGATGCTAGTTTCCACAAACTGGAAATCATACACAAGAAACATATCAGTTGACAGCTCAGGGAAGAGGAAATGAGTGGCTGAAGGAGACAGGGTGAGAAGACTTAAGTTCTCACCTCTTCATCATATTTACATTTTTTTTCCATTTGCATATATTATCTGCTCAAAATGAATAAAGCATTAAAATAAAATTTAAAGTCTACCCATACATATACATACTTCTATACGCATAGACACAAGGAGTTGCTGACAATGATTGTCCCTAAAGAGGAAGACTTAGATTTTCCTGGGTATCCTTATGTACCGTTTGAAATTTTTATGATGAGAATATATTAATTTTATAATCCAATCTTAGTTTATAATAAAAATACAATTTTTGAAAGTGTACAACCTTTAAGCCTGAAATTCTACTTCAAGGACTTGATACGACATTGGAGAACTGCAGACATATTTTCCAGGAGGTCCTTTGCTAACTGTAACGGCTAAAATTTGGAGACTACTTAAATTTTGTCTATCACTACAGAACTAGTTAAGTGGATATATATTTACATGCAAACATACAATGTGATGCCTGCAATAATTAAAACTGATGATTTTAAGCTATATTTACTTCCAGGGAAAGATGCGTGATACTCTTTAATGAAAAAAATATAAGATCACAGTAGATTTCACTAATCTATACTATCATTATCTGGAAAGATAAATAATTGTCTCCAAGTAATAGAGTTGAAGCTTTTATTTTCTGTAGACATTTCTAGACTATGAATTTTTTACAATGAATATGCATCATTTTTATAATGAGAAAAAAAGCTATTTTCTTGTTTTAAAAATAAGAACTATCTTGAATAGCATGGAATAAAAAAATAAAGGCATCTAGGAGTTTAGCTTCAGTAATACAGCCAATGTGGAACCAAAGATGGAAATGTAAGTTTTCATTGGTTGGCCCTAAAAGATAGGGCTAACTATTAAAATACCAAAACATTTTGGATAAAACCTACAAGGTGTGTTATGATTTAAGCTCTGGTGTCCAAAAATCTTTAGCTGAATTTTTCTTTTGTTCAAAATATTTTACTTAACCTAGGCATTTCATCATTGCCCTTGCCCTCTGTATGGCATATAGTACTGCCTACCACTCCTTCCAGAAAGACTTTCTCCCTGGTTGTTATGATTCTACCTACAAGGTCCTTCAAGCTGCTGTGTACAGCCAATAAACTATACACTGTACAATTCCTGTTGCACAATGGGGTGACCCTGGGTTTTCTCCTCCTTCTCAGGACTCAACTTCCTGGCCTTCTGGATAGAAATTTCTTTCTCTACTCTCTATCCTAGGTCCTCCTCTCATTCTACATACTCTCCCTAGGCAATTTCAAGGCCCCTCAAAGCTATTACTTCAAATACTTGTTAACTTCCAAGTCTATCTCTATCCAGATCTCTCTCTTGAGCACTAGATTCATGTATCTGCCTAACTGACATTTCTTCTTAGATGTTTAAGAGGTACCTAAAATTCAATGTATAAAAACTCAATTCATCATCTTCCCCCTCAAATTTGCTCCTCTTCCTGTTTTGGTTTATCAATGTGAATGGCAACAGCCTGCTGCTCAAGCCAGAAACCTAGGCATTATCCTTGGTTCTTCTCACCTTTTCCTCTCTCACATCCAATAAGTCAACAAGTCCTAGCAACTGTTCCTTCCCAAACCCTCTGTCACTGCCCTAATTCAAGCCACCAGCAGCTCTCACCTGGACTGCTATTGCACTCTCCTAATCCTGGTTCCATATGGCCATTCTGATTGTGCTGCCGAGTAATTTTTTTAAATAATAAATCTGAACTTGTTACTACCTATTAAAAACCCAATAAATGGTCCCCATTGTCTTCAGAATAAAGTACAAAGTCCATAACATGATTTACAAGACCCCACTTATTTCTCCAACTTTATTTTTTATACCTCTCACTCCACCTGTTACCCCTCTCTAAGATCTGGCACTGAAATTCTTTCAATTCCCTCACCATATTATCTTTCCTTCACATCTCTGTAAATACTACTTGTGGTGGCTCCAAAGGGTACTGGGAAGAGCTTTAGCCTTCCCCCCTACAACACACAAGCTCCCAAAATTACCTCAAATAAACAATTTAAGTTAAAACTTTCTTACTACACACCATCCAACCCCTACTGCACTCCCTTTTCAACCAGATTGCACCCTTTCCTATATAAAGAAATTCTGGAATCAGATGCTACCCCTCTAGCCTGAACTATAACTCCCAACCCCCACTCATTCTTATTTACTTCCCATTCACTTGTGTAGCTTCTAATTACCTTTCAAGTCACAACTGAAACATCATCCTTGAGACCCCAAGAGCAGATTGGGTACCCCCATGGCAACTTACAGTTTTCCCTATCACAGCCCTATCCTACTATATTACAATGACCTGTTTACTCGCCTGTGGCCCTCAAAAGTCTGTAAGTTCCCTAAGGACTTAGACCAGGGCCTGCTCACTGCTGAATCACCTATATCTGGCACAGAACCTGGCATAGTACAGACACTTGGTAAACAGCTACCAAACAAATTATAAACACACAAATTTACCTAAACAAAACCTATCAATAAGAGAAACTATAATGAAATGTCAAATATTTAAATGATTTAATTTTACATTTAAAAGAACCTTCGATGTTAAGTCAGCATTAGAAAACAAATTATAAGTATGCCTTACTTTTGCTTGACTATTTTTTGGAAATTGTATATAAACTGAATTTTTGCAAATTGAGTCACAAAATAAATACACTAGGAGAGCTCACATATTTAAAAGGATTCTTTCAAAAAGTGAAGAAAAACTCCAATCAAATTTATCTATTCTATATGAGCTTAAATTTTCACATGATTTATTGGCTTTCCTTAAAACAGAAGACTTGTAAAAATAATTTTTCAATAGTTACCTCCCCTTTCCTCCAAAATATGACTTGCTTAATATAAACCATAATACCACTGACGGACAAGTTTTGGGTTTTTTAATCCCTTTAGTTCTCTTGACAACCTATAAATTGAGGTGTATAGAAACACCCAGAGTAGGCCTTGAATCATGATGTAATGAATTCCTCTCCTTAGGATGATTATTTGTTAGAATTCACAGGCTATAATAAAGTTACAGATTTTAAAGAGCTTGTCTAGAGAGATGAGTAATCGAGTTAACTCTGAGTAGTAGTTACCCTAAATAATTATTCACATAACAAAAGTAAACTTCAAATATGAAACAACCATGGAGTTTAAACAAAATTCAATGCCAACTCTGGTTCAGAGACCAATTACATTTTCCTTAAGTTTAGACATATAGGTTTGATCCCCACTTAAACTGATTCACTTACAAGATATATTTCAGAAAATACTTTACTCTGTAGTGGCTCAATTTTCAAATATCTGGGCCTTCTATTTGGTTCAGCCAATTAACAAAGTTTGCCTCTGCCTTTGGCTTTTTGTTTTGTTCAATTATCAGTATAGCCAGCTCATCAAAATTTGCTTCTGTGGGTATTTTCCCAAAGCACTGCTTTTCCATTCTCTTATAATATGCTCAAGTTTTTAATTTTAGCCAGTTTAAAAGAAAGACTTTCAAAAGCAAATTTCAGGTACACCAAAAATAAAAAAGTAATACCTGTCAACATTTGGCAATGTGCCAGGAACTGAGGGGAGCACAACTACTGCCCCAGAGGAAATCTATAATATCTAACCCATAAACATTCACCAGAAAGACCCAAAGGACATATAAACATTAACCACATATACACTGATGTAGTTACATAATATACCCACGAAGGACTATGTCTTGTGGGGTGATGAGTGAAGAGAGACCTATTGCAGTTAGTTGTACGTTAAGATAAAGCAGTTAGGATTTCTGAAGCTAAGTGTTGCAAGCTATTTCAGCTGAGGGAAAAAATGTCCAGCACAAGACACTATCTGAGAAAAAGTTCAGAATGGTGGTCTAACTCGATGGACGAGGAGCAGTTGTGTTAATCTGCATTTCAGAATCACTGTGACAGATGAGAGTGTAAAACTTGTCCTGGAAATAAAGGAGGCTAGTCAGGTCTTGTAGACAAAGGACAAAGATCTTGGCTAAACCAAAGTCAAGGTAAAGCCACTCAAAAGTGGTTCTCAGTTGTTCTGAAAAAGTTTGGCAGTTTCTCAAAAAGCTAAACACAAAATTACTGTACGACCCAGCAGTTCCATACCTAGGTATAAGCCCAAGAGAAATGAAAACACATATCCAATAACAACTCACACATTAATGTTCATAGCAGCATTATTCATAATATCCAAAAGGGAGAAACTCACATGTCCACCAACTGATGAATGGATAAACAAAACGTGCTATATCCATACAACGCAATATTATTCAACCATAAAAAGGACTGAAATACTGATAAATGCATAACATGGATGAACCCTGAAAACATTATGCTAAGTAAAAGACAGACAAGAAAAGGTTACATATTGTGTAATTCCATTTATATGACATGTCCAGAATAGGGAAATCCATAGAGACAGAAAGTAAAGTAGTGCTTGCCAGGAGCTGGGAATAGGGGGAATGTGGAGTGACTGCTAATGGGTATGTGGTTGCTTTTTGGGGTAATAACAATGTTCTGAAATTAGACAGTAGTGATGGTTCCATAGCTTTGTGAATACACTAAAACCCAGGCGACTGCACACTTTCAAAAGGTAAATTTTATGGTATATAACATATCTCAATTTTAAAAAGGGGTTTCTTAGCATTTTTTCTGCCATAACACATCTGAAGAACGTGACATAACTCTACCAGTAAGGCAGCTTACGACAGCAGGGACTGGTTTTGTGACTTTGACAATAACCATACTAAAGAATCTTGAGGGTCTTCAAGTATTAAGATCAAAATAAAAGTTGAAAGTCACTTTTCAGTGACAACATCAAGAACTGTCTTGAGGTGACGAGATATCTAAAGATAAAAAATATCATAGTAGTCTCCAAGTAACAAAGAGACGGCCAAGGCCTACCTAAGCTGGCGTGAAGGAAAGCATTTACAAATTGTTCTGAAGGAGGAAAGGACAAGATTTTCATTCTCTAGCAGCAGCTAAGAACAGAAAAAGAATAAAGAGAAAATGAGGATTGGATTCAACAATAAAAGGCACTACAAGAAAGATGACACCAGCCGCGGGGAATATATATTTATCAACACTGATTCGGCATACAGTTTCCAACTTACATATGGATCACATTTCAAACGTTTGTAAATCATAATTCTGAACACATTTGTCCACAGAAATAATTTTTTAAAAAGTAGTTAACTGTGTAAATGGCCTACAATAATTTATAATAATTTGTCATTATTTCTATTTTCTAGCTGAAATCCAGTATGCCGGAAGCCATCTCCCTACCTCCCATTTCTTCACACATCACAGAGTCCCAACAAGAGAAATTCCCCCTCCACTCTGTTGCCACCACCATCTCAGCAGCACAGAAAATTCTGGCTCCCTACTCCTCACAGAGGTGAGGCCAAAGCAGAATCATCTGCTATCCAGAGCTGTAATCAAAATGGAGTTCTGCCATGGAAGTTTTACATATGAGAGATATTCTTTTTTCTTTTTTTACAGATTTTATTTTTTTTCCTTTTTCTCCCCAAAGCCCCCCGGTACACAGTTGTATATTCTTCGTTGTGGGTCCTTCTAGTTGTGGCATGTGGGACGCTGCCTCAGCATGGTCCGATGCGCAGTGCCATGTCCGTGCCCAGGATTCGAACCAACGAAACACTGGGCCGCCTGCAGCAGAGGCGCAAACTTAACCACTCGGCCACGGGGCCAGCCCCATATGAGAGATACTCTTAAGTCAGAGAGTTCGATTTCAGAGGCTGCTTGTATTCTGATTCACCAACATTCTTATGATGGAAAACTGCCACACAGACAATTAAGGTGTTCAGTGCATGCTGATAAATTTATCCCCATTATTAAATAGCAGAGACCTCATCATGTCCAGTGGGTACAATGGAATATTTGCAGTAAACATACATAGTATTACACATATAGCAAGAGCTCAAAAATGCTGCTAAGGGAAAACTAGGGGGAGGAAAGGCGTGGGAAATAAAATTCAAACCCACATTTGTTGGGGTCTGTAAGAGCACAATAGCACCCCTCTTTGCCCTATTCCTCTTGAAATGCCTTTTCTGATGAGATCTTCCTCATCTCCTAAGAGTCAGACAAAATGTTGTCAACTTTAAGAGGCTCTTCTTGAAAACTCTAAGCAGTTGGGAGCGTCCATCTCTGTACTCCAATAGTACCTTGTATTAACTATTATAGTGTGCGTTAAATTGCTACAGATTATTTTACATGATTCTTTCTCCAGTAGATAGCTCCTCAAACAATGGAATATTTTATTTATCTTTGCATTCCCAAAACCCTGGACAGTGCTTGGTACATAGAAAAGCCCAATAAATACTTGTTGAATCAATGAGTGAATGGATTCTTCAAATGTTGGAAGAAACAGTAAAAGCAATAATCAAATGAACAAATCCAAAACGAATTAATTTAATTTGCCAGTCTGGCTACTAAGAAAACGGGATCTAAATATGAAACCTCAAAGTGACCTAAACAGTGAATCTGAACATACTGAATATCTAAGGCAGATAAATTCAACTGCAAGTAGATAAGAAGTGCCTAGTAAATATTCTGTATGTCCCTTTCCAACACATTTTTTAAAGTTTACAAGGACTGTAGAGTGAATCACGAGTGTCCTGTGTTAGCCACCAAATGAACGGTTCACAGGAGTGAGAGCAGGCACTAGCCCATAAATCCCAACGTCTTAAAAGACAAATACGAAGGAATGCTAAGGTGATATAAGATATGTAAGGTAAAGTAGCTGGTAAACCTTTGGGAGTTACCTAACTTCTTTCTGGCAGTTGATAAGAACCCACATTAAAGCCTGAGACCAAGAAATACAGAAGTGTACCATTGTCTAAAGTAAAAATTTCATTTTAGTGGTTGTTTACCTAATTTTGCAAAAGTATTACACCTTATACTCATAATCTGAACTCTCTCAAATCATAATACTAGAAAAAACCCTAAAAGTTATGAACTCAAACACCCTAATCTTACAAACAACGAAGCCAAGGTTACAAGGCAAGTGACTTACCCAAGGTCATACAGGTAATCAGAGGCAGAGTCTGAAAACAAACTCAGGTCTCCAGTCTCTGCAACTTAGAGCTCTTTCCATTAGATGAAGAACTTTCATATCTTAACATGCCTGATTAGAGTTTGGCCCTACAAACATACACATATGTATATGTGTGTGTGCATTTCTCTAGACATACAGATAGAACTCTATGTCTGTATAGACACACTCACATATCTACATACATACTTTTGTAGCACTTGAGAAACGAGAGCCATTCAGAAATGTACTAAAAAAGTATACCAGTTAATTGAAAAGACTTGTACTGTGATAAGGCATTCGTGTTTTCTGAATAACCCACTAAAACCCAAAGCTCCATGCCTATGTTTATAGTTATTTTAATGTATTAATTATATAAAGCATAATGGTTAAGAGCATGGACTCTGGAGTAAGAGACCTGCATGTAATCCTCTTAATTTCAGCTCTAACATTTAATTAGTCATGTAACCATGGACAAATTTGCTTAACTTTTCTAAGTCTCAGTTTCCTCATCCATGAAACTGAAGAACAGAACTGACTTGATATGGTACTTGTGAGGATTAAATGGATGATGAATGTAAAGGGCTTTGCCCAGGAACTAGTACTTACTCAACAGTTTAGCTATTATTATCAGTATCACTGTCTACTAATCTCCGTATTTTCCACCAAAGTGCCCCAACTAAAGTTTCCTGTATGTCTAACACATATACACAATCCCAATTATATATTATCTGTTCTTTTGAACACAGAGTACAATAGACTAAGAACACTATTCAAGAAAACTCTTTTCACTTTTTTTTTTGGAGATCAAACTCTTATCCCAAATTAATTTTTAAATTCTACAAATGTCAAGTGCCTATAAAGAGAGTTTAGAATTGAAAAAGATTGTTTTCTGTCTTCTCACACTTTTCCATTCTTTCGAACAAAGTGAATTGGTTGTCTAAATTCTGCAGAGGAAATACAACTGACTCAGAAAGAAAATGAATCCCCCTGCTTCCCACTCAGCATCCTTTCGGTGTTCAGACACAAAGGACACTCTCTATCTCACTTCTGGTGACAGTGAAAGCAAATTATTCCCAAGATTTATTGTTCATTTACTTTTTAACTGTTAGAATCTGAAATTAACAAAATCATAAAAAGGCCTTTTTTTCATGTATGTAAACATACCTCAAATAAAGTATTTCCCCCTCCCCTGTGTTCCTTAAAATGCCGAGTTTATCCTAAGTGTCTAGCAGGAATGGTATTACTAATTCTTTAAGTCAAAGAAATGACCTTCAAACAGTTTTATTTCCTAAAACTTAGTAACTTAAGACGCTAACCCCTCTTGTCTAAATTCTTTTACTAATTATTCATGTTTTACGATGCTTGATGGACAAAGGAAAAGGATAAAACATTTATATACATTCATTTTAACAGTCAAATACATCTAAATAAAACATTTGATTTTATTGTAAATCTCAGGATTCTCTTTGAAGGTGTTACTGTCTGGGTTCCTAGAACTCTGAAATTTCAGTTGCAGAATATATAATTTAATTTGAAAGTGAATCAATACTAGAAACAAATTATTTCATCATCATCTTTTTATAAAAGATTAAACAGCCACAAATTTTATTTTACCAGGACTAAAATGCATTAAATTACATTTCACTGACATAAGATCAAAAGAACCTCATAAATACAATGCTGTATTTTACCAGAGTGAGGTTATAAAAAAGAAGCCAAACCGAAAAATATTCCCTCTGGAAAGTAAAATCTGTTTTAAGTAATTTTAAAACTCTCTTGACATTTGATCCATTTTAAAAAAAGTTCATCCTATAAACAAAATCATTAAAGGCTGCTGGAAAACAAGTCCAAAGAATTATAAATAAAAAATTATTTTTTTCCAAAATGAAATGCTACTTTTCAGCTATCACAAATGACTAAGAAATGTTCACATACTATATATTCAGCTATTTTTAAATTATATAATTTTTCTAAAATTATTCTTAGCCTAAATTAAGACGTGACCATGAGATATAAAATGTGGTTAAAAGTACTTCTTGCTAATATACAATGTTATAGCTTTTAAATAAAATATAAAATCAAAGTTAATAAAATTTGTATATTTTATTAGCTTAATTTGGTAATTTATGAAAACAGAAATGGCTTCTCTCAGAAAGATTAAAAATAATTTAAAGTCACTAGAATTTTATAAAACAGACAACAGACTGGTCAAATGTACTACAACGTCTCATCTCATGGGCTTGGGGATTTTACAAATATGCCCCAAATTACATAATATTGGGGGATGGGAAGATGGTTTAAGGCTTTTGAAAAGCACTGCATGAGAAGTTAAGGTTAATTTTTAAACTATATACGTTATCACACAGTAATACTTCAATGAGAAATACAATTAAACAACAGAGTCAACAGTATTTCCAGATGCTGATTTCTCAAATGTCACCAGACTATCCATTCCACTAAAAAGTACTTTTAAATACATGCAGCACCCAGGGTATCAAGTTTTCAAATCCCTACCTTTTGCAGATATCGGTACTGCTGTACTGCTGCATATAAGCACTGAAATGCACATTCCAAATCAATTAGAATTACTATCTTCCTCTTGGAGCCATTTTAAGTTATTTTAGAAAACTATCTCAGTAAATCTAAGAAAAATGTTGAATAAATGTACACCTCCTTTTCCAGTATCCAGAATACCAAAGTATTTATAAATACGGCTCCCCCCACCACAAGTAACTTACTTCAGCTTTACAAATGGTTTCATTTCTTTAATGCTAATACAATTCTGAACATAGTCTCCTACCTAATTTGAAAAAAGCAGCAATTATTTTAAAGGCTAAACAGCAGCTAACCAAACTAACAGTGATGTTCAAGCAAAGCTACTTTGTTTATAATAAAATCTAAAGATTATATAATAACATTTGACATCATCTTTCCAGCAATTTTCTATACTGTCAAAGGCAACAGAGACAACATCCGTTTATACAAGAGGCAAACAAGGAGTTAATCAAATATATTTTCTCTTCAACTAAAAATTGCCTCCTCTTTTGTCAATATTACAAGACATTGATCTACTGACAAAGGAAAAACGAACACTTCACTTGCCTGTTTAAGAAACTAAATTGGGAGCATTGCCAGTCATAGACTTAATTAAGTTATTTCTAGGGAAGAATATTTAAAGCAAAGAGACTATTTAAAGTTCATTGCCAGCTGCTAAATTTTGGGGTAACAGCCTGAACAAGATAACCCCTATTTGTCACTCGCCTTTTTCCCCACCGCCCACCCTGCACCAAACCCCCATTGTTCTGTGTAAAACTCACAGCTAATGCTATCTAAATAGCAATTGCCACATTCATATTGCAGATGATCACTACGACAAACTCTTCAGAACCACATTTACTTGCTGCTTTCTTTCCCCCAAGTAAAATCCAAATTTGGTAATAAATCAATCACAAACTGGTGGGGGAAAGGATCACAGTTTCCCTTCCAGACTGATGGATGTCACTCCAGAGACGGCTGAGAAAATCCCCAGGTTACCATAACAAATCGACCCCCCAAAATCATTTAAACCGACGTTTTATAACGAATTTTTTTTAAAATCTAGTACCGAAACCCTTGGAAAGTACACAGCCCATAGGGTAGAGGTTCTTTTCCCTATGAGCCGCCAAAGTAGAAGAGAGACAGCAGCACGCAGGATTTCGTGCGGGTCTGGATCCCTCGTACACCACTTCCTCCCCAAACCTGGCAGGCGGGGACAGCTGCGGGTGTCGAGGAAGTGGGAGACCGGCACTCCGGCGCCCCGCTCTGCCTCCCGGCTACCTGCCTCGGCCTGCGGGAGCGCCGCCCAGCGCGGACACCGGTACAGACACAAACACTCACCCATCCTTCCTCTTGGCTTTGTAGACGTGACCATAAGTGCCTCGGCCAACTTTGCAGCCCTCGTATTCAAACAGGTCCTCGACCCGCTCCCGCTCGCTGCTCAGCTTCACTTTAAAGTCATAGTCCATTGTCACAGCCTCCGAGGCCGGGGAGCTGGGTCGGGGGGTCGGGCGGCCGGGATGGGCACCGGGGAAGCAACGGCAGCCGCAGCCCCCGGGAACCCGCCCGCTCTACACCCGGCGGCCGCAGCACCAACCCGACTGATGCGGCAAGAGCAGGAGGAGGCCCCGCGAGAGCGCCGGGGACATCCAGGGGGGCAGCGGGACAGAGGCCGGACGGGGGGAGGAAGGGGAGGTTCCCCCGGGCGAAGGAGAGCAGAGGAACGAGGGCTGGGGGTGGGGAGCGGGTGCCTCTGCCCTTGTCCCCGCGGGCTCCCGGGGCGCCGGCTCTCCTGCTCCCTCCTGCCGCGCGTTCTGCTCCCGCTGCGGGGAGCGGCGGGGCGGCCACGGCGGGCTCTGCTCCTCTCACACTCGTACTCACACCTCACCCTCTCTCACACACGCTCACACTCACTCACTCACTCACTCTCCCATACACTCAAACAGAAAGGCAGTGCCGCACAACAGCCGGTACCTCCTCAGAGAGAGGAGGAGGGAGGGGACTTGCGAAACACGGCCGCGGCTGTCGCAAAAACGTCGCGAAGGCTCGGGCTGCCTCCGGCCCTGCCTCCAGCCCGTTCCGCCGTGGCTGTTCGCCCCCGCCGGGGCCGGCACCCCGAGGACCGTGTGGAGGGAGCCGGGTAGCCACTGCCCAAAGCTGCCGCCAAACGCACCACGTGGCCCGTCTTGACGGCGGCCAGGGCCCCAGACTACAATGCCCAGAATGCACGGGCCTCCGCGGTTGCCGTCCCTTCTAGACTCCACCCCTCACAGTGGGGATATGGGGAGCGTTGCATGATGGGATTGGTAGTCTAAGGTGAGATTAGTTTCAATCACTTAGGAGAAAAATTTTTTTTTACGCCAATATCGCTAGAGTCTGGTTCGGACCATAACCTTAACCAAAGAAATTCATGTGAGAGTGACGCTAGTTTGTATTAGAATCCCATTTTGTGCCACTTCCGAACTCCAGATTTGAAAGGGCATTTTCATTATGCAAAAAAGTCTATTTGTAAACAGCTCACAGACTATCAGCTGGTACAGTACTCTTGTTCACAAGCTGATCAGGGCTGCACAATAATATCAACGTACTGATGCACATTACAAATATGAATAACAGTGAATCAACGACGAGTGTCCTCGCCGGTCGTAAAGAGTGTTACTCTTGAGACAGATACCCATCCGAATGCTTCCCATCCATTCAAAGGGGACATTATTTTGAGTACCGGCACCTCTGCCTATAAGAACAGCAATTTTTCGGCACGATTACAGCAATGGATCTAAATCCATGGAAGCTAATTTGTTAATAATTTTAAAGTAGGAAAGGTGTCAGCTGGAGGAATCCTGATATCTTGATGATAGTCCCTCATTTTGTTTTATCCCTCTTATTTACATATGTATTTTTTATTTTTCAATTTTATATTTGTATTTATTTTGCATTTCCCAATTGCTACCACTTCCCCTAAAGCTCCCCACTCTCAAAAGACATATAATCTCTTCTGCTTTTTTTTTTTTTTTTTTTAAAGATTTTATTTTTTCCTTTTTCTCCCCAAAGCCCCCCAGTACATAGTTGTATATTTCTCGTTGTGGGTTCTTCTAGCCGTGGCATGTGGGACGCTGCCTCAGCGCGGTCCGATGAGCAGTGCCATGTCCGCGCCCAGGATTCGAACCGACGAAACACTGGGCTGCCTGCAGCAGAGCGCGCGAACCCAACCACTTGGCCACGGGGCCAGCCCCTCTTCTGCTTTTAAACTCCCATAACGCTTGTTTTTTTTTACCTTTCCTGCATTGCTCATCAAATTGTTTTGTCTTTTATTTCCTCTCTCTTGCTAGATTACATGTTCCTGTAGGAAGTTATATTTGCATCTTTCATAACACCTAGTATCCTGCCTTGATTGTGGTGCACAGTAAACATTTGTTGAATTAATAAGTAAGCATGTTTATGTCAAAAATATCCATGTACAGATGATGATGATACCATTTTATGAAAAATCCTCGAAAGGACTCTCCTCTTATATAAGTTTCCTTGGACAAAATAGTGGCTTCAACACTGGTTTAAATGGAGTTGTTTTTACCTAGCACTTTAAATATTATTTAGTGTTTAGTACACTGACTGGTTAGGCTAATGTGTTAGGGGCAGTTATATCTAATATCCGGTTTTAGGTTTTTCTTTCTGTGTGATAATTCCCTTCTCTTATCCCCAAACTATCATCCTGGTCTTGTGTATGGAGCTGTGTCCATGCTTAGAGGAAAGGAAAGAGCAGCAGCCAGAGACTCAATTATGAAAGATAAGAAGTGGCCTGCAGAGCCAAAGCAATGAGCTAGGGAAGGACTTGTGGCACAAGTTAGTAATCCAAATCTTGAGGAATGGACTTCCTATAGATCAAAGGGTGAGGGTTCAAACTTGTTACTAGAATAGATTGAACACAGCAGGGACATGGAGCTGTCATTTCAGTTTGATTTTCAACCTCAGGTCACACTAATGTCACATGTCTCTTTGCTCCATGATGCCTCCATCCTTGCACATTGGACGTTGTAGAATCTGTGACCTTCCTTGGTCCCTGTTCCAAACAACGCATAAATACTGCTCATGCTTCTTTTCATAAAATGTGGTTCTATTTACATTCTAAATTTAACATCTCCAATCCTAACTTTGCCTCCCAATACGAGCCTCATATTTAACCACATCCTATTCAGCCTAAGGGGATATTCTGCTGTCATCTTAAACCTAGAATTTCTGAAACTGAACATACCATACTGTCCTCTGAACTTCCCAATTTCTGTGACTAGTAACGCCAGTAGACAGACATTCTGTTGTTTAACTGCCAACCCCACGAGTTCAGGCCTTTGTTAGCTGTATATTGTCCTTCATACTCGTGCCAAATATGCCCTTGTCTGTCCTGTTCTCAAAAGCTGGATGCTTCCTCATACCGTTTCTGACCTTTGCAGTCCTACTCATCCTCCCAGCTACAGCTCAAATGCCTAATTCAGTCATGAAGACTCTCCTGGTTTTTGCACATGAATATAACCCTTTTTTTTTGCCATGAACTCCTACCCCAACCCTGGCCCCCTTGCACTTTATTTGTAACTCACCTAGAAACATCACGGCTAACTTGTACTTCAGCCATTTATTTTATGTACTTGAAAAAATCTTTCCTTTAATGACTGAGTCTCTGACTTATTCATCTCTTATCCCCTACAGTGCCCAGTACATAATTTGCATGATTATATTTAATTAGAATGTTTAATTGGATCGATTTCTATAAAGGTTGAAATGGACCTTAATAATAATAAAGGGAGGAGCAGTCATTTTAAAACATTTAATGTCTTGCCTCAGTGTTGCCTCTGAACATGTACATTTTGCAGCATGCAAAAGGATTTAGTGCTTCATAATATACTACTGGAAAAGCCCAAATGGGTCTTCTCAGAGTTGATCACTTCCTGTCTCTACAACTTTTAATTCATTTTTCTCGCTCAGTATCAAAGTGTGCTTTAAACAGAAAGTATCTAAGCCCCCATTCTGCAGGTGGAATAGTGATCATCTTTATAGTCAGAAAGCACATATTAAGCGACTACATTTGAGTACAATGTTAGACACAAGAAAGAATAAGTTAGATCAATAACACTCCAGCCTTTTTTTAATCGTTCAAAGAAAATATTGATGCCAAAAGTTTCCCAACTAACTCTATAAGCATGCAGAATACAATTTAGACCTTAGAAACAACCAGAACCAAAACGCACTTTCAAAATTAACTTTCTTTTCTCTCCTTCATCATGTGAATGTCATTTGTTCTTGTAGACTCATTTCCTCAACGTGACTGGAAACATGACCACTAACAGTTGCTGAATATTATATCAGACAATGCCTGTCGTTAGAGAAGAACTGACTCTGTTTCTCAATTTCAGTTCTAAAAATCCCAGGAAGGGCCCTGGTCCAGCTGAGTCAGGGGCCCATCCTGGACCAATGAAGTGTGGCCGTGGGGGCAGGGTCATATGAAAATATGAGAGCTCCTTCATTCGGAGAGATGTGGAAGATAGGGGTAGGCAGCCTGCGGGAGAAAGGAGAAAGCCCTGAGAACTATGAAGGAAATAAAACAGGGCAATGTGCTGGAAAGGGGGACAGAGAGGGGATTACTTTAGATTGAATGGATGGTGAAGGACTCTGAGGTGATGATGCTTAAGCTGAGACCTAAATAATGAGAAGCAAAACCTGCTAAGGCCAGGGAGCAGAGTAGTCCAGGTGGGTCAGATGGACAGTAAGTGGAAAGGCCCTAAGCTGGGAACCAAGGAGCAGAAAGAAGGCTTATGTGATAGAAGTGTCATGAGTAAGGGAGGAAGTTGTGTGAGATGAAGACAAGGAGATAGGAAGGGACCAGATTATAGAGTTTTTTAGATTGTAGTAAGGAGCTTGGATTCTATTTTTAGGGCAATAGGAAGCCATTGGAAGGTTGTAAGGATGGGAGTGACCAGATGTGATTGATGCCTTAAAAAGAATATCCTGGGTGCCGTGTTAAGAATGGATTGTAGGGGGCAAGGTTGGAAGAGAGAGAGGGGGAGAGAGTGGGGAGAGAGAGAGAGAGACAGGACTTGCTGATAAGTTGGATGGGAAGGAAGGACTCAAGATGACTCTTGAGGATGTTGCCACTTACTGAGATGAGGAAGACTTTGAGAGGACAAGCTTAGGAGAAAAAAGTAAGAGCTCCATTTTGAACACGTCAAATATGTCTCAGAAATCTAAGTGAACATATCTAGTGGGCAGGTGGATACGGGAGTTTAAAGCTCAAAAGAAAGATCAGAGCTGGGGATAAAAATTTGGAAATCACCAACCATAAGAATTGAGTAGATCACTTGCAAATTGTGTTACAGTAAGAAAAGGACAGATCCTTGAGCACCTCCACCATTCAAGGGCTCAGTAGAGGAGGAGCCAGAAAGGGAGACTAAGAGGAAGAAGCCAGAGGGTTATCTGGGAAATCAGGGAGTATGGCATCACAAAGGCCAAGGGAAGAACACACTTTGAAAAGGAGGAAATGGTCAATAGTGTTGAATGCTGCCAAGAAGTCAAGCAAAACGTAGTGGTGTAAAACAACAATTTCTTATTTCTCATGATTCTCTAGGTTGGCTGGGCTCAGCTAAGCAGTTCTGCTGGTCTCACCTGAGGTTACTCATATGGCTACAAGCAGTTGCTAGATAGGGCTGGAGGGTCTAAGATGACTTCATTCACATGGCCACACCGTTGGTGCTGACTCTTAACTGGGCCTCTCCACATGGTCTTTCCCCATTCAGCAGTCAAGTTCAAACTTCCTTATGTTGTGTGGGTATGCCTAAAAGGGCAAGGGTGAAAGCTATAAGGTGTCTCGAGGCCTGGGCCCTGGAACCCACACAACTTCACTTCTACTGCATCCTGTTGGTCAAAGCAAGACACAAGACCAGCCCAGATTCAAAGAGTGGGCAAGTAAACTCTACTTCTTGATAGTAGGAAATACAAAATATTGTGACCATGTTTTTTAGTCTACCCAGGTATGGATACATATGAATCTGTAGATCTGGTAAAAGTTAAAGCAGATCGTTTCCAGATGGCTTTGGTTTCTCTGTAAGGTAAAAGAATAGTTGCTGTGAATGAGGAGAAAGGGGTGGAAAGAGAGAAAGCAATGATTGCATTTCTGAAAAG
This sequence comes from Equus quagga, assembly GCF_021613505.1. Classification (NCBI taxonomy): domain Eukaryota; kingdom Metazoa; phylum Chordata; class Mammalia; order Perissodactyla; family Equidae; genus Equus; species Equus quagga. The sequence continues at coordinate 75,877,123 of NC_060272.1, forward strand.
ACTGTGGGTTTAAAACAATCTTTGGGCAGAATGAGAGAGAAAACTGGCAGGATATCATTGTAGGACTTCTAGCCAATGTTGAGGGCCCATTTGCAGGTGCGGCCATGCATTTATATCAATATCCATCTGCCCTGTTGTGAGATTTTCATCACCAGCACTCAACAGCCCAGGTGGAGGCCAGGCAAAAACAGATATTGGATTCATCTGGGGTTAGGGCCTTGCCAGCTGGGGATGGTGAAAAGAAGATGAGGCGAGGAGGTTAGAATTATTGGCAATAGCGTAGTTAAAATGACAGACCATGACATTTAAGCTGGGTAAGGAGGAAAATGAGGACAGGATTTCCCCTTTTATATCATAACAATAGCTTGAAAATTTTTAATTTTTTGCAAGGTAATTTTAAAAAACAAATACCTTCCCCCATTCCTTGCTTCTTTAATATCTGTGTACGGTAGCAAGACCCTTCCATCAAAAACATACTAAGTAAAACAGACAGCTGAAACAATAATATAAATAACAGGTTAAGAATGATTTCTTCTTTTCTTAGCTAACAGATTCCCATTACTGTGACTGATAAGGGCATCTTGAACCGAAAATCTCTCTCATTTGTTGTTGATGAATTCTGCTCTCATGTTCTATGAGTATTAAGGAAAGTTTACCTCTTTACATTGATATACAGTACTATAATCTTATCTTTTTTTCCTCTATTGGCCACTTTTCTTGAATAAGCATATTACTTTCAATTTTTCAGTTCAAAATATGTTTTGCTATGCACATTGTAGCAAGTAATTGTAGCAAGTGCAGCAAGCAATCTATGGAAACACAGTTTACTTTCGTGTTCAGTTTCTCAAGGCTTAACATATTACTCTGGCTTCTTATTGCAATATGTTTCACCTTCCAGCTAGCTGGACTATGTTACTCAGTCCCCATCACCAGAAAAGCCAAGTCTTTTCCGGCTGGTTCCTGTGTACACATGGGTCTTCTGGAGCCACACAGTTCTCCCTTTATCCCACATAAACATGGTTAGGTCACCTCTGCAACCACCGGATACTTGACACCCGAGGCTATTTGTTTCTATGCAACTCCATGCCCAGAACCTCCGGAACTTTTTCTCCCTTAGCAGCCCTTCCCCCCTACGAGCCAAGGTCAAGTTCCAGCAGATATTGTCCTTCTCACTCTGAAACCCTACATCCTGTTTAAATTTTCAAATGTTGTTTTATTTACATCATCCTCTGCTCAAAACTCTTCAAGGACCAAACATGACCTTTCACTGCCACAGCATAAAGTTCAAACTCCTTCAGCTGCTATTCCAGGCTCTGGATTTACTTTGGCCTGACTTAGGAAAATACTTTAAGGCAGCTAGCAATAGAAACATTAGAATTAGATTAAAATAATTAACTCCACATAGCTAGGTTTTCCCCATCCAAGCTCTTCTGTATCTCTAATATAGCTCCCAGCCAGTTTCTCATAAGCTACTTCCTGGCCAATAAAACAGTGATTCTCAGCCTTAGATGTCCATTAGAAATACTGGGGAATCCTCCCAACAATTCTGATGTAATTGATCTGGACTACAGCTGGGCATTGGGATTTTTAAAGCTCCCTGGTGATTCTAATGAGCATTCAAGGTTGAGAACCACTACATTAGAACAAGTTTATTGATTTTCCCTAAAGCATTCATCATTTCATTCCTCTCCCCATCAACACTCCCCTTTTCTTCTTTGCTTATCTAAACTCTATCCACTGTTTGAGATCCAACTCATGTACTACTGGGATCTTTCCTTAGCACCCAATGCCATATCTTGTTTACACTTATTTGGCATGTAGCATATACTTCTTTTACCTTTGTGTGTTTATCCTGTCTCTTCAACAGAATTCTAAGGTGTAGAAGGACAGGGACTGGCTTTTATTTTTCGTGTAGACGATTAGCCCTGAGCTAACATCTGTTTCCAACCTTCCTCTTTTTGCTTGTGGAAGATTATTGCTGAGCTAACATCTGTGCCAAACTTACTTTATTGTTTGTATGTGGGATGCCGCTACAGCATGGCTTGATGAGCAGTGTGTAGGTCAGCGCCTGGGATCCAAACCCATGAACCCTGGGCCGCCAAAGCAGAGTGTGTGAACTTAACCACAACACCACCGGGTGGCCCCAGGACTGTTTTTTAATAGCTCTTTTTATCCCCAGAACCTGACACAATGCCTTTCACACTATGTACTGTTGTGTGTTTTATGGGTGGCGGTGATGATGATATAGCAGATGCCCAGGCAGTGTTCTGACCATAACCCTTCAGATTTCTTCATCTCTTTGTGCGGTTACCACCCAGAGGCTGCTGGAATCCCTTTTCACATACAAAGCTGAAGTACCTGGGATTAAGCCACCCTACCTTAACTTAATGACTATGGGCACAAGCATGCATACTCCAGCTCTCATGGCCTCTGACTGGGACAACTCTGGGCTGACCAACACGGTGTCCTGTGTCCCCTCTGAATTTAGGTCAAAGTTGATTTTGCATCCTTACTTAGGCTCCTTCCCTTCGCAGTTCCACACCCCAGCTCGCTTACTAGTTTTTCCTGGGAACATTTCCTAAATAAATCATTTTCACATGAATTGTTGTCTAAGGTTCTGTCCTTTTTTGGAGGGGGGAACCCAACCTTAGGCGGACAATAATATTATAACAGTAATAGCAGCTATTATTTATTGACTATTTCCCAGGAGCAAGGCATTAACTCATTTAATCCTCAGAATTAGGTAGGTACTTGGGTATCCTCATTTTACAGATTATAAAACTGAGGGATATAGAGATTAAGTAATTTGCCCAAGGTCACACAGATAAGAAAAGAAGGAACTGAAAAAGGAAAAGGATAAACCTACAGGGCAAGGAAAATAGGGGATCAAATCAAATAAAAAATAATTTGAACCAAATTACCACTTAAACTTTGTGGGCTAGTTAGAAACTAAACCACCATGTATATACATATTTTTTTGACACAATGAATTTTGAATTCTGATAAGCAATTTACAAACTTTCAGGCACAATCAATTTATAGATTAGAAACTTCATTTCTAAATGACTGTCAGAAAATCCTCCTCGTCTTCTACTCCTCTCCCTCCTCCCCGCAATACTTCCTTCATAGGACGCACATCTGATCCCAGGAAGTAAAACTCCCATTTGGAAAATTAATCATTTAGATCCACCACAGATTAGCTGTATATTTTGGACTAGCCTTGGAACTATCATGCATGCTTTCTCTCTGGCATATACATTCTAAATTATAAACAATACTTATTGAAATGAGTTTCCAGTTCTTGCCTCCTATTCTCCCCAATCCCGAGTCTTTTCCAGATATGAGATCTTTCATATTTAAGAAAGACAATTTTCAACAGGGCATTTGTGGACCACTTCTTATACAGGAGTCGTTTGCCCCCTGGTCCACCCCAATCCTTTATTCATCCGACAGTATTTACTGAGCTCTTGCTGTATGCTGTGCCCTGCTGGCTGCTATGGTGTCTGGAACATGGTGGGTACTCATGTTTATTTCCTTTTCTACTAACACTGACCTCCTTATGAACTTGTCCATTTCTATTCTGATGTCTCCTCTAGTAACACAGATATGCTTTCATCTTACACTCCTTAGCCAAGGCTGTCTTTTTATAAGTCTGAGTAGAATCTGATAACTTTTGACCTCTATTTGTTGGATACAGGGCAGAGACTGTTATCTATGGAGGCTGAAAGCCAGGCAGGGTGAGGGGTTTCTGGGTGTTACCTAAAGCTGTTTGAGACTCACGGGACTCATCTGTAGGCCATGCTTCCAGGGATATTTGTGATCATCAAAATGGAAAGTTAGCTTAGGTTAACTTTATTTGTAAATGTGATTTAATAATGTTAAATGTCAGTTTATGTCATAAAGAGGGGAGAAATTGCACTTATCTATCTACTTTTTTCAATCATTTATTCAATATTATCGTATGCCTATCACATGCCTACCTACTGAAGTAGGCCCGGGAAATATCTAGAGGAGTAAGGCCAGAGGCCGGCCCCATGGACGTCATAGTCTAGTCCAGTGGTTCTCAATCTTAACTGCATGTCAGAATAATCTGGGAGTTTTTTTGAAAAAAATAAAATCACTGATGCCCAGGCCCCAAACTAGACCAATTAAATCTGAATGTAAGAGTCCCTGAAACTGCCCCTCTCCTCCCAAGATAGTCCATCAAAAACAGTACTGCAGGCCAGAGGGGATGGCAGAGATTAGTACCGTCCTCAAAGACTTAAAAAATAAAGATATGGTGCTTTTTGTCATAACCCTGTTTAATTGGCCGGTCTGACCTCTGCAGAAACTTGATGGATCATGATATATGATGGAGGACCACCATGAACTTAACCAAGTATTGACCCCACTCCAGCTGCTTTGCCAGATTTGGGGTATATTAATGCAGCCTTGGTACATGTATGCAGCTATGGGTCTTCCCACGTGTTCTTTTCTATACTCCCCAGGAAGAAGGATCAGAAGCAGTTTGCATCCACACGGCATGGAGATAGTACACCCTTGCTCCAGGGCAATGTTAATTACCCTGCTCTCTGTCATAATATAGTCCAAAGGGACCTATACAACCAGGACATCCAGCAGAACATTACATTGGTCTACTACATTGATGACACCACGTTAATTGGACCTTAGGAGCAAGAAATGGCAAGTACTCTGCATGCTTTGGTAAGATATACTTGCTCTAGAAGGTGAGAGATAAAGCCTACAAAAATTCAGGGGCTTGCCACATCAGTGAAGTTTTTATGGGTCCAGCCATGCTGAAATATCCTCTCCAAAGTGTAGGGCAAGTTATTGGACCTTGCATTCCTACCACCAATAAAAAAGCACAATGCTTAGTAGGCCTCTTTGGGTTTGGAAGGCAACATATTCACTACACTTGGGTATACATTTATCAGGTGACTTGGAAATCTGCTACCTTTTAGTGAGGCCCAGAGTAATAAAGGGCCATGCAGTAGGTACATCATGTGATTCAAGCAGCCCTGCCACTTGGGCCATATGAGCCAGCAGATCCCATGGTACTAGAGGTATCTATTATAGAGAAAAATGCCTGATAGTGCTTCTGGCAAGCTCCAATAGTGAGTCATAGCACAGACTCCAGGCTTCTGGAGCAAGGCCAAGCCATCTGCAGCAGAGAACTATTCACCATTTGACAAACAGCTCCTGCCATGCTATTGGGCCTTGGTAGAAACTGAGCATCAAAGAGGGACATCAAGTGACCGAGAGACAGCAAGTGATCATAAATTGGGTTCTGCCAGACTTACTATGTCAGAAGGTCAGGCAGTGCAGCAGCAATCCACTGTAAGCCATTCCATACATCTGGGATTAGGTTCAAGCAGACAGCACAAGTGAGCTTCACAAACAAGTGGCTGAAAGCCCCATGTCTGAGACATACCACTGTTGCACCAAAGCCTCTCTCAAAACGCATAGCTGTGGCCTCAGGCAGGTTCCCTGTGAACAGTTGATAAAGAAGGAAAAACCCAAGCTTGGTTCATGGATGGGGCACCTTGGTATGGATGCAAGCTGAAAATATCTGCTACTGCACCTTAGCCCCACCCAGGGTGGCTCTGAAAGAGAGTAGCGAAGGGAAATCCTCCTTGTTGGCAGAACTTCAGGCAATGCACTTAGTCATCCACTTTGTCTGGAGACAGAAGTGGCCATGGTAAGGGTATATTCTACAGTAACAAATGTTAGGCTAGCTTGTTGGTCAGGGGTCTGCAAGAAGAAAGATTTGGCAAGGCTGGAGAAGAGGCAGATGGATCTATGATGGATCTATGGGCACACAGTGTGAGGATCTTTTATAGCACACAATGCCCATTAGAGAGTTTCCACTGCAGAAGAGGCACTAGCCAACCAAGTAGACAGGATGACTAGGCTAGCAGATGTCTGTCAGGCTATGTCAATGGCCACCCAAGATCTTGCACAATGGGCTTGTGGATAGAGGAGACAGGGGCTATGCATGGGTCCAACAGCTTGGGCTGTCTCTCCAAAGCTGATATAACTACTGCTGCTGCTTAAATGTCTGATCTGTCAGCAGCAGGGACCAACACCGAACTTTGAAGGAGGCCAGACAGCTACTGGGTGGCAAGGTGTTTATGCTGGGCCCTTATGACCTGGAAAGAGTAACTCATCCTGACTGGGTTTGACATGTATTCCAAGTATGGGTTTGATTTTCCTGCCCACAGTGCTTCAGCCAGTACCACTATTCAAGGACTCATAGACTGTCTGATATTCTGACATGGGATCTCCCACAACACTGCCTCAGACCAAAGATCTTACTTCACAGCAAGAGGGTGTGGTGATGGGCACCTGACCAGAGGCTCCACTGGTCATATCACAAACCACACTGTTTGGAAGCTGTCAGATTGACAGGGTAGACCAATGGCCTGTTGAAAGCATAACTGTAGCTCCAGCTTGGAAATGACACCTTGTAAGGCTGGAGCATTATCCTTCAGGATGCAATATACTCCTTAAATCAATGGCCATAATATGGTTCTGTCTCCCTGTTCTAGTAGGTAAAATGCATGGGTCCAGAGCTCAAGGGATAAAAGAAGGAATGGCTCGCTCACCATCACTTCCAATGATCCATCTGGATACTTTGTGTTTCCTGTCCCTGCAACTTTAGGCTCTGCCAGCCTAGAGATCCTAATACTCAGACAGGGGATACTTCCATCAGAGGACACTGTAAGAGTCTCACTCAACTTAGAGCTATGGCTGCCGTCTGGTCACTTTGGGCTCCTATTGCCAGAAGACTGACAAGCAAATCATCAGAATGAGGTAAGGCTGCTGCTACATAACGGAAGCAAAGAGGAATATGCTTGGTACTCAGGAGGTCCACTGGGGGCATTTCTTGGTATTTCCATGCCTGATTGTAACTATAAGTGGGTGAGTACAGCAACTACAGCCTGATAAGAGCAATGATAACCAGGGTCTCAAACCCCTCAGGGATGAGTGCCTGGGTCAGTCCAGTAGTTAAGCCACTGACACCAGCAGAAGTGATAGCTGAAGTGGAGGGGAATCTAGAAAGGGTGGTGGAGGAGGAAGATAATGAGTGTCAGTTATGGCCTTCGGACCTGCTGTAGGAGTACGGACTTGTAATTTGGCCCATTACCCTACTCTTATAAAATTTCCCAGAAATTGTGACTATTAAGAATTCTGGAGAAATTATGCTTATTGGAGTAACTTAATGTGAAAAGCAAGCTATCTAAGCATGACAAAGCATAGACTATAGTGAATTCTGTTTGTGCCCTGCCCAAATCCACTTTATAAGCTGATGCATCTACACTCCAGCTGCTGTGAGCGTTGGATAACAATTCCAGATGCCACCTTCTCTAGAGAATTGTCCTTGGCCAAAATAAGAGCCACCTCACCTATGAGGCTATGAGGCTATGCTGCCCTCCTATGCCTGCAGACCTCATCCAATGGCATGTGGGTACAAAAAGCTGGCTTTCTTGGTTAACACTTGCTGGTGAATTTTGTGGGATCAGCTGCGGTTCATTCTTGTTTCCTTGTCTTCCTGGCCAATCCTACTTCCTTCACTCCCCTTCTCCAGAGAGCACTCCCCTAATAAATCACTTGAACAAGAATCCTTGTCTCAGGCTCCATTTCTGGAGAACCTGACCCAAGACAGTGTCTGGCCTAACTGGATAAGTGAGATTGATGAGAACAATGTGGATACTTTGGATTTCCCTGGTCAGCCTCCACTCTCCCCTTCTTCTAGTGTGCCATGTTGTAGAAAGGCTGGCAAACTGAAAATGACATGACCCAAGACTTTCTGGGAACCACAGTTCTGGATGCAAATTAGATTCTGCCAGTTAAATATATTTACCAAGATGTGGAAAGTGGAACCAAAGCAGAGGCCATATTTCTACCCACTTTGGGATGTTTTTCTGATGGTAAGCAAGATTACAGAGGGGTGAGGATTTTCTGCAGTGGTGACTGAGCTTCCAGTTACCAGCTTTGATGGTCTAAGAGGCATTGACGGCTGTGGCAGCAGAGGTTTGCTGATGCTGGCTTCCAAACCTCTGTATTGCAGCAGCTGATGCAGTCTTCTTGAACGCGGGACTTCCAGTGGCAACCTCAGAGCTCTCTTCTCAGGTGGGTCCTGTAAGAATGTGGGAGTCAGTCTGAAGTTCAGCCTACAGCACTCTCCTTTATCCATGGCAAGATTTCGTAGGTCCCAATTCTCTGTAATAAATACCTTTCTGCTTTAAAAATGTACAGCAGTCTTCGTATCCTGCCTTGAACCCTGGCTGATTCAAAGGAAGATTCTTTAGCTGCAAGAACCCCACTAAAGGAACCCAATTAAGGAGAAAGAATGATATAAAGACACAGAAGAATCTCACAGGCCCATTTGTTAGCAAAATAACTGAGCCTCTTGGGAACTAGAAAACTCTTTGTTTTCTAATTACTTATCCACTTGCCTATGGCCTCCATCTGAGAGGTCTTAGCCTTTTCGTCTATCTCACCTTTCAGTTCTTTTACTCACAGTTAACCAACAAAGTCTCCGTGACCAAATTCCAAATTCCCAGAAAATCTGGGACACGAACCTTGTTTCAATAGCTGTGGCCAGAGAGTTGGGGCCACATGGTCTAGTGCTCCTCCTTCCAAGCAGAGGGCAGGTTCCCTGACAGGAAATGATGGACATCTTTAGAACAGGGGTCTAGAAGATGGGGTCCTCCATTGCCCTGGGCTCATGCTTCTTTCTGGAGGAATTTCTGACAGAGTAAACTCGAAGCTGTCGTTGTAGTGGGTGTATTAGTTTTCTCGAACAGCCGTAATAAGTACCACAGACCGAGTGACTTAAACACAGAAATTTATTTCTCACAGTTCTGGAAGCTGGAAGTCCCAGATCAAGCTATTGGCAGGTCTGGTTTCTTCTGAAGCCTCTCTCATAGGCTTGCAGATGGCTGCCTTCTCGCTGTGCCTGTAAACGGCCTTTCCTCCGTGCACCTGCATCCCTGGTGTCTCTGTGTGTCCAAATTTCCTCTTTTTGTAAGGAAACCCGTCAGATTGGATTAGGACCCACCCTAATGGCCTCATTTTAACTTAACACTTTAGAGGCCCTATCTCCAAATTAAGACACATTCTGAGACACTGGAGGCTAGGGTTTCAAAAATATGAATTTGGGAGAGGGGACACAATTCAGCCCATAACAGGGGATATCCTTGAAGTTGGTTTTTATGCGCAGAAAAAGACTATACAGAAGTTTCTCTTTAAAAATGAAGTACTGACACATGCTATAGCATGGATGACCCTTGAAAACAGTAAGCAAGGCAAGAGAAGCCAGGCACAAAAGGACAAATATTGTATGATTCCATTTACACGAAACATCCAGAATAAGCAAATTCGTAGAGCCAGAAAGTGTATTAGTGAATACCAGGAGCTGGGGTTGGGGTGGGAAGGAATGGGGTCACTGCTGATGGCTGTGAGGTTCCTTTCTGGGGTGATGGAAATGTTTCAAAATGAGACTGTGGTGATGGCTGCACAACTCTGCAAATATACTAAAAACCACTGAATGGGTAGACCAAAAAACACTTTAAATGGGTGAATTTTATGGTATGTGACTTACAGCTCAATAAAGCTGTTTTAACTTGTCCATCTACCCCTACTACACTGGTAGCTCATCGATGCTAAAGACTGCATCTGTTTATTACCGAGGCGCTCAGCATAACGGTGGGGATAGAGGAGCTCCTCAAAGTTGCAAAGGCAGGAATGAATGAATGAATGAATGCACCAACGAATGAAAAATAACAGCAGCGAGCACTGTGCAATGATTAGGTCTCCGGATGCTAGTGGTGTCAGGAAAGGAGCCTACGCCCGGCTGGGCAGAGTCCTAGTCAAGGGCTTAACTCACGATGAGGTGAGTTTGGTACGCGTCACATCTCAGAAATAAAACAGGAGGCGTGAATGTGTGTGTGTGTGTGGTGGCGGGTGGGGGGCTGGGGGGGCGCAAATGCATTCCTAGCGGGAAAGTGAAGGAACACAAATACAAGCACTTTAGACTCAATTAGGGTTTGTAATTTCCAGGTCCCAAAGAGCGAGAAGGGAAGGAGCCTGGCTGGTTGGCCACGTGATACGGGGCAGTAAAGAGACAGGGACAGACTGTTGGGTGGCACTCTGAGGCCAGGTTCGGCCAACAAGCGACACCAGAGCGCAGAGCAGGTGCTGGTCCTTCCCAAGAGCGGAAAGCAGGCTGTGTCCCTGGGACTTGGCACTCGAGAAGGAGGCTTGTGACGATCAGCCCTGGGCGCGAGCGCTGAGGAGGCGGAACGCAGAACGCTGGCATCCTGGATCCAGCCGGACGCTGTTTCCAGTCGCACCGGCGAGCGCCCGGCAGGCAGTGGAGCGTCTCCACTCGCCCGAGGGGGCGGCCTGGCCGTGGGGAAAGCGGGGCCGGGGCCTGCCGTTCCTCCTCCATAGCCTCTCTTCCAGCTGGACAATCCCGGGCTGCAGCACCAGCTTCCGGCTTCTTCACCAGACGATTAGAAGGCGCAGCGGTGCCCGGAGGAGTCCAGGCAAGCCCCTCCCGCCTGCCGGTCGCAGCCGCTAGGACTCGAGAGGACAGCCGCGCCGCAGACTCTTCCCGCGGAGGGAGGACGGCCCCGTTCCCGGCGAGGTGAGCTCCGGGGAGAGCTCCGGGCCTCGCCACCACTTCCGGGAGACGCCGGGAAAGCGGGCCATCCTGGAGGAGGGTGGGGGGCGGGGCCCCGCATCTCTTCTCCGATTGGTTACCTGCGCTCCTAACGCGCTCCGCTAACTGCTGATTGGTTCCGCTGTACCGTCTGTCACCTGCTTCCCTGTGGGAATCTAGGTCGTTAAGGGAAGCGTTACTTCAGGCTCGGTTGGGAAGAGGTTGGTTGGGCCCCAGAGCCCAGTTTGTTTATTGTAGTGTGGGCCCTACCCCGGCGCGAGCTTCTGTCGCAACGGCCAGGAAAGGGACCAGTAGCGGGTGGGAGGGCGGGGGTGGCCAGAAAGTGAAGGTCTAGAAGTAACCCCGAGACACCTGGCCCTGACACATGCGAATGGGAACGGGACAGGAAGGCAGGCCTGGAGAGAGGAGTTGTGATCTGAGGAGCAGTGACAGTGTCGGGGGAGAGGCCTAGTTTCTGTTGTGGGAGCAAAGGGCCTTGCGGGAGATTTTCATGACCTAATTGTTTGGGGATCTAATTTTCTAGCTGAGTGTCTAAGAAAATCCACTGGAGATTTTGCTGTGACTTTGCAGCAGAGCTGGGAGACTGGTAGCGTTCCTAGCTTTCAGAGAGGCAACCTAATGAATAATTCAACTCTTTTATTGCTTCAGATGGGCGGCTCTCAAAAAAAACACAAGCAATTGAAGGATGGATACCATTGCATATATTAAAAGCATGTTGAAAGGAAAATAAGGTATTCACTTTGATTTAATTGTGGTTAGCTGTATAAGAAAATTACATTTGAGGAGAAGCTCTTAAAGTTTTGGATAATACTAGGGTAGCCTGATTTTATGATAGGTTTCAAATTTTTAAATTATTTAATACAAAAGTCATACTACTGCTGTATCTATGTAATATGCCTTTTGCTAATGATGGTCTACTGATTATTCTGAAAATGAAAAGAAATCTTGAGTTTTTAATAATGTTAATTCACATTTGATTGGATAGTGTAACTAGATCTTTCCTTTAAAAAGGACATAATAATCACTGTAAAAAAAATCCTTGAATTTGTAATTTAATGTTAGAATACACGTGAAATTGGATAGTTGCTTCCTCATATAATAGTTTAGACTTGCAGGCAAATTTAACTTTATATTTAAAGTAGTTTGCTTACTAAACACTGAGTCAGAGTTGCAGCAGTTGCTTCACTGGCAACTTAGTCATTTGATCCTCCAGCCTCTGTTAAGTCATGCGCTATATTACACTTACCCTTTAGTGACATACCAGAAATTGTCAAAGAATAGTTTATTTCATTCACAGAACACCCAAATTAACTCCTAAAGTTAGGCATGGGTCCTACCCTGGAAAATTCTGGCCTAGATTGGGGCTGAGATCTGGGGCATCTGTAGTTTTAAAAATTTCCTCAAGTGATTTCGATGTGTATTCCCAGTCAAGAACTGTTTAACAACTTACTAAATAGATGTGTTTAGGAAATTCTAAAATATTTATAAAATAATTTTCTCCCTTGGTTTCTTTATAGTTTAAAAGTAAGCTTTTCAAGAATGACATTTAAATATAATCCAAAACTAATTTTATTTTGGGAAGAATATCCTTGCTGGAAATAAATGTAAAAGATACCCTCCCAATAGCCTTTTACTTATTAATTAAAGAACATGCACAATTTAAGCTTAAAATTTGTATGCTAACATGAGGTACCCAGGCTTTGAAATATCAATGAGAGCTCTTAGACCAACGTTACCAGAGTCCAAGAGGTAAAAAATGAGATAAGCACTTTGGTATTCAGGTATGAGAAATGTGTGGTGAAACCAAATCCAGTCTGACTTCCACAATGGCTTTAGGCAAAGAAGTAGGTCCAGTTGTGTTCTATCTCCTCGAAGCTGTTTTTCATCTTATATGTGAGTTCTTCACTACAAGATTTGGCATAGGAAGTATTTGAGTAGGGGACAAAATTTAAAAATGAAAATAAAAAAAACTCTAAGTTAAAAACATGAAGCCATGTGTAGTCCGTGACTCACACCTTGACTTTTGTATATACTGTTTGAACAGAACAGGAATCTCACTATGAATCAGTCTAGATCTACACCAGATGATGGTGGTGAAGAAACCACATCTCAAGGCCATGATCATCGTGAGAATGAGAGAAGATGGCAGCAAGAGCGTCTGCACAGAGAAGAAGCCTATTATCAGTTTATTAATGAACTCAGTGATGAAGATTATCGGCTAATGAGAGACCATAATCTTTTAGGCACCCCAGGTAAGAGATGGGTAAAAGAGGAGACATCTTTTTCGTCATTATAAGGAGGAATTTCAAAATAAGGAGAGTTTTTTCCCCTTCTCCCTTCTCCCAAAATATAATGCACTGTTTTTGTGAATGTAAGAACTTTTTAACATAATAAAATAGAAAATCACTCGCTTATATTTTATAAATAGGTCAGAATATACAACATAGAGCACTGTTATAGAAATGCCAATATACATAAAAGTCAATATACATAAAAGTGTCAAATATATACATAGATGGTCCTATTTCTTTTAAATGTTTGTACAAATAAAATATTATTATTTAGGGGCCAGCCTGGTGGCGAAGCAGTTAAGTTTGCACATTCTGCTTCTCGGTGGCCTGGGGTTCACCATTTGGATCCCAGGTGTGGACATGGCACCACTTGGCAAAAAGCCATGCTATGGTAGGCGCCCCACATATAAAGAAGAGGAAGATGGGCATGGATGTTAGCTCAGGGCCAGTCTTCCTCAGCAAAAAGAGGAGGATTGGTGGCAGTTGTTGGTTCGGGGCTAATCTTGCTCAAAAAAAGAAAAAAGAACATTATTATTTAAAACCCAATTCTAACTCATTTGAGGTGTTACAATTTATTTCTTTAGCTGAATTAACACTCAAAAAGTCCAATGTGCTCTATAAAGTTTTTGCAAATTCATTTCACAAATGAACTAATTGAACTTGTATATGTGCATATTATATATTTGTATATTGCATATTTGCATACTGTATATTGATGACCCATGTAATGATCTATTGAGATAAAATTCAAATCTTTATTTACCTGAAGTTTTCTCTAGAAATATTCCCTTCTTAATTTCTTTTTAACTCTGACAAAAATCCACAAAATTATACCTTATAGGTTCCTAAGTATATCAACTGAGAGTACTTTATTAGTTTATTCAAATTACATCTTATTTTAATTTTAACAAAACTTTAATAAATGAAGCAATCAAAATGATATGTATTTGCATTAATTAAATATATTTAACTGTCTTCAATTTACAGAACATCAAAACAATAGAATATCTTCTACAGATTGCTAAAGATTAGTCTTACCCTTCATGAGTTCTCATACAACTTAGTAATTTAAAATTTTTAATTTGAGTGAGCAATTTTTCATTGTTTTAGGAGAAATAACATCAGAAGAACTACAACAGCGGTTAGATGGAATCAAGGAACAACTAGCCTCCCAGCCTGACTTGAGTCATGGGACAAATACCAGAGGTACTGTGGACTCCTTTCCACAAGGAACAGGTTTGATTGGAGCAATTGCGGAAATGAACTTAATGGATCTTGTACAATATGTTTGTTTTTAATGTTTTCCAGTTTTAATGTGATGCTCATTCAGATGGTATTTGCATATTATATGCAAAACAGTATAGTTAGGTAATATAGGACAGGGGTTGAATACAAAGATGTCTTACACACAAATTGCCTTCAGGGAGCTCATATATATGAAATGGTATACAATTAAGTTAATTACGAGCTTAATTCTTCTTAATCTTAGAATGTACACACTACTTTTTTAGATTTTTTAGATTGTTTTTTTTTCCTTTTTCTCCCCAAAGCTCCCCAGTACATAGTTGTATATTCTTTGTTGTGGGTCCTTCTAGTTGTGGCATGTGGGATGCTGCCTCAGCATGCTTTGATGAGCAGTGCCATGTCTGCGCCCAGGATTCAAACCAACGAAACAGTGGGCTGCCTGCAGCAGAGCACATGAACTTAACCACTCAGCCACGGGCCCAGCCCCTACACACTACTTTTTAAAAAGTAATGTAAGGGCCGGCCCAGTGGTGCAGCAGTTAAGTTTGCACATTCTGCTTTGGCAGCCCAGGGTTCTCTGGTTCAGATCCCGGGTGCAGACCTATGTACCACTTGTCAAGCCATGCTGTGGCAGGCATCCCACATATAAAGTACAGGAAGATGGGCACAGATGTTAACTGATCTGTGATGTTAACTCAGGGCCAGTCTTCTTCAGCAAAAAGAGGAGGATTGGCGGCAGATGTTAGCTCAGGGATAATCTTCCTCAAAAAAAAAGAAAGGAAATAAATAAATAAATAAATAAATAAAAAGTAATGTAACTAAAGTTTTAAAAATTTATACAGGGGCTGGCCCCGTGGCCGAGTGGTTAAGTTTGTGTGCTTTGCTTCAGCGGCCCAGGGTTTTGCAGGTTTGAATCCCGGGTGCAGACATGGCACCCCCCATCAAGCCATGCTGGGGCGGCATCCCACATGCCGCAACTAGAGGGACCCACAACTAAAAATAGACAACTATGTACTGGGGGCCTTTGGAGAGAAAAAGGAAAACTAAAATCTTTAATAAAAATTTCTACAGAGCAATACAGAGAGACTGAGTCAGGAAACCTGTTTTTGTTGCCTTGCTTTGTTGTTTTTGTGTTTGTTTTGTCATGTTATTGAACAAACACTAAGTCGTAATATAAGAAGTTCTTATAAAAAACAAAGTGCTCGTAAAAAGGAAATTCAAACTAAACAAATATATACAGTTAAAAGTAAAGCCAACTTTAATGTTCTTCTCACCACTTCCATTTCTTTCCCCAGAGGTACTCATTATTAGTAGTTTCATATATTATATCAAGATTGTCGTATTAATTAGGGCGAAGACTATTAAAAACCCCCAAATGCAATGGCTCAATAAGATAGAAGTTTATTTCTCTTTCATGTTAACTCTCCAGGGAAGATAGGCAACTTGGCTCCATACATCCTCCTGGGACCCACCCAGCCAGCAGAGTTGTTCTACAACTGTGCTGTCCAGTGAGTAGCTACTAGCCACATGTGACTATTTAAATTTAAATTAAATAAAATGTAAAATTCAGTTCCTCAGTCATTTAGCTACATTCAAGTGCTTAAGAGTCACATGTGGCTAGTGGCTTCTGTATTGTATAGCACAGATATAGAACATCTCCACTGTTGCAGAAAGTTTTACCGGACACTGCTGTACCAGGGGATTGTTTGCATGATCAAGCTAAGTCACAACCACATCTAGGTTGTGGCAGGTCCAGGTTCCAGAAGGAGGTCCAGGCTCTAGCCTAAAAGTGAGATATATCACTTCCGCTCCTATTCCATTGATGAGAACTTAGTCACATGGCCACACCTACCTGCCTGGCAGTCAACATGACTGTTACAATGCATTTACAGTGGAAGAAGCATAGGATAGATTTTGTTAGATAACTAGTGAACTCTTTCACACACATTGTCGCTACATTCTAGCAATTAAAGAAGGAAGTAGCATTTAGGATGATCAATGTTTACTTGCCTTTTACTCATATCTCTTTTTAAATTGAAATGCAAATTGGATATTAACCATTTTTCTTGTTTATATTTAGATATGTAAGTTGTACTATATTGGTACAGCTAGTAATACTGGTCCTTTGAATATGTTTTAATGGAAAATACTCATCACATGTAAGCTAGTTTATATCTTTAGAATAAGGCTGAGGTTGCTGCTTATTTTGTTGACACCAGCAGCTGATTAACAGCTTTAACGTCAACATTTTAAAAAGTTTTTTATGAGAGATTGCAGTAATGAGATGAAATCAAAGTAATCTCATTTAATAGCTGTTTTTGAGTAGAACAGACTTTAAGGCTAAAGTCTGTATAGGTAATCTGCATTAGAATGCTTTTCATTGAATTTTGCACTTTATATAATGCACTGGTTAAAAATGGAAAACTGTGCTTCCCACAGTAGCAGTATCGTAGTCAAAGAAGTTTATTGGGGGCACATGTATTTTTAAATTGATTCATTCAACAAAATTAATTGAGAGTCTGATTTGCACCAGCTACTGTTGTAGAGGTTGGGGATTTAACAGTGAATAAAATAATATAAAATTCTTTGTCTTCATGGAGCTTATGTTCTAAATGAACAGAATATGTATTATATATAGTGGCTAACATTTATTGAATGCTTCCTAAATGCCAGGTATTGTATTAATCATTTTATATACAGTATCTTATTTTATCCTCATGATAACCCTATGACATTTATACTATTATTATCTCCAACTTACAGATAAGGATATAGCCATAAAGAACTTAAGTAACATCTCTAAAGTTTCCCAGCTTTGCATAAAGTCATAATGTGGTTCTAACATTGTATTCAGAAACCCTGACTTCTTGAGATGTACATTTTTGGCAGTTCCTGAGAAACAGGATAAAATTCCTAAAAGGTTACAGAAATACCTCGTTGCAAAAATGTTGCTTGAGTTACCTTTACCAGAAGGATTCCACAAATTCAAGATGAATTATATAAGTTTTGCTACTGTATTTTATTGATATTGGCATATGAATAAAACAATTTACAAGTATAATTTTGGTATTGGATATATTTCTCATTTGTCTTAATATTTTGCCAAAAACAGGCGTAGAGAAAGCAAGAGTGAGTATTTCTTCACAGCTTTGTATAAATAGTATTTAAAGTTTTATAATACATAAGTATGTATTACAATATGCTTATAGTATATACCTTTCTTTTAGAAAGTTCAGTTTTTGCCATTTTCGTTCATTAAAATGCACAGATTTAAATATAAGTTAATTTAATAAAAACTTTGTTTATCTTACGAACTTTCAATAAAACTCTAAGGATAGTTTTAGGAATTGATCTTAAGTTGATTTGGTTTGCTTTCCAGACTCAGAAGTCCCCAGAGAAAGTTCACATGAAGATTCTCTGCTAGAATGGTTGAACACCTTTCGTCGCACAGGAAATACAACTCGAAGTGGACAAAATGGGAACCAAACTTGGAGGGCTGTGAGTCGAACAAACCCAAACAGTGGAGAGTTTCGGTTTAGTCTGGAAATCCACATAAATCATGAGAATAGAGGATTTGAAATTCATGGTGAAGATTATACGAGCATTCCACTTTCAGATATTAGCAGGGAACATTCTACAAATGGGCAGCAAAGGTCTACCAGTCCTGTGGCTAGGCGAACAAGAAGCCAAACCTCAGTGAATTTCAATGGTAGTAGTTCCAGCGTTCCAAGGACTAGGGTTGGTTCAAGGGGGCAGAATTCAGTAGAAGGGTCTTTCTCAACACTGGGAAGATTAAGAAGTGGAATCGGGGGAGCAGTTGGCATTCCTAGAACTAGTGCTCTACGCACAAACCAGTCAAGTGGTAGTGAACTCAGGCAAAGGGAGGGGCAGCGATTTGGAGCAGCACATGTTTGGGAGAATGGGGCTAGAACTAATGTTACAGTGAGGAATACAAACCAAAGATTAGAGCCAATAAGATTACGATCTACTTTCAATAGTCGAAGCCGTTCACCAATTCAGAGACAGAGTGGCACTGTTTATCATAATTCACAAAGGGAAAGTAGGCCTTTACAGCAAACCATTAGAAGGTCTGTTAGGAGGAGAGGTATAACTCGTGTCTATTTAGAACACGATAGAGAACGCAGAGGTACTGCATATACTCCATTCTCTAACTCAAGACTTGTGTCCAGAATAACAGTAGAAGAAGGAGAAGAAGCCAGCAGATCCTCAACTGCTGTACGACGACAGCCAACAATCACACTAGACCTTCAAGTGAGAAGGATTCGTCCTGGAGAAAACAGAGATCGGGATAGTATTGCAAATAGAACTCGATCTAGAGTAGGGCTAGCAGAAAATACAGTCACAATCGAAAGCAACAGTGGGGGATTTCGCCGAACTATTTCTCGTTTAGAGCGGTCAGGTATTCGAACCTATGTTAGTACCATAACAGTTCCTCTTCGTAGGATTTCTGAGAATGAGCTTGTTGAACCATCATCAGTGGCTCTTCGGTCAATTTTAAGGCAGATCATGACTGGATTTGGAGAATTGAGTTCTCTCATGGAGGTCGAATCCGAGTCAGAGAATCAGAGAAATGGCCAGCATTTACCTGAGATGCACTCAGAACTGAGTAACATAGGTGCAGTTAATGACATCAGCCAGCACGATGAAGGTTCCTCTCAAGACAGGCAGGCCCAAGAAGACAGCACTGAAATGCATGGTGAACATGAGACCACCCAGCCTCATACCCAAAATAATGATAATAGAGGTGGCAGGCAGTTGCGAAATTCAAATAACTTAGTTGAAACTGGAACATTACCTATTCTTCGCCTTGCTCACTTCTTTTTACTAAATGAAGGTGATGATGATGATCGAATACGTGGTTTAACCAAAGAGCAGATTGACAATCTTTCCACCCGTAACTATGAGCATAACAGTATTGATAGTGAACTAGGTAAAATCTGTAGCGTTTGTATCAGTGACTATGTAACTGGAAACAAGCTCAGGCAATTACCTTGCATGCATGAATTTCACATCCATTGTATTGACCGGTGGCTCTCAGAGAACTGCACTTGTCCCATCTGTCGGCAGCCTGTTTTAGGGGCCAGTATAGCAAACACTGGCTGAAGTGGTGGATCTATTCAAATATTGCATTGTAGTAGAGCTGAGTATTTAAACATTCTTTTGTTGAGTTATCTGTGATGAACTAACCAGGATGAAAAGTAACAGATTATTATAGTTTGAACTATTTTTTGTGTGCTTTTTTTAACTTGTTAAAAAGAGAAAATTTATATAAAATTTAAAAAGCAAATGTTAAATTATCCAAAAGTACAGAATAGTTAATATTGCTAGAACCAAATAACCTTTAAGATGTTTTTATTTTGGTAATTTTGTCATGCTAAGCACTTTTGTATTTGCACAATTCAGTAGGTTAAAAATCAATCTTCTTTTTCTTAATAGTACAACAGACTTGACTTGGACTTTCAAGTTGCATAGGCTTGGTACTATGTCCAGACATTGGTGTCTAAATAAGCCTTTCACTAACTTTTTATTCTAAGGACAGTATCTTTTCATGAAAGAGTGTTTGGCTGAATGTTTGCTAAATGTATTTAAGTTACTTGAAATGTTAAATTTAATATGCAGCATACCATATATGTATATATAGATATATAATTTTAAGGTTAAAATATTCAGTCTAAAAACTACCAGTTTGGTTCTTATTTAAGCTTTTGGGCTATTACTGCATATGGCACAATGTTTAATATTTACAGGATCATCTCTGGGAGGAAGTGGATTAAGATATTTAAAAATAGAGATAATTTACTGAAGCGTCTCTGACAATCTTATTAGACAGCAAGCAATATATAATACTGAACACGTATTTCTTTATTCAGAAATGGAACATGAACATTTTAGAACATATAGTTTATTTAACTTGAGTTCAGCCTTTTTGTGACTTTTTGAAAGTACTAACAATTCTTTGGATTATATTAAGTAAGGTATACAATATGCATGGTCTCTCAAATTTAGTTCTAAAATCTAAAAAAGTCTATAAAGAATCAAATGCATAGATAATATGTTAAGTTTACTTGGAGGCAAAAACTCCAAATAAAACAAATCAAAAAACCCTTAAGAGAATGTAGAATTTATATAAACACAAAGTATGCATTAAAGATCTATTTCTAACAATAAATATTAAAACAAAGCTGTATGTGAACTATTCTTTTATATTGGTCCACTGTGGTTCATTCACTCAAAAAAATATATTTTGTACCTACTAGGTATCAGGCAGTGGTGCTGGTGTCAAGGATTCAGCAGAGGACAAACAGACAAAGTCCCTATCTTCATGGGAGAGACATACTCACTCTTAGAAATTGAAATCAATTGATAAAATAAATTACTGTTCTGACTTTCATGTTTGCATATGAATATATGGCAGTTTTTCTATGGTGATACTGTTTTGAGGAAAATCACAAGAACCAATACATCAGGGTCAGATTCTGTGAGATTTAGATGTATCTCAAGATTTAGTTTTTTTCTGATTAGTGATCATACTCAATTCATTAGCTCAGATGCATGCGCAGGAATTGTTAGGGAGTGCATTTAACACCTGGAGTGAAAGGTTTTAGTAAAGGTCATGACTTTGTTTGGAGGAAATGGTTTATGTAGGTCAGTTATGGGACATAGGACTGGGAAGTTTGATTTGAAGGCTTTAAATACCAGACTAAGGAATTTTTACTTGATCTTACAGACTTTAGATGCCTCTTAATGAATTTTAGTGGTGAATGGTAGGATCATTTTTCATATTTCAGGAAGATTGGTGTGGTACAGTGTTCAGAACACAGTGGAATAGAGAGAGGAAGAAAAAACCCAATAAACTACTGTGATCATTTTTATTATCAGTCATCATCATCAGTTATTATCTAACCTAGGGTGATGGCAGTGAAACTGGAAAGAAAGGGAAGGGTATAAACATGTAGGGGGAAAAAAGACATTATTTGGTTTCTAGTTCAGTATGAAGAGGTGGGAGAGTCACCCATTCACTGATGGAGAATCGCCTGAGTGGCAGAGGGAGCACTGTTAGACGTTACATGCTATGCCAGTTTAGACATTTATCTTAAACATAGCCATATCGTATGTCTCATTTATTTCAGTGTTACCCTTTGTCCCCAATATGACAAGAGACTAAATCCAGCATGTATTGCTCATGTGGAATATTCCTCAGGAAGTTCTACCTCTCCTGGTCTCATCAGTTAGGAAAATAAACAGAAGAACAAAGAAAGGGGGAAATGAAAAAAAGGATAAAGAAAAAAATAAAAGCACAGTGATTCTTTGTTTGACTTAGTCCTTTGCAAGACATGGTGGGACCAGCATGTGAGGAGATCCCAAACAGTCATTGGAAATAGAACTAGATTGTATGCTATCTGGAAAATTCCCTGAAAGCAGCAGGAAAGCTTAATGAATTTTGTAAGTTGGTATCCTAGTTGGGAGCAAAGAAGTGTTTTCTTTAATATTTTCATTCATTTCCCAGTAAACAAGGCTGATGACAAATACACAGGCTCATTATATATTTATACCTTCTGTTTAGCAATGATTGTACCCTTTGTGGTTCCGATATAGAAAGGAACAAATAGTTTAAAATTCTTCATTTGAATATTATGTTTGATGTCATGTCCTTGGAGCTTGTTCTTTATAGTGCGGCTGTCAGCTTCCCACCTGCTTTCCCACATATTACATCCTTTTACCTTGTTTCCTTGTATCCAGATTTTTATAGTTTCAACTAGCATTGGTATGACCCATACTTGATTATCTTTTATTCACTCTTATTTTCCTTTCAATATTTAACATGAATTTATAATTTAAACCTCCCAAGATCTCCTTGAAGTATTATTGCTACTTAACATAGTAAGTGGCAGAGTTTAGAGAGTCGATCACAGGACCATTTGCCTCCAAAGCTTGTGTTCTTTCTACAAAACTGCATTCTGGAGAAGCAGAAATGCCTTGGGAAGTTTTCAGTCTAACTTACTCCTTCCTAAAGTTATTTTTCTAACCTTGTAACTTTGTTATATCATGTCTTTGTGATTACCTTAATTTCCACATTCAAATACATCCTTTCTGTTTCACAAATGAAGAGAAAAAGCTCTGCTCCTGAAAGATATCAAACAGTCTATACTGTAAGGATGAATCCAGAAAAGAGATGAAGGAGGATCAGAGTTAATAAATTGTTAAGGATCAGAGTTAATAAACTGAGTCTGAGGCAGTTTCGTGAATATTACCCTCAGGCAGGAATTTACAATGAACTTCTAATCTTCCTGCATCTCTTCATTTGAATAATTTCTGGCCACAGGAAGAAGAAATTGTGTAGAAATAGTATTCCATGAAAAGGGGGTAATTACTCCTTTTGCAGTGGGGCCAGGCTCATTTGCGGTCTCTCCCTCAAAAGTGTGCCTGACAGTGGAAATCAGAGAGCTGGGATATCTGTTAAGATGGATACAGGAGATAATTTCCCAGGAAGCCAGAGCCATCTAACTTGGAGAAGGCCAAAGGTCCCATGTTCCAAAGGATGTGATTAGGAGTGTCCGTGGTGATCATTTCCTCAATCTCTAGAGACAGGTTGTGAGTTCTTTTCAGTGACTGTGATTGTATTAGGCCCAGAATATATCTGCTCTTAGGATAACTGAGGATCCATACTTACTTTCAGCAAGTTTTTTTTTGTTTTATTTTGATCACTAAATCTCTGAAGACTCTGACCCCTGTACTTTACTTTTATTTCCTCTTTTTTTTTTTTTTTTAATAATCAGATTTCTTCTGGAAAATAGAAAACACTTTCAGATGTACTTTCACTCTATTGTATTAATGTCTCATTTCAAGATGGAGTTACCTCTTGGCTGCCCAGTATATATGCAGCCCTCCTTCTCACACATTTAATTGCAACACAAAAATGCTCCTACTTAACCATAATCTAATATCTTCTGTGCAATTCCAAACACGTTCACATTCTCCCCAATGAGAATCCAAATTCACATATAGCTTCTGTATTGTGAAGTGACACAATTTAGCCACTCTTTTGAGTTCAAGTTCCCTGGATGGTGTCCATTCCTCCATTAGCTTGGATTTGATCAGGTTTTATTGCAATCCCTCACCATCCAGCGTATGGGATAAATGATAAATGTAGTTTCTATCTACCTAATAGAATGAAGTGGAATAAAGATCAAACTAAAAAGTGTCTTTGATTCCATTGATTACTGGTACAGAATACACCATATCTTGCTGAGCAAGCTTAGTAAGATGAATGATAGAAACAGTCTCATGAGCATCTCTTTGTTGACTCACTTATCTGGGTGTAGAGTAAGTTTTTTGGTCAGCCAGTTTGGCTGGCCCAGATCCTGAGTTAGGGCCCCCTTCAGAAAAGCCCTGAGGGAAGATTTCCTATTGGTGGAGCTGGGCAGGATGGAAGGTTTGAGGGAATGCTAGTGAACAGCTTTGATCTTAGCACTTCGATGTGACTGCTTGGTTCAGGGACTGCCAGAATGTTGACCAATCATGTGTCTCTGTGTAACAGGCTAGGGGCTTCTTTGAAAATACAGCTTCCTTAAAACTTTAATTAGCTCCTTAACAATTTCATTTGGGGTCTTGTATCCAATGCTAGAAATCTTGTATTGTTCTTGATTTGCTAGAGGGACTAGCCATGTCCCTTACAACACCTTTAGCATTTTGTTAGGAGGATCCTTCTATTGCTCTAATTTTTAGCTAAATAGATTTTGCTTCTGCCATAGTTAGGGGTCTTTCTTTAATCTTCCCTTGAGTGTCACCCTTGTCCCTTTGCTGCATTTCAGACCAGTGTACTTTACAATACAAAGGAGATATCTTCATTTTTGTCTGCAGGATGAGGCAGAGTGACCATTCCACTCCAGCCAGTTGGGGTCAGGTCACATGCTTGTCCACTGCAACCATGTAGATTGGGAGGGGTTCAATTATATCTTTATTCCCAGCACTGAATTACCTGGTGTTCCTGATAACTCCCTGTGTTGGAGGTCCCCAAGACCACCCCCAGGTTAGTGGTTGGCTAGGACTCACAGGACTCAGCATATAAGCTGTGCTCGTAGCAAAGATTTATTATAGGGAAAGGAGACAAAGCACAATCCACACAGGGAAAAGGCACATGGGACGAAGTCTGGAGGAAGCCAGGCAAGCTTCCAAGAGTCCTGTCCCAGTGGAGTCACACAAGGCACACTTAATTGCTCCAGCATTGAATGTGACAACATGGGAGAAGTGTTGTCTACCAGAGCAGCTCATTACAGACTCAGTGCCCAAGGTTTTAACTGGGGGCTGCTCACGTAGGCATCCCCTGCCTAGCTCATACCAAAATTCCAGACTCCCAGAAGGAAAGGAGATGTTCAGTATAAACCATATTATTTGCACAAACAATTGAGGCACACTGAGACATTCTTTTAAGTTAGAGAATGATAGGAACACTCCCCAAATCAAGTTCCCAGAAACCAGCCAAGGGTTAACCTTGAATTAAGGCCTTTCAGAGGACCCTGAGGACTTCTATGCGAATTCTTTCTCTCACACCCACATCTCCATTTCCAGCTCAGAACATTCTCCTAAATTCTAGGGCCAGATTTGTGATTGCCTTGGTTAATGTCTATTAGGCTGTCCCTTTGGAACCTCAGGGTCAACATATCCAGAACCGAAGTAATCATCTTCCCAAAAACCATTCTTCATCCTCTTTTTCGGAGCTCAGTCAATGCCCCTACCATTCATCAGTCAAGGCAGAAAAGTATGATCTCTTTCCCCTTTGTGGAGGTCAGGTGGGACTGGCTAGGATGGTTCCAAAGGGTTAGAATGGGAGCAGGAGTACCTCATACTCACAGCTGAGGGTGCAAAGAGCAAAGGTCAAGTACAAAACTGTGACCAACAAACTGATAAGCCTCAGAGGGAGAGAATTTGGTTTAAATAGGGTGTCAGCACAGGAGGGTTTGGAGATGAGATCAAAAGGTCAAAAGAAATTACTCCAATCTGGTGAACAGGAGTGTGATCAGGAAAAATACCACCCACAGTGGCCGTTTCCCATGGGTTGGTTGATTGGTTTGATTTGGTGTATGTTTGACGGGTAGTCAAGCACTAATTAAAGGGCCAAGAAGGGAATCAATAAGAACCTGGACTCCTGCCTCTTTCCTCATATCCAGTCAACCAACCTGCATCCTTTGGAATCCTCATCATTTTCATTCTCATCATTTTTCACATAGATTCTTGCCATCGTCTCTTATGTGGTCTCATATCCTCCTTCCAATCACTCAAGTGCAATCTTTCTACAAGGCACATTTGGACAGGTCACTCCTCAGCTGTCCTCATTACTTCCTCACTGTTGTTAGAATAATATATAAGAGTCTTTGTATTTTGGCCTCTGCCTACTTTTTCCAACCTCATTTTCCACCATTTCAGGTCCCTCACCTTGCCCTTCACACTTCTAAGGTTTTGCCCATGTTGTTCTGTCTTCCTAGGATGGCCTTTCCCCTCTTGCCATTCTGGTTAATTCCTGCTCATCCTTTAACTCTCACCTCAAGTGTCACATCTGCAAATCCTCATCTTGCCTTCCTCTCCAGAGCTGACTTCTCCATTAAGCACAGCAGGCACAATGCCTAGGACCCATGATACTTTTAGGGGCCCATGAAAATGTTCTAATTTCTTTTAAATCAGCAAAAAAGGAAAAAGAACCCAACTTGAATTATATTTATCTTTATACCAACACAGTAGTAGAATATAATTTTAATATTTTTTTGGAGGAAGAGCCCCACCAAGGCAAAAATGCTGAGAGCCCATGAAAGTTACAGTGTGGCCCTTCTCACCTCCCCATTTATGCCCTTCAGTTACCCTGTCTGCTCCAAATAACTGTGAGCTCCTTGAACTTATCCTCAGCACCTAGCACGATGCCTGGTACATAGCAGGTCACTCAGCATATATTTAACAAGCAAATGTATTAACATTTCAGTACATAGGTAGACCCTGGCTTACAAATAGCTTATACATTAAAAGCTTGTTTGTAAAATTCTTTTTTTTGAAACTCAGAACACACATACCATAGTAATAATATCACGTTTGTGGTTTGAGGCAAGAGGGGAAAGTTTCCCAGGCCAGCCCACAAAAATTTACATGACCCAGAATTTTTCTGAAATACGATTTAAGTGCAGTCAAAAGCAGAAAAACCCAATTCTCCTGCAAGTTAACAAAACGGAACAAGAACGAAATTGAAGAAATGTTTTTAAAAATTTATCTCGAATGCTAGCACTTGAGACTAGACAGCTCGCCTTTCTCAAATTTCAATTTGCCCTCACTTCATAGGCCTGTTGCACACTGTCTATTGACCACAGTGGCTAAACCAGGTCAGAATCTTTGCCTCGGGCTACCCTGCTTGGCAAATGGTGGCTTTGCTTGTGTATGCTCTGCTTTTCCTGTCTCTCACTGCTTCCATCTACTCTCTCTGCTGACTCCCACCCCCAACCACCACGGAGCAGGAAAACGGCCCCCCAGCCAAAGAGCCGGCAGACAGACTGGCCATTCTGACTGCGGAGAGAACCACACAGCCAAGGGGGAGAGGAGCTCGGTGCTTGCCAGAGCCGTAGCAGGGCACGTTAACCCTTTCACAGCTTAAACCTGAATATGTCTCACCATTAACTGTACTCAGATTTTTTTTCTTGCAAAGAAAAAGGATTTAGGTTTAATCTTAAAGAGTGTTTATTCTGTGTGATTGTTTGATAGTAGAGTTGTTTGTATCTTGGGAGCTGACGATAGCAAACACCTTCTTATTTAATATAGCATTTACCATGAACTCTTTAAAGTTTGTTCAGGTGAGAACAGGGGTCTAAGTATCTTGACTGAGTATACAGAGAGGTGCAATTCCCACATCCACCTGAGGAGAGTGTGCCATATCCCCATGAAAAGGCATTTTCTGAAATGGTCCCGTCCTCATGAGAAACGAAGAATAAGCTTCATCCCTTAACAAGGGGTGAGGATTACAACTTCAATGATTTTATAATGTTGACCCCCAACACCCAGAATGTTTTTTGTGATCTGGAGAGCTTAAACAATGTACCCAAGGTCACATGGCTGGTTAGAAGCAAGGCAAAATAGCCTTGTAATTTTTTAAATGTCTTACTTTATTAATTACAAAGATTTTTTCAAAGCTCTGGCCCCGTGTGTTCATTGTCAAAAGATATCTAACCGTTGGTCTTACAAGGCTCACGACTCAAGCTCGCACAGGGAAAGAGCTCCTCTATTCAGGACGAACGTATGAGCCCCAGGCTGTCTGACTGTTCAGGACTTTGGGGGAAGTTAGAGCTGATTCATCACGTGCTCCAAAGATTCAGTGCAGTTCCAAAGCTGGTTTGTGAGGGTTCAGGGCTCAGATCTGTAGCCCTCTGTTACTAATAAGAATTGCTCTATATTTACTTTTGCAATAATTTTAATAGCATCTGTTAGCGCAGTGCAGGTTTCAGATCAGAGATGGTGACAGGTGCAATGAAGATGTCATTTTAGGCATTTCTCATTATCATTCAGAGTAATACCTTAAAATCATATTTCTTACTCCCCTATTACAGTGAATACATTAAAAAAAGTAAAACAAACTAGGAACATTCAGCCTGTTATATTTAAGCCCCAAACACAGACTCGCGGAATTTCAGGCCTGGAAGAAGATGGACAGTCTCTCAAGTGCATCCTCTGTGGGTCCTAAGAGACTGCACTTAAAATTTCTCACTCAGTTAATTGTCACGCCTACTTTTAAAAACAGCTACTTTAAAAAAGGGGGTATTTCCTTTTCATTACACGCTCAATATTATATCAGTTTGGGTCTCTGAGAAGCAAACACCAAGACAGGCTTATACATACAAGACATTTATTGGGGAAGTGCCTGTTAAGGCTGGAGAGGGAGGGAGCAGAGGTGGGCGAGGAGAACCTGCAGGCTACCTAGATGTAGGTCTGATCTTTAAGAAAGTAGGCAGGTGGCAAAGGAAGGAGGCTTGAGCCCGAGAAGCTTCAGACTGCAGTGTAGTTCTGAGACTCTCAGGTGGGGAGTCGTCAAGGCTGACGGAGGAGTGCCCCACTGGTCAGGGATGGCCCAGGTCTTGTACCGCCTCAGGCTCAGTCATTGGCTCAGGGGCAGTCTGCAGGAAGCATGGCCTGGGCCTGAGTGCCCGCAGACCCAAAGGTGTGGCAACTGGAGGCTGGCAGTCAGCGACACTCCCCACAGCAGGTTCTTTTGAATGGCACACCTCCCTGGCTGCCAGAGATATTTAGCAGCCTTCACTTCTAGAAACAATCACAGTCTGATCCTGGTTTACTCTGAATCCTCCTTTGCTCTCTAAAACCACCTGCACTGATTTTCTATTCCTTGATCCCAACTGCCATCAGATAAGTTAACATTGCTATGGATCATATAGCTTTCCCTTCTCCAGGTTAAATAATCTCATTTCCTTCACTGCAGTCCTTTGAATCCTCCTAAGATTTGCCAAGCCCCTTTGCCAAAGCCCAGAACTGCAACCTGTGTTCTATATGAGCAAGAAGCTCTCTGACAGTCAATTTACAATAGTGATTGGGAACACAGTCCTTGGTGACAGATATCAGCTCAAGTCCCAGATTGGCATATCATGGCTAGGAGGACTTGTGCAAATCTTTTAACTTTCTAGTCATCATTTTCCTTATTTGTGAAATATGAATAGCAATCGCATCGACCTAGTGGGATAAAATGAGATAATGCACGTATGCACTGAAAGTCCCTGGCACATAGTAAGTGCTTCATGAACATCAGCATAAACTATTATTAACATTGTATCCAGTCCTGAGCTTAATTAAAGGACTTTTGTTGCTGACTCATATCCAATTCATGATCCATTTGGCTTAGCCTTGCGATACTTTTGTTCATTATTTGTTCTCAGTAAGTATCTGCAGTGTGATACTGAGGTCTCTATTTCTCCTTTCTAAATGTACCATGCTATTTTTATCCCTGCTCATTGACCCTTTGTCTCCTACAGCTTTTCTGCAAAGTCTGTGTTTCTGAGAATCTGTTAAAGGTTTTCATTTTTGTTTTTTGGGTTGGTTTGTTTGTTTTAGTGATGTTGTGAGGCAAGAGAAAAGAAGCTGCCTTGTATCATTGTTAAAATATTCCATCTCTGATCTTTAACAACTAATGCCTCTCTGGATTCAGAGTGGCTCCTAGGTTTTCAGGAAGCTGGTGTAGCCACCAAACTCTCTCATCCTTATTTCATGAATAGCAGTATATTGAAAGTTAATCCCCCAAATCTGATTATGATCCTAATTTGATCCTCTCTCATTGCCAGTAATACGGAAGGGAAGAGGAGGGTGCCAGCTCCACTCTGGAATGGAATAATAATCAGCACATCATCCTAATTTTCTATGACAATTCATTTGCCCAAAGAGATTTCAGGCTTATTGTCTCATTTGATATTCAAACCACCTGGAACGTAGGTTGGGTGAGAATTACTTATGCTTATTTTGGAAGAAACTGAAGTAAATAAAAGTGAATAATTTGCCCAAGTCAAACAAAAGGCCAGTGCAAGTGCCATAAATAGACTGTAGTTCTCCAAATTTACAACTGGAGGCTCTTCAGATTGGCCAGACTGCTAAACACGGCAGGAGAGGGCTACACACTCAGAATAAGGGCAGAATGGCACTGCCCTCTCTTTCTTCCACTGTCCTGGGGTCTAGGACCACCCACCTACATAGGCTGTTTCTCTTTGTGCCCCCAGTAGAGAATAAGCAGTCAGTCCCTGAAGCTTCCAGAAAGGTCCACAGCAGGGACATTGAGTATCAGTGAACTGGCTTTCAAAGGATGAAACCAAACTTTTGGGGAGCAACACAAAATCTCAGGCACTTAATGGGCCTCATGTTTGTTCATCATGAATTATCATTTTAGGAATCCGAGCCAACTCTGCCTCTTGGTTATATTACTCTTAAGCAAAATCATTAATAATCCTATACTCCTAGGGACCAGAGGCCACTAGGTGGTTGTGTCTATCATCCAAATTTAGTCCTCAGGTATAGTTTACAAGCAATTCTTTGCAGAAACAAGCCATTTTTTGATAGTGGACTTGATGTAGACTTGAACTCGATAAGGGCTTCAGTGAGGTTGGCAGGAATCTTACATTTGAGCTCTGCTATCTACCATAGAATATTCTCACCTTTCATACCTCTCTCACTCTCTCCTCACTCATCTTCTGCCCACGTTATTTTTGCTTGCTCGGCATCCCTTTCTCCATTAATTTGGGGAATCATTCCTCTTCCTTTCCATGTGCTTCTAGTGGGGGTGTCAATCATAAGATCTCTTTCACTTTCTTCAGTAGGGTGCAAATGTGACCAAGTTAGCGCAATCAGCCTCTCTTTCCCACAGGTCATATGGTAAATGCAAGGCTGATTTTACAAGAAATCATCAAATTGTTTTCCAAAATGGTCATACCATTTTACATTCCCACTAGCAATGTACAAGCCAGGGCCAGCTACATAATTTGCTAGACCCAGTGCAAAATAAAACGTGGGGTCTCTTGTTCAAAAAGTAGAATAGGGGCCGGCCCCATGGCCAGCTGGTCAAGTTTGCGCGCTCTGCTTCGGTAGCCTGGGGTTTCGCTGGTCTGGATCCTGGGCACGGATATGGCACCGCTTGTCAGGCCATGCTGAGGCTGCGTCCCACATAGCACAACCAGAGGCACTCACAACTAAAATATACAACTATGTACTGGGGGGCTTTGGAGAGAAGAAGAAGGGGGAAAAAAAGGAAGATTGGTAACAGATGTTAGCCGAGGTGCCAATCTTTGAAAAAAAGACTATATAAATTTGTTTTCTTCTGCAGTCTCTTTCTTGGCTTGTCATGGTGGTTTTTATTTGCTATAGTAATTTTATTTGCTACTAATTACTAGCATGAATTTTACTGCTATTTTATCTTTATTTTATGCAGTGCCAATGTACCGCATATATATTTTTTATTTTCTGTACGTTATGATGTTTTGACATCTTAAAAGGCCTTTCTGGCTGGGAGAGACTGCTTCTCCCTGAGCTAGCCAATTCCCCTCCTGGGATCCATTAACCATAGATTGTCCCCGGGCCAGAGAGCTGCTCATCTGATATGGGACCTAGTTGAACCTAAACTTCCACAAAAACAAAAGCAAAACACAAAAACCCTCTCAAGTGCAGCTGCACACCATCCTGGTGACTGTTGATCTTGTCACTGCTGGTCAGGGTGCTTTCAATGATTTACAATCAAGAGGTCTAAACCCTCCAAGTAAGCCACTGTTTCAATCAAATGTGGCAAATGCTGAGACCCATGTCAACTCCAGTGGATACCCACTTGAAGAGGGTACCCCAGGCGCACATCCCCAGCCCAGGAGCTTACCGCTGGAGACGACATCACCTCAGACGACCTGACCCCCGCCCAAGACTCGCCACTGGAGAGGACTTCACCCCCTGCATTAGAGACAACTTCACCCTGGACACTGGGATCTCCACCCAAGCAATGCCCATGGACCTCCTCTCCTGAGACCGAACTGGACATGGGACATTTTTGCTTTTCTTCCTTTGATATTAGAGAGTCTATTGTTTCTGAGCTCAGTGTCTGCTTAGCCCGTGCTCCTGGTATATTCCTTGCTCTCTGCTCAAATGTACACCCCTACACTTCCTGCGTAAATGGAAACCTGGTAGAAGTTACTACTACCTATGCCATTCTAAAAATTACTGGAAATTATTGTTCTCCCCAGGAGGCACCTGCCTCATACTAGTCAACACCTTGACCCCCAGTGCCTTCTCCTAGGATCCACCTCCAGCTTTCCATCATGATCTCCCACCGTGCATCTCAAACTATGACCACCAAAACCACCCTTCCTCTTGGTTACACACAGAACCACGAATCTTTACATATACCTTACTAACTTATTTTACATACTCCAACAACAGAACTGCCAGACCTGCCACCTTGACCTGAGCTTATTTATAACACACTTAACAACTCCACTAAGATATTCTTAGAAATCCCCAAAATTTCAGATTTATTTTTCTTGGCTAATGCCATATAAATGGGAAACTTAGTTATGGGCCGGCTTGCAGTCTTTGTACTTCTGCTTGTGTTCCTCCTCCCTACTCTCATAATAAAATGTTGTCTATGCTGTTTAGGGCAACTTATGCCTTACTCTAAAAGTCTCCACTGTCATCACCCCAAACTTTCCTTAATATGATGTTAAAACATCAGAGGACCAACTGTATATATATATATTTTGTGTGTGTGTGTGTGTGTGTGTGTGTGAGGAAGATTGGCCTTGGGCTAACATCTGTTGCCAATCTCCCTCTTTTTGCTTGAGGAAGATTGTCGCTGAGCTAACATCTGTGCCAATCTTCCTCTATTTTATGTGGGATGCCGCCACAGCATGGCTTGACAAACAGTGCTAGGTCCGCACCTGGGATCTGAACCTGAGAACCCTGGGCTGCCAAAGCAGAGCTAGGGAACTTAACCACTACGCCACTGGGCCAGCCCCTATATATATTTTTTATTTTCTGTATATTATGATGTTTTGACATCTTAAAAACCCTTTCTGGCTGAGGAGAGACTGCCCTCCTGAGCTAGCCAATCCTTGGAGATAGCAAAGAACTCAGCTGGGAGCATGTCCTTTGATATGCAAAATAACCATCCAGAGCCATACCTGCTCCTTCTGGCCCATACAGCCAAGTTAGGCAATATTCCTCTGCCTTTAACCTCTACCTTATCCCAGGTCCCAGGCAACTAGGGACCACCCCTATAGCCCAAAGCTCGCAGAAATTATTCAAACCAGACTGTCCTACCTTGTTCACCTGCCCTGTCTTGCCTTTCCTCAGGAAACTCCAATTGAGGCTGTGACCTAAGCAGCTGGCCCCTGCTCCTGTCCTCTGCCTGGAGACCACCCTGGTGTCTGTTCTGTACGGCCCTGTGTGGTGTGCCTCCTGTCTCTAGGACCTGTAAGTATAATACACGTTGCTTTATCCTGAGCCTCTCCTCTGTCTTCTCTTGTGGCTGTACCATCTCATAAAAGACTACAAAACAGCCGGCTTTAGATACAAAGAGTTTTTAGCTTGTATGTGGAATTCCCAAAATTACACAATTTGGATTTCACAGCTCGTATATTTATTTAGCTCTTCTGAAAAGAGTGGAAACATTGCACAAAACTAACTCAACTGTTTTTATTTCACTTCTCCATTCATGCAAATTCTAGCAACTCTCTCCCTTAGGCTTACTGATGGGTAAGGAGGACTGAAAGGAAAAGGAACTCCAGGTTGCCTGGTCTTTCTCTTTCCTTTAATGTCATCACTCTCAGTGTTAGCAGTTGGCTAACAGAGAGAAACACAAGTGAAAAAGGACACAGAGTTCTTTGGTGTTTGTGTTTCCTAGAATGCTACGCCAGCTTTCTTCATTCAAAGCAAGTTCTGGTTCAAATGGGAACTGTGGTCTCTTGAGTAGGGTTGCTAGTTAGCAAATAAAAACACAAGACAAACAATTAAATCTGGATCTCAGATAAACACCAAATCATTTTTTAGTATAACTATGTCCAAATATTGCATGGGACCTACTGTATTTCATCTGGCAACCCTCTATCTTGGGGCCATCGGTGCTCTCTGCTTCCTTAGTCATACATGTAACATGATTATGTAACATGAAGTTTACCATAGTCACCATTTTTAAATGTACCTTCAGTGGCATTAAGTACATTTATATTGTTGTGCTACCATCACCCCCAGAACTCTTTTTATCTTGCAAAACTGAAATTCTGCATTCACTAAACACAAACTGTCCATTTCCCCCTCCCTCCAGCCCCTGACAACCACCATCCTACTTTCTGTCTCTGTGAAGTTAGGTACTCTAAGTACTTCATATGATGGGATCAGTATTTTTCGAAGTATTTTAAAGTCCTTTTGTGATTGGCTATTTCACTTAGCATGTCTTCAAGGTACATCCATGTTGTAGCATATGTCAGAACTTCTTTCCTTTTCAAGGCTGAAAAATATTCCATTCCATATACATGCCACATTTTGTTTATCCAGTCATCCATTGACTGACACTTGAGTTGCTTCTGCATTTTAACTATTGCAAATAATGCTGCTATGAACATGAGTGTACAAAGTCTCTGCTTTCAATTCTCTGGGGTATATACCCTGAAGCAGAATTGTTGGATCATATGGAAATTCTATTTTTAATTTTCTGAGAAACAGCATGATTAGTTTTTACTTGCTTTGAGTCTTGCTGAATTCCCATACACTGTGTCCACCAGAATTCTGCGCTCATGGGACGGTGCAAACACTATGTACTAACAGTGCAGCACGGAACAAACAGGCATATTATGAGTATCTCCTCTGCTCATATACATTTTCCATCATTTCATTGGCCTTCACTTACAAAACCCTAGTTCAAAGGTAAAATTATTATTAAGAATTTCAGTGACAGTGAACAGCAGAGCATTAAACCAAGTGTGGGACCCTTCTGAGTATGGTGCCCAGGAAGCCAGCCTAGTATGAGAGTTCCAATTGTTCCACATTCTCCCTAACAATCAGTATTGTCAGGCTCTTTGATTTCAGCCAGGACGTGAAATGGTATCTCATTGTAGTTTTAATTTGAATTTCCATGATGATTATTGATGTTGACTATCTTTTTCTGTACTGTCAGCTCTTTATACATCTTCTTTATCTCTGTCTGTACATAATTATATCTCTTTCCCCTTTTTCTCCCCATTGGTTTATCTTCTTATTATTGAGTTGTAAGAGTTCTTTATGTATTGTGAGTATCAGTCATTTGTGATCTCTATCTATCTATATATGTGTATCTGTATGGATACACATAAAATTTATATGAAGACATAAAGGACCTATAATAGCCAAAACAGTGTGGAATGGCATAAGAATAGATATATAGAATAATGCAATAGAATAGAGAACCTAGAAACAGACTCGCACGCACATGTTCAACTAATTTTCACCAAAGAAGTTCAATGGGGAGGATAGTCTTTTCAACATATAGTACTGGAACAATTGAGTATTCATATGCAAAAACAAAATTAATGTGGATGCTTATATCCATATGGATACACATATATAGATATAAGTAGACTGATAAATGGTTTTTTCTCCCAGTCTTTGACTTGCCTTTTCATTTTCTTAATAATATCTTTGAAGGAGAATGTTTTTAACTTTGATGAAGTCCAAATTATCAGTGTTTTTCTTTTATGGTTCATGCTTTTTGTGTCCTAAGAATCTTTGCCTATTCTAAGGTCACAAAGATTTCCTCCCTCCTTTTCTCTTCCTCCTCCTCCCTCTCTCCTCCTCCTTCTTGTTCTTTAGCTTCTATGTTTAAATTTACGATCAACTTTGAGTCTATTTTTTAGTGTGGTGGGAGGTAAGGATCCAGATTCCTTATTCTATTCTACGTAGCAATCCTGTCATATGCACAAAAAGAAAGTTTTGCTCCTTCCTTTTCAATATGTATACCTTTTTTTCTTGCCTTATAACATTGTATAGAACCTCCATTACTTTTAGTTATTGAAAATGTTTTATTTACCCCTCATTTCTAAAGGATCTTTTCTCTGGACATAGCATTCTGGGTTGACAGTGTTTCCCTTTCAGACTTTAAAGATTTTGTACCTTTGACTTCCAGCCTCCATTGTTTCTGCTGAGAAACAATGCATGTTTGTGATATTGTCTTTCTCTTGTCGCTTTTGAGATGTTTTCTTTACCTCTGGTTCTCAGCAGCTTTACTACAATATACTTAGATTTAGTTTTCTTTGAATTTATTTTGTTTAGAGTTCAGTGAACTTTTTGGATCTATAAGCTTTAATCAAATTTTGGAAAGTTTTGGCCATTGTATCTTCAAATATTTTTTATGTGTCATTCTAATCCTCTTCTTCTTCTGGCTCTCCTATTTATTATATGTAAGTTAGTCTGTTTGGTATTTTCCCACAGGACCCTGGGTTTATCTCATCAGGATGTTGACTTAAAAGAATAACTCATGTAATATGTCCAAGGAAAATCAGGTTCAAATAAATTCTACGGTCATCTTTAGAGAAGTTACACAAAGATGTAGCCTTGTGTATGACTCTATGTGTGTGTGTGTAAGAGAGACGATGGGGGCTTGCATATCACCCCATGATGGTATAGGGGTTAGGACCTCTAGCTCTGGAGATAGACATACTGGTTTTAAATTCTGGTTTTGCCACTGAATACTGTATGAACTTGGGCAAGTTACTTAGCCTCTTGAAACCTCGGTTTCTTCAGCTATAAAATGGGGACAATATTAATACCTACTTTATAGAATTTCAAGAAGGGAAAATGGTATTTTGCTGCTGTTTGAGTTAGCATTTTTTTTAAATTAGTGAGGCTAAGCATCTTTTAATGTATTTATAGGTCATATTTTTTTCTCTGCAAATTGCCTGCTTGTATTGTTGTGCATTTAAATATATTCGTTGAGCTTATATTCATTGAGTTATATGATTTTTTTATTAGTTTGGATATATTATTAGGATAAAATATTATAATAATAATAAAAATAGTAAAATATTATTACAAATATATCTAACTGATATTACTGTTTGGTCGATTTTACATATGTTGTAAATTCTTATTCTTAGTTGACTTTTTAAAAACTTTGTTTATGGACTTTTTTCCCAGAGAAATTTACAATTATTATGTAATAAAATCTGACAATATTTTTCTTTATTGGACTGAGGGCCTCAGTTTCTAGCTGGCTGTTGGCCAGAGGCCACCCTCAGTTCCTTGCCACTTGGACCTCTCCAACATGGCAGCTTGTTTCATCAAAGCATGCAAGCTAAAGGCAAGAGAGAGTCTGCTAATAAGACAGAAGTCACAATATTACATAAGCTACTCATGAAAGTAACATCTCATCATCTTTGTCATATTCTAGCAGCTAGAAGCAAGCCACTGGGTCCAGCCCACCCTGAAGGGGAGGGGATCACAAAAGGGCACATTTACCAGGAGGCAGAGATAATTGGGGCCATTGTAGAGTCTACATGCACATCATCCTTGACTCCTCTTCTTTTGCCTGCTGTCAACGCAAATAATCCATAACCAACCTATAAATCAGAATTGGGGTGAGTTTATTACGAGCCAGAGTGAGGATTATAACATGGGAAGGCCTTAGAAGGCATTGCAGAGAAGCATGGGTTCCAGTCTTATATCTGAAGTACAGTCTTATATCATTTTAGAACAAAGAAGATACATTAAACACACCCAGGATATATTTTCATCAAAATTTCAAAGAGGTATTCAGTTGCAAATTAGCAGGTCAACACAACTATGATGCTAGGAAAGGGACTAATCCAGGCATTACCAATAGGGTCTTACCTATAGGGCACGGGAAGTATGCATTCTTATCTTAAGAGAGTGCACTCGGGCCAGCCCAGTGGCACAGTGGTCAAGTTCACACCCTCTGCTTCGGTGGCCCAGGGTTCCCCAGTTCAGATCCTGGGCGTGGACCTATGTACAGTTTATCAAGCCTGTGGCAGGCGTCCCACATATAAAATAGAGGAAGATGGGCACAGATGTCAGCTCAGGGCCAATCTTGCTCAGCAAAAAAAAAAGAGAGAGAGTGCATTCTTTACTTTAGTGGTTAAGCAGAGGTACAATGTATGTTTGATAGGCCATAAGTCAGCCTTTTTAGTTCAACCCAAATCAGTTTTGAACCCGGATAGTTACCCCATATACTTCAATGTGTGAAAATCTCTTGTCATATTAAATGTTACCTCTGCCTGGAATGTCCCCTCTCCACAACTGCATGGCCAACTTCCTCACTTTAAGTCTTTACCCAATGTCATCTTTAGAGTGATGCCTTCCCTAAACATCCTGTTTGAAATTGCAAACTCCTGTTCCCTACTCCCCTTCCTTGCTTTGCTTTTCTCCATAACATAAATCACTGACTAATATGCTTCTTGTCTGTCACTCTGCACTAGAGTGTAGCCTCCACGAGAACAGGGATTCTTATCTGCTTTACTGCTAGAGCCACAGCAACTTGAACCTGGTAATGCCTTAATAAATATTTGTTTAATGAATGAATGTATTTAGATATTTACTCCATCTGGAATTAATTTTTATGGTTGGAGATAAGAATATACCTTAACCATTTTCCTCCCTAAACAGATGGCCAATTATTCTAATACCTTGTATTTAATAATCTATCCACCACACCACCCCTGCCCCCCTGACTTGAAAGAGAGAGTCTAAATAGAGCATCTGTTCCACAGAACATTAACTATTTCTCTATCAGTTTTTTTTTAAAGATTTTATTTTTTTCCTTTTTCTCCCCAAAGCCCCCCAGTACATAGTTGTATATTCTTAGTTGTGGGTCCTTCTAGTTGTGGCATGTGGGACGCCGCCTCAGCGTGGCTGGATGAGTGGTGCCATGTCTGCGCCCAGGATTCGAACCAACGAAACACTGGGCCACCTGCAGCGAAGTGCGCGAACTTAACCACTCGCCCACGAGGCTGGCCCCTTTCTATCAGTTTTTTAACCCTCTAGCCTTATGGCATCCTTTAACAAGGCTTGGCCTCATGAACACTGAAGCTGGATAATGATTCTGTAATCTCAGAAGGATTTCGTGGATCTTCACTCTAGTTCTCTGACATTTCATATGACTCAGTCCCCCTTTGGATTTCTGAGCTTTTCTGTTTCATGCTAAATGACCAAAGAATCAGAATGTTGGTAAGAATGATGATGATGATGATAATGAAGAACCCATAAATCCACCAGCCATGACATCCTTTGTGGAAGAAAGGTGGAGAGCAATCACAAATCAGGTAAAATTAAGAGTTGTAAGGGGGGCCGGCCCCATGGCCGAGTGGTTAAGTTTATGCGCTCTGCTTCAGCGGCCCAGGGTTTCGCCGGTTTGGATCCTGGGTGCAGACATGGCACTGCTCATTAGGCCACACTGAGGCGGTGTCCCACATGCCACAACTAGAGGGACCTACAACTAAAATATACAACTATGTACGGAGCTTTGGGGAGAAAAAGCAGGAAAAAAAAAAAAAGATTGGCAACAGTTGTTAGCTCAGGTACCAATCTTTAAAAAAAAAAAAAAATAGAGCAGTAAGGGGCCGGCCCAGTGGCACAGCAGTTAAGTTCACACATTCCACTTTGGTGGCTTGAGGTTCACTGGTTCAGATCCCTGGTGTGGACCTACACACTGCTTGTTAAGCCATGTGTGGCAGGCTTCCCAGATATAAAGTGGAGGAAGATGGGCACAGGTGTTAGCTCAGGGCTAGTCTTCCTCAGCAAAAAGAGGAGGATTGGCAGCAGATGTTAGCTGAGGGCTAATCTTCCTCAAAAAAAAAAAAGAGTAATAAACCATTTCTTAAGCCCTCACTTTCACCAGCTGGTGCAGGATCTCCAGCTCCTCTCCATCTTCCTGCTTCTCTCTCAGAGTCTCCTGGGCGAGTCTCACCTGTGCTTGCAGACAAGTTCTCTTAGCTCCCACACTCTGTCTAAGGCGACAATGTGAGGAAGGAGCTGATATCGTAGTGGTCATATCTTAGATCTGTCAGCTCTGGAGCTGCCCCCAGAAATGACTTCCTGTAAAAGTAGACTTTGAGGCTTGGGTTATTTACCATGGTGTCTGTGGACATTAAATGAGCAGGGCTTGGTTTACTCAAATCACCTCAATCATGCTACATCTTTAAACATCCAGACTTGCGTACAAATAAGGAAAGAAACCAGGGCCAGCTGTAGTGGCCTAGTGGTTAAGTTTGGCACACTCCAATTTGGTGGCCTGGGTTCAGTTCCCAGGTGCTAACCTACATCACTCGTCTGTCAGGGGCCATGCTGTGGTGGTGCTAACCTACATCACTCGTCTGTCAGGGGCCATGCTGTGGTGGTGCGTCACGTACAAAAAGAAGAACATTGGTAGCAGATGTTAGCTCAGGGTGAATCTTCCTCAGCAAAAATTAACTAATTAATTAATTAATTTAAAAAAAGAAGGAAAAAACCAAGTCATAGTCACCTGCCCCAGAAAGATTACCTCTTGCCATACGGGCGTGGAACCACTGATCTCTGCTACTAGTCATGCCCAAGTCC
Source organism: Equus quagga (assembly GCF_021613505.1). Classification (NCBI taxonomy): domain Eukaryota; kingdom Metazoa; phylum Chordata; class Mammalia; order Perissodactyla; family Equidae; genus Equus; species Equus quagga. The sequence goes on from NC_060272.1 coordinate 75,917,446, forward strand.
CCTGAGTTGACATAGGCAGTAAAAGAAGGGGGTGGTCAGAGTTCTCCAGAACCTGTAGAGATGGAAAAAGGCTATCAATGTCATGCCACTATTTTCTCAGACATGCCAGCATTGTACTACTTCTTTGTTCTCATTTTAGACCCTGCTCTCTTATAGCAGAATTTGTTTCAACTCAGCATACTCCCTTAGGGACCCAACAAAATTTAAAAATAAGAATCACTGAGAATGAGATTATCATCACAGGATACAAATTTGGTTCCAACCAAAACAATGCCAGAAACACTTCCAGCAATCCTTAAGAAGGTCTTCAGAAATATGACTGAAGTTGATCTGCAGCCAAATAAAAATCAGAATTCTTCTGTCTTAAAGGCAAACATGCCTAAAATATACACAAACTTGAATGATCATTTTGCAATGAAACATTCTAATAAGAAAGCCAAAATGAAGGAGAGACCTCAAATGTTAACTATAAAATGCATTACTTTCCCAAAAATGGAGAAGTTGCATCACAGAATTCAGTCCACCAATGAATTTTCAACATTATAGCGTCAGCAGCAGAGCCCCTAAACAGCTGATTTGAAAAAAAGAGATTTTTTTTTTTTCATTTTGTATGTCAGGAAATTGGAGTGAAAATTGGTTAGGTTATTTAAAGAACCTCAGTTACATCTGTATTTCAGAAACAGCAGCACAGTATATGAATAGAGATGACACTTTCCTATTCCCAGCTCCCAGAATGCATGTGGAGAGGCTGAATTTTTATCAAGAGAAAAGATTGAAATTTAAATTAATAAGAACAAATTGAAGTGAATAAGAACAAATGCCTTGATGACCTTCACCTGCTGAAGCATCATCCAGATTTTCTTACAGGTTGCCACAGCCTGGGGCTCTGTGAGTGACGCAGGCAAACTCAGTGACAGCAGTCTAAATGGTGTTTAGCTCCGGGTTTTGTAGCTGTAGAGATGGACGCTGCATGGAGTGGCTCTTGTGCCCCGAACACCTTCTCCTTATTTCTGAAGAGGCTGCCTGTGAGCTTGAGACCTTCCTTTGGAGCACTCCAGGGTCAGACCTCCCTGCTCCTAGCTATTGGGCTGCCGTCCCTTTGAGAAGCTGGCCTCTGACTGGGCACTTCCACCTTCTAAGCGCCTTGCTTATCCTCAACATCTGCCTTTCGGGCCTTTCTTGCTTTACCAGACCTTTGCAGACAGCATGGGGAGCTGCCGGCACCGAGCTACCCCATTGCGGCTGATTCCTAGTCTTCTCTGAGCCTTTGAGAAGACTTCCATGTAACAACTAGAGTGAAACACCCAGATTACGCCCTCCCCACAGCCCTACCCCCAAAATGCAAGGCTTATCCGCCGCATTCTCCCTCTCATCCGGCTGCTGTGGTGTCGGCAGGAATTTATAGAATGTACTCCCCTCTAGCCTTTATTTATCTAAGTCTACTCATCTTGGAAGGCTCTGCTTTTCCCAGGAAGCCGTCTTTGCTTGCTCTATTACAAACTGTTCTCAAGGCTAGGACAGGATCTTCAGAGGACTGTGGCTCTGAAAATGTTTTGGTGCTCCTCCATTATAACTCAAAATAAAAACAATTCTAAAACATAAAATATGTGTCCAAAATCCAATGAGTTCCCCCCCCCCCCCCCGGTAATTGTTATTTAGATGAATTTTTAAGAGATATCAAACTCTTTCCAAAATTCTTTTGGTACCCTTGATTTGATGATACTTAAGACAATGCTAAGGCTGCCTACTGGCTCATCCACCTGCTTCCTTCACTAGAAAGAATGCATTATGAGATTAGGGACTTGGGGTGGCTGATTAATCACTGTATCTCTGAAGCCTAGAATAGCACCCACATATGATAGGTGCTCAATTTGTTTCACTAATGAATGAAAGGGCAATCTTCTAGTTGTCTTCAAACATTTTAAGAACTTCATGTGGTGGCTGTGCAGGTGGGGTTACCAGCTTGGGTTTTCTACTGTGCGTCTTAAGACAGTACCTATGTATGGGAAGTACTGGGACTGAACATAAGAATTTTCTGACATTTAGAGTTGGTCAACATTACCCTTGGCAGCCTTGTGAAATAGTGACATCTCCACCAGTGGAAATACTGTTAGAGGAGCACCTGTCAGGGGACTCCCTCTTTTAAAAGGCAAAGAGTCAGAAGAGGTGACTGTGGTAGGCAGAATAACAGCCTCGCAAAGATGTCCATGTCCTGATCCCTGGAACCTGTGAACATTACCTGATATGGCAAAAGGGACTCCGGAGACGTGATTAAGATAAGGACCCGAAAACGGGGAGATGATCCTGAATTGTCGGGAGGAGTGGCAATCTAATCATGTGTCCTTAAACTCAGAGAACCTTTCCCAGCTGAGGTCAGAGTCAGAGAGGTGCGACGGTGCTGGCTTTGAAGAAGGAGGAAGGGCCCACAAACCAGGGGGCCTCTACATTAACCATTAGCCTCTACAAAGTTGAAGACAAGAGAAGATCTCCTCCCATAGCCTCGAGAAAGGAATCCAGCCCTGCTGTCACTTTGATTTTTTTGACTTGTTGAATTTTTGACTTCTGTTGGAATTGTAATGTACAGAATTTGTAAGATGATAAATTTATGTGTTTAACCCATCAAGTTTGTGGGAAAATTAATACAATGAACTTTAAGGTTATTTTCCAGATCTAAGATTTCATAATGCTAAATTATTGCAGAAGGGATTGGATTAGAACCAGGAAAACAGTTCCAAAGGGAGGGTTATTAAACACAGAGGTGGTTTATCAAGGCAAGAGTGAAATCCCTATCTCCAAAAGCTTAACGATGGGAACAGATGAACGTGACCTGTCTGGAACTCAGCCTAAAGTTCCACCAGCCCAGAATCCTGGGGATGAGCTAAATGACTTCCTACTCCCTGGAGTCTATAAAAGGAGCCCAGAAGTGAAAAGAGGCAGGGGTTCGGCAAGATTGGGGCAAATTGGCTTTAAATGGAAACAATTTCCCTTCTGAAAGTTTCAGAGTTTTCGGTGAAAATGTCCAAATTGAAGCAGTATAAAACCTCTGTCTCCTGTTTGGCAGCAGATGTAAAATTGCACATGAACATACAGATACATAAACAACGCAGCCATTGATATTATGCCCAAGCCGAGCCTGTTGTCTGATTCTGAGTGACTGAGCCAGGCTGCCTGTTTCCACCCAAGGTTCTGTTACAATAGGAGCCATTTTGATTACATCTTAAATTTAAGAAAACTCCCTCCTACCTCAGGGGAGGGCAGGCCCTTGAGTCTGCAAATCAGTCTGCATACCACCGGAGCACTCTTCAGGAATCTGCTCTGACTTGCCAACTAAGGGCTCCAAAGAGAGGGAGAGAATAGCCGCAGACTTCACTCAAAACTCCCCCTAGCCTGCACTTGTGGGCGTCACCTGCCTCGGGTTTCTAGGAAGCTGGCAGCCGCGCCTTCAGCAGTGGCCGGAAGGGCTGCTCTTTTTTGGCTGCATTTGTTTTGGAAAGTAAAATGTCAATTCAGCTGGACTGTTGACAATTCCAGGAGTAGCTACTCAGCCATGTGTCATGTGATCTGAAAGTCATCAGTAGCATTTTGACTACAGATTTGCTCATCTCAAGGGCCAGCTCACCTTCCTGTGTGGCACAATTTGAGTTCTTGTCTATGTTTGTTTGAAGGGAGGTGGAGAGGTAGTGGATGTGGGGGCTATTAATGTCATAATCGCCTCCCTTGCACCATCAGCATTTCTCATCAGTCCTTGCACACCAACCAGTTCACTCCCGTAGAATCTAACTTCACACCAGCGAGGACGAGGCCTCTTCATCTTGGAGCTGTGACATCTATGCTTGAAAGTCTCTGTCAGCCAGGAAACACCATTATGATGGGCTGGATGGTGGCCTGCAAATGACCAGTCAGAATCCCTAGCCCTGGGCCATTAACCCCATTTCATCCAGAGGAAACTCAAGTCCAGAGACCTGGAGAGTCTCGTTTTAGGTCACCTGCTGACTTCTAGCCCTGTTTTTTGACCCCTAGCCCAGTGTGCTTTATACTTCAGGGCACTGTGGTCCAAGCTGGTTTCAAACAGGGCTGAGGCTAAACGTTTCAGAGACAGATCTAGTATCTTGGTTGAGAGAACAGCCTGTGGAGTCCGAGTGATCTGGGTTTGAATCCTGACTTAATAGCAATGGCACCCTGGTAAATTACTTAACCATGAATTTACCCACCAAGTCACTGAATAAGCTTCCAGAATTTGGCCTAAACCCTGGGAATGGGAACCCAAAAAGAACTGGGGTAATCTTTATTTTTTAACCAGTCCATCAGATGGGGGCGGGGAAGGGTGAGTTGCTTGTGGCTCAGAAGAGTTAGCAATGAACTGAGGTCCAGAAAATTAAGAGACGTATTTCTTGCACACCAGGGCTGACGTTCTTAGCAGCTCCGCCCCACACCCGGAGAACTTGCGCGTTCCGCGATCCCCGAGGCTACCAGCCTTGCCTGACCACCAGATGTGCTCCTCTTCTTGGGCCGGCTTAATTTCCAGGCCTTTTTCCTTGCTATTCGTCTCCTGCCAGGTTGCCAGTCGAAGGCTGGGAACGCTCACGCTGCAGCCAGGGCCACAGGCGCCCACGGTGGCGGGACAAGCTGTCCTCAGGCCTGTGCCCAGCGGACTGCAGAGCCGCAGGGCGCGGGGACGACCCGGCCCGAGTCTCAGGCCAGGCACGGGTCTCAGCCCATCCACACACAGACTTTCCGCGTAGCGAAGCACAGCGACACGCCCCACCACTGAGAAAGCGACGGCGACCGACGAGGCCCAACCCCAAGGCTCGGGTCCTCAGGGTCCGCACAGGCGGGTGTGCGCGTGCGCCAGACTGTGCCGGTGCGCGTGCGCGCACTGGAGAAGACTTGGATCAAAACTCGCAGAGCCGTCCGCGGGCCGGGCGGTGGGTGCAGAGTCCTGGGGATGCAGTGTGGGGTGACGCCAGGCTGCCGGGCCCGGTAGGACGGGCGACCCTGAGCCCTCCCGGCTGTCCAGCTCCGCACCCGAAATGGCGCACCGCGGCTAGCTGCGTCCGCCCTGCGGAGAACGGCGGACCCCCCACGCTGCTCACCGACGGGAAGTTTCAAAGCTGCACGCGCTCTGGCCTTTCAAACGAAGCGCTCCAGATCTGTCAGATTTCCAGAAATGTCTTGATTACTTTCTTTCTTTTTCTTTTGCTCTGTTTTTAAATCTTCCTCTGCAGTGTGCATGTCATGACCCTCTGACACGTTTTAGGCAACCCTCTGAAAAACTGAAATGGGAGCTATGGTAAATGATTTGAGTATTCACCCTTGACTAAAACCTGTGACTGGCTCCCCCATTGCATTTTGGCATAAAATCTAAAATCTGCACGTGGTCTCCAGCCTCTGCGTGATCTGTACCCAGTGGCCCAGTCTGAACCCATCCAGTTTCACTCTCTCCCTCCCCACAAGCTCGAGTCACGAGGACCCTTTACCGTTCTTCAAGGAGACAAGCCTTTCCCGCCTCAGCTGAGACGTTTGCAGTGTTTCCCATGACTGAAAGATTCCTCCTCCTCTCTCTGCTTTCTTCCTTCTCATCCTTTGAGTTTCAGCTTAAATGTCACTTGCTGGGAAGAGCCCTCACTGATCTCTCAAAACTTTCTTTTCCTTGGCACTTAACACAATGTATCATTTTAAAAAATGTATCTTGTGTTTATTTGTTCAGTGCCTATGTTTAGTAGACTGTAAGTTTAATAAGGGCAGGACCGTGTCTCTTTTACCTGTTACTGTATCTTCAGAACCTAGCAGGAGCTGGGACATAGTGGATATTTCCTATGTATTATTCAATGTAGGAAGGAACTTTCCAAAGATGTAATTTTAGACCTTTGATTTGGGGAAGGTGCAAAGGTCACAGTTTGCAGTAGAGGAGACAAGTTTAGAATCTTGGCCTCTAAATTTTTTTGAGGGTACATTACTTTCAGTAACAACTGTTTTTTTTTTAAGTAATTTTTTTTTTAAGATTTTATTTTTCCTTTTTCTCCCCAAAGCCCCCCAGTACATAGTTGTGTATTTTTAGTTGTGGGTCCTTCTAGTTGTGGCATGTGGGATGCCGCCTCAGCATGGCCTGACGAGTGGTGCCGTGTCTGTGCCCAGGATTCAAACTGGTGAAACCCTGGGCCACTGAAGCAGAGCGCGTGAACTTAACCACTCAGCCACTGGGCCATCTCCAGTAACAACTCTTTTTTATTTTTATTTTTTTAGTGTGCACTCCAAATATATGTATATTTATTTACAAATTATAAAAATAATGCATCCTCATATGTATATTTATATATTATTACAAAGCACACCAAAGAGAAGCTTTAAAAAGCTAAGATAAAAATAATAGCTATAAATAAAAGTTCTAAAATTTTTTTCCTGCACTGCACTTTGGAGCCCACTATGTAGATGATTTGTGAGAAGAGGGCTGCCCTCTCCTGGTGGAAGGCAGCTAAAGACATTTGATTCCACAGGTTTACTATTTGGTGGCCTACGTTGGCGGGTACTCGTAGCATACACAGATCTACATTATTTTCATTTTTGGAAAATATAAGGCAAGACATTGTTTTAATCCAGCACATCTTTAAAGACAGAGATACTCGTATGGTGCAGTCATAATGGATCAGGAAACACTGAAACATCTGCATGTATAAGTGTCTCAAAACTGAGTGTACATCTGTGTAATGTCATGGTCAGTACTCAGTAAACAGAAAATAGTTAATCTGTTCTCATGTTTCAAATTTTACAAACTTTTCCCCTTTGAAAACAACTGAATTATATTATTGTAGGTTTGATGGCAGGATATTCCCTGCTGACTTTTGTATTATATATATATTTATAATATATTATAATTTATTTATATTATTTTTATTTATTTATTTATATTATTTAATTTATTTTATATTATAAATATTTATATAAAATAAAAGCTTACCTATTTTAAGCAGTAAAGATTTTTAGAGTGAAAGCATAACATATTTCTATAAAAGAGCATGTCTTTTTTTACTTAAATAGTTCAGCATTTGAACAAATTTGAAATGCCTTCATGCGGGGATGAAATGGGGGAGACTGTTCGTAATATAGTCCTAAGAATATATTACTGATCTGTGTATGAATTTCCAGCAGTCAGCTAAAGCTTCTGTGAGAGAAATAGGAGTGAAACATGCAACACGGAACAAACAGTGAAACTGACTAATTGTTCACAATTGCCAGTTGTGTACATAAATAACTCAGTTACTATTATTTATTCCTCCAAAGCTATTTTACTACTTGACCAACATGTTCAATTTTACCTTTTCAGTTCTACTTCTGCAAAAACTAATATGTTTTAGAATCTGTCTAAGCTGCCCCTTCTTCAAGTTGCAATCAGAGATACAGGCAAAGAGACAAACAATTGTGAGCAAACGAGAGTCCTGATCCCTTGCCTTGTCTCCTAAACAACACATTCACAGCAAATATACACAAAGGCCCAAAATGCCTAGGCAGGGTGAGGAAAGGAGCGACGACGAAGTAGAAATGCTTTGGATGTACCATGGATCTTGAGCTTCTTTATCGGATGAAGCTTCCTTCACAATTCATTGCATTTCTCTACTTCATTTCCATGACAAAGGTCAGGCAGAAATATTATGCAAGCAGCACACAGTCCAACCACCGCATCCAAAGGGTGCAAATCTCCCAGAATTCTTACGTCAAAGTCCACATCCTAATCCAACACTCCCGTCCCTTTGTCTGTTTGTCACCAAAATTCTTTTTTGGATCTATACTTGGGTTCTGTGGAATACTAAATTTTGTATGGTAATCAGAGATTCTGAAAATAACAGATTACTTATTAATTACAAATGGAAAAAGGTGCCATTACAATGGAGAAATTTGGAGGACACTTTTAATTAGATAATCAATTTATCATCACCAACAATAGGATACACTGATATTTTATGCCCCTCATGTGATGCACTGAGGAGGACACAATCCATCTTATATATGTTTTTTGCCAAAAATATTAAATCTGAATCTAATTCAAGGAGACAGATAAATCCAAATTAAGGGACATTCTTGAAAACAATGGTTCTGAACTCCTAAAAATGTCAGTGTCAGCCCCAGCCCCATGGCCAAGTGGGTAAAGTTTGACTCTCTGCTTCAGTGGCCTGGGTTTGTGGGTTCGCATCCTGGGCTCCAACCTACTTCACTCAGCAGCCATGCTGTGGTGGTGTCCCCCATGTAAAAAGTAGAGGAAGACTGGCACAGATGTTAGTTCAGGGCTAATCTTCTGCAAGCAAAAAAAGAGGAAGATTGGCAATGGATGTTAGCTCAGGGTGAATCTTCCTCAAGGGAAAAAAAAATGTCAATGTCATGAAGATTTTTTTAAAAAAAGGTGGAGGAACTGTTCTAGATTAAAGAAGACTAACTACAGTTTGGGTCTTTGATCAGTGTTTAGATCTTGGGTGAGGAAAAAACCCCAGCTACAAAAGACAGTATTGAGACAATTTGGAAATTTAGATGTGAACTGTACACTAGATAATAATATTCTGTCATGCTAAATATCTTGTAATGGTATTGTGCATCCTAGTTCTTTGAGGACACATGCTGAAATATTTACGAGTGAAGTGTTATGATGTCTCTAACTTACTCCAAATCGTGTAGCATTTGCCCCCTCTCTTTATCTGTATAGATATGGATGTAGCAAATTTGGCAAGTATTTATCTATCAGTGAAACTAGGTGAAAGGAAGGTGGGTGTCTGTTGTACTACTCTTTCAACTTTTCTGTTGACTTGAAAATTTTCAAAAGAAAATGTTAGGGAAAATATAAGCCCAAAATCTGACCATTTATCATCACCTCCATGATGCCCTAGACCAAGCCCCTATCATCTCCCCTGGATAACTGCAACAGCTTCCCAGCTGGTCTCCTTGCTTCCGCCCTTGCCCCCCTCCAGTCTATTCTTCACACAGGGGCCGGAGTGATGTTGTAAAGTGTAAATCAACTGTCCTCTGCTCAAAATCTTGCAACAGCATCCCAATTTGCTCAGAGTACAAACCGAAGTCCCTCCATGGGCTGCTCCCCATCTCCATTTCTTTTCTGCTCTTTCCTCTTTCTATGCCTGGCTTCCTGCCTCGGTCGCCTGCTCCTCGTTTCCTCAGGCTCTTACCTCAGGCCTTTGTACTTGCTGTTCCCTCTATCTGGAAAGGTTTTCCCCAGATTTCTGCATGGCTTTCTCAGCACCTCCCACTTTTATCACCTCATCTCCATCTAACATACCAAACATTTTACTCTTTTTATTTGCATTTTCTGTACCACTCCCCTGCCACACTTAATAGAATATAAGCTCCGTTAGGGAGGAGACATTTGTCTGTTTTGTTCAATGCTGTATCCCCAGTGTTTTGAACTGTACCTAGACTTAGCAGTTACTTAATAAATATGTTTTCGAATGAATGTAACAGCTTGGTTATCTTCTGGTCTTAAAGCCTCTCCCTCTCTAGGGACACTAAGCCAATCAGAGGGGCTGGTGGTTATATCTCCATCTATCGAAGCAAACAAACCAACAGACAAAACTGCCACAGCTCTCATTCTTCCAACGAAGAGAGCTCCCATCCCTGGCAATCGGATCAACTCATATAAATTGATTCATGATGGGAGACAGATTATCCACATTCTGACTTCTCTGATCATCACATTCTGACTTCCAAGCTGCTTTCCACGGCTCATTCCAGGTCTACTGCTTGCAGAGACTTGCATAGGCTCTACCGTGACAGTAAAGCATCTATGTTCACCGTACGTCAGAACCTTCTTTCACTTCCTCGTTGTCATCCAATCTAAATTTTCTCTTTTAATGTTTATCTCTCTTAATCATAATATTACTACTTTTTTCTCCCTTTAAAGTAAAAACGTAGATATTTTATGGAAGATTTGAATCCCTACTGGGGCATTTAAATATCACTGTATTCCTGCCATTCAGGAGGATTTACGTACCTACAGGTCTACAGGCCCATGGGCCTGGCCACAGAGCACACAGGTTACACGTGGAGGTTGCTCACCTGAGGTTGCCTCTGAAGATGATCACCTTCTGTAAGGCAACCCAGCCAGAGCCAGCCTGCTTTTACCCGGTAAGTAGTTGAAAATAATCTTAAGTGATGGATTCACTTGTTTAATTTTTCATTGATTTTACTTTGACAATGAGTATTTTATCCAAAACCATCTTCTGGAGGTATGGAAGTGAAAATTACTCTCTAACATGCTTCCAATTACTGAAAGATAAAAGTATGGAGTCTTCGGAGCTGGGTTTCTCCCATTCCTTCTTTGATTTTTATGTTTCCTAAAATGAGCCTTGTTAATTAACACAGTAGATACAAGATACTATTTACACCCATTTGGGCTGGTAAAGGTGCACAGAGTGAAAGCTAACGAGCACCAGAAATGATAGAAAGTGCTCACACTACCTGGGAGCTTCCTTCAAAACTATGAAGCGCATCCAGCACAGAGACAGAACGAGAGCCGCAGAACAGACGGCGGGGCCGCTCGCACGGTGAGAGCCAAGCCTGAGGAGGGGCTCTTTCAAAGCTAGGCGGTTCCCGGGTGTCCTGGGATTCATTCACCAGAGACAGCGAATGGGCCGTTTATTTCCTCCAGAAATAAACATTAATGTCTAACCCCAGGCCCTCGGGTCTTCCTGAGATACCCCGCGCACTGATTCCTCTAGCAGGTCTGAGCGGGTGGCGGCGGAACCGTGCGACATTGCAGCCTGCTCTGGGGACCCCTGCTGTTCCATGGCCGCCCCCGATGGACCACCACCTCCCCACGGGGCCCAGGTACCCCTCGACCTGGGGCTCCCCTGAGCACACGGGCACCCCGCGGGGCCTAGCGCAGGTCTTGAACAAGAGACGGAGTGGCCGGTCACTCTGGGGACAGAGCAGCGGCTTGGAGCGCTGGCTGGGCCCCTTCAAGCCGCGTGTCTGGCCAAGGACTTGGCCGGCGCGTCCCCTGCAGGCGGGGAAGCCGCGCTCGGCTCCCGTCTGCTCGGGCCCTTGCTGTCGCGCGCCGGGACCCGGGGCGCCGCCCTCCGCGAAGCTCAGCTTCCTCCCGCGCCGGCCCTGCTTCAAGTCGGGGACGGGACCCTGCGCTGGCACGCGGCGAGCGCTCTGGAAGAAAACGGAGAAAAGGCGCGAGGAGAGGGAGAGGCAGGGAGGGGGTCGTCCTGCGTCCCGCACCGGGACAGCGGGCCCTGCGACCCTGCGGCCGCTCCCGCCTTGGCTGCCCCGCGGCCCGCCCCTGGGGGCTGTGTGGGGACCGCGATGCTGCCTGTCAAGACGGCTCGCTCGGCACCCTTCACGTAGGCACTGGATCAGTCTTCAAATGGGGTTGATTTAAAGATTATCTAGTCCAGCCATTAAAAAAGACAAGATCGTCTCATTTGCAACAACATGGATGGACCTTGAGGGTATTATGTTAAACAAAATTAGCCAGACAAAGACAAACATGGCATGATTTCACTCATATGTGGAAGATAAACAAACAAATGGATAAAGAGAACAAATAAGTGGTTACCAGAGGGGAAGCGGGTGGAGGGGTGGGCGAAAGCGGAAAAGGGGTACATGTGTATGGTGACAGATAAAAGGAGACTATTGGTGGTAAAATATATATATATATATATATATATATATCTAGTCCAAATATTTATTGAATGAATATTCAAGAATTATAAAAAATGTGAGTACTTAGGAGAGCCCTTGGCGTATAGTAAGTGCCATATTCCTGACTCTTTTCATCTGAAAAAGTGACTAAGTTGCCCCAGGTCACAGGCTACCGAGTGGCAGAGCTCGCTGAGGTTTGAGACGGGGCATTCTGCCCCCACACTCTGTGCTATTAGTCACTACCACAGTTAGCAACAACTAAGGAGCAGGTTTTTAGATACCTTCCCTGGGTTCTTTTTATATTTTTTTGGTCTGTTAAATTAGGAAATAAACCACCTCAGATGGAATCTGAGATACTATATTTCCCCCTTATCCACGATTTCGCTTTTGGCAGTTTGAGACACTCTCAGTCAACTGTGGTCAGAAAATATTAAATGGAAAATTCCAGAAATAAGCAATTCAAAAGTTTTAAATTGCCATCTTTCTGAGCAGCATGATGAAATTTCTCACCGCCCGGCGCCATCCCACCCCAGGGCTGTGAATGCACCAGATCCAGGCCTATATGCTACCTGCCCTAGTCACTTAGCAGCCCTCCGAGTTATCAGATCGACTGTCGGGTATGGCAGTGCTTGAGTTCAAGTAACCGTTATTTTACTTAAAATGGCCCAAAAGTGCAAGAGTAGTGAGGCTGACAGCTTGGATATCCGAAGAGAAGCTGCGAAGTGCTTTGTTTAAGCGAAAAGGTGAAAGTTCTCAACGTATAAGGGAAGAAAACAAATCGCATGTTGAGGTTTCAAAGATCTAGGGTAATATTATTACAGTATATTGTTATAATTGTTCTATTTTATTATTGTTGTTAATCTTTTACTGTGTCTAATTTATAAATTAAACTTTATCATTGGTATATATGCATAGGAAAAAACATAGTATTTATTGGGTTTGGTACTACCTGTGGTTTCAGGCTTCCAGTGGCGATTTTGGAACACATCCCCCAAGGATAAGGGCGGGCTACTGTACACCAGTCCCATATGGATCTTAAAAGTGTAGCGGTTCATGGTGTACTGAGATCTGTGTGCATGTTTTTCAACTAAATCTCTGGCGGATTCCAGTTTGCCTGAATTTTTAAAGTATAAATGATTTCAGCAGTCAAAATATACATGGAGCAACAGAAGGCAACTACAAAACTCATAGGACCTACAAACTTTCTATGATGGACTGAGTCGTGCTCATCTGAAGGAAATTGTAGCTGTCATTGCTGGCGAAATTGAAGGGTCCAGATATTATCTCCACTACAACCTGGTTGGGCATCTCATAGTTTTCACTTTCCTACAGGTCAGTCATTTATGAGATTTGCTCTGTTCTTTCAAACTACGCATTTCAAAAATTAAATTTCTTCTGAAGGCTATATACTCTGTACAATGAATTACTTTCACTAATTACTGTGCTAGAGGAAATGAGGGTTATCAATGGTGCATACTTGAGAAGACTCCTCGGGGAAATATTAAACGCTTGGACGGAAACTCACCAAACAGCTGGCGTTGTTGCGTGAAGAACCATGGGAGCAAACATTAGACTCTTAGGGGTCATGGTTGGGTTTTCAGGCATTTCTTGTAAAATCATGGTAAAGAATGTGCGTTTGTAAATAGAGGGGCCCATTTAACATACTGGAAGCAAGACTGACTGAGTACATAGTTATTACACTTCAGGAAGTGTGAGCCCATTGTGATAGGGTGAAAAGTGACCACCCAAAAGATACCCACATCTTAATGCCTGTAACTTGCGAATGTTACCTTATTTGGAAAAAAGAGTCTTTGCGGATGTGGTTAAATTAAGGATCTTGAGATGGGAGGTTATCCTCAATTATCTGGGCGGCCCCTAAATACAATCACAAGCGTCCTTAAGGAAGAAAGAGGCAAAGGGAGACTAGATACAGAAAAAAGAGAAAGAGGCCATGTGAAGACGGAGGCAGAGAGTGGAATGATGTGGCCACAAGCCAAGTAATGCTGGCAGCCGTCAGAAGCTGGAACAGGTAGGAAGAGATTCTACCTTACAGCCTCCGATGGAGCATGGCCCTGCTGACACCTTGATTCTGGTCCACTGAAACTGATTTGGGACTTTTGGCCTCCAGAACTGTGAGAGAATACGTTTCTGTTGTTTTGAGTCACCAAGTTTGTGGTAATTTGTTACTGCTGCCACAGGAAACTAATATTCATAGTTAATTCAGAGAACTAACAGATCTCTGAATCTGTATAACAAGGAATTCTCTGATACTAGTTTTGTCCTATTTTCCCTTCATGAAACTCTTGACTTGTGGTTGGTGGTATAGAGGCTTGACTTGGTGACCCTGAGCAGTGTGCTCCAGCCCATCCATCCAGGTGCTTTGTTTGGCTTGGGTTGCCAGGGATAGCCGTATAAACATGACAATGTCCATATCAAGGCCATGAAGTCGACATCAGCCTATCAATGTCAATATTGGCCTCAGAATATTAGAATATAAATTAATTGCTTACCTTGGCTCACCATGCACTAAGAGAGTTGGATAAGCTTCACAGTCTGTGCGTGGTTATAAGGAAGGCCAAGCGGAAAGGAAAGAAACACTTGGCTATACGTGTGTAGCATTGTGAGTGTATTTGTGCTGTCCCGGGTTTGTAAATCACAGCCTATAAACACACCCGGGAATCAAGATGGATTCAGGAGCCCAGGGCTCCAATTCTGGCTCTTCTACTTTAGGAAATTTATTCACCCTTTCTGGAGAGATGAAATGGCATGAGATATAATAATAATAAATATTATTTAATAAACACATAGGTGTCAGAAACTGGACTGAGTTCTCTACATGTATAATCTTATTTAATTCTTGTAACAACCTATAGCAGTACAGATTATACAGATTGTATACACTATATAGATGAGGAAATTCAGGTTCAGAAAAAATTAAGTAAACTTGCCCAAAGCTGCGAAATCAGTAGCTGAGATGGGATTTTGACACAGGGATGTCTTATTTCCAAGTACATGCTCTTAATCCCTGTTGAATAGTTCGGATATTTAGAGACAGTGGAAAGTTGTATCTGTAACACATGACAAACTGGACAGTCTTTATTGATAGCATTATGATTTTAATTTCAGAGCATCACATGCCAGCACAAGCTCTAGATTCTGTGATCGTAGGCTCAGTGGGGTGTTCTTACTGAGTGGCCCCAGTCACCCCGTGAGGAGGATCTCTGGGGCCAGGGCTTTGATGGTGTTTTTATTTTGGGAAAATCAGCTTAAATCTCACCCTCCCCATGAAGATTTCTTTCCTCACGACTTATTCTGGTGAACTTTTATGCCCTGAAGATTGCCTTAGCTACACCCCACAGGTTTGCATACCAAAGAAGTTTCACTGACTAATGATTATTCTAAATATTTTATAATTTCTTATCTAACTCAAGTAGTTTAGAAGTGCATTTTAAAGTTTCCAAGTACTTGAATTCCCTTTAAGCTGAAAATCTTATCAGAGTTCTTGATGTGGATTTTTTTCAAAGTATTGCAGACCCAGCTACTAAACCATTAGGTGATGTCTTAGAAAACAGGAGTGCGGGGGCGGGAATACTGAGACAGTGATGGAGTGAGGAAAATCCAGTATAACAATTATCGGCAAGGTCACTACTGTGGTCAGTGGGAGCTCAGTCTCACCGGGAAATGATCTGAATTTCTTCTAGACCTACCTATTTGAAGGATGGGAATCTGAAGGATGGGAATCTGAAGGATGGTAGAGGTTTGCCCTGGGCAGGGATGTGGACGAGAGGTGTGGGGAACAGAGGAAACAGCGATCATTCTCTGATATTTTTGGGCAGTGTTTTTCCAGGCCGGTGGGCTCCCACTGCTTCAGCTTCTGAGAAGGCCCTGAGACAGAATGCCTACAGACAAAGGTATGCGCCTTCCTATATCAGTAAGTATTGAGCGCCTGCTAATGTTCGAGTACAGTGCTTGGCCCTGGAGAAGGAATGTTGAATTAAATATGGTTCTTGTCCTTATGGAAATCATAGTCTAGTGAAGTATTATGTGCCAGACCTTATAGGCAAGGAAGTAAATGAAGTGTGTAGAGATATGAAAGTTGTTCAATCTTGTTGGAACACAGAGGTTGATGGGCAAGACTGGATAGGTAAGCAGGGGTCAGATAACAGAACACTCTTGTAAACAGCATTAAGAAGCTTGGGTTTCATTTTGAGGGAAGTATGTTTTAAGCAGAGAGTGACATCATCATTTTATATTTTAGAAAGAAATAAGCATTGTGGAGTAAGGCATAACTAGGGGTAGGAGGATCTTGCAACAATGCAGGTGAGAAACAAAAGTGGCTTGCCCTAGCCTTTCAGCAATGGTGGTGGATAAGGAAAACATTTGGGAGGAAATTGTTCATTAATCGAATGTGAAGCGTAAGAGGGTAGGCTGAAGGATGTTACCCAGGTTTCTAGTTAAGGCTGCAGGGTAGATTGTACAATTGTTTCTTGACGAATAGAAAATATAAAGTGGAATAGATTTGGGGTGAGTTGGATTTTGGACATATTGAGTTTGGGCCTCTCTCGTAGTTATGATTATCACCCGTGTGTTGAAGAATGGGTGGTCTCTCCCACTGAGAGGGCTTCACATGAGGAAAGAAGGGAACCAGGATGGAGCTCTGACTCATGACCATTGACATTTAAGAGATGGGCAGAGGAAGAGGATGTAGCCAAGAACTGATGAGAGGGTCTAGGAAGAGTCCATTGGAGCTGTTGACCTTTACAAAGCCATTTCTGTGGAGCAGTGGCAGCCAGATTTCGTTGAGTTGAAAAGTTAGTGGGAGTTGATGAAGTAGAGTTGGCCAGCGTAGACAACTGCTTCCAAGAAGTTTGTCTTTATTTATTTATTTATTTTTTGAGGAAGATTAGCCTTGAGCTAACTGCTCCCAATCCTCCTCTTTTTCCTGAGGAAGACTGGCCCTGAGCTAACATCTGTGCTCATCTTCCTCTACTTTATATGTGGGACACCTACCACAGCATGGTGTGCCAAGTGGTGCCATGTCCGCACCCGGGGTCCGAACCAGAGAACCCCAGGCCACCAAAGCGGAACGTGCACACTTAACCACTGTGCCACCGGGCTGGCCCCAACCAGGAGGTTTGTCTTTGTATCAGTTTCTTCAAGCTGCTATAACAAAGTACAACAAAGTATGTGGCTTAAAATGACAGAAATGTATGGTCTTACAGTTCTGGGGGCTAGGAATCTGAGATCAAAGTGTCAGCAGGATGGTCTTCCATCTGAGATTCTGGGTGGAATCCTATCTTGCCTCTTCTTGGTTTCTGGTGGTGACTGTCAATCCTTGGTGTTACTTGGCTTGCAGACATAGGATTCCAATCTCTCTCCATCATCATATGGCATCCTTATTGTGTGTTTCTGTCTTTATGTGGCATGTTCCTCTTCTTGTAAGGATACCAGTCATGTTGGATTAGGGTCCATCCTAATGACCTCATCTTAACTTGGTTACGTCTGCAAAGATTCTATTTCCAAATAATGTCACATTCTCAGGTATCAGGGGAGACATCAACCTGTCTTTTTGGAGGTCATAATTTAATCCATAACAGTCCTTAAAGGGGAGGCTGGGAAGATCACGCTTAAAGTACAAGGAAAAGTATAGACTCGAGAACACTGAGGACAAATTTACTTGCATCACAACGGCCAGTCTTGACTAGAAAGGTAGCATTTCAGTTCAAGAAGTTTACCAGACAACCCCTCTTTCCATCTTCATTCCTCTTCATTTCCCTAGAATGTGAGAGTGCTGTGTTCCTTCCTTTTCCCTGTCAAACACACAGACGCTCACCTTGGGAATCATGAGTTCTAAACAAGTGTGAGAGAATCATAAAAAAATCAGGCATTTTTGTTGTTTTCCATGCATACTTTCAAATTGGAAATTGCCTTGCATCTTACTATAACTTGGAAGTGCACACCTCTTTACTGGGAGCTCACTGGAAGAGTGAGGGAATGGTGGACTATTTTCTGGTCCATTCTGTCTGACTTCCTTGTGGCACCGTCTTCTGGTTCTCCCTCACACCCCAATTTTCCTTACTTTCAGGCTGCTCTTGACCTGCAACAAGGTCCCTCTGTAGTTAATTCCTTAGGATGCCAGGCCACCAAAAGTGAGTGAGCCAACTTCGTCTTAGGGAAGGCAATGCAATAAGCCCTAAGGATATCCCGCAGCTGTCCACCAGGTTATGTGGGAGAAGGGAAGAGGAAAGGGTGACTGTGCCGGGGACAGGGGAGCTGGAGAGGGAAGCTCGCTGTTCTTGGGAACAGAGTATTCTCTTAAAATGCACCTGACCCAGAGAATGAGCACCTTGGTTAGTAGTGAACTTGTTGGCTACTAAGGCATCAAGAGGCTCCTGATTGAGAGCAAGACCCTTGGGGGATTGTTATGGGCTGAATTGTGTCCCTCCCCCCAACACCCCGCCAAATTCATATACTGAAATCTTAATTCCAAGTACCTCAGAATGTGACTGTATTTGGAGACAGGGTCTTCACAGAGGTAATTAAGTTAAAATGAGGCCTTTAGGGTGGGCCTTAATCCAATATGACTGGTATCCTTATAAAAAGAAGACATTAGAATCCACAGAGAGCCACGAGGGACGTGCGCCCACGGAGGAAAGATCACATGAGGACACCACAAGGAGGAGTATCTGAGTGCGCGTGTGCTGAGAAGGCAAGGAGAGAGGCCTCAGAAGACACCTAACCTGATGGCACCTTGATCTTGGACTTATAGCCTCCAGAACTGTGAGAAAATATACTGTTTCAGCCACAGAGTCTATGGCATTTTATTATGGCAGCCCTGCCAAAGTAATATAGGAATGGACATTATTAAGTCTCCTGGAGGACAGTCTGGAAGTGTGACCTGCCCCACTATTGCCCTACACTGTCACCCTTCAAATCGCACTACATCCTCTGGAGGGACTGGTCGGGGGTTCTGAGCTGGGTGTGGTGTGGAGAAGCATGTGAGATTGAGGAGCAGCTTTATCTCCTCCTCCCCAGGATGCTCAAGAGTTTGCTTCCTGCAACCTGTGCTCATGTCACACATTGTCCAGTTAACACATTTGCCGCAAGTGCTATTCCACCTAAAAATGTAGAGTTAGGGGAGGTAAGCTAACTCTCTGCTCCTATTTGTAACACTCCCTTATCAGATTCATAGAGGGTGGCACGACTTCCACATTTGGGGTGGTAATAGTGAATCAGAGCACCATTTTGGAGCACGTGGAGCCCTGACATCACTCCACTGACTGGTGTTTTCCAACTGAGGGAGCACTCGTGTACGGTGGTAGGAAGAGTCCTCTTCTATGTCTAGAGGAAGAAATTAAAAGTGTGCACGCACATGTGTGTAGTTTGCCTGGGAGTGATGAGGGGCAGGAAAGGTAGGACAAATTAAATCACTTTTTTTTTTTTTTCCGGTAAAAGAGCTGCCAAATTCTTCTGTCCCTCTGTAGCAGGCAGCTTTACAGAGCAATCTGTCGTTTATCTGATTTCTCCCTCTCACAAGCTATACGAGGTACTTTCAGTGCCAGTTGCGTTTGTTTGTTCATTAACTCCACAAAAACTTATTGGACTCCTCCTAGATCCAAAATCAAATCATAAGACACAATCCCTGACCTTAAGGAAGTCAATGTCTGACGTGTGTGGTCAGCCGTGTGGACTGAGAAATCACTCCATAACTGGTAGTGCTAAGACTGAGGTTGGTGCAGTGTGTGAGAGGGCCACAGAGAAGGGCGAGGGGGTCAGGGAAGGCTGCAGAGAGGAGGTGACATCTGAGCAGGAGTTTGCTAAGGGAAGGCAGCCTTAGACAGGGTGGCCTGTGCATGTGAGGAGTGGGGTGCAAAAGGGGCTTGGTGCGCTCGGGGGACACTGACTGGTTCAGTGTTTGGATTCTCACTTAAAAGGATGGAGTGACAGGAGAGAAGGCCACATAAGGGGCCAGCTGGTGAAGGGTCAGATATTCTGTTAAAGACTCTGTTCCTGATCCTATAGGCCACAGGGAGCTAGAGAGAAGTTTTGAACTGAGAGACTGAATATACAAACAGACAATGGCCAGACCGTGTATAAAAAGAGAACTCCGACCACAACCTGCAGCAACCAGTCCAGGAAGCCAGCCTGCTCTCTACAAGTCAGCCTTGCAGGAAGTCAGACCTCTAACTCTAGTAACAGTCTGGGAAGCCAGACAATAACCCCTGTAACAATGGCCTCAAACAACCAGGATTCGATTCATAACTGACGACTTGTCTAATTTTTGTCCCTGCTTCCAACTTAGGACCAACGGGAGAAAGCCAAATGTGTCCCCTAACAATCACACAGGATGCCCCACTTCTAGTCTGCTGGGCCTCCAGCTGCCCCAGACTGTCAGCTCCCTCAGGGCTCCCCCAGAGCCTTCCCTTTTCCACTGTAAAGCTCTCCCACTGCTCTGCCCGCCTTTCAGTCAAGTGATGGAGGCTGACTCCCTTGCTAGAGCAAGCTCGGAGTAAATGGCTGTTGCCTGTTCTCATTTGGTTAGTCTTCATTTATTTCCACAGAATCCAGGGAAGACAACTCAGACAGAACGTGGAGAATAGATGAGAAGTTGAAGAGACAGTGGCTGCGGCAGTCACCTTTGCCGTGGGCAGGACACCTCTGCAGAACTACTAATTAATTGTCTTTTGTTCATTTTGCTTTTCGGGGCAGGTTCAGAGAAGGGGTCAGGGCCCATGACTTGTGAATCAAAGACAGGACCAAAGGACCCTCCTCTCGGGGAGATAAGGTTCTCAACGGTCCTCCAGGTCGGGGCTAAGGACCGAGACATCCAGGCAGGCCCTGGGTGAAGCTCTGCCTGGAGAACCATTTGAGCAGCCGTGCCTGACAGTGAGTTTCAACTTGTTCCCGGCTCTGTCCTAATTTCCCATTCTTAGTCCTAAGCCTCCAGCAAAGTCGATACTGCAAGATAACCTTGTATCAGCATTATTTTGTGGAGTGGAGGGAAGTGCCTGTTCCTTTTTGGGAGGTGGTGAGTGCAGCCCAGCATGACAAAGGCTGGACAGCCTCTCAGCACCCCAAAAGCCCAGAGGACTTGATAACACTCCGTATATACTTATGATTTGCTCATTCTCTTTCTTTAGTTATCTCAGTCATATAATCTCATATGCATCAGAAAACCTCAGTGTTATTACTTCTAAATAATCAAAGATTTTGACTAATTCTAATAGTCACTTTTATTTGCATCAACTCACATATAGTTAAAATATGAAGTTGGTTTTTTTTTTGCATTTTAGAAAATGTTATCTGAACAGCTTGAGTATGCCCATGGATTTTTACTTATATGACATATCTCCTCAGTGAAATGTAAGTTGGATATTTTCTAATGTATTTATTTCAAGACTTTAGGTCTTTTTGTGGGCAATGCTCTAGAAATACCGTGGCTTGGAGGACGATAAAGCTCAGCACCCATGACATCATGTTCCTGTGTTCATCTATGCTCATGAGCACCATCTAGCCATGTGACTGGAGTTGGGAGCCAGCATGGAAAAGAACAAAAGGTTTGCAAAGTTCAGACCATCTGCTGGTGAGTGGCATGAAGCTGCTCAGAAATGAGAGGCTCCTGGAAATGGCCTGAGAAGCTTTCCTTCCCCCTCGGATGGGAAGTTCCACCGAAGCTGTCATGTGTATGACTCTATGATAGTGTCTAAAACAGTGGCTCGCATGTTATAGGTGCTCAATAAATGCATGCTGATTGAATGAGAGCTTACAGCTACCCTTGTGGTCCACTCTGGTGTGTCTCTCTCCAGTCCTTCCTTAGGAAATAGGGTAATTCTGGAGCCTCCCAAACAAAGCAGAGGATGTTATATGATACATAATATAAATACATATAAAATATTATATATAATATAAAGAATAATCAAAAGTAAGATGTTATGGCAGTTATATGTTTGGTAAGTTTTTCCGTGTGTACTTAAGCTTCTTACATCCTGTAAAAATGTCACAAAGTATTTATATCAGTCTAGAATTTCAAATTCATGCATACTTAATTAAAAATTAAAAAGTTCACTTGTACTTATATTTGCCCAAAATGTAATTTAAAATTATTTTGCTGAGTACGAGAGCAGTCCAACTTAGAAAAACACAGCGGGATATTTGTTCAACACAAGAAATTTTGTTTTTTCAGCATTGCCTTGAAATGTCCTTTCATAGTCTATAGGTTTTTTCTCTTGTCTTATCTGGGAGAATGAACCGTTTCTTCTAAGGTCATCGGACTCATGACTCCTGTGGGCTATTTACTCTATGAAGCCCATGAGTAGTTTTCACATTTAAAGAAATGTTTCAGTCATCTAACAAGTCTTAACAGTGTTTCTGCTCATGTAAAATAAGTGTTTTGTTTTGTTTTTTAAGAATTTCAGGTGCTCAGGATTGAGTCAGTCATTGATCGCACTCTTTATTGATGGCACCGTATCATTGGTCCAGAAAGGTTACACTTATGTTCTGTTTCATTTCACCTTAATAGTTTTTCTTCATCTCCTGCCTGCAATTCCATACTCCTCCCCTCATGTATTTAATATTTGTCCTTCCAAGTCATCTTCCATACTTTGGATATATTTCCTTGAAAAACTATATAATAATATTTATTTTGTATATGTTTTTAAATTTTATATAAATGATATTGTGGTATAAATCTCATTTTGCTAACTTTCATAAAATATTGGGTTTTCAAGATCTATTCATTCTACTTTATATAACACGCCTCTGATTGGTGCATATTATTCTACTTCATTCACACACTGTAGCTTATCTCCTCCTCTAGTCATAGGTACTTACTTAGGTTGTTCCCCACTGCTCCCACTTCTATAAATGTGTACCTGTCTTCTCATGACCTTACCCTGTAGTGTCTTTGGTATGTATGTCCTAGAGTAGAATGGCTGGGGTTTTACATGTGATACCAGCCCTGGTATCAGTTCCCGTACATTAAACCCAGCATATGTGGGGTTAAAGCCAGGAGCACCCGTCCCCTTTCCCTGCTTCTCTAAGTTACACTCATATGTAAATATCGGTTTCTTTAACCTTTGTGTCCTTGAAGTTTATTACAGGAAAACAGATATCCAAAGAATATCAAGAAGCTGCAGCTTCCCAAACACCCCCTCCTTGGCTTCCGGCACCAGAGTCCACCATCCATCAAGGAGGCAGAGAACCAAGAATACTCACTGGCGGATTCCCTTATCTCGCCGTCCCCTTCCCTGCAAGCAGCCTCACAAGGCCAAATGCAGGCCAGTGGGAAGATGCCAACCGGCAAGGCCACATGCTCCTCCCTCCTACAAGCAGCCACATTCCTTGCAACCTTTAAAAACCCTTGCCTCACATCTTTTGAGGAGACGAATTTGAGGGCTTGCTCTCGTCTCTAGGCTGACATTACCCAAAATAAACTCCTTTCCTTGCTGTAAACCTGGTGTTCCCATTGTTATTTTGGCCCCTTGTGTGTGGCTGGTGAAAAGAACCTATGTTTGTGGCCAGTAAAACATGCATATTTCGTTTGATTAAGTGATGCTGGACTGTTCTCAGGAACGATGTACCAGAGTAACTGTTAGTACGGTAAATATAGATAGAGATAAGCCACATTAACAAGAGCTCTTTGGGTTCCTTCATATTTTTTGAGTATTAAGGATTCCTGAGACCCTAAAGTTTGAGAACCAATGACTTAGACCATACCGGTATTGGCAAAAATCATCAGTTGCCAAATTTACATTAAGTTCATGTGATTTCAAGTCTTATCCTGATGTGTTCCCTCCTCAGTAAGGTATGATATGTACCTTTTTTCACCATTTGGAAGAAAGATGAATTAGCTTCTAAGTATGGAAGGTCTCTTTTATCTTTCTAGGCTGATTTGAAAGGATGGAGCTCCTTCAGAGGGCAAGAAGAGCACAGTTTGTGAGTGTGGAAGGACAAGAAGCTTGGCAGCCCTGTCTCAGAAGCACACTGTGGAGGGGCAGTGCTGAGCCCTCAACTGTCAGAACTTTCAGAGGGGAGCTGAGGGAAGGTCCCCTCTCATGCCAGGGGAAGACCAGGGGCCACAGTCTAGGATTAGGGCTCTCTGTGCTAATCGACGCCATTCAGGATATTAAGCCTAAAAGATCAGTTTTCTAGTGAAAAGTGGTCTCCTCAGCCTAAGACTGGTGAGTAACTGTGGAGCTCTTTATTGGAATTTGCTGTCCCTTTAAGCATGGCAGCTACACTAACTGAACTTGGTTACATTCTCAAATGTCCCAGGCTCACTCAGAAAGTCTGCCACTCCTCCTCTTTCATTCCAGGTTCTTGCCCTTGAAATATTGTGGGACAGGTGTTGAGAGGCTGACATCTGTGTCTTGTATCCTAAATGGCCAGAGAAATAATAAATTGAGATGATAGATTCATATATAATTAACCTATTGCTTAAAAATATTCTGGTAGTTTGGACTGTTGCTATTTGGTGGATGGCAATGCAGTCTATGTGATGTGTGTCAGCGTTGTGTGTAAACTTCAACAAACATACAGAATAAATGACCTTCAACATTTTGTTATATTTGCTTCTAGGATTTTCTCTATTTTTTTTTAAATAAATAAAGCATTGGAGGTAAAGCAAAGCAAAAATAACCTTTAACCATCATCTCTAGGCTCTTTCCTCCTGTCCCCGCCCCGACCCCCTGCCCCAGCAATTACTATTATGAGTGTGTTGTGTATGATTTTAATCCTCTTTTAGCGTCTAAAACTACTTTTAGGGGCCAGCCTGGTGGCGTAGTGGTTAAGTATGCACGTTCTGCTTCAGCGGCCTGGAGTTTGTGGGTTCGGATCCCAGGCATGAACCTACACACCACTCATCAAGCCACACTATGGCAGCGTCCCACATACAAAATAGAGGAAGACTGGCACGGATGTTAGCTCAGGGACAGTCTTCCTCCAGCAAAAAGAGAAAGATTAGCAATAGATGTTAGCTCAGGTGCCAATCTAAAAAAAAAACTTTACATAAATGGTTCAATAGAGTACGTATATCTAGCATTTTCACATCACTCAGGCTTTTGAGATCAATCTATCTACCTATCAATAATGTATTTATTGACAGAGTCATTCTTTTTTATTTTTTTATTCTTATTTTTTGAGGAAGATTAGCCCTGAGCTAACATCCACTGCCAATCCTCCTCTTTTTGCTGAAGAAGGCTGGCCCTGAGCTAACATCCATGCCCATCTTCCTCTACTTTATATGTGGGATGCCTACCACAGCATGGCGTGCCAAGCAGTGCCATGTCCGCACCCGGGATCCCAACTGGTGAACCCCGGGCCACTGAAGCAGAACGTGCACACTTAGCTGCTGCACCAGCAGGCTGGCCCCAGACAGAGTCATTTTTTTTAATGCCTCTGCAATATTTCATCGTATGATTAAGAAGGGTTTTATTTAACTGTTCCTCTATTGCAGGATTTAGGTTTTTCCATTTTTTCACTGTTACAAACAGTGCTGAAATGCACATTTTTGTTCATGTCTCCTTGTATACATGTATGAGTTTTTTAACATATAATTGAAAATGAAGTGATGAATTATACAGCACATGCAACCTAAACTTGATCTCTAAAACAATTGTACCAGCTTATACTCCTACTGGTGCCATGCTGGTTTCCAATTCCCCAAGTCCTCGCCAACCTTTGGTGTTGTCATACCCTTTAGTTTTTAGCTTGAGCCTGATTGAATCAGATCATATTTTTATATAATTACAGGCCATTTGGACTCTAGTACAAACATGCTTTCCTAGTGTTGAGGGTACACAGGGCAAATCCCCTTCCCAGTCTGACCTCTGTTGCTCACCAGACACATAAAGCTCACCTTGGTCCTTTTGTCAAATATCTCATTTGTTTTAGGAGATGTTCAAGTAAAAATTGCACTGGACAAAGTTAAACAGGCAAGGAATACTTTATTCAAGACTATCACAATAGATAACCCAATTCAGCTGAAACAGCACCAAAGTGTTTTTAAGAGCTGGGCTAGGGAAGAGCGGTGGGTCGTGGGCCACCTGTGTTTGCTAATTGGCTTTATCCAAAAGAGAAAAGCATGTTTTCTTCTATCTTCATGACAGAGGGGAGTTAACAACTTGGAGCAAGACACCGTCTGGTCAGGCTTCTGCCCTCCCATGGAGAGATCTTCCTTGATGCCCACGCAGAGATATCCTAGGTCCTGGAGAAAGCCATTCCCTGGATCTTAAAGCTGGCAAGGGGCTTTTAAGGAGATTTATATAAATTTTAAAGGGAGTAGAGTAATATGTTACAATTATCAGGTTTCTAAAGTACGTTCTTTACGTAGAAAACAGAAAAAAGGAAAGGGAGGTCAGGGGGCTACAGGCAGGAAGACATCTGTTTAGTCAAGCTGCAGGGAATGTGAAGGCATCTGGGTCAAGGGGCTCCTCTCTGGTCAGGGAGCTATTGCTTTTCAACCAAGGCACTTTCCAGTGGGCCCCCCTTTCCTTCCTCACCCCCTCCTTCCTTCCCTTTGCCTCTTCCCCCTTCCTCCTTGTCTTTCTGAGCCCAGCCCCTGGCCCCCATTTCACCACAGGTCCCCAGTCCCCTCCCTGGGCTGAGCGTTGGTGCCCACCTGGTGCTTCCAGGGCTGGGGAGCAGAAGGGGATGTGTGAGCTGGGAAGGAACCCGAACTGCCCCTCTGGTGCAGGGTAGCAGGGAAGGGCAGCCCCTGCTACTTCTCCTGGCCAGGGTGACATCCCTGGGGAAGGGGGTCGGGCAGGTGAGCAGCTGGGGGCAGAGAAAGCAGTCCGCCCCAAGGGCATTCGCAGAGGCCGTTGTGCCCACCCCCCGCCCCCACTCCCCCCCCACTCCCCCCTCCACTCAGTGTCATTGCCGCCTCCCCTAGAGCCGGCCTTCATTTGCATTGCTGTGTGATGTTCCTGTGCCTTCTTGCTGCAGGACCCGTTCACTTCTCTTTGGGCTTTCTGAAAGTGGAGGAAAAGATGGGCTGGCAACAAGCTGTGCAAGAATCAGATGGGTCCAAAGTCCGCACCATTTACCTCAATGAACCTCTTAAGAACAATTTCTGCAAAAACTCCATCAGGTGAGAAGTATATGTAGCTGGGAGGAGAGGAAGGAGGAAGATGTGGTCCTCCTCCGCGAAAAAGTACTTTGAATGCTTCAGGCTATAATAGTTTTCTCAAACCTTGAGGAACTCTAAATTCTCATGTTCGCTCCCAAGACTAGGATTTGTTTTCATCTCCCTGGGATCAAACTCCCTCTCTCTGAATGGCCTCTGCTCTCACATGTTCCTGTTTCTAGGCAGTATCGTGCAGCCCACTGCCAACTGAGAGCTCTCTAGCAATGCCTACGGATATGAGGCAAAGCCCAGTGGAACCTCACACATCTGTGAGTTCCTCATCAACATCCTGTGCTGGGGAATTGAGCACTGGACTTCTTAAGAGTTCTGTTTCCTGAGGAATTCACTGAGTTGAGTATGTACTGCAGAGGCAGAGTTAGATGAAAGCTTCAAAGGAAACTAGTTTTTCAGTGCATATATATAGATTTTACCAGGTGGCACTGAGGCCAGGAGTTGGATACACTAGCTCAGTAGTCTCTAAGCTTTTTGATTATTAACTAATGGGATAGCTTAAAAAATGTGCGTCATTGACATGGTAAGAAAAAGGATATCCCCAGAGGCCAAAAATGAAGGCAAAGCAGGAATTCAAAGAGGTAGGGGACGCTGAAGTGGATGGTTGCTCTGGGGACCTGCCCCGTTCTGGTGACCTAAAGCTTCCTTTTTAATGCTCAGTTGGGGAGAGAAATCAAGCCTAAAGCCACACAAGGTGGAAGATAGAATTGGAGACCCCACCACCATAAAATCTGGGCTTTGGAGGGCTACATCCTAATTGAAGGGAGAATAAAATTAAAAATCTGCTTTTTAAAAAGGATGTGGTGAGGAAATTTAACCTCTCTTAAATTTGGCTCTGATCTTAGGCAACAAAAAAATTATTTTGAGATTTATTAATATATGCTGACGACCTTCTCATGAGGTTTCTCCCTAAATTGATATCTGTGTGATCCAGAAAAACTCAAGCTCAAAATATATTTTAAAATGGTGCCAGGTTGCTAGTGTCCCTAGTCACCTGGCAGAAGCAAAGATAAACCTTCTATGAAAGAATGCTCCATCAACTCAGGCCCTAAAGATTTCCAAAAGATGAAGTTTGATTGAACATGAGCTTAAGAAACATCAAAATGTGAGGAAGAAAGGCCTTATTAATGAGAGGCAGTAGAAAGAGAGAAATAAATAAATAAACCGAAAGCAAGCAGAGTCAGACCCTCGAAGGACCTCAGGTAGGGCAATTATCAGGGATAGAATTAACATAAGAATATTTCTATTAGACATGATAAAATAATGTGTTTAAAGGATTAAAAAGAGTATTAAAAGTATGAATGGAAAACATAAGACTGTTTTTCTATAAAACCGCAGTAGATTTGGGAAAGAATTAAATAGAGTCTAAAGATATGATAATCTATTAGAAAATCTCAGTGAATGGGGTGAAAAAAAGGCAGAGAGGAGACGCAACTGAAGACAGAGGTAATATTCTGGAAAACAGATATGAGAAAATACTCCTAATGCAACATAGAAAGATGACGAATTGGAAAATATTAAAGAGAGGTTCAGAAAGATGAACAACAGAGTAAATAACTCTAGCCTAGATCAAATCAGAGTTCCAAAATAAGAGAATAGAGAGAGTGGGACAGACGTTATTTAAAGAAATAATGGCCAAAATTTTTCTAGAAACGAATGAGAGATGTGAATCCTAAAATTCAGGAACCACAGCAAATTCCAAGTAAGATAAATGAAAAGAAATTCATATCTAATGACATGAAACACAGAACAAGTGAGGGCCCCACTGTCAACCTGTATATTAAATATTAGTAAGGCTTAGTTTCTTTTCTTTTAGATTAAAAGATACAAATAGAATTTTCAGTATTTTTTGCTCGAGAATTATTTGAGATGTCCCATTTTTGTGACTACTACTGTAGGTCTCTTAGTGCTATTTTTCCTAACCTGCCAAAGACATCATTAACCATTTTACAGTTGATGAACCTGAGGCAGAAAAGAAAGATGATAATTTACCCTGAGTCACCTGCTCGCTAAGGGACAGAGCTGGAACAAAACCCAAGCCTCTTTGACCTTGAAATTCATTTTCTTTCCACGTTAGGACCCGGCATCTCTAGTTACAGAAATTAGTAAATGTTTAACTATGACAATAGCTGAGGACTTTCAGGATAAGCTTTTATAATTAAAGCTTAACCTGTCTACCAAGAAAACACAAGCTATTCAAACTGGAAAATCTGTTAGAATCAATAAGAGAGTTGAGTAAGTTAGTCAGACACAAGATTAGCACACAAAAATAGTTTTTGCCTCATACTGACAATAAGCAACTAGGAAAAGTAGAGAAAACATACTCTTCATAATAGCAACAAAAAAAGCTCTTCAATATCCTATGAAAAAATGCAATAAGATATTTGTAAAATTTTTATCAATAAAACAAAAATACTTTACTGAAGGACATAAAAGGAGATCTAGATAAATAAGGAGATACGTCATATTCTTCAAAGGGAAAAGTCAACAATGTTAAGGTCAATTTTACTCAAATCATTTATAAATTTCATGAAATTTTTGTCAGAATCCCAGTGGGAATTTTTGTTAAGTGGAATTTAGCAAACTGAGTACAAAGTGTATCTGGAATATTAAATGTGTAAAGAATATCTAAGAAAACATTAAAAAAGAATAATATGGCTGAATTTGCTAATCCGTATATCAGAACACACCGTAAAGATACCATAATTAAAATAGTACAATGTACAAATAGTTAAACAACTTCATGGGACAGAATAGATAAAATAGAAATAGATCCATTTTTATTTTGAAATTTAAAGTTAATAAGATGGCATTTCAAATCAATGGGCAGAGGATGGTTTATGTTTTTTTCTCCTTATGGTCATCCAGTTGTTCCCCAAAAAAGGAGGAAGATTGGCAAAAGATGTTAGCTCAAGGCCAATCTTTCTCACCAAAAAGTATACAAAAAAAAAAAAGGAAAATTAGCTGTCCATAGACGTGTGCATTTATATTTGTGCTCTTGATTCTCTTCCATTGATCTGTGTGTCTGTTTTTGTGATAGTACCATGCTGTTTTGGTTGCTATGGCTTTGTAGGACATTTTGAAATCAGGGAGCATAAGAACGCCAGGTGTGTTCTCTTTTCTCAGGACTCCTTTGGCTATTTGGGGTCTTTTGTGCTCCCATATAAATTTTAAGATTCTTGGTTCCATTTCTGTGAAAAATGCTGTTGGAACTTTGATAGGGATTGCATTGAATCTGTAGATTGCTTTAGGAAGTATGGACATTTTAATTGTGTTAATTCTTCCAATCCAAGAGCACAGAATATCTTTCCATTTTCTTGTGTCTTCCCCAATTTCTTTCAGCAATGTTTTATAGTTTTCAGTGTGCAGATATTTCACCTCTTTGGTTAAGTTTATTTCTAGGTATTTTATTCTTTTTGTTTCAATTGTAAATAGGATTGTATTCTTAATTTCTCTTCATTCTACTTCGTTGTTAGTGTATACAAATGCAATTGATTTTTGTATGTTGATTTTGTATCCTGCTACCTTACCATATTCATTCATTATTTCTAAAAATATTTTAGTGAATTCTTTAAGGTTTTCTATATATAAATTCATGTGATCTGCAAATAGTGACAGTTTCTCTTCTTCCTTTCCAATATTGATCCCTTTTATTTCTTTTTCTTTCCTGATTGCTCTGGCTAAGACTTCTAATACTACGTTAAATAAGAGTGGTGAAAAATGGGCATCCTTGTCTGGTTCCTGCTCTTAGAGGGATAGCTTTCAGTTTTTCTCCATTGAGAATGATATTAGCTGTGGGTTTGTCATATATGGTCTTTATTATGTTGAGGTGCTTTTCTTCTATACCCATTTTATTCAGAGTTTTTATCATAAATGGATGCAGTATCTTGTCAAATGCTTTCTCTGCATCTAATGAGATGATTATGTGATTTTAATTCTTCATTTTGTTAATGTGATGTATCACATTGATTGATTTATGGATGTTGAACCAGCCCTGCATCCCTGGAATAAATACCACTTGATCATGGTGTATGATATTTTTAATGTATTGTTGTATTTGATTTGCCAGTATTTTGTTGAGGATTTTTGAGCCAATGTTCATCAGTGATATTGGCTTGTAATTTTCTTTTTGTGTGTTGTCCTTGTCTGGTTTTGGTATCAGGGTAACGTTGGCTTCATAGAATGAGTTAGGAAGCCTCCCCTCCTCTTCAATTTTTTGCAAGAATTTGAAAAGGATAGGTATTAAGTCTTCTTTGAATGTGTGGTAGAATTTACCAGGGAAGCTGTCTGGTCCTGGACTTTTATTTTTGGGGAGGTTTTTGATTACTGTTTTGATCTCCTTACTGGTGATTGATCTATTCAAATTCTCTATTTCTTCTTGATTTAGTTTTGGAAGGTTGTATGATTCTAAGAATTTACCTATTTCTTCTAGATTATCCAATTTGTTAGCATATACCTTTTCATAGTATTCTTTTATAATCTTTTGTATTTCTGTGGTGTCTGTTGTAATTTCTCCTCTTTCATTTCTTATTTTATTTATTTGAGCCTTCTCTCTTTTTTCTTGGTGAGCTTAGCTAATGGTTTGTCAATTTTGTTTATCTTTTAAAAGAACCAGCTCTTGCTTTCATTGATTTTTTCCTATTGTTTTTTAGTCTCTCTTTTATTTCTGCTCTGATTTTTATTATTTCCTTCCTTCTATTGATTTTAGGCTTTGTTTGTTCTTCTTTTTTCTGTTTGTTTAGGTGCACTGTTAGATAGTTTATTTGAGATTTTTCTTGTTTGTTGAGGTAGGATGCATTGCCATAAAATTCCCTCTTGGAACTGCTTTTGCTGTATCCCATAGATTTTGGCATGTTGTATTTTCATTTTCATGTGTCTCCAGGTAATTTTTGCATTCTCTTTTGATCTCTTCATTGACGCAGTTGTTGTTCTGTAGCATTTTGTTTAATCGCCACATATTTGTGGCTTTTTTGATTTTCTTCCTGTAATTGATTTCTAGTTTCATAACTTTGTCATCAGAAAAGATGCTGGGGCCGGCTCCGTGGCTGAGTGGTTAAGTTTGCACGCTCTGCGCAGCGGCCCAGGATTTGGATCTTGGACGCAGACATGGCACCGCTCGTCAGGCCATGTTGAGGCAGTGTCCCACATCCCACAACTAGGAGGACCGGCAACTAAGATATACAACTGTGTACAGGGGGGTTTGGGGAGATAAAGCAGAAAAAAAAAAAAAAAGAAAAAAGAAAAGATGCTTGGTATTATTTCGGTCTTCTTAAATTTATTGAGACTTGTTTTGTGGCCTAATATGTGATCAATCCTGGAGAATGTTTGATGTGCATTTGAAAAGATTGTGTATTCTGCAGTTTTTGGATGGAACTTTCTATATATATCTCCTAAGTCCATCTGGTCAAATGTGTCATTTAAGGCCTATGTTTCCTTAGGATCTTCTGTTTGGATGATCTATCCATTGGTGTAAGTGGAGTGTTAAAGTCTCCTACTATTATTGCGTTACTGTCTATTTCTCCTTTTATGTCTGTTAATAATTGCTTTGTATATTTAGGTGCTCCTATTTTGGCTGCATAGATATTTACAAGTGTTATATCCTCCTGTTGAGTTGTTCCCTTTATCATTATGTAGTGCCCTTCTTTGTCTCTTGTTACAGTTTTTGTTTTATATTCTATTTTGTCTGATATAAGTATTGCTACCCAGCTTTCTTTTCTTTGCCATTTGTATAGAATATCTTCTTCCATACCTTCACTTTCAGTTTGTGAGCGTCTTTACATCTGAAGTATGTCTCTTCTATGCAGCATATACATGGGTATTTTTTTCCACACAATTGGCCACCCTATGCCTTTTTATTGGAGCATTTAGTCCATTAACATTTAATGTAGCTAATAATAAATATATTCTTATTACCATTTTGTTACTTTTTTTCTGGGTGTTTTAGTAGTTCTTCTCTATTCCTTTCTTCTTCTCTTATTCTTTCCCTTGTGGTTTGACGGCTTTCTTTAGTATTATGTTTGGGTTCCTTTCTCTTAGGTTTTTGTGTATTTATTATAGGTTTCTGGTTTTTGATTACCCTGAGGATCATATATAATAATCTATGTTTATAGCAATCTATATTGAGTTGATGATCTCTTTAGTTTGATCTCTTTCTAGAAGCTCTACTCTTTTACTCCCCTCCTCCCACATTTTATGTTTTTGAAATCTTATCTAACCGCTTTTTTTGTGTGAGTGTATCCATTACCCTGTTATCATTGAAATAGGTAATTTTAGTACTTTTGTCTTTTGACCTCATATTATCTTCATAGGTGGTTGATTTGCTACCTTTACTGTATTTTTGCCTTTACCAGTGATTTTATTCCCTGTTTTTTTGGGTTTTTTTTTTTGATAATTTTCTTATACCCATCTGTGGTCTTCTCTTTCCCACTTAAGTCCCTTTAGCATTTCTTGTCAAACTAGTTTCTTGGTGGTAAATGCTTTAATTTTTGCTTCTTGGAGAAACTCTTCATCTCTCCTTCCATTCTGAATGATACCTATGCTGGGAAGGGTATTCTTGCCTGTAGGTTTTTTCCTTTCAGCACTTTAAATATATCATGCCAGTCCCTTCTAGCCTGTAAGGTTTCTGCTGAGAAGTCAGCTCCTAGCCTTAGGGGATTTCCTTTGTATGTCACTTGTTGTAATGCTCCCCCACTCATGTCCCCCACTCCTTCATGGAAGGCCACATACTTTAGGATTGCTCCCAGGCAGCCATGAAGTGCTGGGGCTTGTGCAGGTGGCCTTTTTTCTTCCAGAAAGGAATTTCTGCCTCTTCCACCTCAGTCAGGACTGTGCCTTGTTACATGGATTCTTTTTGTCCAGCTTTCAGTTTTCTCACGGGTAATTGGTCCAAGAGTAGTTGTAAATTGGTTGTGTCTGTGGAAGGAGGTGAGTTCAGAGTCCACCTAAGCTGCCATCTTGACGCCATCCAACCTCTCCTGTGGAGTTTAGAATGGAGCCCTCTATTCCAAGATTATATAATAGTTATTCACATTTTTTCTGCTGTTTGTATGGTTTCATTTTTTAAAATTTTATTTATTTTCTTGTAACAGCTTTGAAATATAATTTACATATCATTCAATTCACTCAATTTAAAGTGTACAGTTCAAAGCTTTTTAGTATTTTCACAGTTATGTAACCATCGCCACAGTCAAATTTAGAACATTTTCATCACCTGCAAAGAAACTTGATGACCATTGGCAGTCACCTCCCATGCCCCACTCCAGCTAGGCCATCTTTTTGTTTTAACTTTAAGTCTTTCATCTAAGTAGAGTTTATTTTGGTGTATGGAATGGGGTAGAGATCCAGCTTAACTTATTTTCCAATTGGTTAATTGGTCATTTCATCCCTACTAATTTGTAATACTTATTTTATTATATAAATTACCATCTGTTCCTTTAGTGTATTTGAAGACTTTAATATGAATCTACTGATTTGTCTTTTCTTATGCTGGAACTTCAGTACTTGGTACATCTTATTTCTTATTTTATTCATATTCCTAAAAATTGGAGAATCTTATACTTTCAAAGTAGTTTTTATTTTCTTTTTGTTTCTACTTCAATTATTTAGTTCCATTTTTATTGTATGGTAGTCAGAGAAATATGGTATGAGTTATCTCCATTTGAAAATTTGTTTAAAAATTTAGTTAATTGTTATAAATTTGAAATTAATTAATTGTTCAAATAACATTTATTCTTTATTAAGGGTATAGAATTTGATAGCACACATTAATATACATACACCTCTATTGGTTTACCTAATGATTTATTGACAAATATATATGTAGTATTTTAACCATACTACCAAATCTTTTTTTAATTTATTTTTTAAATTGAGATATAATTGACATAACATTATATTAATTTCTGGTGTACATTATGATTCAATATTTGTATATATTGCAAAATGCTCACCACAATAAGTCTCGTTAACATCCATCACCACACATAGTTACAAAATTTCTATTTCTTGTGATGAGAACTTATAAGATCTACTTTCTTAACAACTTTCAAATATATAGTACAGTGTTATTAACTTTAGTCACCATTCTATGCACGACATCCCTGGGACTTATTTATTTTATGATTAGGTGTTTGCATCCTTGACCACCATCACTTATTTTGCCCACCCCATACATCCCTCCTCTGGTAACCACCAATCTCTTCTTTGTATTTACGAATTTGAGGGATTTTTATTTGTTTGATTGATCACTTTTTGGATTCCACATATAAGTAAGATAATATGGTATTTGTCTTTCTCTGACTTATTTCACTTAGCGTAATACCCTCTAGGTCCATCCATGTTGCTGCAAATGGCATGATTTTCCTTCTTTGTATGGCTGAGTAATATTCCATTGTATATATACACCACATCTTCTCTATTCATTCATCCATCAACGGACACTTAGGTTGCTTCCGTGTTTTGGCTGTTGTAAATAACGCTGCAATGAACGTGGGAGTGCAAATATCTTTTCAAGTTAGTGTTTTTGTTTCTTTCGTATACCCAGAAGTGAAATTGCTGTGTCATATGATAGTTCAATTTTTTTGTTTTTGAGGGATCTCCATTTTGTTTTCCATAGTGGCTGCATCAATTTACCTTCCCACCAATAGTACACAAGGGTTCCCTTTTCTCTACATCCTTGACAACACTTATTATTTCTTATATTTGATAATAGCCATCCTAACAAGTGTGAGGTGTTATCTCATTGTGGTTTTGATTTGCATTTACCTGATGATTAGTGATGTTGAGCATCTTTTCACTTACTTATTGGCCATTTGTATGTCTTCTTTGGAAAAATGTCTGTTTAGATCCTCTGCCCATTTCTAAATCAGATTGTTTTTTTGCTCTTGAGTTGTTTGAGTTCTTTACACATTTTGGATATTAACTCCTTATCAGAGGCATGACTTGCAAATATTTTCTCCCATTCAGTGGATTGCCTTTTTATTTGTTGATGGTTTCCTCAGTTGTGCAGAAGCTTTTTATTTTGATATAATCCCACTTATTTATTTTTGCTTTTGTTTCCTCTGCTTTTTCTGTCAAATTCAAAAAAATTGTAGCCAAAACCAATGTCAAGGAGCTTATGACCTATGTTTTCTTCTAGGAGTTTTATGGTTTCAAGCCTTTCATTCAAGTCTTTAATCCATTTTGAGTTAATTTTTGTACATGGTGTAAGATAGGGGTCCAGTTTCCTTCTTTTGCATGTGGCTGTCCCGTTTTCCCAACACCATTTCTTGAAGAGACTGTCCTCTCCCCAGTGTATATTCTTGGCTCCTTTGTAATAAATTACTTGACCATATATGCATGGGTTTATTTCTGGGCTCTGGCTCTATTGTCTTGCATTTATCTATGTGTTTGTTTTTATGCCAATAGGATACTATTTTGATTACTTTAGCTTTGTAATATAGTTTGAAATCAGGAAGCATGGTGCCTCCACCTTTGTTTTTTTTCCCTGTCAGGATTGCTTTGGCTATTCAGGGCCTTTTTAACTTGCAGAAAAATTTTAGGATTGTTTATTCTATTTCTATGAAAAATGTCATTGGAATTTTACTAGGGATTACATTGAATTTACAGATTGCTTTGGATAGTATGGGTGTTTTAACAATATTAATTCTTCCAGTTCATGAGCACAGAATAGCTTTCCATTTATTTGTGTCTTCAATTTCTTTCATCAGTATCTTATAGTTTTCACTATACAAGTCTTTCACCCCCTTGGTTAAATTTGTTCCTAGGGATTTTATTCTTTTGGATGCAATTGTAAATGGGATTTTTTCTTAATTTCTCTTTCTGATAGTTCATTGTTAGTGTATAGAAACACAACAGATTTTTTTTACATTGATTTTGTATTCTGAAACTTTACTGAATTTGTTTATTAGTTCTAACAGTTTTTTGTGGAGTCTTTAGGGTTTTCTATATATAACATCACGTCATTTGCAGATAGCAACAGTTTTACTTCTTCTTTTTTGATTTGGATGCTTTTTATTTCTTTTTCTTGCCTAATTCCTCTGTCTAGGACTTCTAATACTATGGTGAATAAAAGTGGTGAGAGTGGGCATCCTTGTCACGTTCCTGTTCTTAGAGGAAAAGCTTTCAGCTTTTCACTATTGAGTATGATGTTAGCTGCGGGCTTGTCCTATGTGGCCTTTATTATGTTGAGGTACCTTCCGTGTATATTCACTTTGTTGAGAGTTTTTTATCACAAGTGGATGTTGAATTTTGTTTATTGCTTTTTCTGTATCCATTGAGATCATCACATGATTTTTATCTCTCATTTTATTAATGTGTTGTATCACGTTGCTTGATTTGGCAATGTTGAACCATCATTACATCCCTGGAATAAATCCCATTTTGTCATGGTGTATGATCCTTTTAATATATTGTTGAATTTGGTTTGCTAATATTTTTCTGGGGATTTTTGCATCTATGTATGTCAGGGATATTGGCCTGTAATTTTCTTTTCTTGTACCGTACTTCTCTGGTTTTGTATCAAGGTAACCCTGGCCTCATAAAATGAGTTTGGGAGTGTTTCCTCCTCTTCTATTTTTTGGAAGAGTTTGAGAAAGAAATTGGTATTAATTTTTCTTTGAATGTTTGGTAGAATTCACCAGTGAGGCTATCTTGCCCTGGACTTTTATTTGTTGGGAGGTTTTTCATTACCAATTCAATCTCCTTACTAGTAATTTGTCTGTTAAGATTTACTATTTCTTCATGATTCAGTCTTGGTAGGTTGTATGTTTCTAGGAATTTATCCATTTCTTCTAGGTTGTCCAATTTGTTGGCATATAATTGTTCACAGTAGTCTTCTATGATCCTTTGTATTTCTGTGGTTCTGTTGTTCTGTCTCCTCTTCCATTTCTTATTTTTATTATTTGAGTCCTCTCTCTTTTTTTCTGAATGAATCCAGTTAAATGTTAGTCTATTTGTTTATCTTTGCAAATTACCAGCTCTTACTTTTTCAAGAGGAGTTGATCTTTTGTATTTTCTTTTTAGTTTCTATTTTATTTATTTCCACTCTGATCTTTTTTGTTTCCTTCCTTCTATTAACTTTGGGCTTCATTTGTTCTTTTTTTCCCTAGTTTCTTGAGGTGTAAAGTTATGTTGTGTTTTGAGATCTTTCTTTTTTCTTAATGTAGGTATTTATCACCATGAACTTGTCTTTTAGAACTGTTCTTGCTGCATCCCATAACTTTTGGTATGTTGTATTTCTAATTTTTCTCAAGGCATTTTTCTATTTCTCTTTTGATTTCTTCTTTGACCTGTTGGTTGTTCAGTACCATGTCTTTTAAAATCCGCCAAATCTTCAATATTCTTTTATTTGGGCAAGGACTAAGAGAATTATGTTAATACTCCCCACTGTTGTGTGTCTGTCAATTCTTTCTTGTATTTCCTGCAGTTTTTAATATTAGGTAGTCCAGTATTATATTAATCAATGCATAATGGTTTATGGCACTTTTATGTTCTTTTGTGGGTTGTTGTATTAATATTTACAAAGTGATCCTCCTTTTGTAGTTAATATGATTAGTTTGAATTAAACACTGTCTTATACTAATATTGCAAACTCTTCTTGCTTGCTTCTCACCTCTCTAATTTGCCTCCTGTACATTTGGGTAGCCATGACTTTAGAGCCATTCTTGGACATTTTGTAAGAATATTTCTTTCAATTGTGTTTTGTGTTTTGACCCATTCTGATACATTTTGCCACTTGTATATATTATATATAAGATGTATTTGGCCATGGACTGTCATTTTGCATCTCGTTACTCTCTCTCTTTGTTGTGTGTGTGTGTGTGTGTGTGTGTTTTTTACAGCTTTCATGCTGTTCTTTTTGTTTTCCATAGTACAATGAGCAGAATGATGTAAAAGTGACCATGAAGCTCACTCTGAGTTGTCTAGCCAGGGCCTGTGGCATATTTAACACTTCCCTTGTCTCTCCAAACCTAGAGGGGCTGCACCCCAAGCCAGGCGTCTGCCTCTTCCTCTGCTTACAAGGTTGCTCTCACCCTTTTCCTACTGGAATGGAGAGCAGTGACAGTGAGGTGGGATCCCTTTAAACCCACAGATTGTCCAGCAGCCGTGCCAGGCCCTGGCTTGCCTCTTAAAGGGATAATGGCAGCATCAGGGATCTGGGCCTTCTCTTGATGACCCCATAATTTCCCCTTTCTTAACCTATACCATGTGATGTTGTGGAATTCATCCTGAACACCTCCTTATCATTTCTTCCACTCCCCATTACTCTTGGATAATTTGGAATACATGCAGTTTTGATTTTAGTGTTTCTGATTTTTAAACCAAAAATTTATTAAGTGAAGTAGCTTAATTAGAAAAAAAGAAATATACCTGAGAGGATTTTCTTTGTCCATGACACATCCTAGTCATTGGGGTGTCGATACATTTAAGATATCTTTTAATGATGAAATATCCTTGAGGGAGAGAGGTGGGAAGAATTGGTGACTCTTATTATCCTTGAACTATGAGACAGACATTGCTTAGGAGTTTTGTTAAAAACATTACGGGCCATTAGAGAATGTGGAATAGGTCTTGCTTACCATCTTCAAACATATATCTATATTTAACTTCTTTATCACTTTTGTTTGTTGTTGTTTGTCTTGCTCCATCAGAATGTAAGCCCCATAAAGGCAGGGATCTTTGTGTTTTTCCTGATATATCTCAAACACCTAGAATAGTTGCCTGGCACATAGTAGCTACTCAATAAATATTTGCTTAGTGAATTGGGACTGGTCTGGTGGTGTAGTGCTTAAGTTTGCAGGCCCAGCTTTGGCAGCCTGGAGTTTGTGGGTTTGGATCCTGCACGTGAACCTACACACTGTTATCAAGCCACGCTGTGGCAGCATCCCACATACAAAATAGAGGAAGATTGGCACAGATGTTAGTTCAGGGACAATCTTCCTCAAGCAAAAAGAGAAAGATTGGAAACAAATGTTGGCTCAAGGCCAATCTTCCTCACGCCCCAAAAAAAGTTGCTTAGTGAATAAATGAATGAATGATCTCAATCGTTAAGGAAATGAAAGATGACAGGCACGCCTCTCCATCTTCCCCATTTAATGTGTTTAAATAAGATGCCTCTCTCTGGCTTTTGATACTTGACTCTCTATGTCTACTGTATTCATAGTTCTTGATTCCTATAAAGGGGAAAATTCTCTTATCCTGAAATTGTTTTCAGATAACAATCAATGCTTTCAAAAAGGACAAAATAGCTTTAAAAAAGAGTCAGTGTTTTATAACAGTGCTTTATCCACCTTCTGAGTTATAATTAACATTTTCTGTTTTCCATTAGTGTTTTTGGAGTCCAGAATGTTAACTGACAGTGATATTTTTCTTTTCGCCTACAGCACAGCCAAGTACAGCTTGTGGTCATTTCTCCCTCAATATTTGTATCTGCAGTTTAGCAAAGCTGCCAATGCTTTCTTCCTGTTCATTACTATTTTGCAGGTAACATTTCTGAACATATTATTAGATGAAGATTTTTTAAAGGTAAAAAATATATATATAAAAAGCTCATTTAGCTGAAATAAGAGTTTGATGTAGAGAATAAATTTAAACACTGTAAGAAAAGAACTCTCTTCTTACAATAGTTAAATTATGTAGTGAGACACTGAAACTCCGTTTTTGGGCTGAAAAGCATGTTGATACACAATAAAGTTGGTCCACAGTTCATCCTGATTTAGGTCGTTAATGAGATATTATTGGAGTGACTTTGTCGTTTATGTCACCTCCATGATAGGATAATTTTATTATATTTTGAAAGAAATAATTTGAAGAAAATTCAAATGCTGGTTTCTGTGACTTCTGTGACTGGCTTATTTCACTCAGCATAATGTCCTCAAGGTTCATCCGTGTTGTTGCTATGTATATATATATCACATTTTCTTTATCCATTCAACCATCGATGGACATCTGGGTTGTTTTCATGTCTTGGCCATTGTGAATAATGCTGCCCTGAACATGGGAGTGGAGATATCTCTTTAAGATCCTGATTTCAATTCTTTAATTTAAATTTTTTCAGGAACCTCCATACTGTTTTCAGTTGTAGCTGCACCATTTTACATTACACCAATAGTGTACAAGGGTTCCAATTTGTCCACGTCCTTGCCAATATTTGTTTTATATATTTCTTTGTAATAGCCGTCTAAGAGGTGTGAAGTGATAACTCCTTGTGGTTTTGATTTGCATTTCTCTAAGGATTAGTGACATTAAGCACTTTTTCATATACCTGTTGGCCATTTGTATGTCTTCTTTGGAGAAATGTTTATTCAAATCCTTTGCACATTTTTTAACTGGGTTATTCGTTTGTTTGTTATTGAGTTGTAGGAGTTCCTTTTATCCCCCTATCAGTAGAGAGTTTTCAAATATTTTTACCTTTTTCATAGATTGCCTTTTCATTTTACTAATGGTTTCCTTTGTTGTGCAGAAGCTTTTTAGTTTGATGTAGTCCCACTTGTCTATTTTTGCTTTTGTTGCCTGTGCTTTTACTGTCATATCCAAGAATTCATTGCCAAACTAATGTCTAGAAGCTTTCTCCCTGTGTTTTCTTTTAAGAATAACCTCTTTTCAAAACAGTTAAATTCAAAGTTCTCCATAATCTGGTTTATTCCTGTTTATTCAACCTTATTTCCAGCATGAACCCCACAATCCAACCAGGCAAATCTTCTCACAATTCCCCCGTTTTCTTCCTGTCTCTGGACCTTGGTCCATTCCACTACGTAAACCTGGAAGGCACTCATCTGGCTGGATCCCGCCCATTCTCCCAAAGGCACAGCTTACAACTATCCTCCTCCAAACTTCACCAAGTGCCATCACTTACACGGATTTATCCCTTCTCTACTTCCATAGCAATGGTCTATGCTATACGTCTGGCCTCAGTAAACATTTATAGAGGCTACATAGTATGTATCAAAATCTGTGCATGGAATTAAGAATTCAAGGATGAATTATTAGATAGTTCCTGCCTTTGGAGAGCTGCGAGTCTTGACATACAAGTACTTTCTGGAATATTTATAACATGCTAGAGGAACGGGGTCTATTTCTGGCTTGAGGGTGAATGGTTCAGGAAAAGCTTCCGAAAAGCAGGTGACATTTGAGCCAAAGATCAGAGTAGGAGGAGCTTCAGAGCAGCGTGGGGCGGAGGAAGAGAGGCAGGCCTTCCAGGCCCAGGAGACAGTACGCAAAGGCACTCGAGCTGGTTGCCTTTCATTAGGAGACCTGGCACCAAGCGCACAGGGGAAAGAGGTAGGATTTTCTCTGCGAACTCTGTCATATGTTGCAAATTATGAAAATTTAAACTATTAAATTTTTCTCTAGTGTATGAAATCTTCAGCAAACAGTAAAAATTTTGTTTTGAGAGTGTAGGGTAGAGCAGAGAAGAAGCTAAAGGTGTCATCTGAGGCCAGGTTGTAAGCTTAGTGTGTTAGACACGGAAGCTCGGAGTTCGTTCCAGAAACAGAGAGAAGATAGTGAAGTCATGAGCTGCATGGTGAAGTGACCGGCTCTGGCCAGTCTTAACTGAGGAAAAGTAGGGGGTCCGTAAGCAAGAAGCCAGCCTGGAGGTGTCTGCAGAGAGATGGAGAAGAGGGCCAGATCCAAGGCTAGTCCAAAGGCAGAGTGATTGATAGCTTAAGCAATTGTACAGTTTCCCCCTTATCTTCCTCTGTTACTCAGATTCCTTTTAAAGTAATTACAAGAATTATCAAAAGCTTCAAAATAGACACTATCTGCTACACTGGACAAAGAAATAATAAGCAAGCAAGAAATAAGACAGCATAGATAGTCCACACAGGCCCAAGTCTGGAAATATAGGCCTAAGAACTTGTCTAAATGCTTTAGAAAACTAAAGGGTCCCATCCAGGACCTCACTCACCCCTGCATCCTTCAGGAAACTCCAGCGGCCATTTCAGTTGCTTTGTGTCTCGTGTCTTAGACAGTGGGGAACAGCCCTAGGCCACTGTCCACAGTCCACAGAATTTGTACCCTAGCAAACATTATGCTCCTGAACCTCCAAAAAATTTCACTTTTGCCTCAAAAAGAAGTAAGATTCAGTTAAAATAGCTCACCTTCTGGAATTAACTAATTTGAAAAGATGCTATTTTAAACATTTAGGTTTTAAACAATTTTCTTCAAAATATGATAGAAATATCCTATTAGAAAGGTGGCACACTGACTTAAGCGTTATTAAGCAGCCGCTCTGGCAGCTTTCCCATGATGTAATTTTTAGCGTCACATTCAAGGGATGGCTTTGATATCCTGAGGCTCCTTCCCCTTTTTATTTAACATGTCTGCTGTTTTCATGTCCTGGGCCCTGCCACTAATAGTGTGACTTTCCCTGTAAGCAAACTATAATGAGGATTTATCATAAAATTAATAGTTTACCTCTGATTGTTTTGCAACAAATTCCAGATGTGCCTCCAACGGGAAAATACACAACTCTCTTGCCTTTGATGATTATTCTTATAATTTCAGGCATCAAAGAGATTGTAGAAGATTATGTAAGTTTACTGTTAGTGAAATGCTCTCAAAACTACTGCCTTGAATAGAAGAGGTATATTTGTTGCCTTTCTCTCAGGCTGTTGGTTGGAACTGGTATAATTCTTTAAATCTGTGGTTGATGTGAAGAGAGAATTTTGAGGTTTCAGATTTTAAATTACACATATATATATAAAATTATGTGTATATATATTTGAGAGACCAGCAGGACTTGATAGCTGTCATAAGGACTGTGGTAGTTCCTTTGGGGATATAATCCAACCAGAGGGGAAAATCTTGTATGGCACAAATTGTGCTGTGTCTTCGTTTCTCCTTTCACTTCGTCACAGGTGCGATTTTACCCGGGCCTGCTGATATCAGTAGCGAAGGGGAAGAAGACGGATATTTGGTATTGTTTTCTGTTTGCTCTGACCCTACCCGCTACAGCTGAGGTCCCTCTAGGAGAGTCCCCTTTCTCCTCACTCACAATCCTAATGCTCATTTTCCAAATTCCCTGGTGATTGTTATCCATGTGCTTCTACCTGATTCCTACCATCCTGTAAAGATATCATCAGTAAAGTCTATTTGGTTGCTGGCCTCTTGATTGGTCTATAGTATGAAAGAATTTTCCAAACTTAATCAGAAGCCTTCAGTTAAGTTGGGGCAAAATTCAAAATTGCTAATTACGTGTTTAACCTCATGTAGTCATTTTAAGCAACATATAGTATGCTAGCCTTTCAAGTAGCACTTTACTGTGTAGCAGGCACTGTACTATTTATATCTATATGGGGGTGTGTGTGTGTGTATGTGTATGTATTCACTTGAATTAAGGCAGAGACAGGTTAGTGACCTGACAAGTCTGCATTAGTAGAAGGCAGAGCTGGGATGTGAGCCAAGCCCAACTGGCTCCAGAGGCCACCCACTCACCCACTTTGCTACACTGCCTCCCGTAGGTCTCATCTCAATTTAGGGAGCCATGTAAGGGCAAAACAAAACTGAAATCAATTATAGCAGAAGAAGCCTTTACAATTAGGTTTGCTGCCTCTATTCTCTCTTAAACCTACTATAACTTGTATTATGA
The DNA here is from genome assembly GCF_021613505.1 of Equus quagga. Lineage (NCBI taxonomy): Eukaryota > Metazoa > Chordata > Mammalia > Perissodactyla > Equidae > Equus > Equus quagga. Next base: position 75,961,815 of record NC_060272.1, read on the forward strand.
CTTTAATGATTCATTTTCAACTTTTGATTTAATGGATTTTTTTCTATAACAGAAACGACATATGGCAGACAAATTAGTTAACACAAAGAACACAGTAGGTAAGACATTAGATTGAACTTTTATCCCCCTTCACTGTAAGAAAATATCCAAATTCCCCAAGTAGATACACTTAATATGTGTTGTAACATTTTATTATTTAAAGAAATATAGAAACAAAGAACAAAAACCAGAAGGAAACTCAGTTTCCCTATGTTAAAATCAATAATTATTTTAATTAGAAGAAAAGAAAAGAAAAAAAGATAGGAAGGGTAGAATATTCAGGATATGAACAATTCTTATGTCTATAAAAAAGATCTGGGTGTTACATATTCTTTCCAAGTTCTAGTTTTGATATGTGCTATCTTTGTAATTGATTAGAAATGTATTATGTTGCTTTTCAGGCTATGAGCCAGTATTTTAATATGTACAGCAAACTTCTCTTTAGGACTGGAAGTGACTAAATAGACTTAGTATAGTCTCTATCTATGTCTCAATCTACCTACCCACCTACCTATCCATCTATCATGGCTAGGTTATGTTACATTATATGTATTGCTCATTTTGGTGTACTGCATATGAGCACAATTTACATATTCCTCCAGTTTGTATAAATGTTAAGTTAACAAAGGCAATACTTTATAAAGAAAAACAGTTTTTGGGAAAAGTATCTTTTATTATTTTGGACTTTACCTAATGCAATAATTACAGTTAATACGTAGCTGTTTCTTTTTCAGTGTTAAGACAGGACACATGGCAAGAGATTATGTGGAAAGAGGTAAGAATGCATTTTAACTTTTAACTTCATAATAAGCACCTACCATTCGTAAAGTTGTAGATTTTTGTCTGTGAAACATGCCTTCAAGAACTGTCGTGCTATCCCGTTTTGAAGATGAGGAAGTCGAGGATCACAGAGAAGTATCTTGCTCAAGGTCACAGCCAGGAAGCGGTGAAAATAGGATTTGAACTTAAGTGTGGTTGGAAGTCTATATGCTTTCTAATGTGCCTCTGTGTCACCTCTGTGTCATTGTGTGGAATATTTGAAGATCATGCTTCACAATCTGTTGCCCAGGGTACAAGACAGCCTTTATATGAAGAATATCTCAGTGAATGTTGCCGTGAATATTTGCCCTTGGGATGTAAGTTAAAAGCATGCTGGGGTAGATACTGACTTTGTCATCATCAATAATTAGTTGATGCCCAGTGTAAAATTCTTTTGAAAGCTTATTATAAGACTGTTTTGATTTCTAAGTATCGTCAATATTTCTTTCCTGAAACAGATAGCTCAGGTGAGTCAGTAGAGATTTTGCTCCTCTCGTTGGGACCAAGAGAAAAAAGCCACCGAGAGCTAGCCCTCCATTTCTGATGGCAGAGTCTCGGGGGCGAGGGACAAGTGAATGACAGGAGGAGAGGAGGTGAGGCTGCAGTGGTGGGCTTCTACTGAGCAGAGGGGATCCCATGACTGCGTTCTAACTGACCCCAGTACCATCCACTGAAGAACAAGTTAAGCAGTCAGAGCCAGGGACCTGGAATTCGTGTCCGACTGAGTCCTTTCTGTGCATCTACAACCAAATGGAGCACTTTAAACATTGGGTGCTTATACAAGGACAAGGGAAAGACATGATGGTGAAGACCGTCTGCCGTCAGGTCCATGGGTCATAATTTTCTTCATCCGTATTATTTCTGGGGAAAAACCTAGTTTTAATCTCACAGTTTCAAGTTGTCTTATTCTAGCCACCTTTAGACCTTGCTGTAAGTTAGTTAATTATGTAAGTTATAAACGCTTTGCTGTTCATTGCGTTGTGAAGTTTATGTAAGTTGTGAATGTCTTATTGTCAATCTTTTTTCTCCCCTGCTGTTGCGCTTGTCGTCTGCATTTATAAAGACACATTGTAGCTTTCAATGTTCTCTCCTCACTTTGATCCAAAAGTATTTAATTAATTTGTGGCTTAATTAATCAAGATAGAAGTGATCTGTGTAATCATATTAAAAAAAGAAAAATATAGTCTCCTTGTTCTCTTCCTCCTCAGTAAGATATTATTATCTTTTCAATATAGGTCCAGAAATTGGTTTAGGAATGAATTTTGACCCCCTGCTTTCCTAGCTGCCGAGGAAGGGCCTGACATTTTAAGAGTTGTGTCCTCGGTACTTAGCACAGTGTAAACGTTCAAATGGTCTGTTAAAGAAATAACAATACAGGAAGAAAGCGTCAAGAGCTTGTACTGCTTTCCCCATGTATTGTTCCTAGTATTTACATCTCTCTCTTGCTCTTATTTACAAGTTAGAATTCATTCATACATTCAGTCAACAAACGTTTATTGGGTGCTTGCTACAGGCAGCCACTATACTAAGCACTGGGAATTCACCTGAAAGTGAGGCAGGCATTTTCTCTGTTCTACATGAAGCACACCGGCCAGCCGAGGAAAATGGGCCATTGGGCAAGCAAGGTCAGTGTGAGAGTGTGTGAACAACACGTCACTGCAAACATAGTCATACTAATAAGTCTGTGTGGATTTCTCAACCTTAGCACTCTTGACATTTGGGGCCAGAAAATTCTTTGTTGGAGGGGGCTGTGCATTTTGGCCTCCACCCACTTGATACCAAGAGCATCATCCCCTAAAACTCCCAAAGTTGTGACAACCAAAAATGTCTCCAGACGTCATCAAATGTCCCCTAGTGGGTGAGGAAGGCACAATAACCTCTGGTAAAGAACAGCTGTTTCAGAGGAATGAATTGATCAGGAAATAGAATTGTTCTCATGGAGCTGAAATTTATTAGGGTCGCTCCAGGATTTTCATGTCGTACTTTTTCTTGAGACTACTTGACACATTTTGCGTCTATTTGTGCTTTTAAAATTCATGCTTCTGTGTTCTCTCTCCTGGTTTAAAAGGTACACGTGGGTGACATTGTGCAGGCCTCAAATGAGCAGTTCCTTCCTGCAGACATGGTCCTGATTTCTTCCAGGTTAGTAATGTTAGTGAACATGTAAGGAACTTTCATTCTGAATTAGACATTTTAGGAAAACCAAAGGCAGAAGCCACGTTTCCTTGTCTCACTCCTTTCACCATCCCTTTCTCTGTATTGTAGACCAGTGGGTGCAAATTTTTCTGTAAAGGGACAGATAGTACTTGCAGCTTTGTGGACCATGCCGTCTCTATTGTAGCTATTCAACTCTGCCTTTGTAATGTTGGAAGCAGCCATAGGCAATAATGTAAACAAATGGATAAGGCTGTGTTCCAATGAAACTTTATAAATATAAGCAGAGCCCAGATTCGGCCTGCGGTTTGCCAATCCCTGTTCTATACAGGCATACCTCGGGGATGTCGTGGGTTCAGTTCCACGCCACCGCAATAAAGCGAATATTGCAATAAAGTGAGTCACAGGAATGTTTTGGTTTCCCAGTGCATACAAGCTTATGTTTATGCTATACTGTAGTCTACAAAGTGTACAATAGCATTGTGTCTAGAAAAAAGATATGTATACCTTAGTTAAAAAATACTTTATCACTAAAAACCGCTAACCATCCTCTGAGCCTTCTGCAAGTCATAATCTTTTTCCTGGTGGAGGGTCTTGTGAAAAACACAATACTTATGAAGCATAATAAAGCATCGTGCAATAAAACAAGGTATGCCTGTACTTTTTAAAATAAATTTTGTATTTGAGTTCATCTAGTTTGCATCATTGTGAAATTTCACTTGTACATTATTTCCTGTCTATCACCAAATAGGTGCTCCCCTTCACCCCCTGTGCCCACCCCCCCACCCATTCCCCTGGTAACTACTGAAGCATTTTCTTTGTCCACGTGTTTGTTCATATTCCACATATGAGTGAAATCATCTGGTGTTTGTCTTTCTCAGTCTGGCTTGTTTCGCTTAACATAATTCCCTCCAGGTCCATCCATGTTGTTGCAAATGGGATTAATGTGCCTGTTTTTCTGGCTGAGTAGTATTCCATTGTATATATATACACCACATCTTCTTTATCCGATCATCGGTCGATGGGCACTTGGATTGTTTCCATGTCTTGGCTATTGTGAATAGTGCTGCAATGAACATAGGGGTACATATGTTACTTTGGACTGTTGATTTCAAGTTGTTTGGGAAGATACCCAGTAGTGGGATAGCTGGGTCATATGGTAGCTCTATTTTTAGTTTTTTGAGGAATCTGCATACTGTTTTCCATAGTGGCTGCACCAGTTTGCATTCCCACCAGCAGTGTCTGAGGGTTCCCTTCTCTCCACACCCTCTCCAACATTTGTTATTTGTAGTCTTAGTGATTATAGCCATTTTAACAGGTGTAAGGTGGTATCCTATGTAGTTTTGATTTGCATTTCCCTGATGATTAGTGATGTTGAACATTTTTTCATGTGTTTATTGGCCATGTGGATATCTTCCTTTGAAAAATGCCTGTTCGTATCCTCTGCCCATTTTTTGATTGTGCTGTTTGTTTTTTTGTTGTTCAGTTGTGTGAGTTCCTTATATATTATGGAGAGTAACCCCTTGTCAGATATATGATTTGCAAAAATTTTCTCCCACTTGGTGGGTTGTCTTTTGGTTTTGATCCTGGTTTCTTTTGCCTTGCAGAAACTCTTTAGTCTAATAAAGTCCCACTTGTTTATTTTTTCTTTTGTTTCCCTTGTCTGAGAAGACATGGTATTCGAAAAGATCCTTTTAAGTTCAATGTCAAAGAGTGTACTACCTATATTATCTTCCAGGAGTTTTACGGTTTCAGGACTTTTCTTCAAGTCTTTGATCCACTTTGAGTGTATTTTTGTGTACGGTATGAGATAATGGTCTACTTTCATTCTTTTGCATGTGGCTGTCTAGATTTCCCAACACCATTTGTTGAAGAGACTATCTTTTCTCCATTGTATATTCTTGACACCTTTGTTGAAGATTAGCTGTCTGTACATGTGCAGTTTTATTTCTGGGCTTTCAGTCCTGTTCCATTGATCTGTGTGCCTATTTTTGTAGCAGTACCATGCTGTTTTGATCACTATGTATGCTTGTGCTTGCATTATCTTTTATTTAATATTCTTGGAAATATTTTCTTTTATCCTAATTCTTAGATTAATTCCATCCCTCTCTATAATTTCTACAGACGTTCAACTGATCTAAAAAATTTTATACTTATTTTCTCATTTGATTCTCATAGCAATTGTGAGGTATTCCCATTATATAAGCAAACTGACTCACACAGAGATCAAGTGATTTTTTTTCATGATTGTTAAGTGGGCTTGTATTAGGCCCAAGTTTTAAAACATAGCCTCTCTTCTTTTTATGTAACTATACTGCTTAATTCACCAGCTGTTTGGAGGAGACTTACACAGAGACTCCCTACAGGAAATATTTCCTACCCGTTACGTCATATTTGACCACCTCCTAAGGGCTTCTATGTTGGACCCTCTGGGGAGCACAGCTGTCTACTCCCTCATGTTCTCTGTAAGGAACATGTGGTAGTCTGGGGTGTCTGTGGGTAAGAGTGGCTGTAGACACTAACACAGCTACCTTCGATATGTTTGGCCATCTGGTTCCCCAGATCAGGTCATGTCATCTCAAAGGGATAAAAAAAAATGTTCCTAGCTTTCTAGACACATGCTACCTTGGAGCATGGAGAGATTTCTTGGGAAGAAAGACAGACTTGTTCTGGAGCCATTCTCCAATCTTCTGGAAAAGCAATAATACCAACGTTAGCTCCTCTTTTTACCAGATGCACTTTGTTCTTTTGCCATCAATGCTTTAACCCAAATGACAAAGGAACTTATTGTTGCTGATGTGTTTCTCTCTTGGGCTTGGCTAGGAGTATGGGGTGGACATAGGACCCAGGGATGTACCATGAAAGGTTTTGTTTTTATAACCTCTACATCATTAATACGTGTAACATTTTTTTATCTCTTCATTTCTCCCAATGAAGTACCACTTGTATGGAAACCAGTCTTTTTTTTGGCATGAGAAGGAATGAGGGGAGACAAAAATCATCATTCTTGGATTTCGTCTCTAGCAGTTTATATTTTATAAGCAGATTATATTTTCTAAGTGATTCTCCTTGTGCCCACTAAAACAACTAAGATACACACACACATGCACACACTCACACACACTTATTGAAATGCTTATTTGATCTGGCATAAAAGTACGAAAATCAGATTGAACTCCAGAATGAACTGAGGTGCTAGGAACCCCAGAAGGTAATCCTGTGCCAACAATGTCTTTCTCCTTGAGGGTTTCTGCCAAACCGTGAAGACCTTGAGCTTCCATTTTGTTGAGTGTAAGTAGTACAAGAGACAAAGGATAAAGCCCAGGGGACACTCCCATGAGGAGAATTTGATAGGTAATCCTTGCATAAAGCTGAGAAATACACTCTTAGTTACGGGAGAGTGAAAAAAACCTGCCATTCTGTAGGGGGCACTAGGGGAATGTGTCTGACTTGACCCTGGTGCAGGGTGCAGGGGAAACTTCCCTGTGAGAATTCAAGCTGAGCTCATGCAGACAATCTCTGAATTCACCTTGCCTGTGTGATGAAAAATTTTAAGCAGAAAATTTAATGGGATCATAGAGAATAAAGAGGAAACAACTAACTAATTAGAAGGAGATAAGGCAGAGAAGAACGGGGAGCAGTAGTCCAAAAGATGATGACTGACAATTTTTCAGAATTGTTGAAAGTCTATCCTTTGGATTCTTTGGGTTTCCTGGTTCTGAGTCAAGAACTAAGATAACAGGAAATAGCAACATAGAAGTTGTGAGGGTGATAATAAGAACTGGGCTGAAGGTATTTGTATTGTTTAGAATGAGGATGAAAATATTGATTGGCTATAAACCTTAAATTCAGGATATTTGTCTAAAAAAGTTACTTTAGTATTTAAAAGATTAGGCATAGTGTATATATATCATTCCCAGCCATATCAAGGTGAAAAATTATTTGAGAAGAAGAAAGAAACCTCAAAAGTACCCAAAAGAATGGAAAAAAAGAAGAATAAAATGAGACAAAATAAGAGAGAAATAGAAATGCACATAATCTGATAGTAGAATAAATAAAAAATATCAGTACTCACCATTAATGCAAATGGACTTAAGTTAAAAAGAGAAGAGTATAAAGTTGTCCGGCTATATGTCATTTACAAGAAATTCACCTGAAACACGGAGTCACAAACATTGAGATCAAAGGATGAAAAAATATACACAGAAAATACTAAAGAAAGGAAATCCAGAAGAGATAGTGCCACTATCAGATAAATAGACTTTGAGACAAAAAGCATTTCTTGAGATAAAGAGTCATTGAATAAAGAGAAAAGAGATGTTGCATAATGATAAAAGTTTTAATTCATGAAGAAATAACATAGCGTAAACATAAAGAAAAAACTTACACATCTACAAGGAGAAATTTACAAATCCAACATTATAGTGGGATGTTTTAACATTTGCTCTCAGAAATTGATAGATTAAAAGGAGCAAAAAATTGGTATGGATATAGAATACTTGAACAGCACAACTGACAACCTTGAAATAATGGCATGTATAGAACTTTGGTGCAATACACCAAAAAGTGATGTACACATAATTTTCAAGCACAAATAGAAATATTTATGAAAATTGTTAAGACATAGGACAGAATCAACAAATTTCAAGGGACTGGTATTCTACAGGCCACATTCTCTGACTGCAATGCTATTAAGTTTGAAATCAACAGTAAAAAAGATAGCTAAGAACCCTATATGTTGGGGGAAAAAGCATACTTCTAAATGATTCATGGATCAAGGAGGCAATCATAATGGAAATTGGAAAATACTTAGATTTTCATAGTTGTGAATGAGGAGTTGATCTTGCTTCTGAAAGGTGTCCACAGAAGTTTTATTATTTAAAAAATCAGGACATCAACATCATGGTGGAGTGAGCTTTCCCGGTAATCTCTCCCCTCAATGATACAATGAAAAAGACATTCATACTCCAACACAGAACATCAAAATGCAACACAAAAGATGTCTGAGAGACCCACACAGTCATACAACAGAGGGTGGAGAGGCTGGAGCCCCCTTGGAGGAGGTGGAATGGGGTAAGAGAAAATTTCACTCCCTCCCCTAAAGACTGCAATCTGGGACCACGGGAGACCTCCAAGAGGGAAGAAACTGGGGAGGGCACCCCCTGAGGGCCCTCACAGCCTAGGGTAAAGCCCCTACTGAGGTGAAAGTTAACACAGGGGTGACCTCCTCAAGCCAACACCCCAGGAGAGCAGATAGTGAGAAAACCCCAAGAGCATGCAGAAGAAAGCACCCATACCCCCACCCACCCAGCACTGGGTCCAGCGCCTGGGATCTCATTGGAACACAGAGGGCTCAGAATACACAGCTCTTGACCCCCATCCAGTGTTGATAGGCAGTAACTGAGACCCAATAATACCACAATGTGCAGAAACAGAGCTATGCCCTCTAGCAGTATCAAAAATTATGTTAAATCTTCCAACCACAGAGAAAATGACAAGTACCCAGAAGTCAGTCCTAAAGACACAGATATGTAATCTAAATGACAGAGAATTCAAAATAGCTATCATCAAAAACTCAACAAGTTAAAAGAAAATGTAGAGAAATAATTCAACAAGTTCAGGAACTACTTCACAAAAGAGATTGAAACTATAAAGAAGAATCAATCAGAAATATTAGAGATGAAAGACACAATGGAAGAAATAAAACAAAATATGGATTTGCTGAATACTGGAGTGGACATCATAGAGGAGCAAATCGGCATAATTGAAGATAGACATGTTGAAATGCTCCAGATAGAGGAGGAGAGAGAACTAAGACTAAAAGAAACAAAGAAAGTCTCTGAGAAATATCCAACTCAATTAGGAAATGCAACATAAGAATTGTAGGTATTCCAGAGGGGGAAGAGAAAGAGAATGGAGCAGAAAGCTTCTTCAAAGAATTAATAGCAGAGAACTTTCCAAACCTGGGGAAGAAGATGGAAATCCATGTGGAAGAGGCTATCAGATCTCCTAAATATGTCATTATAAAAAGACCTACTGCGAGGCATATAGTAGTGAAACTGGCAAAAGTGAATGACAAAGCAAGGCAGAAGAAAATAACCTACAAAGGAACCCTATTAGGCTTTCAGCAGATTTCTCTGCAGAAACCTTACAGGCTAGGAGAGACTGAAATGACATATTCAAATCTTTGAAGGGCAAAACTTTCAGCCAAGAATACTCTATCCATCAAAAATATCCTTCAGACATGATGGAGAAATAAAAACTTCCCCAAACAAAAGCTAAGCAAGTTCATAGCCATGAGATGCTCCCTACAAGAAATCCTCAAGAAGGCCCTCATACCTGAAAAATAAAAAGGGAGAAAGAGGTTACAAAGCAAGGAGTAAGGAGATAAATAGGTAGACAAAATCAGAAAATTGTAGCTATACATCAGAACAGGTTAGCAAATACTCAAGAATAGCATTAAAGATAAAGGGAAGGAAAACACCTAAAACAAAGATAATCTTGTCATTTTCATCACAAACTCACAACATAAGATGGGATAAGATGTGAGAAAAACTACTTAGGAGGGGAAGAGGAAAGGATCTGAATCAGTTTAGTCTAAGGAAAAAAAGAGGCCATCAGAAAATGGACTATCTTATGTATAAGGTTTTGAATATAAAATTCATGGTAACCACTAAACAAAAAAGCAGAACAGAGATACAAATAATTAATAAGGAGAAAACAAAGAAACACAACATAAAAAGTGCATAATTCAATGGGTAGACCAAGATACACAGGCTGAGAAACAAAGGAAATGCAGGAGAACCAGAAAACAATATAAAATGGCAGTATTAAGCCCTCATATATTGATAATCACCCTAAATGTAAATCAATTGAATTCTCCAATAAAAAGACACACAGTAGTGAGATGGATTAAAGAACAAGACCCAACAATATGCTGCCTCCAGGAAACACATCTCAGCTCCAATGACAAACACAGGCTCAGAGTGAAGGGACGGAAGATGATATTCCAAGCTAATGGCAAACAGAAGAAAGCAGGTGTCACAATACTTATATCAGACAAAGTAGACTTCAAGATAAGACAGGTAAAGAGAGACAAAGAGGAGCAGTATATAATGATCAAAGAGACTCTCCACCAAGAAGATGTAACACTTATAAATATCTATGCACCCAACCCCGGAGCACCAAAGTACATAAAGCAACTATTAACAAACCTAAAAGAAGACATTAACAATAACACAATAATAGTAAGGGACCTCAACACTCCACTCACATCATTGGACAGATCATCCAGACAGAAAATCCATAAGGAAACAGTGGAATTAAAGGAAAAGCTAGACCACTTGGACTTAATAGACATATATAGAACACTCCATCCAAAAACAGCAGACTACACATTCTTCTCAAGTGCACATGGAACATTCTCAAGGATAAACCATATGTTGGGAAGCAAGGCAAGCCTCAATTAATTTAAGAAGACTGAAATAATAACAAGCATCTTTTCCAATCACAATGGTATGAAGCTAGAAATTAATTACAAGAAAAAAACTGAGAAAGGGACAAAGAGGTGGAGACTAAACAACATGCTATTGAACAACCAATGGATCGTGGAAGAAATTAAAGGAGAAATAAAAAAATATCTGGAGACAAATGAAAATGAAAACATACCATACCAGCTCATATGGGATGCAGCAAAAGCTATTTTAAGAGGGAAATTCATTGCAGTAAGGCTCATCTTAACAAACAAGAAAAATCCCAAATAAGCAATCTCAAACTACACCTAACTGAATTAGAAAAAGAACAAACAAAGCCCAAAGTCAGCAGAAGGAGAGTAATAATAAAAACCATAACAGAAATAAATGCTCTTAAAAAAAAAGGCAGTAGAAAGGATCAGTGAAACAAAGAGCTGGTTCTTTGAGAAGGTAAACAAAATGGACAAACCCATAGTCAGACCTACAAAGAAAAAAAGAGAGAAAGCTCAGATAAATAAAATTAGAAATGAAAGAGGAGAAATAACAATGGATACCACAGAAATACAACAGTTTATAAGAGAATATTATGAAAAGCTATATGCCAACAAAATGGACAATCTAGAGGAAATGGATAAATTCTTAGACTCTTACAACCTCCCAAAGCTGAATGAAGAAGAAATAGATAATCTGAATAGACCAATCACAAGTAAAGAGGTTGAAATAGTAATCAAAAGCATCCCGAAGAAAGAAAGCCCAGGACCAGACGGCTTCCCTGGAGAATTCTACCAAACTTTTAGAGAGGACTTAATACCTGTTCTTCTCAAGCTATTCCAAAAAATTAGGGATGATGGAATGCTTCCTAACACATTCTATGAGGCCAACATCACTCGGATACCAAAGCCTGACAAAGACAACACAAAAAAGGAAAACTACAGGCCAATATCACTGATGAACATAGATACAAAAATCCTAAACAAAATATTGGCAACCTGAATACAGCAATACATCAAAAAGATCATACATCATGAGCAAGTGGGATCCATACCAGGGACACAGGGATGGTTCAACATCTGCAAATCTATCAATGTGACACACCACATTAAAAAAATAAAGAATAAAAACCACACGATCATCTCAATAGATGCAGAGAAAGCATTTGACAAGATACAACAGCCATTTATGATAAAAGGTCTTAACAAAATGGGGATAGAAGGAAATTATCTCAACATAATAAAGGCCATATTTGACAAACCAACAGCCAACATCATACTCAATGGGGAAAAACTGAACACCATGCCTCTGAGAACAGGAATGAGACAAGGATGCCCACTATCATCACTTTTATTCAACATAGTAAAGGAGGTTTTGGCTAGAGCAATTAGGCAAGAGAAATGAATAAAAGGAATCCAAATAGGGAGTGAAGAAGTGAAACTCTCGCTCTTTACAGACAACATGATCTTCTATATAGAAAACCCTAAAAAATCCATCAGGAAAACTGTTAGAAATAGTTAACAACTACAGTAAAGTTGCAGGGTACAAAATCAACTTACAAAAATCAGTTGCATTTCTATACTCTAATAACGAAATTGCAGAAAGAGAACTCAAGGATACTATTCCATTTATAATCACAACAAAAAGAATAAAGTATCTAGGAAAACATTTAACCAAAGAGGTGAAGGACTTATACGATGAAAACTATAAGACATTACTGAAAGAAATAGATAATGACATAAAAAGATGGAAAGAGATTCCATGCACATGGATTGGAAGAGTAAACATCATTAAAATGTCCATGCTACCCAAAGCAACCTACAGATCCAATGCAATCCCAATCAGAATCCCAATGACACTTTTCATGAAAATAGAGCAAAGAATCCTAAAATTCATATGGGGCAACCAAAGACCTCGACTTGCTAAGGCAATCCTGAGAAAAAAGAACAAAGCTGGAGGCATCAGAATCCCTGACTTCAAAATGTCCTACAAAGCCATAGTGATCAAAAGGGCATGGCACTGGTACAAAAACAGGCACACAGTTCAATGGAACAGAACTGAAAGCCCAGAAGTAAAACCGTGCATCTATAGACAGCTGATCTTCAACAAAGGTGTCAAGAATATACAATGGAGAAAAGATAGTCTCTTCAATAAATGGTGTTGGGAAATCTGGACAGCCACATGCAAAAGAATGAAAGTAGACCATTATCTCATGCCGTACACAAAAATACACTCAAAGTGCATCAAAGACTTGAAGAAAAGTCCTGAAACCATAAAACTCCTGGAAGATAATATAGGCAGTACACTCTTTGACATCAAACTTAAAAGGATCTTTTCGAATACCATGTCTTGTCAGACAAGGAAACAAAAGAAAAAACAAACAAGTGGGACTTCATCAGACTAAAGAGTTGCTGCAAGGCAAAAGAAACTGGAGTCAAAACCAAAAGACAACCCACCAAGTGGGAGAAAATTTTGCAAATCATATATCTGACAGGGGTTACTCTCCATAACATATAAGGAACTCACACAACTGAACAACAAAAAAACAAACAGCACAATCAAAAAATGGGCAGAGGATACGAACAGGCATTTTTCCAAGGAAGATATCCACATGGCCAATAAACACATGAAAAAATGTTCAACATCACTAATCATCAGGGAAATGCAAATCAAAACTACACAGGATACCACCTTACACCTGTTAAAATGGCTATAATCACTAAGACTGCAAATAACAAATGTTGGAGAGGGTGTGGAGAGAAGGGAATCCTCAGACACTGCTGGTGGGAATGCAAACTGGTGCAGCCACTATGGAAAACAGTATGCAGATTCCTCAAAAAACTAAAAATAGAGCTACCATATGACCCAGCTATCCCACTACTGGGTATCTTCCCAAACAACTTGAAATCAACAGTCCAAAGTAACATATGCACCCCTATGTTCACTGCAGCACTATTCACAATAGCCAAAACATGGGAACAATCCAAGTGCCCATCTACCGATGACTGGATAAAGAAGATGAGGTATATACATATAATGGAATACTACTCAGCCAGAAAAACAGACACATTAATCCCATTTGCAACAACATGGATGGACCTGGAGGGAATTATGCTTAGAGAAACAAGCCAGACTGAGAAAGACAAACACCAGATGATTTCACTCATATGTGGAAAATAAACAAGCACATGGACAAAGAAGACAGTTCAGTGGTTACGGGGGGAGGGGAGAAGGGGGTGGGCACGGGGGTGAAGGGGAGTACTTATGTGGTGACTGACAAGAAATAACGTACAAGTGAAATTTCACAATGATGTAAACTATTATGAACTCAATTTAAAAAAATTTAAAAATAAAAGAATGCACTTTTTCACTTTAGTAGATTAAAAGATGAGCAATGTGATTATATCAGAAGCATTTCAAAATATGCACCACCCATTTATGATAAAATCTCTTAGAAAACTACCAATAAAAAAGGAATTATCTTAATTTGATCAAAGGAAAAAATGGTTTATAAGGAGGAGAAAAAGGAACAAAATTCTTTTAGATGATATTGTGTACATAATCCCCCAAATATTTATTGATAAATTATAAGCATTAACAAAAGAGATTACCAAGTTTGTGAATGCATTATGCAAATTCAGTTGCATTTTTATATACCAACAATTACGTATCACTTAAAAATGTAATAAAAAGACATTTTACCGTAGAAACAAAAATTATAAAGTGCTTAAGAATAGATCTGACAAAATACATGCCAGTCCTTCGTGGAGAAAATAATGAAACTTTATTAAAAGACATCTGAAGACAAATACATGGAGAGATATAAGATGTGCTTGCATAGAAAGATTCACTGTTATAAAGATGTCAGTTCCCTCCAAGTTGATCTAGAGGTTTATTGCAATTCCAGCCAAAATCGCAAACATTTTTTGATGGAAATGACAAGCTTATTGTAAAATGTGTAGTTTGTCCCTGTGGGATTTTCACTTATAGAGGTGATTGACTGATAACACTCAATGCCATTGAAAGAAGAATTTAATGCATTTCCTGAGGGAAGGTGGCATGCCATGCAGGGCCACAGGGGAAGCATTGGGCTTGGTTAGGAGGCAGAAACAGGAGAGAGGGAAAAGCCTAGGCAGAGTCTTACTGGGATTTCTGCAGGAAAGGCAAGGTAGGGCAGAGTAAATGGTTTAGAATTGGCTAGTTTGAATAGTTCTGATGGACTTTGGGCGATGGGGGTGGTCTCTAGTTGCCTCATACCAGTTTTCATTTCTAAGTGTATCTAGAACATTTTCTTTTCTATTTTCTTAAGGTGTAAGGTCAGCTTATGGATTTGAGATCTTTGTTTTTTTAGATGTAGGCATTTATAGCTATTGATTTAGCTCTAAGCACTGCATTAGCTGCATCCCATAAACTTTGGTGTGTTGCATCTTCATTTTCATTCACCTCAAAGTGTTTTCTAACTTCCCTTTTGGTTTCTTTTTGACCCATTGGTTATTTAGTAGTATGCATTTAATTTCCACATTTTTGCAAATTTCCAAAATCTATTTTCCTTATTGATTTCCAAACTCATCCCATTGTGATCAGAGAACATACTTGGTATGACTTCAATACTTTAAGTTTATTGAGGCTTGTTGAATGGTCTAGCATATGGTCAATCCTGGGGAGTGTTCCACGGGTGCTTGGGAGGAATGTATATTTTGCTCTGGTTGGGTGGAGTGTTCTATAGAAGTCTGTTAAGTCTAGTTAGTGTACAGTGTTGTTTAAGTCTTTGATTTCCTTGTCAAGCTTCTGCTTAGTTTCCTCGACCTATTCTATCTATTATAGAAAGTAGGGTATTGAAGTTTCCAACCATTATTGTTGAATTGTCTGTCCCTTGAGTTCTGTGAATTTTTGCTTCATGTATTCTGACCTCTGTTCTTTGGTGTGTATATGTTTATAACTGTTAGATCTTCTTGATGGATTGATCCTTTTATCATTATAAAATATCTTCCTTTCTCTCTAGTAACAACTTTGCGTTAGAGTCTATTTTGTCTGATATTAGTGTAGCCACAATAGCTCTCTTGCTTCCTATTTTGCATGGTTTATCTTCTTCCATCCATTTACTTGCAACCTATTTATGTCCTTAAATCTGAAATGAGTAGCTTGTAGAGAGCATATAGTTGTGTCATGTTTGTTTTTTTCTGTAAGCTCTTTTTGCCAATCTTCATGTTCTAATTGGTGAACATAATCCATTTGTATTTAACACAATTACTGATAAGCTAGGATTTTTGTGTGCCATTTGCTATTTGTTTTCTTATATCCTATGTCTTTTTCTTCTTCAGTTCCCCTGTCACTGCTTTCTTCTGTCCTAAATAGATATATACTAGCATAACTTTAACTCTCTTTAGTTTCTTTTACTATATATGTACTTTTACTATATATGTTTCAGTTATTTTCTTAGTGATTGCCTTGGGGATTACCATCAGCATCTTAATTTATAACAATCTAGTTTGGATTAATACCAATTTAGTTTCCAAAATATACACAAATTTTGCTCCAAAATGTCTGTTCCTCTTCCTCCTCCTTTTTGCTGTTATTATCACAAATTACATCTTTTTACACTGTGTGACCATCAATATAGATTTATAATTATTCCTTATGTGGTTGACTTTTAAATCAGGTAGGAGAGAAAAAGCATTACAAACAAGCTATATATATATATGTTTTATGTTTATGTTTTCCTATACAGTACCTTTACTGGCACTCTCATTTTCTTCCTATGGATTCACATACGGCCTTGCGACCTTCCATTTTAGCCTGAAGCACTCCCTTTAGTACAGTCATGCGTCACTTAATGATGGGGATATGTTCTCAGAAATGTATCATTAGGCAATTTTGCAGTTTTGTGAACATCATAGAGTGTACTGAAGGGGAACAAAATTTGCCACCCCAAAATGTGTCTCTTTAATATGAGGATTATTTTATGCTAATTATTATTATTATTATTATTCTGCTGAGGAAGATTCACCTTGACCTAACATCTGTGCCAATCTCCCTCTATTTTGTATGTGGGTCACCACCACAGCGTGGCTGCAAATGAGTGGTGTAGATCCATGCCTGGAAACTGAACCCAGTCTGCCAAAATGGAGCGCATTGAACTTAACCACTAGGCCATGGGGCTGGCCCCATAGGCTAATTATTTTTGAGAAACAAAAGACTCAGAAGCTTTTTTTCTTACCTTTTGCTTAACTATCTAAAGGAATTCAGATTTAAAAAAAAAAATCTGTCTCAGGATGTGAGCTATCACCTTAGCATGACATGAACCAGGTGGCAGACAGGGAGGAACCTAGACAAGCGGGTTTGTTGGGCTTCCCTTTGTGTTCTTCTGTTTCTATTTGGCCAAAGACTTGTTTTTCAAATGTTTGCTTCTTTTCATCTACCTGTGAATTGTCTTTCTTCCCTTTGAAGTCCCTGACTCCTCACCGTCAACATCTTTTGTCTTCAGCTGAGGATGGTATTTAAGGTAAGGGCTTCAGCTATTTTGGTAAGTTACTCAGTTTTCCTGGGTTTCTCCCATGTATTCATGTTATTTAACTTTTGTTTGTATTTCTCCTTTTAATCTGTCTCATGTCAATTTAATTCTTAGATCAGGCAAAAGAACCCAGCGGGGTAGAGGAAAATTTCTTCCTCCCCTCAGTACTAACACAAGCCTAGGTGGTATAGTCTCCTACAACTAGGCTATATGGTACTAATCTTATGGGGCCACCACCATATATGTGGTCTGTTATTGACTGAGATGTCATTATGCAGTGCGTTGACTGTATTTATTATAGGGTAATCTGCTATCAACAATCTCTCTCAGTTTTTTATTTATCTGGGAATGTCTTAATTACTCCTTCATTTTGGAAAGGTAGTTTTGCTGGATATTGAATTCTTGGTTAACATTTTTTTTCCAGTCCTTTGAATATTTCATCCCAGTGCCTTCTGTCCTCCAAAGTTTCAGCTTGATATTATCTGTTAATCATATTTAGCATCTCTTGAATGTGATGAGTAGCTTCTCTCTTGCTGCTTTCTTTTTTTGTTTTTTTTTTTTTTTTGGTGAGGAAGATTGGCCCTGAGCTAACATCTGTTGCCAATTTCCCTCTTTTTGCTTGAGGAAGCTGGTCCCTGAACTAAGATCTGTGCCAATCTCCTTCTACGTTATATATGGGACCCTGCCACAGAATGGCTTGATGAATGATGTGTAGGTCCATACCCAGCATCCAAACCTATGGACCCTGAGCTACTAAAGCAGAGCACATGAACTGAACCACTATATCACTGGACTGGCCCCACTCCCTTGCTGCTTTCAAGATTCTCCCTGTGTCTTTAACTTTCAACAATTTGATTATGATTTGTCTAGACGAGGATCTCTTTGAGTATATTGGAGTCTCATTTTGTTGAGCTTCTTGGATGAGTATATTAATGCTTTTCATCAAATATTGGAAGTTTTTGGCCACTAATGCTTTAAATATTCTTTCTGCTCCTTTTCCTCTCAACTCTCCTTCTGAGACTCTCATTATGTGTATGTTGGTATGCTTGATTGTGTCCCATAGGTCTCTGAGGTTCTGTTCATTTTTCTTCATTCTTTTTCATTTCTGTTCCTCAGACTGGATTATCTCACTTAACCTATAGTCAAATTCACTGAGTCTTTCTTCTGCTTGCTCAAGTCTGATGTTGAGCCCTTCTAGTGATTTTTTCATTTCAGTTATTGTACTTTTCAATGCAAGAATTTCTATTTGGTTTCTTTTGAATATTAATATTCTCATTTAATTTTGATTTTCAACTTAATATTGATATTGATTTTTTTATATTCTTTATTTAGTGGGACATGTTCTCTCACATTATTTCTTTCAGCATAATTTCCTTTAGCTGTTTGAACATATTTAGCATATCTGATTTAAATCTTTGTCTAGTAAGTCCAGTGTCTGGACTTCCTCAAGGTCAGTCTTCATTGATTGCTTTTTTACCTTGTGTATGGGCCATACTTACTTCTTTCCACCTCTCATGATTTTTTGTTGAAATATGAAGATTTTAAGTAATAAAATGTGACATCTCTGGCAATCAGATTCCTCATCCTCCCCAGGAATTATTTTTGTTGCTTCTCATTAGAGTTTTTCTTTTAAGCTTTTTGGTTAGTCTATTGTTTACCCCAAGTGTTATACATCACCTCAGGCAGCTGCAACGTTTAAGCACTTCCCTGTAAATGTTTTCAACAAATGCCCCCATGAGTCCCCTGGGAGAGGCTTTTAGCACTGAGTGAGCTCTGAGTCAGGCCAGATGAAAACAAGCTTTCCAGTGGGGTCCTCCAGAGAACCATCATACAGGTCAAATAATGACTGTTTGGAATGAGGCTCTGTTCTGCTCTCTCAGTACTGGGAATGTAGACTGCTATTTTTCAAAGCTACCATTGAGCTAAAAGCGGGAAGTGGGAGGAGGGCAAGTTAAAAGGTCACAAATCCCCCTGTTTTTCTTTAACCAAAGTTCAGCTATTTCCTTGAACAAAATTTCCCTGGGTTGCTTTAAGCCTTTGGTTAATTTTCAGAATTTTGAAAAGGTTAACTCTGATAACTTTTGTCAGTTTTCTTATGTTTTTATAGAGGAGAGGCTTTTTTGAAGTCCTTGCTCTGTGATATCACTGGAACCCTAGTGAAGCTACATTTTCATTTTGAGGTATATGGTCTTGGTTAGCAAAATTAATAGATTGTTTCACCTCAAACCTGATATTTCAGTGAATGAGATACAGTCAAAAGAGATGTCTGAATTTAAGACTAAGTAAAGTTTAATGGAGAACTTTTGTTATTCTTTGTGGCATTTCCCCCAAAGTGATTAATTATCATGTGTTGCATTTGACATGGAATAAAATTTGGGAAGGCAAATGTTTGCCCTGATTCTCTGACTGTTGAGGTTAGATGGAAACAGAGAAGCCCCATGTGCAATGTCTGTCTCAGGGCCTCTGCTCTGTCCAGAGTTGTCTGGGAAGATCTACCCTCATTCTGAAGACTATGGAGCCTGGGCCTTTGGGGATTACAATGGACCCGTTTTAGAAAATAATAGAATTTTATATTTGACCTCAGATGTGACTCTGGTCTGTTATGAGCTACGTAACAGCTCCCATTTATCCTTAATTGTTTCTTTTGGGGGGATTAAAGGTAAATATAACCAAAGAGTTAGCATTCATGTCTTCAGACCCTGAAAGGAGAGGAGAAAGAAGGCAGACCTGAAAAACTACTCAAAGAAATAATTGCTAAAACTTCACAAATTTGCCAAAAGACATAAATTATAGATTCAAGAAGCTGAGCAAACCAAAAGGATAGACTTAACGAAATCCATACCAAAACATGTCATAGTCAAACTTCTGAAAACAAAGAAAAAATATTTAAAACGGTGAGAGAAAATGGCACTACCTATAGGGGAAAGACAATTTGAATAACAGCAGATTTCTCATTAAAAGTCATGGAGGTCAGAAGGAAGTGGCATAATGTTTTTCAAGTGCTAAAAAGGAAGAACTGGGGGCTGGCCCCATGGCCGAGTGGTTAAGTTCGCGCGCTCCGCTGCAGGCGGCCCAGTGTTTCGTTGGTTCGAATCCTGGGCGCGGACATGGCACTGCTCATCAGACCACGCTGAGGCAGCGTCCCACATGTGACAACTAGAAGAACCCACAATGAAGACTACACAACTATGTACTGGGGGGCTTTGGGGAGAAAAAAGGAAAAAATTAAATCTTTAAAAAAAAAACAAAAAAAAGGAAGAACTGTCAGCCCAGAATCATACCCACCAAAAATATCTTTTGAGAATAAAGAGGAAATCAGAACATTCTCAAATGAAGGAAAACTAAGAGAACTTATTGCCAGAAGATCTTCCCTAAAAGAATGGCTAAAGGAAGGTCTCTAAACAGGAAAGAAAGAATAAAAAAGGAACATAAATAAAGAATAAGATAGGAAAAAATAAGGGGCTGGCCCTGTGGCCGAGTGGTTAAGTTCACGCACTCTGCTGCGGCGGCCCAGGGTTTGGATCCTGGGCGTGGACAAGGCACCACTCGTCAGGCCACATTGAAGCGGCATCCCATATGCCACAACTAGAAGGACCTGCAACTAAGATATACAACTAGGTACTAGGGGGGATTTGGGGAGATAGAGCAGAAGAAAAGAAAAAAGATTGGCCACAGTTGTTAGCTCAGGTGCCAATCTTTAAAAAAAAAGAAAAAAAGAAAAAATAAGACTAAATACAATAGGCTTTCTTTCTCTTGAGTTTTCTAAATTATATTTGATGGTTGAAGGAAAAGCTATAAAACTATCTCGTGTGGTTCTAAATATATGCATAGAAAATATTTAAGATAATATTATATTAGGAGAGGATAAAGGAGCATAAAAGGAGGCAAAACTTCTATACTCTATTCAAACTTGTAAAATGATGACATAGACTGTGAGAAGGTACATATAAATAATGTAACGCCTTGAGCAACCACTAAAATAGCTATACAAAGGGATACACTAAAATACACTATCAGGAAAAGGTTGCTGACAAGATGGCAGCATAGGCGGACTCTGAAATTGCCTCCTCCCATGGAAACAACCAATTTACAACTATTCTTGGAACAATTACCACTGAGAGAGAACTGAAAACTGGATAAAAAGAACCCCTACAGCAACAGTTCTGACTGAGATGGAAGAGGAAGAAATTCTTTTCTGGAGAGAAAAAAGCCACCTTCTTGAGCTGTGGAGCTTCATGACCAGCCAGGAGGAATTCTAAGGTACACAGCCTTCCCTGGAGCAGCGGGGGGACCTGAGCAAGGGAGTGTCACCACTATAAGCACCCTTTGGACTCAACACAACTGATATGAGTCCCATAATATCTGGCTTTGCTGGCTGTTAACTACAATGGGGAATATCCCTAGAAAAGCTATCAGACGTAAGTGGAAGAAAGCCAGCTTTCAAAAGGCCCATGCACAAATTCACCCGTTTTGTAAAGCAACCTAAAATCACCAGAAAGGAAGGTGCACAGACTCTTCTTGAAAAAAAAAAACCCATCTGATAGACTCTGGGAAGATCTCAGTGAGAGGTGAGACCTCTCCAGGGACTGAGACATTGGCAGCAGCCATCACTGTGACCTAGTACAGGCATGCTGACACAGATGCTGGCAGGCACCATTGGAATTCTTCCACTGTCCTGTTAGCCCAGGGTATGCCCTGCCCACTAGGGTGACAATTCAACCCAGCACATCCAGGGCTGGCAGCACGCCATAGGGACTGACCCAACCCAATAGGAAGCCCTGGAGCAACTTGTGGGCCTGCATAGACTGGATGCCAGGATCCTCTGCAGGCAGGCAAGTGGATCTATCTCTGCAGGGCAGGGCATGCACAAGGAGGAGGTGGAGAGTGTGGGGGCCTCTGCAGTGGGGTGACTGGGTCCACTTCAGGGGGTTGGGACATGTGCGTGGGCCACGACTGTGTTGACACTGTGTGTGGACCTGTGGGCTGTGGGACTTGTCACCTGCAGAAGACTTGTGCTTTTCAAACAGCCACATAGGGGATGGGCCCCACCTTCCAAAGCCTGAAACAATTGGGTGCTCCCGTGCTTGAGAGAGCCAACAACAGCCTTGCAGACTGGATGCCTACAGCAATTATAAGCTTCTGAGCCTAGCAGCCAGCCATGCTGGGGGCCTGCTCACTTAACAGAAAAACTGCAGCAGGATTGTGCTATTAGACCTTGCAGCCAAATGTGCTGGGGATCCCCAAACCCAATAAAGTGACTGAAGGGTCCAGAGCAGCCACATGCAGCTGAGACTTACAACCAGCTGGCCAGGAGGACAGCCTAGACTCCCTGGGCACCTGCAGCAAGAGCAACCCAGCCACAACAGATGGACACTTGTAGCCCACACAGGGGTCACTCCTGGAACATTTGGAACTGGTGATGAGAGGGAAACACACTGCTAGGCCTCATAAGGTGTCTCTTACATAAGGCCACCTCTCCAAGACCAGGAGACAAACCTCACCAATGAAGACATAGATATAAGCACAGAGAAAGAGGCAAAGTGAGGAGGCAAAGGAATAAGTTCCAAGCAAGGGAACAGGACAAAAGCCCAGAAAAAGAACTGAATGAAACAGAGACAAACAATCTACCTGACAAAGAGTTCAAACAAAAAGTCATAAGGATGTTCAGTGATCTTGGGAGAAGAATGGATGAACTCAGTGAGAAGATCAACAAAGCATTGATAAATATAAAACAGAACCAGTCAGGAATGAAGAATACAATACTGAAGTGAAAAATTCACCAGAGGGACTCAGTAGCAGAGTAGATGATACAGAAGAACAGATCAGTGAGCTGGATGAAGGAATAGAGGAAATCACCCAAGCTGAACAGATAAAAGAAAGAAGAATTAAAAAGAATGAGAACAGTCTAAAGGAACTCTGGGACAACATTCTGGGTCCCAGAAGGAGAATAAAGAGACAAAGGAGCAGAGAATCTCTCTGAAGAAATACTAGCTGAAAACTTTTCTAACCTAAAGAAGGAAACAGACATCCGGGTAGAGGAATCACAGACAGCACTAAACAAGATGAACCCAAAGAGGCCCACACCAAGACACATTATAATTAAAATGTTCAAAATTAAAGATAAAGAGAGAATCCTAAAAGCCGCAATAGAAAGGCAACAAGTGACCTACAAAGGAAACTCCCTAAGGCTAGCCGCTGACTTCTCAGCAGAAACCTTGCAAGCTAGAAGGGAGTGTAATGATATATTTAAAGTGCTAAAAGGAAAAACCTACAGCCAAGAATACTCTACCTGGCAAGGTTATCATTCAGAATGGAAGGAGAGATAAAGAGTTTCCCTGACAAGCAAAAATTAAAGGAGTTTATCATCAAGAAACCAGTTTTACAAGAATTGCTAAAGTGACTTATTTAAGTGGAAAAAGAAGCCCACAAATAGGATTAAGAAAATTATTTTTTTTAATGTAATAAAAGCACTGGTAAAGGCAAAAATACAGTAGAGGTAGCAGATCAATCACCTATGAAGAAAATATGAAGGTCAAAAGAAAAAAGTACTAAAACTACTTCAATGATAGGAGGGTAATGAATACACACACACAAAATAAGAGCTTAGATGTGATATCAAAAACATAAAATTTAATAGGATGGGGGTAAAAGAGTAGAGCTTTTAGAAAGAGGTCAAACTAAAGAGACCATCATCTCAATATAGATTGCCGTACACGTAGATTATTATATATGAACCTCATAGTAATCACAAACCACAAACCTGTAATAAATACACAAATGAATTAAAAGAAAAGAACACAACATAATACTAAAGAAAGCTATCAAACCACAAGGGAGGAGAGCAAGAGAAGAAAGGGATGGAGAAGAATTACTAAAACACCCAGAAAAAAAAATAACAAAATGGCAATAAGTACATACTTAGCATTAGCTACATTAAATGTCAGTGGACTAAATGCTCCAATCCAAGACATAGGGTGGGTAACTGGATTAAAAAACAAGACCCATGTATATGCTGCATACAGAGACACACTTCAGACCTAAAGACACTCACAAACTGAAAGTGAAGGAATGGAAAAAGATACTCCATGCAAATGGCAAAGAAAAGAATGCTGAGGTAGCAATACATATAGCCGACCAAATAAACTTTAAAAAAAAACTGTAACAAGAGATAAAGAAATGCATTATAAATGATAAAGGGAACAATCCAATGGGAGGATATAACACTTGTAAATATTGATGCACCCAACATAGAAGCACCTAAACATATAAAGCAACTATTAACAGACATAAAGGAGAAATAGCAACACAATAATAGTAGAGGACTTTCACATTCCACTTACACTAATTGATAGATCATCCAAACAGAAGATCACTAAGGAAACCTTGGCCTTAAATGACACACTAGATCAGATGGACTTAGTAGATATATACAGAAGATTCCATACAAAAACCACAGAATACACATTCTTTTCAAATGCTCATGGAACATTCTCCAGGACTGATCACATATTAGGCCACAAAACAAGTCTCAATAAATTTAAGAAGATTGAAATAATACCAAGCATCTTTTCTGACCACAACGATGTGAAACTAGAAATCAGCTACAGGAAGAAAATCAGAAAAGCCAAAAATATGTGGAGATTAAATAAAATGCTACTAAACAATGATTGTGTCAATGAAGAAATCAAAGGGGACATAAAAAAATACCTGGAGACAAATGAAAATGAAAACATGACATGTCAAAATTTATGAGATACAGGGGCCAGCCCAGTGGCACAGCAATTAAGTTTGCATGTTCTGCTTCAGCAGCCCAGGATTTGCTGATTTGGATCCTGGGTGTGGACATGGCACCACTTGGCAAGCCATGCTGTGGTAGGCGTCCCACATACAAAGTGAAGGAAGATGGGCACGGATGTTAATTCAGGACCAGTTTTCCTCAGCAAAAAAGAAGAGAATTGGCAGCAGATGTTAGCTCAGGCTAATCTTCCTCAAAAAAAAAAAAACCATTTATGGGATACAGAAAAAGCAGCTCTAAGAGGGAAGTTTGTAGCAATACGGGCCTACCTCAACAAACAAGAAAAATCTCAAATAAACTATCTAACAGTGCATCTAAAGGAATTGGAAAAAGAATAAACAAAGCCCAAAATCAGTAGAAGAAAGGAAATAATAAAAATTAGAGCAAAAATAAATGAAATAGAGACTAAAAAAAGAAAAAATCAATGAAACCAAAGCTGGTTCTTTGAAAAGATAAAATTGACAAATCTTTAGCTAGACTCATCAAGAAAAAAAAAGAGACTAGTCTCAAGCAAATAAAAATCAGAAATGAAAGAGGAGAAATTACAGTGGACACTGCAGAAATACAAAGGATTATAAGAGAATACTATGAAAAGCTATATGCCAACAAATGGGATAATCTAGAAGAAATGGATAAATTCTTAGAATTATACAGCCTTCCAACTGAATCAAGAAGAAATAGAGAATTTGGATAAACCAATCACCAGTGAGGAGATCAAAACAGTAATCAAAACCTCCCCCAAAATAAAAGTTCATGACCAGACAGCTTCCTTGGAGAATTCTATCAAGATTTAAAGAAGACTTAATAACTATCCTCAAGCTCTTCTAAAAAATTGAAGGGGAAGGGAGCCTTCCTCACTCATTCTTCGAAGCCAACATTATCCTGATACCAAAACCAGATCTAACACCAGAAAAAGGACACCAGAAAAAAAGAAAATTACAGGCCAATATCACTGATGAACATCAATGCAAATATCCTCAACAAAATACTAGCATG
This sequence comes from Equus quagga, assembly GCF_021613505.1. Lineage (NCBI taxonomy): Eukaryota > Metazoa > Chordata > Mammalia > Perissodactyla > Equidae > Equus > Equus quagga. The sequence goes on from NC_060272.1 coordinate 75,987,592, forward strand.
TCGAATACAACAATACATTAAAAAGATCATAGACCATGATCAAGTGGGATTTAATCCAGGGATGCAGGGCTAGTTCAACATCTGCAAATCAATCATTGTGATACACCACCTTAACAAAATGAAAAATAAAAATCACATCATCATTTCAATAGATGCAGAGAAAGCATTTGACAAGATATAGCATCCATTTATGATAAAAACTCTGGATAAAATGGGTATAGAAGGAAAGTAGCTCAACATAATAAAGCCCAAATATGACAAACCCACAGCTAATATCAATCTCAATGGAGAAAAACTGAAAGCTATCCCTCTAAGAACAGGCACCAGACAAGCATGCCCACTTTCGCCACTCTTATTTAACATAGTTTTGGAAGTCTTAGGCAGAGCAGTCAGGCAAGAAAAAGAAATAAAGGGGACCGACGTTGGAAAGGAAGAAGTGAAACTGTCACTATTTGTAGATGATTTTATATATAAAAACCCCTAAAGAATCCACTACAAAACTTTTAGAAATAATAAATGAATACCATGAAGTTTCAGGATAAAAAATCAACATACAAAGACCGGTTGCATTTCTATTCATGTACAACAAAGTAGCAGAAAGAGAAATTAACAATACAATACCATTTACAATTGCAACAAAAAGAATAGAATACCTAGGAATAAACTTAACCAAAGAGGTGAAAGATCTGTAAACTGAAAACTGTAAAATGTTGTTGAAAGATTTTGAAGAATACACAAAGAAATTGCATACTCTTGGATTGGAAGAATTAAAAGTTAAAATGCCCATACTTCCTAAAGCAATCTACAGATTCAATGCAATCGCTATCAAAGTTCCAACAACATTTTTCACAGAAATAGAACAAAGAATTCTAAAATTTATATGGAAGAACAAAAGACCCCAAGTAGCCAAAGGAATCCTGAGAAAAAAGAACAAAGCTGGAGGTATCACACTCCTTTATTTCAAAATGTACTACAAAGCTATAGTAACCAAAACAGCATGGTACTGGCACAAAAACAGACACACAGATCAATGGAAGAGAATCGAGAACCCGAAAATAAACCCACACATCTATGGACAGATAATTTTTGATGAAGGAGCCAAGAACATACAATGGAGAAAGGAAAGTCACTTCAATAAATGGTGTTGGGAAAACTGGACAGCCACATGCAAAAGCATGAAAGTAGACCATTGTCTTACATCATACACAAAAATTAACTCAAAGTGGATTAAACACCTGAATGCAAGACCTGAAACCATGAAACTTCTAGAAGAAAACATAGGCAGTACGCTCTTTGACATCGTTCTTAGCAGCATATTTTCAAATAATATGTCTGACTGGGCAAGGGAAGCAGTAGAAAAAAATAAACAAATCGGACTACATCAAACTAAAAATCTTCTGCACAGCAAAGGAAACCATCAACAAAGTGAAAAGACAACCTAACAATTGGGAGAAGTTATTTGCAAACCATATATCTGATAAGAGGTTAATATCCAAAGCATACAAAGAACTCATACATCTCAACAGCAAAAAAACTAACAACCCAATTAAAAAATGGGCAAAAGATCTTAACAGTCATTTCTCCAAAGAAGGTATACAGATGGCCAACAGGCACACGAAATGCAAATCAAAACTACAATGAGATATCACCTCACTCCCATCAGAATGGCTATAATTAACAAGATAGGAAAGAATCAGTGTTGGAGAGGATGTGGAGAGAAGGGAACTCTCATATACTGCTGGTGGGAGTGTAAACTGGTGCAGCCACTATGGAAAACAGTATGGAGATTCCTCAAAAAATTAAGACTAGAACTACTGTATCATCCAGCTATTCCACTGCTGAGTGTTTACCCAAAGAACTGGAAAACACAAATGCATTAAGATAGAGGCACCCGTGTGTTCATCACAGCCTTATTCACAATAGCCAAGTGGAAGCAACCTAGATGCTCATCAAAGGATGAATGGATAAAGAAGATGTGGTATATATATGCTATGAAATACTACTCAGCCATAAGAAACAATGAAATCCAACCATTTGTGACAAAATGGATGGACCTTTAGGGTATTATGCTAAGAGAAATAAGTCAGAGGGAGAAATTCAAATACCATATGATCTCACTCATAAGTTAAAAGTAAAAGGATGGTGAAAGATGTATCATGCAAAGATTAATCAAAAGAAATCAGGAGTGGCTTTATTAATATCAGATAAAGTAGACATCAGACCAAATAAAATTACCAGAGACAGAAAGGAACATTTTTAAATTATTATATAATGATAAAAGAGTCAATCCATTAGAAGACATAGCAATGCTAACGTGTATGCTTCAAAAACAGAGCTACAGTATTTATGAAGCTAAAACTGATAGAACTAAAGGGATAAATATATAAATCCACAATTATAGTTGGAGACTTCAACAACCCCCTCTCATCAACTGACAGAACAACCAGACAGAAAATTCTCAAAGATATATAAGATCTCAACGCCATCAACCAAAAGGATCCATTTGATATTTGTAGAACATTTAACAATGGAATGTTATAGAACAATACCCAACAGAAGGACACATTATTTTTAGTGCTCAAGGAATATACACCAAGCTAGACAATACCCATGTCATACAAGTCTCATAAAATTAAAAGATTTTAAATCATAGATAATTTGCTCTCTAACCACAATGGAATAAAACTAGAAAGCAATGACAAAGATAACAGGAAAACCTCCAAAGACTGGAAATAGATAAATTGAATACCCCTATAACTAATGAGAAAATTGAATTAATAATTTAAAAGCTCCCAAGAAAGAAATCTCCAGGCCCAGGTGGTTTCACTGGAGAATTCTACCAAACATGTAAAGAAAAATTGGCATCGATTACACACAATCTCCTCCAGGAAATAGAAGAGGAGGGAACACTTCCTAATTTATTTTATGAGGGTATGATTACCCTGATACCCAAACCAGACAAATACAGTGCAAAAAAAGAAACCTACAGACCAATAGCCCTCATGAGTATAGGCACCAAAATTCTTTAAAAGTATTAGTAAATAGAACTCAATAATGTATACAAAGAATTGTAAAGGTTTATTCCAGGGTTGTAAGTCTGGGTTAATAATTGAAAATCAATCCATGTAATTTACCATCTTAACAGGCTAAAGGGGAAAAATCATGTGATCATATCAATCAATGCAGAGAAAGCATTTGACAAAATTCAATGTCAATTCATGATAGAAACTCAAAAAAAATATAGAAATAGAAGGAAACTTTCTTAACTTGGTAAGGAGAGTCTACAAAAAAACTTTATAGCTAGCATTGTATTTAGTGGTGAAAGGCTAAATGCATTACCCCTAAGACTAGGGGGTCTCCTAATGTATTCCTAAGACTGGGAACAAGGCAAGGATATCTGCTCTCTCTACTCTTATTCAACATAGTACTAGAAGACGTAGAAAGAGCAGTAAGAAAAGAAAACAAGGCATACAGATTGGAAAGGAAGTAATGAAACTGTCTCCATCTGCTTTTAACATAGTGGTCTACATAGAAAATCCCAATGATCTAAAATAAAGTCTAAAAAAAAGTGTATCAGTCATCTGCACAGGCCCAGTTGATGAGTTGGTGGTCTTAACCAGCCTGAACTGGACAAGGTGTTGACTCTCAGTTCCTGAAAAACTCAAGCACCCATTCCCAGGGTGACCCAAGTGTCTGAGATGTTATCTATGGGGTGGGTTTTAGTAACGCGTTATCTAACTACTTTTGCAAGCAGATAACTAACTATGTTAAAAGCAAGTTGATCCCTGGTTTCAGTGTGGTGAAGGAATAGACACATCGCTCAATGAAATCACATAGAAAACCCAGAGATAGATCGACACAAATATGGCCAAATGATTTTGTCAAATGTGCAAAAACAATTCATTTGAGAAAAGATAATCTTTCCAACAAATGGTGCTACAGCAATTGTAATTTCATAGGCAACAAACAAACAAAAACCCCTTGACCAAAGTCTTATACTTTATGCAAAAGTTAACTCAAAGTTTAGTAAGACTTAAATGTAAAATATAAAACTGTAAAACTTGTAGGAAAAAACACTGGAGAAAACCCTCAGGATCCAGGGCTGGGCCAAGATTTCTCAGACTTGACACTAAAAGCGTGATCCACAAAAGGAAAAATTTGTAAATTAGACCTCATCAAAATGAAAAACTTTGCTTTTGAAGAGGAGGAAAAGACAAGCTACAAAGTGGGAGAAAATATTTGCAAACCACGTATCTGACAAAGGACTGGTATCTGGAATATATAAAGAACTCTCAAAACTCAACAGAAAAAAAAATCAAACCGAACAATCCAATTGGAAAATGGGCAAAAGAGACATTTCACAGAACAGCATATAAAAATGGCAAATAAGCACATGAAAACATTTTCTACATCATTAGCCATTAGGGAAACGCAAATTAAAATCACAGTGAGATATCACTACATGGCTATCAGAATAGCTAGAATTAAAAGTACTTACACCACCAGATGCTGGTGAGGGTGTGCAGAGACTGGATCACTCACACATTGCAAGTGTGAATATGAAATGGTACAACCACTCTGGAAAGCGTTTTGGCAGTTTTGTATGAAATTAAACATGCAACAATCATATGACCCAGCTATTGCACTCCTGGTCATTTATCCCAGAGAAGTGAAAACTCGTGTTCACACAAAAACCTTTATGCAAATGTTTATAGCAGTTTCATTAGCAATAGCCAGATGTCCTCTACTGGGTGAATGTTTAAACTGTGGTACATCAATACATATTTTTGTTTATTGATCTTGTATCCAGCCACCTTACTAAACTCTAATACATTTTTATGATTTTTAAGTCAAGTTGTGTAGGATTTTTCGGGTAGTAAATCCCTTCTGTAAAAGTTGGGTCACTTTTGATCTTTCCTTCCCTGTAATAATAATACCTAATTTATTTCCCCCCCCCCCCCCCCCATCTTATGGCAATGCTAGAAACTCCAGAGCAGTTGAAAAATAAGTTAGGTGATAGCACCTAGTCTCTTCTTGTTCCTGACTAAAATGGCAATGCTTCTAACTTATTGCTTCTAACTATTTCATAGTTAAGTATGATAGTTGCTTTTGATTTGCATGGATACCTTTTTACCAAATTTGAGAAGTTTCCTTATAAGTGAAGCTTACTAGGAATTTTTTTCCCTAGAATGCATGTTAAATCTTTTACTAGTTTTTTCAGCATCAATTGATATAGTAATGATTTTTCTTCTTTAGTTCGGTAACATATCACTCAAGCATCTGTTTCTGAGTTTGCTGGTAATGCATATTTTTCTCTTCTGGGAAATATTTGTTCATTTTTCTATTGAGATATTTGTATTTTCTTATTGATTTATAGGATTTCTTTATGTATTTTTCATACTAATCCTTTGTCTGTCATATATAATTACACCTGTCTCCTCCCAGTTGGTAACTTCCTCTAATACTTTCTTTAAGGTGTCTTTTGATGAATAGAAGTTCATCCTGAACTGTTTCAAGTGTAGGTTTCTGACTGTCAAAACTTCTAAGACTTTGCATGCATGCCTGAGAATATTTGTCTTAAACCTTCACATATGTTGGATATTTGGAAAGATACAACATTCTAGATTTAAAGGTCTTTTATTTAAATACTTGAAAATAAAAATTCTCTGTCTTCCTGTATCTTGTACTGCTCTTTAAAAGACTTATGACAGTTTGATTCTTATTCTCTTGAAGATGATCTGCCTTTTCTCTCTGGACAGTTGAGATCTTATTGGAATGAGACATTTTCTAAATCAGTGGTTCTCAAAGTGTGATCCCTGGACCAGCAGCATCACTATCCTCTTGGAGCTGTTAGCAATGCAAATTCTGGTCCCCACGCCAGACCTACTGAATAAAAAACCCTGGGAATGCATCCCAGCAATCTGTATTTTAACAAAACCTTCAGGTGAATCTGGTGCACTGAAGAGTTTGGAACCATTGTTCTAAATCCTTGTTAGTTAAAGTGTGGTCCAGAGGTCAGCATCATCAGCTACAGACATAAACGTGTCAAACATTACCTAGTGTTTGGTTATGGTGATTACACTTTCAAAAATAGTATTTTCATAGACAGGTGATGAAAACTTAACTTTCCTACCTCTTTCAACCTTATTAAAATCATTTGCAAAATACTGGTATGGCGAAGTCTTCTAACAGAGTTTATGTTAAAGTTTGATGTATATTATTTACTATCTGCTAAGAGCAATCCCTTTTTAGACACTGACTTCCATAATCTTCTTTTATTAACTATCAGAGACATTGAACTTTGCCATTAAAATTTTATTTTCATTGTTTTCATTTGATTTTGCTTTGTAGGCTTTGTCAGAAACAGCTGAAATGCAAACAGAAAAGCAGTTGTCAAACCTATCTGGAAAAATAGAATGTGCAGGACCTCATTGTCATTTCAATAGCTTTGTGGGAACCTTGTGCCTAAGTGGTAAAAGGTATCATCTTTCTCTTCTCAAACATTTCTTTTCTTTTATGAAACATAGAATGTGGCAGTTTTTGTTCTCTCAGTAAATAACATCTTAAAACATTATATTATATTATTTTCATATTTTACTTGACTTTGAAATACCCTGAGCTATCAAGGTAATTGTTAAAAAAGAATCTTAAAGATAAGTGGAAAGCTTATGGCATTTTCTTAATCAGTATGCCTGCCGATGGTAGCACTAGAGAAGTCAGGTCCAAGTTTCCTTTGAGTAGAAGTATTTAGCATATTCGTTGGGATGAATTAGCGGGAAGAACAGGATCTTGAAAGTCATCAAAGAGGAGAAGCCACTAGGATTGTGGTTTGATAATGATGGACGAGTTTTCCCAACTTCTCTTCCACTGCCACTTGCTTTCCACTTAAGACTCTCATGGGAACGTCTTTTATATAGTGAGTCAGCTCAGTGGGGAGGGGAGGAGGCCAGGTCAATATGGCCGACTGAGCTTGCTTTCTGTGCTCTGAATGACCACACGTAATCCCTTTCACAGATTGCCAAATTAGCATACAGGGATTTATTTGTTCACGTCATCTTCCCTGGCAATAAATTATATAGTCACCTTAAGTATAAGAGATGTTTTTCTCTGTAAAATTTGTGATCAACGTACCTTTGGAATGGTGCGAAATGGAGGACAAAGCAGATTTTTTTCCATGCTCTTTTAGGAATAGGTACTTTCTACGAAGACACATTTGTTTTTATTGCTGTTTGCCCATAAAGTTGAACTTAACAAAAGGAAATATCTTTACGGTGAAAGCCCAGCCTTGTTTTACATTGTGAAAAAAAAAAAGCTTTTTTGGTAGTTAATAAATGCTCTTTTTAATTTTTAGCCCTCTTCCAATTGGGCCTGACCAGGTCGTGCTAAGAGGTACACAGCTTAAAAATACTTGGTGGATCCTTGGCATAGTTGTTTACACTGGATTTGAAACGAAATTCATGCAGGTAAAATAATCTGCGACGACAAGTAGTGTTGCTTCTGGATTTTTCCTTCTGCTTTTATGAAGTGAGGATGTTGAGTATATATCTGTTGAACTTAGGGAGCTTATTTCTGTTTATTAACCTGAAATTTGAAGGGAGGTCCATATTTATTTTAGTCTATATATGGCTCCTATTTATGATATTTATTTTTGCCAAAATGACATTAAAGGTTCTATGTAAGTTATTTCTCTTGTGTACCATTCCTCTCAGTTGTTATCTTTTGAGAACCACTCAGGACATTTTGTCTTGGAGCAGGAATTTCTTGAATGAGAAATTCTCTTATTAATGAGAAGTAACTCGACAATAAGTCTATGCATTTTTCCATTTGCTAAAACACAACATTTGACTTTGACTGTTCCTTCCACAAATATCTCTAGCCGCTATGCCAGACACCGTGCTAAGCCCCTGGGGTACAGTAGGGAACAAGGCCTGTTTCCTGCCCTCAAGTTACTTGTAGTCTGTAAAGGAAGACACTCAAGGTAATATAACACTAGTGGGAAGTGAGGAGGGGTAGATGCTGTGTGTGTGTATGTAGGGGCCCTGTCCAAAATGACCTTGAGGCTGTTGTGAGGAAGGAAGATGGAAACTAAGGCCTGAAGCTGATAGAACAGATGGAAATGTAAAGGGCATGGGGATTGGTCCTAGAGAAGGGGAGGCAGCTAAGAGAGCTCTAGGCCAAGAATACGGCATGTGTCCAAAGGCCAGTTGGTGAGTGCAGCTCAGTGTGCCTGGAGTGTAGATGGCAGAGTATGAAGCACGGAGTGGTGAGAGACCAGTCAGAGGAAAGTTGGGGCCTGCATGACAGAGGAACTGCGTGTGTTTTCCTGCAAAGCTTTGACTAGCTCAGTGACATACTACTTTGTATTTGCTTCCCCGTTCTCTGTCTCACTGTCCTTTTTCCTCTCACTCTTCCTGCCCTGAGATTGCACCCTGCAATAATGCATTAATGTGTGAGTTTTCCTCAGACTCTGTTTCCTAAGGAACCCAGGCTAAGACAGTGATATAAGCACAAGTTTATCCACAGATGGAAGTTCAGATCTGGACAGGGACCCAAAGTCAACATAGAACCTACATAATCATGACCTGTGATTCAATTGTAAAATGCACAATTCTCTAACACTACGTGTTTTTGTCTTCAGTTGTGTTCAAATGATAACGTGTCTTACTTAATTATATACATGGTAGCACAATATTTCATCTAAGATTTAAATGCCTATTGTAACTTGAAAAAACCATTCCATCGTTCTCCCAGCATGATTGGTCTGAGCTGCAGCTCATGATAAAGTGCATCCTGCTCTGTCACGTCGTTTTGTGGATCTAAATCTCTGCAGGGCTTATTATACCTTTGATTGTGTCCTTTCAGAATAACAAAAACCTCAGAGAGGGGCTTTTCATGACTCTAGGAAAGAAAGAACTGGTAAATGTAAATATTTCCTTACCAAAAGATTTTAAAGCCAGCACACTTAGCTGAAAACTATTCTATATTGTATAGCATCTGAAGTCATTATTCAAACAAGTCAACCAAAGAGATGAAATGTGTGCGTATGTATGTGTGTGTATATACGTGCACATATACATACACACACGTACAAGGATGTTCTCTTGCAATATGCTCAATGCAGTTAAACTGAGGAGTTTTTTGACCTTATCTATTTCTGCGCTATGTTAAGAAAGTTGAGCACTTTGGATCACTAACTTATATTTTCATAATTTGTAAACTTGGAGCATTTATGCTTCTACATTTTAATGAAAATGTAGAAATGGTAAATTTAATCTGGTAAAATGTGATTGAAAATTTAAATATAAGTTAAAAATATAAGGGTATATATTTTCCAATGTCCCAGTAGACTTCTGCAGATGATTAGACAGAAATTTATGGACAAATCTGAAATGTTAACAGAAAGTTATCCTTTAAAGCTCTCACCGTATCCCTAACCCAGAGCTTTGGTTTCCCTAAAATATGTATGTGTTAGAGCAATTTTTTTTTTTTTTTGAGGAAGATTAGCCCTGAGCTAACATCTGCCACCAATCCTTTTCTTTTTGCTGAGGAAGACTGGCCCTGAGCTAACATCTGTGCCCATCTTCCTCTACTTTATATGTGAGATGCCTGCCACAGCATGGCTTGATAAGCGATGCGTAGGTCTGTGCCCGGGATCTGAACCGGTGAACACCGGGCTGCCAAAGCAGAGCCCGTGGACTTAACCACTACGCCACTGGGCTGGCCCCTAGAGCAATTATCATACTGATAAAATCTTGAATATTTTCTCAACAGACTCAAGTGAAGACTATCTTACCACGGTTTTTAAACTGGAAATAATCCAATAACTAGAAGCAGTAAGGCCAATAAATTAGTGAGGTTTTTGTTTGTTTGTTTTGCCTATTCAGAAGATCACCCAGGCTGTCAGATTTGCCGCATCTGATTTTTAAGAACTCTAGAACGTTGAAGTGATAGATCTGCTGTGTGAAGGTTTTCTACGAACTAGTAAAAGATGCTCGAAGGACTGAAGTGGAAAAGCCATGCTCATTCAACAATGTGGCACCCTTTTAATCTGTTAGTTATCTGTAAAAAAATGTATTCTACTTTTTACCTGTTGGAAGTTTTGACTTCCTGTCATGATCAAAATGTTTGTGCGCTGTAATTCCTCTGTTTGTTTTGTTCTGGTTTGTTGTTGTTGTTCTTTTTGGTGTATGGGGACTATTGTGCAGAATTCAGTCAAATCGCCTCTCAAGAGGTCAAAGGTGGAGAAACTGGCCAACGTGCAGATCCTGGCGCTGTTCGTGCTGCTCTTGGCGATGTCCTTGGTGAGCTGTGCGGGAGCCTTTCTCTGGAATCGAAGGTATGGAGCAGACATTTGGTACATCAGGAAGAAGGGTGAGTGTCAGAGGGTGGCAATAAGCTGCCATTTATGGAAGTTTAAATGCTTTAAAAAGTGACTTTAAACACTTGCTTCCATGTTTTTATTTAAAAGGGAAGGCACTTGTTCTATTCTAACTGGTGTATTATTATTATTATTATTTTTTTTGAAAAACTGAGGATTAATGAGCTTTAGAAACAGACTGTTTTCAGATTTTTTTTTTTAAAGCTTGTTCTGTCAATTCCACATAATCCTGGCATTCCAGAATAAAGGAGTGAGAGGAGTCAGGGCGGAGGCATGAGACTGTGAGTCAGATACACAAGGCCCTGCCTCTGGTTGTACCGCTTAGTCACGAGGAGAATTCGGACAAGGTTTTTACTTCTTTGAGCATTACTTCCCTCCTTTGAAGATGGGGACAGTACCTACCTCATTGGGTTAGTACAGTGCTTCCAGGACAATGAATGGTGCCCAGGAAATGAGGACAAGGGCACTGAGGGAGATTCAGTGGTTCAGTTGACTGATTTAAAGGTAAACTGGTATTTGGCATGAAAAGTTCAGCATTTTTTTTTAATGTCTTTCCGTGTTTTCAGAGTACACCATTATACATCTTTCTGCCTTCTCTAATCTATCTCCTGAGGATTTTAAATTATTCTAACTTCCCTTGAGAGGATCTGTTTGGGAGCATTTTAGGAATAAAGAAACTAAGATACAGACGCTGTAGTATGATAAAAAAAATCAAGGATTCATTCTTATGCGATCTGGGTTTCTAGATGTTACCTGTTGAGTTTTTATTTCAAGCTTACAGATTTTAGATGATTTGAAAAAAGTAATCTTGATTTAAATTTGCTTGTTTAATTTTCTCTAGCCCAAGAGTGTGAATATTATCTCATTTTTGAAACAGACATAAAAGCTTACAGAAGTCATTGATATTTTGATGTCTGTAAAAAGTGTCAAGTTCTGCGTATACTGTACAAATGCTCTCTTCTTCCCTTCTTGATCAGACCTCTTGAAAGAAGAGACAACCCACGCTGTCTCCGTTTCTTTACCGCCTGGTCATTCTTGGGCCCATTTCAGTGTGCTGTCTACTTCAACCAGTCTACTGAAATTGTTGCTCAAGGTTAGGAATAAATTCCTAATTGCCAAGGCCAGGGCTCATTTTTTAAGTCTCTATCCAATTGGACTTCTGCCCTCCTCTTCTGATCTTTGTTAAAAAACTCTTCCCTATTTGACTCATTGATCCACCTTTTAAATGCTGGTGTCTTTCAGGATCCTGCTCACCAAGAATTCCTCAAATTTGGTCCATAAATCCTCAAAATTTGGGGAAAAATTTTCTTCACATATGTATGTGTGTTATTTTTTTCTTCAGGAGAGACTTCATCAACTTCTTAGGGTTTAATTGTCTTATGCAAGATAATCTTTCTAAGAGAGCTCACCCACTGATAATTTCAACTGTTAACCGTCACTAGATGTCTTCTACCTGGTTGCCTCAGGCTAGCTCTCTCTATGAATTATTAACTCATTGCCTACACCTGGCTTTCTAGATGTCTTGTAGGCTTCTTACCTCAGCATGTACAAAACTAAATTCATCTTTTTCCCCCAAAATCAGTGTCTTTTTTCAATACTCTCCATGTAAATTGTAAGTACCACCATCCAACCATCCAAGCTGGAAACATAAAGGTCATTCTTACGTCTCCTTCTGAACTTCCTTCTCTCTTCCCCACTCCTGCACCCGTCGCCTTCATTATCCAATCAGTGCCAAAGTCTTGCTGACTCTACCTTTCCAACATTTTCTCTGTGGGCACACTCCTCTCCATCTCTCTGCCACAGTTCCCTAAGTGATTTCCCAGTTCTCAGCCAAGTTCCACAAAAATTCACTCTTTACACAGTTTCCAGAAGGATGCATGTGAAAAGTAGTTATGAATATGTAAAGTAGCTTCAGTGGTGTCCTGTTGCCTGTCCTGGGTTGGCAAACTACCACCAATGGCCCATTGCTTGTTTTTGTAAATAAAATTTTGTTGGAACACAGCCACACTTATTCGTTACCTGTCATTTGTGGCTACTTTCATGCTTACAACAGCAGAGGTGAGTAGTTGCAACAGAGGCTGTATGGCCTGCAAAGCCTGAGACATTTTCCCTCTGGCTGTTAGAGAAAAGGTTTTCTGACCTCTGGCCTACAGGGTCAAGATAAATCTCCTTTAGCCTGGTACATCAGGACTTCTATAACCTGGTCCTGTCTCCATCACTTGACATTTCACCCTTTCTTCCTTAGCATTTAGCGTCTATTTATAGAGGACTGCTTTTTGGTCTTTTTCATGATCCTTCATCCACTGGCTGCTTCATCGTCTCCAGACCTTTGGTTCAGTTCTCCTTCTGCCTCAAATGCGTGTCTCGTCTCTTCTTGCCTTGGCACCTGCCTCTTTTCATTTCAGACCAAGCTGAAGTGTTACCTTCTCCAGAAGTGTTTCCTATGTCTTACCTCCCTCTTTTTTTTTGTTTTTTTGTTTTTTTGTTTTTTAGTTAGGAGCCCTCTTTGGCTTCTATAATGATATCCTTAATAGATATCATTCCATTTCCATGTTTTATAATTATTGTTCATCCCTCCCCTACAACTAGATTGTGAATTTTTGAGGACAGGAATCATTGTATCTTTAACTCCAGGAACAGTGCCTTTTCATAGTAGGAACTCAGTAATTAATTGATTGGCTAAAAGAAATAACTTCAGAGTTGAAACAGAATTCTATAGTTTTCTAGTCCAACCCCTAGTTTTATGAAAGTGAAACAGGTTACATGTGTTTACCAAAAAAGCACAGAGGAAGTTAGTGGCTTATTTGCAGTAAGAACCTACAATTGGTTCTGGACTACACCCCTTCGCTCAGGATGTTCCAGTCCAAAAGAAGAAAAAGACATGGGGTAATTAAAGTTATAACTGCATTTTCAGTAATTAGAAATTTACCAAGCACTAAAGATTTTGTCTCCATTTCTCTGTCCATAAAATGGTCATAGTAATATCTGCCTGTAGTTTTCTTAAAAGAATGATTTATAACCATAAAGCAATACACTAGGTATAAAAGTATAATCATGGCAAATAGGGGAAAGTTAGTAAACTCAAGGTGATAAGAGTTTGAATACATGTGATAGTGAATTGAACTTGACTTTTAGGTCGATGAAATTTAGAAATCTAGGTTTAACTACTATTGTTCTAAATTACAAGTATGCTCCCTTTTACGAAAAATGAATATAAAATTTTGACTTAAAACTATTATTTAATTTTGTCTGTATTTATGCAGCTTTGTGTTTAATTAAATTAATGTTCCTTACACATTAATTTCTGTTTAGTTCTTTTCAGTTATGACCCCTCCTCCCATAACTCAACCATATAAATTTAACATGTAAGATTGAGATGCAAGTTTTCAGAAAGGTATATATAAGGCAGTGTGTGTATATCCCCTGAACACCTTCTAGATATTTTTAAGTAAATTTCTATGAAATTTGGTTGAATTCTTATTGGAAAATTATCCTATCAAACACACCTATCTGTTTAAAAATGAGTACATCACTAGGTTTTACCAAGTATCATATTTCGTTTTTGGGCTTTACTTTCCTACTTTCCCTGAGTCTTAAAAATGGTTATAATAATTCTCTCTTTGACTTCAAACCTACTGTTACTGCCAGCTAAAATGTCGTCCTCATTCTTTCCCCTCATCTCCTGGATTTAACAAACTCCCTTCTTCAAAGCTTTGCTCACCCCCTTTTCTGCAACCCCTTTCTGGGCCCTCTGCTTTGTGGTGTTGCTACACTGTGCACAGCGCCGTCGTGGAATTCATCGCACTGTAACTGCTGACTCGTCTTGCTTTCTCAAGCTGCATCCAGAGCTCCCTGAGGACAGGGCCTGTCTCTTATTAACTCTTGTCTCTCAATGCTTCCAATACACCTTATTCTGTGGTTGGTGCTTACCTAATATTTTTAAAACCATTTTATAGCTGTGTGCACATAATTATACTTTTAATAGTAATCTTCATGGAGAAAATTCCACAATTCAATAATGTAATAATACAAACAGAGATGAATAAAGATATCGCCTGAAGCTGTGACACAGTTCTTCTGATTTTCTTCCACAGATTACAATTCCCACAACTTTGGGTTTGATTTATTGGTGTTCGTTATCTTGTACCACAATCTCATCCCCATTAGTATGCTGGTCACTCTGGAAATGGTGAAATATGTTCAGGCCCTGTTTATAAACTGGGTGAGTATTAAAATCAGAAAGTTAAAAGTTCTCTCTTGAGCTATGGCTTTTGTTTTCTTTTTAAGAATCCATGTAACTAACTGAGTTCTTATCATGGGGCCGGTGCTGCCAATGGGACAGCTGTGCTTTCGACAGGAGAGCCAACCATTGGTGTCGATCTGATTCAGAGTCCCTAGGCCTCTGTGTGTCACTCTTGAGGACACCATTTTTTTATATATATTTTTTCTAGTTAATAAGAAAGGTTTAAGAGATAGTGGCTTCATAGCAAGTGTAGAGAGGTAGTCAATCCATTAAAACTTAAGATTGTCACAGAGAAAGAGTCCAGTAGACTTACAATAGATTTACAGATCTTGGCAAGAATGACAGAAATAAAGCCATTCTAGAATCACTTCAAATTAAAAAAAAAAAGGATTTTCAGGTGACAACCACGTATTGTGAAGTTACTGCTTAGTAAGTTGTGACCAAATGAATTTTCCAGTTTGAATGTGGGGTTGCAATTTTTAGTTATATCTTAAAATATTTTTATTCGAAATAAAAATCATTAGATGTCACATTTAAATGATCCTCTCAATATGTCAATGAATTACCATCATTTGAAGGGGAATGCTATTTTAACAACCACAAAATGAGACAAAGTGCTTTCAAATGTGTTCTCATTTAGTTTTCACAGTAGTGCTGTGAGGTGCGTGTTATTGCTCCCGATTTCTAGATGTAATAGCTGAGGCATGCTCAAGGTCCAGAGCACGTCTGAGGCACAGCCAGGGTTGGAAAGCTGAGTCTTCCAGTTCCAGGTCACCAGCACATTGACATTTGTTCCTGCATGGCGTGGCCTCTCCTGAATCGCCTCTGCCAACGTATGTGAGAAACTGGGATCTGGCATTCCAAATCCAACTATTCTAGACTCCCCATTGTGAGTTCTTTCTAAATGTCAGCCACCTTGGAAGAAGATCAGTGGCAGTATGGCCTTCCTAAAGAAATTTTGAACCAAGTCCTGACTCTGTGGCTTGGCTGTTTTGTTCGTTTCTTGCAGGATGACGATATGCATTATAAAGAAAACAATGTCTACGCCATGGCCAGAACATCAAATCTTAATGAAGAGCTTGGGCAGGTGAGGGCTCCTTCAGGGCTGGACAACGAGATAGGGGCTTCAGAGAAGGTGGATCCAGGAGAAGTGTGTGCAAAGTTCAAGTGTCAAATTCAGACTCAGACTATAGTTAACTTGACTCCCACATGGAGCTTCAAAAGTATAATTTGTTCAAAATATGGATAATATTCACGATGGGTTGCAAGTAGAACAGGCCTTCTAGCGGTGATTATGTGCTTATGAAGGAGTGGAGGAGCTGGAAGGGCAGGTAGGGAAAGCCCCTGTTAGCTCTCAAGGAGCCACAGGAACCCTGGGACCTGCCACGGTGGCCGTGCTCCTGCTGCCCTAAGTCAGATGCCTCACAGGGAAGCTTCCAGAGGCTGCTGCAAAATTTCACGCCTGCCAAACCCATGCATCTGCCCACAGCTGCTGGAAGGGCAGTCATATAGCTGCTAATTCTTTCTTGCAAGTTTTTCTCGATGGTAGACTCTAACCTGGAGTCCTGCTGACAGGGCATTGGGACACACGTAGCCTTGGGCCTCTGGTCACTGCAATACAACGGAAAGAGGTGAGGATGAGGCCAGGTTAACAACAGACAGCCGGTTACTTTTTAAATGACGGGGGCATCTTTACAAGTGTAAATTAAGTTAAAAAAAAACTCCCACTATTATTTGTCAATTATACCTCAATAAAGCTAGGAAAAAACCCCTCTCCCATAGTTATACAGTACTTAAAAGGAGAGAGACTTCTAATTATTATTCTTTTCTAACTACTTTTTGTTCTTAATATATTTTTTACTACATTATAATTTTCCATCTTTCAATTAATTGGGGGCAATATATAAATTGTACCAAAAGGCAGAATTTTGGAGCTAAACTTCCTGGGTGTGAATCCTGGCTTCACCCTTTACCAGCAGAGTCATCTTGGGCTTCTTATGTGACTTTCCTGGCCTTGATTCCTCATCTGTAAAATGGGCATGATAATAGCATCCACTTCACAAGGTTCTTACGAAGATTGAATAAGGTAATGTAGACGTAAGGTGCTCAGCATAGTACCTGGTGTGAAGGGATTTAATTAATGCTAGTCATTATAACCAGTAATTGGTACAGATAATTTCTAATTTCTAGTCCTATTGTACAGTATTCGTTCTCAGTAAATATTTATTTAAAAAGGTTTTTGGCTCCTACAAAAGTCTGTTCAGAGAACAATATCAACAGCCTTTGAACTTGGGCGACTAAAGATGAAGGGGGATGGGATAATCAGATCTCCACCACCTTTTCTGTTCATGAACATCTGACTATTTGCTAATCTTTTAGAATGTATGTTTTCTGTTGACAATTGGGAAAAGGTCACTTCATCTACCTCGACTAGTCAATTGACACTAGCCTCTTTAGGATAGTAATTAAACATCGTCTTAATAAAAATGGCTTTAGGACTCAAGCTTTGAAAATTATATTGTTTATGTAGGTAATACATAAAGATAAGAGCAGAAATCAATGAAATTGAAAACAGAAAGACAATAGAGAGTTTAATATCCAGAATACATAAAGAACTCCTACTACTCAACAGCAAAAAGACAAACAACCTAATTAAAAAATGGCAAAGGACTTAAATAGACATTTCTCCAAAGATATATGAATGGCTGATAAGCACGTGAAAAGATGCTCAACATCACTAATCTTTAACGAAATGCAAATCAAAACTACAGTAAGATATCATTTCACACCACAGGATGGCTATTATAAAACAACAACAACAACAGAAAACAGCAAGAATTAAATGAGGATGTGGAGCAATTGGAACCCTTGTGTGTTACTGGTGAAAATGTAAAATGGTGCAGTCACTGTGGAAAATGGTATGGTTGTTCCTCAAAAAATTAACCATAGAATTTCCATATGATCCGACCATTCCACTTCTGGGTATATACACAAAAGAATTGAAAGTAGGGACTCAAACATATATTTGTACACCAAAAGATGGCAACAACTCAACCGTCCATCAATGGATGAATGGATAAACAAAATATGGTATATATGTACAATGGCGTATTATTCAGTCCTAAAAATGAATGAAATTCTGATACATGCTACAACACGGATGAACCTTGAAGATATTATGCTAAGTGAAACATGCCAGACACAAAAGGACAAATACTATATGATTCTACTTGTATGAGGTACTTGGAATAGTAAGATTCATAGAGACAAAAAGTAGAATAGTGGTTGCCAGGGCTGGGGGGAGGAGAGAATGGAGAATTCTCCTATTATTTAATTGCTTTCCGTTTGGGGTGATGAAAAAGTTCTGGAGATGGATGGTGGCACAAATGTGTGAATGTACTAAATATGGCTAATATTTTACCACAATAGGAAAAAACATTTTGACACTGCTTGCCTCTTTTTTAGTTATATGCTGGTTTTGTCCAGTATTTTGGTTTTAAAATCTTTCGACCCCGTAGATAAGACATCATGATTATGATCATGATTTCATGCAGCAATGCTTACTTAGATTTATCCACCTCCTTACCAATGTCTTCGCACACCTTTCATTCTCATAACTCAGAATTCTCACCTGAGGTCCCACATCTACTGCCTGAAAGATGTTCTCAAAGTTTCCTTTAGAGAAGGAATGTTGGCCGGCAGATCTCATGTTTCCTAGGTCTGAAAATGGTTTTGTTTCTCCCGTCTTGAAATACTGTTTTCTCCCAGAACGTTGAAAATACTATTCATCGTCCTGTGCCTTTGATGACTTTGAGAAGTCACTCTTCAATCTAGTATTGGTCCCTGGACATGCGATTGGTCTTTTCTTTCTGCTTTGAAAATTTTCTCTCTAGACTGCTGCCGTTTCGTTGTCATGTGACTAGATGTGGATGCCTTTTTATTTATGCTCTGTCTGATCACTGAGATCCTGGAGTCTGAGGATCAGTAACTTTGAAGAACTTTAGAAAACTGATCTGTATGTAAATATCAGCTAATCTCCAGCCTCCATTTTCTCTCCCTTTGGAACTCCAACTCAATATGCATCATCAGCCCTTTCCTCTCTATCCTTGTGTCTCTTACCCTCCTTTCAGATTTGCATCTCTTTATCTCTCTGCACTGGAGAATTTCTTCAGACTCATCTTTCTGTTTTCTAGTTGTCTCTTCATTTGATTCTGGTCATCTGTTTAATCTGTCAATTAAGTTTTTCAACCATTATAATTTTAACTTTCTAGAAGTTTTATTTACTCTTAAAATACATGCTTTGTTCTTTTTATTTTCCTGTTCCTTGCTCATATTTTTAAACTATTCTTTTTGAAAAACATACAAAATCTAGTTATTTCATATTTTGAGTCTAATAATTCCAGAACCTGAATGATTTGTGGATCTGATTCTGTTTCTCTTTTTTCTAGTGGTTTTCATTTAGGGTGCCTTATTTTGATTATGACCCCCTGATGCTTGGAACTTTTTTGGTAGGAATTCTTTGAGGCCTAGGTTGAAGTTGAATTTCTGCAGAAAGGATTTGCAGTTCCTTCTGCCAATCACCTGAGACACTTTAATTTAAATCCTCTGCTTGAGGTGTTTTGGGCCCACAGGTGGTGTGAATTTGGCCACAAGCCCTTGGAAGGGCCAGCTTGTGTTAACATTCTCAAGAGAAGCATGTTTTTCTTCTGTCCAACCTCAAAGTTTAATCAGGAAAATTCATTCTCTTTAACTCTTATTTTGAGAGGCTGTCCTCTTGGCCAGATTTATGAAGGGTCTTCTTTTGCACTGTCCACTGGGGCAACCCATTGCTTTCTCTTCTAGTTCCGGAATCCTGTACGGCCTTCAAGGTGAAAACTTTAGGTTTCCAGGGTTTGTCACTCAGAGAAAAAGCTCCTTACTTTCCACAGTTTACTCTGAATTTCACCTCGGAGGACTACTTCCTTCTGGGACAACTTTGTGATGTTGTGATGATGTTTAAAAACATGAGTTTTTATGTTTTATCCTGTATTATCCTAGTTTTCATCAGAAGGGCAGTTCACGTTATTTAGCTCATCATATTGCACAAAATGGAAGATCTCTTTTGTCCTTTTCAACAGGAGGTCTTTATTCACCTTTACCATCTCAACTTCTTGTTTTAATTTGGCAACTTATTTTTTTCCAGGAAATTATCCATTTCTGCTGGTTAAAAAAATTTGGTAGAGTTGCAAGTAACATTAAAAAAATCTCTTCTTTATCTGTAGTTATATTTCCTTTCTTATTTCTCATCTCACATATTTTTACGCACCCACTTTCCCTTTTCCTAAAGAATTTTCATGCAATCTATATTCTTGATCTTTTCAGTGAATTAAATTTTGGATTCATTCATCCTTTCTACTAATTTATTTTTCATTTCATTCATTTCAGTTTGTTGTCTCTTCTAATTCCTTCAACTGGCTTCTTTAGATTTTTTTCCCTGTATTTTCTTAAACTGAGCACAATTTTACTTTTAGCTTTTCTTCTTTAACAATAAAACATTTCTGATCATCCATTTTCTTCTGCTTGCAGCTTTGACTGAATCCTGTAAGTTTTATTATGGGTTATGTTAGGAACTCTCCTTATTGCTTTTTAGATATTTTGTCATTTCCAGTTTGATTCTGATTCCAGAAATCAAACTAGAAGGAATCAACCTAAATTTCTTAATTTCCAAGAAGTTTTATGGTTCCTTTTTTCATAATTAATTTTTTTGTTTTATTGCATTATGATGAACAAATGTGACTTATAAAACCTCTACTTTAAAAATTTTGTCCAGGATTTATGTGGCCAATTACATAATCAACTTTTATAAAGGACATAAAAAACATGTATTTTTTGCCATATCTACTAAATCAAGTTTATATTTTTCAATTTTTTCCATGTCTATAATATTTATTTATTCAGATCTGAAAGAAATTCAGCTCTAAAAGAATCTGAAATTCTGAAAGAAATATTCTGAATTCTCTAAGTGTTATTTACTTTTATCAAGTTCTCTTTGTTTTATGTATTTACTTAGGTTTTGTTTGGTTTATACAGGTTCTTAATTCTTGTATCTTCTTTGTAAATGTTGTCTTACCATTACTTAATATCTTTCTTTAACTTGAGTTAAAGTACTGAGAACTTTAGCATCTGCTTTAGTGTTAATGTTGCCATTGTGCTAGTTGTTTGTTTTCATTTACTGCATCTCATTTCCAACCCTGATTTTCCTTTCAAAATTACATAGTTTAAATGTTTTTGTGCGCATATATAATAGCATCTGCTTTTTATTGTCATTTTTTGGTTACGTCATTTAACAAAAATGTAAAGTTAACAAAATCTAAAGTTAATCAGTATCTCTCTCATCTTCCAAAATAATACAAAGATCTCAGTGTTGGTTGAGTCAGTTTTGACTCCTAGTGAACCTGTGTAAAACAGAGTGGAACCCTGCCCCGTCTTTTTTGCGCCATCCTCTCATCTTCCATTGCAGCATCAGACAGTGCCCTGCTGCTGTTCACAGGGTTTTCATGGCCAATTTTTTCAGAAGTGGGTGCCATGTCCTTCTTCCTAGTCTGTCTTAGTCTGGAAGCTCCACTGAAACTTGTCCACCGTGGGTGACCTGCTGGTATTTGAAGTCCCGCTGACACAGCTTTCAGCACCACAGCAACACTCCACCGCCACACTGACAACCTACAGACGGAGGTGTGGTTCCCCGACTGGAAAACGAGCCTGGGCCAGGGCGGTGAACATGCTGAATCTTAACCACTAGACACCAGAGCTGACGAACATTTTAAAACTGTTTAACGCCATGTTGCTTCGTGTTGATTGTTGGACAGAAGTGATCATCTAAAGAATTTCCATTTGTCTTTAGAAATGAGCATTATACTTTGTGATCATGATTAAAGGGGCTTCGAGTTTGGTTTTCTTTTTCATCTGACAGATAGGTAAGCAGATAATTTACTTTGCATATTACCATGAGATTTCACTTCCAGTGTGAAACTAACAGAAGAGTGTGACCTCTGAAAGAAGTATAAATATTAAAGATAGAATTCTTATAGACCGAACTTCTTGTTTTCTAAAAATCCACATATTTTGAGGATTTAAAGAGAAAGAACGTCTTCTTGTCTTTGTTTTCTTAATACATTTTAACTTAATGTTGTTTATCATGTTCGTTTTTTCTTTGTTTAGGTAAAATACTTATTTTGTGATAAAACGGGAACCCTCACTTGCAATATTATGACATTTAAGAAGTGTACCGTTGCAGGTATAATTTATGGGTGTGTTTTTATTGCCATACTCTGTTGGAAATTCTTATATTTTTTCTTAATAAAGTTAGTTATCCTTTATTTGCTCCAAAACATATCTGAATTTCTAATACTATCACTGTATCTGAGTGAGATTGAAACCTAATATAACCTAAATGAAAACTTGCAGTTGTTAAAAAATAGGGTTTACATCGGCTTTCATATGTGGTTAGAATTCTTAAAGGGTTTTATATTTATAGTCTTGTAACTGTTATATTTCCTCCCTCATTTTCCCTTAGAAATCAGTTAAACACAAGTGATGTTATAGACAACTTAAGGTAAATAGACGACATTCTTTTCTCCTTTGCCCTTGTTCCTTTTTCCCTGCAACGCACTTTTCATCAGTCCTGGTGTGCTGACAGATGATAGCACAGCTCTCCCCGGTCCAGACTTCAGATGGCAGTTCCCAGGACGCTCCCCTGGATAGATCTTTCCTGTATGGTGTTCAAAAACCCCAGGATCTAGACTTTGCTGCTTTTGTAGTTTCTCTGTCTCAAATTCCACATAACTGTTCAGTATTCAACACAATTTTAGGCATTTTCTAACGCCATTTTGCAGCTTGAGGTCTGAGAGGATGAACTTTAAATATTTACTCGTTCTATGGACTTTTTAGGTGTGACTTACTGAAAACAGAAGGTAGGGCTATGTGTTCACTATAGATCCTTTTGGTTATTGACTGGTATCATCAGGAACTTTTTGTTAAAACCACTCTCCTCCATTCTTCCTCAGTCAGCCGCCTTCTCCCATCACAGACTCCTGTGAATTTGATGACCCAACATTATTGCAGAACTTGGAGAGTAACCATGTAAGTCTGCTTTTTTCACTCTGTCAACAGGGTAATGCTATATAACTTTAAAACATTTGTATAGTTTCCTAAAAGATATAATTTTCTGAGCCCAGGAAAGAGAGAGTCTTGAAATTTTTTGATGTTACTATAGTAAGCAAGGGACTTTTTACCCACATTATGAACTGAGCACTGAACTTGGTGTGACCGAAATCAAACATTATACAAGAACGTTTTACCGGGTAGCCATCTATGTAAGACTCTCTCTTCTGCTTTTAAACTATTTGGTTCAATTGCATGCTACCAATATCTTCACTTATCTATTTTAAGATATTGATCTACCTGATTTGAAATCTTAATCTTCTAAAAAGTAAAAGTGGTCTTTTAAAACATAAGTCTGTACGTGTCTTCCTGTGCTTAAAACCTTTCCAAAGACTGACACCACACTTAAGATGAAACCCAAACTCGTGACTGTGGTCCTCTCTCCAGCCTCATTCTGGGTATTGTTCCTCCTGCTCAAGATGCTAGAGTCACACTTGCCTTGAAGCTCCACAAATGCACGAGTCTGATTCCTGCCCCGGAGCCTTTGAAAGTGCTATTCCTCTTGTCTAGTGTGTGCCACCGTCACATGTCACCTAACACAGCTAACTAACCTTTCCATTTAGGTCTTAATTTAAATATCATCTCCCCAGTGTTTTTTTCCTGACCACCTACCTAAAATAAGCCTCTCTTTTCTCTATCACAGCCCCTATGTATTTCTCCAGCTTTGAGAAAGCTTATCTCTCCAATAAGAATAAAAGCTCCATGAGGGCAGGGTCATCTTGTTCCTCCAGGTCTCCCCAGCCTACCACACCGTCTCTGCCTCAGTAGCCACTCCACAAACACATGCTAACTGCACAATATGGTTTTTAGCTGGTGCCTGACTCTGCATATACCTGAAGTAAAACCTTAGTTGGTAAAAGCTGCAGACTATATATTACTCTTGCGTTCTAAGAGACTCACCAGCTCTGTGCCTTTCTTATATATAGCCCGTGAAAGACTATATAAAGGAATTTCTTACCCTGTTGTGTGTGTGCCACACTGTTGTTCCTGAGACAGATGGAAATGATATAATCTACCAAGCTTCCTCCCCAGGTAGGTGCTGTGTGCACCTGGAGCACCTGGCAGGTGATGAGCACAGAAGAGGGGATGCTGCCCCTGGTCCCCTGATGGTGCCTGTGTTTCTCCTTCCCTGGAGTTGTTATGGTCAGGGGCATTGGTGGCACAGTGCAGGCCTCAGCTGCTCTGGGGCTCCAGCTCCCCAGACCCACAAAGACTGCCATAAGGAGCCTGGCGGGGGCTCTCGGGGCCGGGGTTCAGTGGCATGTTAGGTTATAATAAGTAACAGGCAGGGGTAAGGTCAAGACCTGCAACATTTTCTGGAGCTGCTACTACTGGCCCGGAGCACAAACAAGACCATATGAAACTAGGGAAGGATTTCACTCTCAGCCTGGGGAGTTTATCTTAGCCCCACTGAAAGTGGCCCTATTTAGCCAAATTTCCTCTTTCATGAACACTGTCTGGCCCCTAGAGGTACAGATAAGTGCATTTGGATGAAAAAAGTCAAGTTTAAAATATGACGTGATATTTTAGCTGAAGAACGGAAATCCGTATTAAATTAAATTCAATGTTAATACATTTGCTCAGTCTCCATTAACACAGAATTTTTATTAATAGATGAAGCAGCTTTAGTGAAAGGAGCAAAGAAACTCGGCTTTGTTTTCACTACAAGAACGCCGTATTCTATCATCATAGAAGCTGTGAGTAGCATCCTATATACTTTCCCAGGGTTCACACGCACCTGTTCTTCCAGAGAGACACAGGTACACAGCGGTCAGACGAGGAACCCCTGCAGTTACAGTGCGTGGGGTTCCCATCTGCCCCACACCTTCCCAGCCGCTATTCTTGGGCGCATTCCTTAACTTCTCTGTGTTTGCCCCAGTTTGCTCATCATGCACGTCACAGGGTCTTCGTGAGGATTAAATGAGTTGACATATCTTAAGTAGTTGGAATTAGTGCTTGGCACAGAGAAAGTGCTCAATAAAAATGAGCTATTCCGAAGACTTAGAATCATCAGACCTTCAAGCAATACACTATTTTTTTTTCCTATGAAGAATTAAAGTGTTTCAAATTATTTTTGGCAAGTTTTATTATTATTTTGATTTACTCATTTTATTATGTATATATTTTCTTGTTCTGTCTTGATGACCACTTACCACAAGACTTTGATATTTCGGGAAAAAATTGGAGCAGTGTAAACATGGTGGCCAACACTGATTTTTTTTTTTTTCTAGTACTAATGCAGTGGTTAGGGATGTTTACTAGACATTGAGTCCTTGGCAAGACAGACTGACTAATTCACCTTTGTATCTATAGAATATGCCACATGGATGACTCTCAAATTATGTGAAATCCCGCAGTGTCATATTGGTGAAGCTGGGAGCTGGTAGCTTCACAGATAAATTGATCATGGCTACAGGAAGTCAAGAGGCTATAACTGGAAAAGTCTAGAAAACATGCATGTTTCATTGATATAAAATTTTATAGCATGCCACCTTTTTCCACGTTTACCTCTTCAAATTATCTCAGCATTAAGGATTTCATTTGATCTCTGCTATTTTATTAAAACATGTGTCTGTTCTCCCAGTTTTGTCTGCTGACTGTCTCATTTACTCCCGTGTACCCCTGCAACCTGAGAGTATTTATAAAGTTTCCAATAGTGCTGCTTTTAGATTGAAAAGAGAGTTGTTCCAGTCTTCAGTCGGCACTATTAGAAACATTTGTGCCAATATTGTTCTTGCCAGAGGAGGGCACCATCATCTTATCAGACTTTATATTTTGAAAAAGATGGGTATTTGGGGGGTAAAACTTGTTTGTGCTTGGGAGAGTGAGTTATTTTGCAAGGATACTTTTTCCTTCAGGTAAGAATCTGCTGTTTTATCTTTCTGTAGATGGGAGAAAACTTAACGTATGAAATTCTTAATGTCCTGGAGTTTTCTAGGTAAGCTACTTTTTCATTCACTTCATGTATTTCCCAGGGCTCTTTCTGTGACTGTTCAGTGAGATTTGGTAATGTAAACCAAAACTTTACTACAGAATCATGAAATTCCAGTCCGCTTCCATCCGTCCTTTAATCTCAGCTCAGGTCTTGCTTCTTCAGGCCTCATTGGGCCAAACTCCCTTTTGTGGGTGGTATGGGTTCCCACACCTCTCCTTCCTAGCACTTGTCACAGTCAGCATTGCGATTTCTAATCTGAGTGTTTATTTAATGACTATGTAGCCAACTAGACTATAAGTTCTAGGAGGGCAGGAGTCACCTCCCGCCAGGTCTGGTATCCAGTAAGTGCTCAATAAATATTTGATGAATGGATGGATATTGGGCATTATTGTCGCAAATAAACTAAACACTATTTCTTTTAAAATAGTGAATTAATTAATATTTTTCAAAAGAAACAACGTGCATCCAAATCCTTTTCTCCCCTTAAGCTTCAGAGGGCCTGCTGCTCCAGCAGCTGGCCTGATTCCCCAAAGAGTATTGTGAGTTTATGGCTGATGATTTTATTTTTACTGGACTTTCCTCCAGCCTCATGAAGTCATGTCTCTTGGACCACCTGAGCCTTGCTAATGTGGAATCTGAAAGATTAGAAAAGGAAGTAAATAAGTAAATCATTTGTTCTTCCCAAAGCCAGACTTTTTAAATCATATTTTTAAAGCGTTGTTTCCCAATGCCATTTTTTAAAAAAGCTTTAAACCTCAGAAAAATTGTTGTTACCAACTCCCCCTCTCTCTAGGAAAGCTTTTTCTAAAACTTTATTACAAGAAAATATATCTCAATGTTCATTCCAGCTTTCCCCTTTCCTGATATTTAAACACTGCTACTATGAGAGCACTCATTTCCTGTCATTACAATGTGCACTCCTAGCTAGCTGACACTTAAAAGACTCAGTGGCCTTGAGTAGTGTTCTAACAGCTTTCTAAGTATTTAAAGCAATTGCTAATCCCGTCTTCCTGTCGGAAAGCACTCTCTGACTACTCACTGGGGCCGTCCTTGGAGGGCAGGAGCTTTGGCTTAGACTGTTCAGGGTGAGATGGGGACAGATGAAGAGTGTTTTAAGTAGATGAGGCCGATGGGGCTCCCAGGGAGGTGAGAGAAGTTTAAGACATTTCTCTCCCCTCTTCTTGCTGACATGCTGCTCTCTGGTGGCCTGGCGAAATGGCCATCTTGGTGGCTGATTGGGCTACTTTGGGGCTGTATTGTCTGGGCCTAGTGGGCAAGAGGAGGAAGAAGAGGAAAGAAGGGAGGATGACAAGCATGGATCCATTTGGAGAGGAGGAGTGGAGAGGGTAAAAAGAGCCTGGGAGACTGAGGAGGGAAAAGGTTTATTTGTGGTCTTAGCTGTGACTCTGTTACGAGCTCATGACCTTCCTAGTCACCTAACCTCTCTGGACCTTGGTTTCTTGGCCTAGAAAATGGGGATAGCATTGATATCCTCCTCATGGGATTGCTGTGAAGATTAAATAACAATGCCTGGTACGTCCCAAAAAAAAAAGATATAGCACTTGCTATAAGTATTTATTTTTATTCCTATTCTTTTAATTGGAACACTCTTTTCTGATGCTTAAATGTTTGGATTTTACCACGTTCCTCCTCCCTCCCCCCATGAAGGAGATCCTTCTTCTCTCCTTCAGGAATCATTTCTATGAACCTTACTTCTGTTCTAAGCTTGACCATCCATTTCTTGATCAGTCTTATTCCTGAGGAAAAATAAAATTCTTTCTTGTTGGAAGAGCTTGAGAACGTGGAAAAACTAATGACTGAGATCCCAATTGGTCTGCTTGACCTGCACAGAGCAGTCCTTCAAGGTAGATAGCGGCAGCCCCATTCGAAGGATATGCAGCTGGAGCTCAATTTAAGCAACCGTACCAACATCACTAAGCAAATAAGTGGCAGAATCAGGGTTCAAATCAGGTGTATCTGATCCCAAAGTCCCGGTATTTTCAACCAATCTCTGCTTCCAGAGGTGAAAGAAAAGCTAAAGAATGTAAAAAATATATTTTGGTCTTCATGGCATTAAATGCAGTCTACAAATATTTTTGAGCATCTTCCACATGCCAGCCACTGTTCTAGAATTAGAGTGGCCATGATGAGCCCCTGTTTGTGGGGCTTCTACTCTAGTGGAGGGAGGCAGATAGTAAACAGAGAAGTGAATGAACAAGATAATTTCGGGTCATGATGAGCACTGCAGAGAAAATCAACAGTACGATCCGACAGAGGCAGACTGTGGAGCTGCTGGTGGCGGAGGTTTACCTTAGAGCGGCCGAGGGAGCCTTTGCGAGGTGTGGGATTTGGGCTGATAATTGAAGGTGGAGGAGGCAGCCATGTGAAGACGTGGAGGAAGAGCATCCCGGGCAGAAGTAACAGCTAGAGCAAGGCACTGAGAGATACTGGTCTCAGCGTCAAGCAACAGAAAGAACCTCAATGTGGTGGAAGCGAAGCAAGGAGCAGGGAGGTGCAGAAGACGAGCTTGGAGAATCCGTCTGCGGCAGGATCTGCAGGATCTTTGCAGTACACAGTGAGGAATTCGAATTTTTTGTATGTGTGATGCAAAGTCACTAGAGGACTTCAAGCAGGGCAGTGCTATCTGATTTGTGTTTTTAAAAGATCATCATTTTCTTGGATGTATTTATACCATTTTTACTTGCCCTAGTAACTTAGATAGTAACCTATTCCTTCAAGTAATAAGGAGCAGAATATCTTTAAGTTTTCAGTTTGTAGTATTTTTATTTGTCTGCTGTTTGGCTGCTTGTTGTGGTCATGTAGATAGCCACACTTCATCCTTCTAGTTTTTACTCCCTGAAGGTCTTTGCTCATGCTTTTTCTAGAGAATGAGTTGGAAAAACAAAAAGACAGGATACCCATTTGTCACTTTGTAGCCTTACTTTGAAAAGAAAATGTTTAGTTGCCAAGTTTAAAAATAGCAACTCAAACACAGTTTAGACTTTGATGTATCTTTCACTTACCTAAGGGACCTCTGTATTCCACCACAGTTGAAAATTAGGTATAAAATTTTTCAGTGGGAGAAATTCTTGTTGCTCTTCTGCTAATCATTTCAGGAACTTTGAGTCCTGGTCTGTATTAAGAACTGTGCTAGGGGGTGGAGGTTTGTATCCCGACAAAGATGCTGTCCTTGCCTGTGGGAGCCTACGGTCTGTTAGAAGACAGGTATGTGCAGAAACGGTTTTAGTGCCAGACAGGATCTGCTAAGAACTAGGTAGATGGATATATCGCGTTCTGGGTAAGCACAGAAGACGTTATTGCTGACTGAGGCATTTGGGGAAGGCTCTGTGGAGAGGGCTGTATCTTCGAACGATGGGTAGAATTTCAACAGGTAGATATGGGAGTTGGGAGGGGGCACCTACCTGAGGAGGAGGCTGTGGAGCCGGCGACGGCATGGAGCCGAATGTAAGCTGTGCCGGGGAGGGAGGGTCTTCTGGTGGGGTAGGAGTCCGAGTGTGCAAGGCGTAGGGCTGTGGGGTATGAGAAAGAGCTGAGACAGTGAAGATTCCTGCAAGGATTATCTGTAGGAGTCTCTTGAAAAGTATTTATAGGCCATGGTGAGCCATCCAAGGGTTAAGGGCGGTGGGTGGGGAGGATGACATGATAAGGAAGCGGAACTGTTTTGAGCAGTTTACTTTGGCAGTGAGAACAGATCTTCAAGCCTATTTGGGCTGCTAAATCAGGAGTAAAATCAATGAGTTTAAGTTTGTCTACGACGGTAAAATAAATAAATACACAAATAAATAAATAAATAAATCTAGAGGACTTCGAGGCAGAACTGTACATTAAAATAAACCTGGCATCTATCAAGCTAGCTGTTTAACATCTCTGTGCAGCAAACTGGAGACAGGAAGGCCTACCTGATGGAGACGTTGTGAGGACTGAATGATACACAGACGTGGGCTGCTCTCCTCGTTCTTCCTCAGTTTTTAAATGGTTATATTTTGTATGTGTATATAACATGTATTTTATTATATTTAATATATGTATTATATACATATAACACTAAATTACATTATAAATTATAAATTACATTATATAGTATATGTATTATGTACTATAAGTAATATAATACATATTAATATAAAATATATTAATATATATTATACATAATATATAAGTAATATATATAATAGATTAGATATATTTGCATAAGTAAATTTCCATAGAAGAAAGAATAGTGACTGAGAAATAGTAGTCGTCTAAGAAAGTGGAGAGTAATGGTAAAAGAAAGAGGAAGTGGAAACTGGCAAGAAACATGTTGGCCTTTTCACTAATGGTCAGTGGAGGACTCTCTCAGAATTCTTTTGACTTTGATTTTTTGTGTGTGTCAGTGCCATGTACTAAGGAAAATAGAAACTAATGCTTTTAATGTTGTTTTAGTAATAGAAAAAGGAAGTCTGTAATTGTCCGAACTCCTGCAGGACAGCTCCGGCTCTACTGCAAAGGGGCTATAAGTACTGGATTCATTGTTCATATCAGCTCCTCTCTTTGTTCCCACAACTTGTAGGAGCCTTCTACAACTCAGCAGTATTTGAATATGTTGTTGTTTTGTATCTGCTGTCACCACAGGTTGTTGACCGCATTATCCAAGATTGAAAAATCCATGTCAAGGTAGCCAAAAAGCTTCCCGGACAGCCAAGCCCACTGAAATTTATGTGGCTCACACCAGAATTTTTATTAAGCTTTAATGTCAATGAAAAATTTGCTGTCACTCCGTGTTTTATTGAGAGCCAGTGAATAGGTTTTTGATGCTGAGGGTTTATAGCAGGAACTTTGATCGCAGTTCTAAGCCCAAAGTGCTGGGATTTGGTGAGTCTCAGGAATTAGCTTTGACCTCTGTAAATCTTGGTCTTTTTTGGATCACTTACATATTTGTTCACTACCATAATTACTTTAAAAAGCCCAGCTTTATTGAGGTAAAATTGGCATAGAATAAACGGCACACATTTAAAGTATACAATTTGGTAAGTTTTGACACTGATCTGCGTTCTGTCACTATAGATTCATTTGCATTTACTACATTTTTATATAAATAAAGTCACATAGTGTATATGACTTTTTGTCTGGCTTCTTTCACTCATAATTATTTTAAAATTCATTCAGTTTGTAGCTCGTATCAATAGTTCATTTCTTTGTGTTGCTGAGTAGTGTTCCAGTATATGGGTATATCAGAGTTTGTTTATCCATTCACCTGTTGGTGGACATTTTGTTTGCAGTTTTGGCTACTACAAATAATGCTCCTATGATCATTTGTGCAAAAGTCTTTGTATGGACATATGGTTTCATTTCTCTTTGGTAAATATTTAAGAATAAAATGGCTGGATCATATGGTAAGTGTATTTTAACTTTTTAAGAAACCACCCAACTGTGGTTACATTCCTGCAAGCTATTGTCACCAACACTTGGTATGGTTAGTCTTTTTAATTTTAGCTCTTCTACTAGGTGTGTATCTCTTGTGGTTTTAATTTACATTTCCATGCTGTGACTGACGATAGTGAGCATTTTTTCACGTGCCCATTTGTCATCTGTGTTGGGGGTTCCCAAAACCACCCCTATGTTTTTAGTAAATCTCTAGAAGAATTCATGGGACTCAGCACATTATTGTACTCATGGCTAAGATTTATTACAGGAATGTAGTAAGGATACACAGCCAGATCGTAAGGGAAAAAGCCATAGCCAGAGCCTGGAGGAAGCCACGTGCAGGCTTCCCATGGGGGTCACACAGGGTAAGTTGTATCAGTTTGGAGAATTGTTTACCAGCCAAGGGCCAGCCTTGCAAGTAGGTCATTCTAAGGATAGCAGTCTCTGACCTCTGTGTTAACTCTTTCAAGTTATAACAGCCTTAAAAAATTATGATTCTTGACTTTAATTTTGTTTTTTCAAAATCTGTGTCATCAATTCTAGTTTTCTAGGCTTGGAACACCTGTATACCATCTAGAAAAGCTAATAGTCTTGTCTTTCAGTTGTCCTTTTTCTTATTTTGTATCAGCTATCCGAGCATCTAATTATCTGCCTTGTGACTTGTGTTAATTTCCACAATTCTAGCAGATGTTATATTAGTTATAGTTATACGGCTACTTTCTGCAGACCTTTGGGTAAGCATTGGAAACTGACACAAAAGAGCGTAAAATCAACTGGTTCTGTGAAATTGGCTCTTATACACAACTTCATGCACATTTTGATGGTCCTAATTGTTTTCAGTTATAGAGAGATATTTTCTGACACTTTTCCTGGCTATTGAGGCCAGTAGCACTTTGCTTTTTGAAGATTTTTCTTTTGGGGACTCATAAGATTTTAAATTTCTTTCTTGTTGGGTAAGGGTAAGACAGACAATGTCTACATTTGTATCAATAGTCAAATGTAGCATAACTTAGAATATACTTGCTAAAGTAATCAGCTATCAGATACCAGGATCGTTCTGTTGGTAAAATATGAATTTGATAGATCAACTGATTGAATTAGACTTGATTCTGAGGCTCTTTGGATTCATAGTTCCTTTGAAACATTCCTCCCTTTTTTTATATGGCAATTCTATCTTTCATTTTTTGAGGAACTGCCATACTGTTTTCCCTAATGGCTATACCATTTTACGTTCCCACCAACAGGGCACAAGTGTTCCAATTTCTCCAAATCCTTACCAAGATTTGTTACTTCTGTTTTTTTTTTAATTTCTAAATTTTTTATTGAGGTAACATTGATTCGTAACCTGATGTAAATGTCAAGTATGCATCATTGTATTTCTACTTCTGTATAAACTACCCCATACTCACCACCAAAGTCTGGGTGCCATCTGTCACCATAATAATGTGCCCCTTCACTCCTTTCATCCTCTTCCTGCACCCCTTCCTCTCTGGTAATCACCAGTCTATCCTCTGTATCTATGCATGTGTTTGTTTATCTTCCACATGTGAGTGAAATCATATGGTATTTTGGGTTTTGTGAATAATGCTGCAATGAACAGAGGGATGCATATATCTTTTAAAAATAGTGTTTTTCTGTTCTTTGAATAAATATCCGTGAGTGGAATAGCTGGATCATATGGTAGTTCTAGTTTTAATTTTTTGATGAATCTCCATACTGTTTTCCATAGTGGCTACACCTAAGTACATTCCCACCAGCAGTGTACGAGGGTTCCTTTTTTTCCACATCCTCTCCAACACTTATTATTTCTTGTATTTTTAATAATAGCCATTCTGATGGGCATAGGTGATATCTCATTTTGGTTCTGATTTGCATTTCCCTAACAATTAGTGATGCTGAACATCTTTTCACGTGCCTGTTGGCCATCTGTATGTCTTCTTTGGAAAAATGTCTATTCAGATCCCCTGCCCATTTTTTAATCAAGTTGTTTGTTTTTTTGTTGTTGAGTTGTGTGAGTTCTTTATATATTCTGGATATTAACCCTTATCAAATATTGGTAGGTTGCCTTTTCACTTTGTTGATGGTTTCCTTTGCTGTGTGGAAGCGTTTTAGTTTGGTGTAGCCTCATTTATCTTTTCCTTTGTTTCCTTTGCCTGAGGAGACATATTCAAGGAGATACTGCTACAACCGATGTCAAAGAGTTTACTGCTTATGTTTTCTTCTAGGAGTTTTATGCTTTTGGGTCTTACATTCAAATCTTTAATCCATTTTGGGTTAATTTTTGTGTGTGGTATAAGATAGGTGGTCTACTTTCATTCTTTTGCATGTGGCTGTCCAGTTTCCTCAGCACCATTTATTGAAGAGACTTTCCTTTCTCCATCGTATGTTCTTGGCTCCTTTGTCAAAAATTAGCTCTCCATAAATATGTGGGACTTATTTTTGAGCTCTCAGTTCTGTTCCATTGATCTGTGTATCTGTTTTTCTGCCAGTACCATGCTGTTTTATAGCTTTGTAGTATATTTGGAAATCAGAGAGTGTGATAACTCCAGCTTTTTTCTTTTTTCTCAGGGTTCCTTTGGCTATTGAAGGTCTTTTGTTGTTCCATATAAATTTTAGGGTTCTTTGTTCTATTTCTGTCAAAAATGTCCTTGGGATTCTGATAAGGATTGCATTGAATTTGTAGATTGCTTTAGGTAATATAGAAATTTTAACTATGTTAATTCTTCCAATTCATGAGCATGGAATATCTTTCCATTTCTTTGTGTCATCTCTGATATCTTTCAACAATGTCTTACAGTTTTCAGTGTACAGGTCTTTTACTTCCTTGGTTGAATTCATTCCTAGGCATTTAATTTTTTTTCTTGTGATTGTAAATGGGATTGTATTCTTCATTTCCCTTTCTGCTAGTTTGTTGTCAGAGTATAGAAATGCAACTGATTTTTGTAAGTTGATTTTGTACTCTGCAACTTTGCTGTAGTTATTGATTATTTCTAGTAGTTTTCCGATGGATTCTTTAGGTTTTTCTATATATAAAATTATGTCATTTGCAAACAGTGACAGTTTCACTTCCTCGTTGCCTATTTGGACTCCTTTTGTTTCTTTTTTTTTTTTTGTCTAATCGCTCTGGCCAAAACCTCTAGTACTATGTTGAACAAGAGTGGCAAGAGTAGGAATGCTTGTTTGTTCTTATTCTCAGAGGGATAGCTTTCAGTTTTTCACCATTGAATATGATGTTGACTGTGGGTTTGTCATATATGGGCTTTATTTTGTTGAGGTACTTTCCTTCCAAACTCATTTTATTGGGAGTTTTTATCATAAAGGTATGTTGGATCTTGTGAAACGCTTTCTCTCTGTCTCTTGAGATGATCATGTGGTTTTTATTTTTCATTTTACTAATGTGGTGTATCACATTATACATATTTGTAGATTTTGAACCATCCCTGCATCCCCATATCCCACTTGATCATGGTGTACAATGTTTTTAATGTTTTGCTGTATTCAATTTGCCAATATTTTGTTGAGGACTTTTGCATCTATGTTCATCAGTGATATTGACCTGTAATTTTCCTTCTTTGTGTTGTCCTTGCCTGGCTTTGGTATCAAGGTGATGTTGGCCTCATAGAACGTGTTGGGAAGTATTACATCATCTTCAATTTTTTGGAATAGTTTGAGAAGAATAGGTATTAAGTCTTCTTTGAATGTTTGGTAGAATTCTCCAGAGAAGCTGTCTGGTCCTGGAATTTTATTTTTGGGGAGGTTTTGGTTACTGTTTCAATCTCTTTATTTGTGTTTTGTTTATTTGGATTCTCTATTTCCTCTTGGTTCAGTTTTAGGAGGTTGTATGAGTCTAAGGATTTATCCATTTCTCCTAGATTGTCCAATTTGTTGGCATATAGTTTTTCATGGTATTCTCTTATAAGCCTTTGTATTTCTGTGGTATCCATTGCAATTTCTCCTCTTTCCTTTCTAATTTTGTTTATTTGAGCCTGCTCTCTTTTTTTCTTAGTGAGTCTGGCTAAGGGTTTCTCAATTTTGCTTATCTTCCCAAAGAAACAGCTCTTAGTTTCATTGATCCTTTCTACTGTTTTTTTGTTTATTTCTGCCAAGTATTATTTCCCTCCTTCTGTTCACTTTTGGCATTGTTTTTTCTTATTTTTCTAATTACGTAAGATTTGTTTAAGATTGCTTATTTCAGGTTTTTCTTGTTTTTTTAAGGTGTGCCTGTATTGCTATGAATTTCCCTCTTAGAATTGCTTTTGCTGCATCTCATATGAGTTGGTATGGTGTATTTTCATTTTCATTTGTGTCTGCATATTTTTTTATTTCTCCTTTAATTTCTTCAATGATCCATTCATTCATGTTCAGTTTAGTCCCACATTGTGTTGTTTAGTCCCACATCTTTGTCATTTTATCAGCATTTTACCTGTAGTTGATTTCTAGTTTTATAGAATTATGGTCAGAAAAGATGCTTGATATGATTTCAATCTTCTTAAATTTATTGAGGCTTGCCTTGTTTCCCAACATACGGTCTATGCTTGAAAATGTTCCATGTACACTTGAGAAGAATGTGTATTCTGCTGTTTTTTGGATGTAGTGTTCTATATATATCTATTAAGTCCATCTGGTCTAGGTTTTCATTTAAATCCACTATTTCCTCGTTGACTTTCTGTCTGGGTGATCTATCCATTGATGTGAGTGGAGTGTTGAGGTTCCCTACTATTATTGTGTTGTTGTTAATATCTCCTTTTAGGTTTGTTAATAGTTGCTTTATGTACTTTGGTGCTCCTGCGTTGGGTGCATAGATATTTATAAGTGTTATGTCTTCTTGGTGGAGTGTCCCTTTTATCATTATATACTGCCCCTCTTTGTTTCTCATCACCTGTTTTGTCTTGAAGTCTGCTTTGTCTAATATAAGTATGAAAACAGCTGCTTTCTTTCGTTTGCCGTTGGCTTGGAGTATCATCTTCCATCCCTTCACTCTGAGCCTGTGTTTGTCTTTAGAGCTCAGAGGTGTTTCCTGGAGGCAGCATATTTTTGGGTCTTGTTTTTTAATCCATCCTGCCACTCTGTGTCTCTCTTTTTTTTTTAGGAAGATTAACCCTGGGCTAACTGCTGCCAATCCTCCTCTTTTTGCTGAGGAAGGCTGGCCCTGAGCTAACATCTATGCCCATCCTCCTCTACCTTATATGTGGGATGCCTACCACAGCATGGCTTGCCATGCAGCCATGTCCGCACCTAGGATCAGAACTGGCAAACCCCGGGCCGCTGAAGTGGAACATGCAAACTTAACCGCTGCACCACTGGGCCAGCCCCCACTCTGTGTCTTTTGATTAGAGAATTCAATCCATTTACAGTTAGAGTGATTATTGATATATGAAGGCTTAATGTTGCCATTTTATTGCTCATTTTCTGTTTTTTCTGCCTTTCCCTTGTTTCTCGTCCTGTATATTTCAGATACCAATTCAGTTAGGTAGTTCTCTATGATGGTTTTCTTAGTTTTCTCTTTATTTACCATTTGTGTCTCTGTTCTGATTATTTGTTTATTGGTTACCATGAGGTTTGTTTAAAAAATCTCATAGATGCGATAGTCCATTTTCTGATAGCTTCTTATTTCCTTAGCCTTAGCCAATTCCATCCCTTGCCTCTTCCCCTTCTATGTTATTATTGTCATGACTTATTCCGTCTTGTCTTGTGAGTTTGTGGTTAAAATGACGAGATTTTATTTATTTTTGATGTTTTCTTTCCCTTTATCTTTAGTGTTAAAATTAAGTGTTCACTAACCTAGTCTGATAGGGAGCTGAAATTTTTCTGGTTTTGGCTACCTAATTGTCTCCTTGCTCAAGGCTTTGTAACCCCTTTCTTTTTTTTCAGGTATGAGGGCCTTCTTGAGCATTTCTTGGAGGGGGGCATGTCTTGTGGCAATGAACTTTAGCTTTTGTTTGTCTGGGAAAGTTTTTATTTCTCCATAATATCTGAAGGATATTTTTGCTGGATAGAGTATTCTTGGCTGAAAGTTTTTTCAGAATTGTGAATATATCATTCCCCTCTCTCCTAGCCTGTAAAGTTTGCTGAGAAATCCAGTGAAAGCCTGATAGAGGTTCCTTTGTAAGTTATTTTCTTCTGCCTTGCTGCCCTTAATGTTTTTTCTCTCTCATTGACTTTTTCCAGCTTTACTACTACTGGAGAAGGTCTTTTCACATTGATATAATTAGGAGTTCTAATAACTTCTTTCACTTATATTTCCAGCTCCTTCCCCAGGTTTGGGAAGTTCTCAGCTATTATTTCTTTGAACAAGCTCTCTGCTCCATTCACCCCTTCTCCCTCTGGAATACCTATTATAATCCTTATGTTGCATTTCCTAATTGAGTCAGATATTTCTTGGAGAATTTCTTCATTTCTTTTTAGTCTTAGCTCTCCCTTCCTCCATCTGAAGCATTTCTGTCCTCCAAGGTGCTAATTCCGTCCTTCATGATATCAGCTCTGTTATTCAGGGATTCCAGGTTTTTCTTCATCTCATCCATTGTGTTTTTCATCTCCAACATTTCTGTTTGGTTTTTCTTTATAGTTTCAATCTATTTTGTAAAGAAGTTCCTGATTTCATTGAACTGTTTTTCTGTATCTTCTTGTAACCCATTGAGTTTTTTTTGTGATAGCTATTTTGAATTCTCTGTCATTTAGGTTAGAAATTTCTGTGCCTTCAGGATTGATTTCTGGGTACTTGTCATTTTCCTTCTGGTCTGTAATATTAATATGTTTTTTCATATTGTTTGATGGTGTGGATTTGTGCCTCTGCATAGTGATAGTATTTGGTCACAGCTTCCACCTGCCACCACTGGGTTGGGTTCAAGAACTGTGTATTCTGAGCCTGCCGTGATCTGCAGCTCCCTCACTCACAGCTACTGCTTTTCTATGGTATGCATGGGCACTCTGGCTGACTGGTTGAGCTGGAGTGCTGGGGGGGAGGGGTGCTTTCTTTCATCTGTGCAGTCCTGGGGACGTTCTTGCTATGCCCTCACTATCTGCTCTCTTGGAGTGCTAGCTTGATGAAGATACCCCTACAATATCTTAGCCACCTCTGTGTGTGGCTTTCCCTTTGGCTGTAAGGGAACTTGGAGAATGAAGGTGTTCCAACAAAGGGCTGCCCCTACCCACTCCTATCAGAGCTGTGCACAGTCCTGGGGTCACTGCTGTTCAGAAGGGAGAGGAGATCCCCTTACCTCCTTCCACTTCCTCCCAGGGTCCAGCACCTCCATCTTCAGATATATGGCTGTGTGGGTTGCAGACATCTTTAGTGTTGTGTGACTGTCCTCTCTTAGGATATGAATGTCCTTTCCATTGTATCTCAGAGGGGAGAGTCTAAGGGAAGCATTCACTCTGCCATGATGCTTATGTCACTCCCACAAGGCATTATTTTTGTACTGTCACTTCCATTACACAATCTATATATCTATCCTTATGGTAGTATCACACTATCTTGATTACAGTTACTTTGTTGTAAGTTTTGAAATCAGGAAGTGTGAGACTTCCACTTGGTTATTTTGTGTCAAGATTGTATTGAATATTTTGTGTCCCTTGCAATTCCACATGAATTTTAGAATCAGTTTGTCCATTTCCAAAAATGGAACAGCTGGGATTCTGATAGGGATCGTATTGAATCTATAGATCAATTTGGGGAATATTGCTGTCTTAAATATATTGTCTTCCAATCCATAACATAGAATGTTTATAATTTATTAAGATCTTCTTTAATTTCTTTGAACAATATTTATTTGTTTTCAAATTATGTTTTGCACTTCTTCTGTTAAATTTTTTCCTAAGTATTTTGTTATTTTTGATGCTATTATAAATGGGATTTTTTTCTTAATTTCATTTTTTGGATTGTTCCTTTCAAGTATATAGAAATACAATTGACTTTTGTATATTGATAATATATCCTGCAACCTTGCTGAACTCATTTATTATTTCTAATAATTTTTTAGAGGATTCTTTAGGGTTTTTTATATACAAGATCATGTCATCTATGAATAGAGATAGTTTTACTTTTTAGTTTTCATTTTGGATCTCTTTATTTCTTTTTCTTTCCTAATTACCTTGGCTGGAACCCCCAGGTCAATGTTGAATGGTACTGGTGAGGGTGGACATTCTTATCTTATTCATGATCTTAAAAGGAAAGCATCTAGTCCTTTTCCATTAAGTTGGATGTTAACTGTAGATCTTCATAGATATCCTTTACCAGGCTGAGAACAATCCTTTTATTCCTAGTTAGCTGAGCATTTTTAAAATGAAAAGATTTAAAACATTCTTTTAAAAATCCATGTTTCATACCTAGAAACATAAATCATGTTTCTGATACTTGTGAGAAATCTTACATTGTAATACAAAGTTTTAATATAGAAATATCTTGAAAATATTATAGTAGAAATGGCACAAAAATAATATAATGAAAATAGAAAGATGTCTTGTAGGATCAATGTGACTTGAATATTTAACATTTTAAAAAATTCAGTTTGGGCCTGGCCCAGTGGTATAGTGGTGTAGTTCAGTGCACTCCATTTCAGTGGCCTGGGGTCTGTAGGTTTGGATCCTGGGCATGGACCTCCACCGCCTACAAGCCACGCTGTATGTGGCAACCCACATACAAAATAAAGGAAGATGAGCACCAGTTGTTAGCTCAAGGCCACTCTTCCTCACCAAAATAATTTAAAAATAGAAATAAAATAATTCAATTTGTCAAAAAGAAGACTAAAATACTTTATGGCTATTTTAAAGCTTTAATTTACAGTTTGCATGTGATACTGTTTCAATGGTGTTAATTCTAATTATCAGCACAGAATCAGCTTATGTTAATTCTACTTTGACAAGTAATAGCAATGTAAAATACTCTTGAACCTTTAGATTATGCTGGCTTCTGGGAAACAATATCCCAGATGATCAGAGATCATCTGGCTTTATGTTTTACATAAACCTCTTTATCTACCATCAAGCTTCCATTTAAAACCCTCCAGTGATAGGGAAATAATTCACAATAGGAACAAAAACTATAAAATAAACTGTCTGGTGGTAAGAACTTTATGGAGAAAATTATGAAATTTTTCTTAAGGACTGAAGTAAGGACCTACATAAATGGATGGGTCTATACAATAATAGAAAAACTCAGTATAATAAGTGTGATAGTTCTCCTCAAAGTAATCTGTAAATTTAGTGCAATGCAGGAATGCATAAAATTCCCAAAAGGATTTTCACAGAACTTGACAAGTTTGTTTTAAAATTCAAACAGAAGTAGGAGGAGGCAAAGGATTATCATGATAATTTTTGAAGAAAGATAATAAAGAAAGCGGGCTTACCTCTCTAGACATCAAGACTTATCTTAAGGTTATAATAATCAAAATAAAAGATAATATTAACTATTTATAATATGCCAGACATTATTCTAATCGCTTTACAAATGTCAACTCTCACAATAATTCTATGAGTAATTATATTTTCCCCTCTTCTCCAGTTATAGAAAAGGAGGCACAGAAGCTTGAGTAATTTACTCTTGATTACACATCTAGTAACTTTTAGACTTAGGGCACGGATCCAAGAGCCAATGATCTTAACCATCGTGCTACACTGCCTCATGTAGTGAAACAGGGAAAACAAATAGACCAATGGAAGAGACTAGAAAAAATTATGTGTGTGTGTGCACAGTTATGGGATTTCACATAATAAATTATTAGACTGCATATCTTCAAAATATAGTTCATTTATTTGTTAAAATTTTTTAAAATCTTTGATCAGTAATAAAAAAATATCTCTTTCAAAAACATCTAGGAATTTCTGCTACTTGGAGCCACAGCCATTGAAGATTGCCTTCAAGCACGTGTTCCAGAAACGATAACCAACTTACTGAAAGCAGACATTAAAATATGGGTCCTGACAGGAGATAAACAAGAAACTGCAATTAACATAATTAATAGATCTAAAGAGAGTTTTAAAAATCTGGTTGTACATGTTTTCTAAATATGTCCTAGTATCAAGAATGTATGGTTGAACTTCCTTCAAGTAATTGTTTTATGTATCTTTGGAAAAGTGGAGTGCAATGGAGTCTTGCCATCATATGGCAGAGAATTTGAACAAAATGGCAAAGCAAACTGTTCTTTCTCCTTCACATTCCTGAACTATGGAATGCAGAATGCTCACATGAATAATATGTAGTTTCTTGTTCCTTTTTTTTTGAAACCTGAAGTTATGGCATTTTTTCTCTGTGATGTGTATACATAGCTTTGTATCATCTATGTTTATTCATAAAAAGTTTGATCATTGGTGAGAATATTCAGTTGGTTTTTCTTTTTCTAACCGAGCTCCAATGTCACTTCTTGCTTTTATAGTTGTTTGGGTTTTTGTTTGTTTGTTTGTTTACTTCAGTTTGTTTGTATCTTAGAGTTGAAATGTACAGAAAAGGAGTTGAAAAATCAACTGTTACCTGTGAAATATGCAAATTTTGATGGTGAGAAGGAGTTTAAATTGCTATTTTTTCTGTGCTCATCATGGTTAGGTTAACACAAATGATAAAACAACTCTGTGTATACCAGACGCCCTTTAAATGTTGTCCTTACTAATTTGTTTACTCTGTATTTGTTCATTTAATGAATATTGAACACTTTCTATGTGCCAGGAAATTCTAGGAGCTGGGAATTAAAGTTGACTAAAAAAGTCTCTGCCCTCGTGGAACTTATATCCAAGTAGGAAAAGATAGAAAATTAATGAGCAAATCAATGTGTACTGTGATATTATTGTAATAAGTGCTAAGAATAAAAACAAAGCAAGACATAGCAAGAGGTAGAGGGAGTAATTAGATAGAAAAGCTATTAAGGAGGTGACATTTAATGTAGTGACCCAAAAGGAAAGAGTGAGCAATTTTGGGAAGATCTCTGAGATGAGCATTCCAGGCAGAGAGTGTGGTGAGCACAATGGCTCAGGTGTGGGCATGTGCTTATCATATTTGAGGACCAATAGAAAGGCCAGGATGGTTGGAGTACAGGGAGCAAAGCAGAGAAAATAGGAGATGAGAGCTTGTTAGGCTACAGTAAGAAATGTGTAGGGGATGGGGCCAGCCCTGTGGCCGAGTGGTTAAGTTCACCCGCTCCTCTGTGGCAGCCCAGGGTTTCACTGGTTTGGATCCTGGGCGTGGACATAGCACCACTCCTTGGACCACATTGGGGTGGCATCCCACGTGCCACAACTAGAAGGACCCACAACTAAAATGTGCAGCTGTGTACTGGGGGGATTTGGGGAGGGAGAGCAAAAAGAAAAAAGGGAACAGATTGGCAGCAGTTGTTAGTTCAGGTGCCAGTCTTTAAAAAAAAAAAGAAAGAAATGTGTAGGGTTTTGAGCAGAAGAGTGAAATGATCTAATGATCTAATTTATCTTTTAAAATATCTGTTGGCTGTTGTGTGGGAACTAGACTAAATGGAGGCCAAGAGATCAGCTAGGAAGCCTTTGTAGAAGTCTAGATCAGAGACGACAGTGACTTGTGCTAGGGTGTAATGGGGCATGTGAGAGAGGGGCTGAAATTGGCATACATTTGATGGGTTGATCTGTCAGCCCTCGTTGATGTGGGTGCAGCAGGTGTAGACCACGCTTTCAAAGAATTTTGCCATGAAGGAGAGCAGAAAAATAGGGGGTAGCCGATAGATAAAGTTGATGAAGGGTTGGTTATTTTTGAAGGAGCTACTTGACCTGTAAACATCAGT
This sequence comes from Equus quagga, assembly GCF_021613505.1. Classification (NCBI taxonomy): domain Eukaryota; kingdom Metazoa; phylum Chordata; class Mammalia; order Perissodactyla; family Equidae; genus Equus; species Equus quagga. The sequence goes on from NC_060272.1 coordinate 76,030,506, forward strand.
TTTCTCATCTGTAAAGTGAGTATAATAATAGTTTTCACCTCATAAGTCCTTAAGAAAAATTTCATAATTTTCTCCATAAAGTTCTTACCACCAGATGGTTTATTTGATAGTTTTTGTTCTTATTGTGAATTATTTCCCTATCACTGGAGGGTTTTAAATGGAAGCTTGTTGGTAGATACAGAGGTTTATGAGATAATACCCGACAAGAGCTTAGCTTGGTGCCCAGCACTTAGCAAGAGCCTCCATGAAAGTTAGATATTAACATAATTATTAAGGACTCACGTAAGGAGAGCATGATGTGGTCACTCATTTATCTATCTGACCAATATTTGAGAACACACCATGCATTTGCTTTCTCTTTTCCAGCTCTCCTATATTTCTGCTTTAAGGTCACTTGCCATGTTTCTTGATAACCATGAACCCAATGACCACAGTAACTGAGTATATATCCTGTGAAAAGGCTAGGCTGACAGAGCACCATAAAAGAGGATGATTGCATAGACAACAAAACTGTATTATAAACATCATACTTGCTAAGAGAATAGATCCTAATTGTTCCCCCCACTAGAAGAAATGGGAATTGTGTGATGTGGCAGAGGTGTTAGCTAAGTCTGCAGTGGCAACTATATTGCAATACAAGTTTATAAAATCAATATGTTGTACCCCTTAGACTTACACAATGTTATACGTCAATTCTATCTCAAAAAAAAAAAAAGACGCTGATTGCTCTCACCAACTTCCTAAATTACACCCAATCATCCTTGCCAGACCCACTGCCTGAGGACTATTTGTTTTATCTGAGCCTTCGACTGTCTCGTCAACTCAACCTAGGTAAGACACAGCAGTTGTTGCTAGTAGGGGAATTTTTATTCTTATCGAATAAGGCATTTTTGTTACCAGATGTCTACAATTGACTTAAAGGACTCTGCTCAGAATAACTGGATTTTTAGATAACTGCTATGTTGAATTGCACCCAATTAAAAAATTGTGTGGTAGCCGTAGTGTGCCTGAAAGAAGAAAGGAAAAAACTCCTCAATTTCTTAGAGCAGGGCTTGCAAATATCTGGGAGAACCAGGCAGGACAAGAGTGAAGGAATGCACACACCCGAGGGGCAGGAAAGGGTTAATGCACACATGTCGGGGAGGAGGTCCACGGTGGGAGTACTGGCCCCCTGAAGGGGCAGCCAGCACATCCCTGCCTTGTGGAACTGTGTCCACTGTTGGCACAGGGTTTTAGTTTTTAAAAGATAATTGGGAATTCTGTCTTTTGATATGAAATATTCTGATTTATAAATGTTGGGTTAAATGTATAAAATATTGTAAGGTCAAAGCAAAACAAGTCTGTTGGCTCCAGACCTGCAGCCCCCAGCTCCCGTTTGAGTCGTGGTCGTAGGTGGAATACTACTGTCTCCCGTTGGAGGCTCTCACGGAGGGGAAGAGCAGCTGAAAGACAGTGAACTTCGCCTGGTGTAAACTGAAGATGATGCTGACATAGTTTGTTTTCTTAGAGGTTGTCTTAGCTCTCGCTTTTTTCCAGAAAAGTAATAGCCTTTTGTTAGAGAACTCTCGTGTTACTTTTTACTGTATGATTTTCCTGAGACTCATTTTTAAAGAATTTTAAATAGATTTTATTTTTTCCTGATGCTTTTCCCCTTTCTTAAATGTAGATCTCAGTTTCTGATATATTATTCTTCTTCTCCATGAAAAACTTAAAAAAATATTTCTTACAGGGCAGGTCTGCTGGTGGTGAATTCCCTCCGTTTTTGTTTGTCTGACAAAGCTTTTGTGTCTTTCATATTTGAAGGATAATTTCACTGGGTGTAGAATTCTAGGTTGGTGTTTCTTGTTCTTTCAACACTGAGTCTTTTACTTCACTCTGCTCTTGACTGTGTGGGTTCTGATGAGAAGTTGGCCACGTCTTATCTTTATTCCTCTACAGGTAAGGTGTTTTTTCCCCTCAGGCTTCTTTCAAGATTTCCTCTTTGTGTTTAGTTTTGTGCCATTTGAATATGATTTGCTTCGGTATAGCTTTTTTGGCATTGATCCCGCTTTGTGTTTTCTGAGCTTGCTGGATCTATGGTTTTGTGACTGCCATTAATTTTGGAAGATTCTCAGTCATTAGTACTTGAACTTTTCCTTCTTCTCTGTTCTCTTTTTCTTCTCCTCCTGATATTCCAATCAGTCATATGTTAGACATTTTAAATTGTCCCACAGTTCTTGAATATGCTGTTCTGGTTTTTTTCCATTTTTTTCTCTTTGTATTTCAGTTTGGGAAGTTTTTGTAGACATATCTTCAATGTCATTGATTGTTACTCCTATCTTTATTATTTATTTCCTTCTACCAGGTTTGTGTTTACTTTGCTCTTCTTGTTCTAGCTTTTGAAGTCTATGTATTAACCCCATGTCTTTTGTTTTCTTTATTCTGATGCTTTGCTATCCGGGGCTTTGCTGACCCTGGGGGTCCTGCCCCTCCCAGGGTTGGCTAATTCCTGGAGCTATCAAACAATCACCCAGTGAGTGAGCCTTTCTTATGCAAACCAACCAATCCAGAGCTCACAGCCCCACCACCTCCTTTATGGATCTCACACTCTGGGCCACTCTCCACCTGCCCTCATCACCCTCGGGCCAGGCACCAGACGACTAGGGTCAGCCCTATGCCCTAGGGCCCACTGAAATTAGTCAAACTAGCCAAATCCTACACCTGCTCGCCCTCTCTCACCTGTTCCTTTCTGAGAAAACCACAACAAAGGTTCTCGTGCACGGTTTCCTCCTGCTTCCTCTGCCTTCCGACGGGAACCAGAGCTTCCCCACATGGCCCCTCATGGAGTGGTTTGCTCTCTGATCCTGAGATCTGTGAGTATAACAAACTGTCTTTTCAATAGCGCTTGTCTCCTAAGGTGTTGGCCTTACTATATCTCAAATTTTCTATTAATACACTGTATTTTAAAACAGTGTATTAGTTTTCCATTGTTGCATAACAGACTACCACAAATTTCACAGCTTAAAGCAATGTAAATTTTTTATCTTACAGTTTCCTTGGAGTAGGAGTTTGGCATGTTTTAGCTGAGTCCTCTGCTCAGTGTCTTACAGGGACAATCAGGATGTTGGCTAGCTGCATCCTTATCTGGCGGCTCATCCTGGGAAGGACCCACTTTTAAGCTTCCTCAGGTGGTTGGCAGAATTTGCTTCCTTGTGGCTGTCTGACCAAGGTCCCATTTTCTTGTTGTTTCTTGTTGACTAGAGGTCGCTCTCAGGACCTGGCCTTGCGGCCCCCTCTGCAGCATGGAGGTTTGCTTCTTCAAGGCCAGCAAAAGAATGTCTGCTGCAGCTTCAAATTTCTCTGCCTTCTTGTCTCTCACTGTAAAACCTCTTTTACAAGAGCCCACCTGATTAGGTCAGGTTCTCACACTCACAGGGAATGGATTATATGGGGCTTGCACATTGGTGGGTGGGAACCTTAAAACCCTGCCTACCACAAGGTGGAAGCTTGGGCCATTATTTTTCAACATTTCCTTTCTTCTAATTTAAGCACTAAAACTATAATTTTTTCTCTAAGCATCACTTTAGTTACATTCCATAAATATTGTGTTATATTTTCATTATCATCTTTTCAAAATATCTTCCAATTTCCACTGATTTCTTCTTTGACCTATGACTTATTTAGAAGTGTATTGATTAATTTACATATATTTGGCATTTTTCTAGATGTGCTATTGTTATTTTTTCTAATTTAATTTTATTCTGGACAAAGGATGTATACTCTAGTTGGTTTTAATCTTTTTAAATTCGTTAAGGCTTGTTTGTGATCCAGTCTGTGGTCTGCCTTGGTGAACATACTGTGTACAAATATCAGTGATGTCAAGCTGGTTGAGAGTACTGTCCTAATAAACTTTCCTTACTGATTGCTTTCCTAGCTGCTCTATCAGTTTCTGAAAGAAGCATTAAAACCTCTTGCTGAGATTTTGAATTTCGTATTTCCCCCTTTAATTCTGCCAATTTTTCCTTCGTGTATTTTGAGGCTCTGCTGTTAGGTACATACAATTAGAATCGTTATGCCTTCCTGAAAACTTGACTTTTTAATGTCTGTGAAAGGTCCCTCTTTGCTTTCAGTAGTACTTTCTGTCTTTACGTCTACTTTGTCTGATATGAATAGAGCCACTCCAGCCTTCTTATGCTTCTGTTTGCATGGTCTATCTCTCCTCATTCATTTACTTTGATCTCATCTGTTTTGTGTTTAAAATGTGTCCCTTGTATGAAAGTACATAGTTTGGTCTTGCTTTTTTCGATATCAATTCTGAAAACTACTGTTTAATTTGTAACGGTTAATCCATTAACAGTTAATGCAATTATTGAAACCATTTGATGTAGGTCTAACATGTTATTATTTGTTTTCTGTTGTCCTGTCTGTGTTTGTTTCTCTGTTCTTCCCTTCTTGCCTTTTTTTCTTGAGGGGGGAGGGGTTATTTGAATATTTTTTAGAATTCCATTTTATGCATTTAGCCAAATGTTTTGCATTATTATTCTAGTGACTGCTTAGCAATTAGAATGTACACCCTTAACTTTTCATATTCATAGTAGAGTTAATATGGTAACACTGCATAAAATGTAGAAACCTTATAACCCCATAGGTTCATTTCTCATCCCTTATTGACCTTTATGTTGTGGTTTTCATATACATTCATTTATATGTATTCATCTTAATACATTATAATCTTCACAAGCTGATAGTATAATTTTTGCTTTAAAAAGTCATATGTGTTTCAGAGAAATTAAGATAAAAATAATCTTTTATATTTTGCTCATAGATTTACTATTCCTGACACTCTTCATTTATTCCTGAAGACCCACGTTTCCCTCTAGCATTGTCTCCCTTCAGGTGAAGAATCATCTCTGGCATTTCTTGTAGATTTAAGCTGATGATAGTGTATTGCTTTGGTTTTTCTTCATCTACAAATGTCTTTATTTACCTTCACTTGAAGAGTATTTTCACTGAGTATAGAATTCCGATTTGAATTCTTTTCCTGTCAGCTGTTTAAATTTATTGTTCAACTGTTGTCTGGCCTCCATAGTTTCTGAGAAGTCTGCAGTCATTCGAACGGTTATTTCCTGTATATGTCTTTTTCTCTGACACCCTTCAAGATTTTTCTCTTTCTCACTGATTTTTAGCAATTTGATTTTGATATGAACATGCATTTTTTTAAAAAAATTTTATTCTGCTCAGGTTTTGCCAAGCTTATTAAATTTGTAAATTTATTCCTGTCACTAAATTTTCAGTCATTATTTCAAATAATTTTTCTAGAACTTGAATTATCTATATGTCTGAACTTGGTGGTTTTCCCATAGATCCTTGTGTCTCTATTTTTTCCTTTTTTTATCTCTTTCATGCTCACATTGGATGATTTTCATTGGTCTATCTCAAGTTCACTGACTCTCCTGTCATTTCTATTCTTTAGTAAGCTCTCTATTGACTTTTTTATTTGTTACTGTATTTTTCAGTCCTAAAATGTCCTTTTCTGTTTCTCTGCTGAGATTTTGAATCTTTTTATTCTCTATGCATATAATTATAATAGCTTCTTTAAGAACTTTGATAATTCTGGCATCTGGATCATCTGTGATTAGTATCTGTTTATTGTCTTTCGATACTGGATCTCATCTGTTCCTGGTTCTTCTTACGTTGAGTAATTTAGGATTAAACCCTGGACGTCGTGAATGTTTATTGTGGTGACTCTGGATTCAGTTACATTGCCCAGTGCAGTTCTTTAAGTCTTAGATGCAGTACACTGACAGTTTATTCTATAGAGGATTGTTTCAGGGTTCAACCAAAGGTTTTAGCTAAGTTTCAACATAGCATTTGCGGTTCCACTTTCCTGTCTTTTTCCTTTCCAAGGTTCTCCCTTCACTTCCTGGTATCCCTGGTTGCCTGGGATCTTTCCACTGGTTCTTTTGGCCAGAAAGATGGCAGACTTTCTATTTGGAGGTTTAGCTACCTCCACGTTACTACCATTGCTATAACTACAGCCATCCTAAAGGCAAACCTGAAAAAGCAGACAGATCTCATTCATTGCTGGTTACTTGTTTCACATTTTGACTTCCCTATAAAACCTGCCCACCTTTATTCAGAGCCTGTACCAGGATTAAGAACTCTCTCTTAATCAATTTTGATAATTTTATCTAAGCTTTCCTATTCGTTGGTATAAAAGTATACATAATTACTTAAAATTTGAAATAATTCTTCTCCATATATGTATTAAATCCCTCCTTTTCATCATTTCTTTATTTTAGTTTTTTCTCATAGTAAGATACTTTTGAATATTATTGTGATGAATAGAATTTTCTTGAGGTAAAGAGAAGTGAAAATAAACATTTCTTTTATTGATTTTTCAAGGTTACAACTGTGGATTTTCATGTTATATTTTAATATTATTTTTATGTTGTTTTCTGCTTTTTATGTAATTTTCTATTGCTAAATTTATATTTTTAATCTAAGTGTTTTTTCCTAGCTTCTTGATTTGTAGGCAGCAAATAATCACTTTTTGTTATGACTAAGTTTTCCTCTCAGTGAACACTTTTATTACATCTATAGCAGTCTTGGTTCTTACCTGGAAGCAATGAAAATAATTCTGGCTAATTGAAGGAGACTAATCATTTGTTAGGGAACCTTAGACAGCTCACATAATTCCGGGAGACTAAGAGAAACAGGTTTGAAACCATGTGTCGGGAGCACTTGGCAAAAGCACACTGTGGAACTGGTCTAATGAAGACACGGTCAGTTTGTAGAGACCCTTCAATCAGCACCAACAGTCTAACAAAGGCTGGGTACTGAATGCTCTCTCTTGAATTATTGTCACTTCTGGAAATTGGATGTAGTTGCTTCTTTAACCTCATCAGAAATAAGATTTGGTTAGGTGTCCCAGTTATCAAACGTCATCAGCTTTTGATTGAGAATCTGGAATGGGTGCTGTTCACAAAAGAAGATATTTGAATACCCAATAAATATAAGAAAAGATGGTGAGCATGATTACTCATTAGGGAATTGCAAGTGAAAATGAAATTGAGACACACCATGACATACTCATCAGAATAGCATCTATTAGAAAGACCCATATTATCAAGTGTTGGCAAGGATGTAGAGTGACTGGAATTCTAATACATTGCTTGTGAGAATATAAAATGGTGCAGCCACTTTGGAAAACATTTTGGTAGTTTCTACCAAAGCAAAACGTAAGCCTGCCCTATGGTTCAGCAATTCCACTACTAGGTATATATCTAGGAAAAAGTAATGCATGTGTGTATCAAAAGATTTGTACAAGAATGTTCATAGTAGTTTTATTCATAATTTCCCCAAACTGTAAACAACTCAAATGTCTATCAACAGGAAAAACAACTGGTACATTCATACAATGGAATACTACACAGCAATTAAAAGGAACTATTATTGATAAATACAACAGCATAGATGAATCTCTCAAATGTTATTTTGAGTGAAGAAAGCCAAACACAAGAGTTTACACTGATTATTCAATTTATGTGAGTTCAAGAGCAGGCAAGATGAATCAATAGAGACAAAAATCAGAAGAGTGATTGCCTCTGGGGGCATGCAGTTTGACTCACTGCAAATGGGCATGAGGGATCCTTCTAAAGTCCTTTAAATATTCTGCATTGATCTGGGTGATGGTAACATAAGTGTATATATCTTTACAGATTCTTTGAGCTGTACATTTGAGATTTGTGCATTTTTTCACCTGTCCGTTATATCTCAATAAAGTATTCAGGATAAGATATTTGCAAGAAAAAAACTCATTATGTTTAAGGAGTAATTAATTCAAGTCTTAACTCTTCATAGCATATAATTGTGGCAGTACCTTTTCTATCATTTTTCTTTATTTCTCAGTTTAGTTTTTATATATTTGGGGAGTTGCATGTAGCCTTTGTATTATTAATAAGGCTCCTAAGAGTATAATGTTGAACAGAATCTTCTTATACGTTTGTGGGGTTTTTTTTGAGGAAGATTAGCCCTGAGCCAACATCTGCTGCCAATCCTCCTCTTTTTGCTGAGGAAAATTGGCTCTGAGCTAACATCTGTGCCCAGCTTCCTCTATTTTTTATATGTAGGATATCTGCCACAGTGTGGCTTGGTGAGTGGTGTGTAGGTCCACGCCCAGGATCTGAACAGGCAAACCCCAGGTTGCTGAAGGGGAGCACAAACTTAACCACTACACCACCAGGCTGGCCCCAGGGTCTTCTTATATGTTTCATCAAGAATTTCTATTGTTAAATATTAGATGAAGTTTGAATTATAATTTTTATTTCTCCAAATTATATACACCAAAGGCAACTGACACGTTTTCAAATTTGTGTTTACAAAGTTTGTTAATATTTTGGTCTCAGTTGCATAAGTAATTAGAATTAGTTGCATGAATTAGAATTTTCCAGAAGCTGGTCTTGTCAGTGCAGCCGACTTTGGGAGGCTCTATTTCACTTAAATGTTGTGGTTTACATGGTGATCCGGATACTTTGTCTCTCTTGGCTTTTCTCTTACATCTTAAGTTCCTGTAAACTTTAAAGTTACGTCATTTTGAAAACTAATTATTCCTAAATAATCATTATTTAATTACTGATATACTTGTTTTGCATAATTTAAGCAGTAATGCAAGTTTCCCATATAATGTGTTGCAGGTTACCAAAGTGATTTTACATAATTAATTTTAGCAAGTCACTCAGGTAGTCAGAGTCTAGTATGAACCGTATCAAAGGAATTATCTTAACTTCTGTTCGCATTGGCAGCAGAAACCATGGTAAAGAGAAATGAAAAAAATTTAGAAGTTGGAGAAAAAATTAGACATTAAAAGTGTAATAGCTTTAGCTGCAAGCATTTAGCTTTTCTAAGCAATTATAAAATTGAAAAAATATGTTAATTAGAAAAGCACCAAGTCTGGGGTTCAGAAATCAAATGAAATGTGAGGTGACTTGTTGAAGTAGAGGAGAACTTCAATTTTGTCTGATTATTTTTAGGAGAACAGAGCATTTACAGTCATTTGCGTGTTGATGGAATATTCAGCCAACTATACGGAAAATGTAGAAGTGGAAATGTTTAGTATGCTACACATATTATATTACACAGAATAATTCCTACACAGTGTGAAATCAAGTTTCAAGTTTTTGAATTCCATCTCTTATTAGAACTTTAGGGTTTATATAAAGGCCTCACAATTCAAAGACTATTAAATTACCTTTTCTTTCAGGAAACATAGTCATTGCATTTGAGTAATGAGTCATGAAGACCTTTCTAGAAAAATAGGGGTGAGGATTATTTCATTAAAGATTTTGGTGCTTGATACCCATTGTGCTTTAAGGTTTTTCCCCAAGCGACACATTTTGTTAAAATTTCATTTATTAATATGTTTAGGGAAATTAGAGATCATAAAAAATCTTTCTCTACTTTTTATAGGTAATTGAATATAACTGAAAATTATAGTTAAGTAAAATAATTAAATAAGCTTTTAAATATGATTTAGTACTTTACGGCATTCACTTTAGATAGTCATAGAAATAAAACAGAGATGCAACAATCAAGAAATATTTTGGTACACTTATTAGTCCACTAATCTTTCAACAGATGATGGTAATTGATATTTTTGGTTTTTTAAAATGTCACTTGTATTTTCATCAAATTTCTTTAGCATTACTCTACATGACTTAAACTTTTATTACCTATCTCACTTGAACTACTCCGCTACCTGAATTTCCCACTCCGCCACCGGCATGGGGAGTTGTTTCTCTAAAATTTTGAGCTTTCAACAGTTTATGTGAATTTTGAAGGAAAGAAAGGATGGGGTGAGAAAAATGAGCTACGAGAGGCTAAATAAGCTCAGCTTAAAAATAAGCTTACGATGACTCCCACACCTTCAATTCAGTAACGGGTCTCTGCAGCATACTTCTCTCTTAGAAACCTGATAACTCATTTTGGTAGAAGTTCACTCCATTATTCTCTTTTCATCTTTTACATTTTTTCCAAAAATTCTCTGAACTTCCAGTTCTGCTGTTAGCACCCTTCCCTATTTTACTACTGATTTGAAGTCACTATTATTTATGTACCTTAAAAAAAAACAGCTTTATTGAGCTATAATTCACATAGCAAAACATTCATCTGTTTATTGTACAATTCAATGTATTTTAATATCTTCACAGATACATGCAACTGTCACCACAGTCAACTTTAAAACATTTTCATCACCTCTAAAGGAAACTCCATACCCTTTAGTTATCATCTCTCCCACCCTTCTTCCCCCACCTAAACCACCACTAATCTACTTTCAGTGCCTATGAATTTGCTTATTCTTGACTTCCATATGAATAGAATCATATAACATACAGGCTTTTGTGACTGGCTTCATTCACTTACCATAACGTTTTCAAGGTTCATCCATGTTGTAGCATGCTTTAACACTTCGTATCATTTTTATAGCTAAAGAACATTCTATTGTATGGATATACCATATTTGATTTATCCATTTATCAGATTGTTTCCATTTTTAGGCAATTGTGAATAACGCTGTTATAAACATTCATGTACAAGTTTTTGTGTAGACATATGTTTTCATTTCTCTTGGGTATATATACCTATGAGTGGAATTGCTGAGTCATCTGGTAGCTCTATGTTTAATTGTTTGAGGAAAAGCCAGACTGTTTTCCTAATTGGCTGCACCATTTTACATTGCCACCAGCAGTGTATGAGAGTTTTGGGTTTCTCTACATCCTCACCAAGACTTGTTATGATCTGACTTTTTGATTCTAGTCATGCTAGTAGATGTGAAGTGGTATCTCATTGTGGTTTTGATTGGCATTTCCCTGATGACTAATGATGTCAAGCATCTTTCACACTATTTGTTTACTTTTTAATTTCATTTCAGTGAAATTTTTGAAGGGAAAAATGAGGTCAAGATATGTCTCAGTCTACCAGCTTGACTCAGAAGGTCTTTTCATTTATATTTAACATGAGAAAAGTTAAGTGATTCCTGCCCCCTCTCTGTTTTAGGCAACACAGGAAACGATTAATCAGAACTGTCAAGATCCTGGAGCCTTGTTAGGTAAAGAAAATGACCTGGCACTAATCATTGATGGTGAGACATTGAGATATGCCCTCCATTTTGAAGTTGAGAGGAGCTTCCTCAGTTTGGCCCTCTCATGTAGAGCAGTATTGTGTTGTAGGTAAGAATATATTCACTGTTCTTTTTTTTACTCTGATATATTTAATACTGTTTATGTAAAGAAAATATAGGCATGGAAATATAAGTTTTTGCAAAGGCAAAGTCTTTAGAGGGAAAATATGTGCTCAAACTGAAATGACAGTTATTAATTTAATTTTAATTGTCAGGTTTAAGATGTACTAGAAGGTAGTTCATAACTTTTTAATGCTAAATTTTTTATCGATGTAATGACCGAGGATGGAAGTCTTCAGTGGGAACAAAGGTCCTCAGTTTATTTACAGTGAGGAGCAAGTCAGAAAAAACCCACTGACACCTAGAGGAAAATGAAGTTATGAGTATTAGGGCAAGTCAAAACGTTGGTTTTAAAAAGGCAAATCTTCTACAACAAAGATGGCTGGAACCGAGAAAATAATGAAACTACGTACAGGACAGTTGTTCCTTCTTCCTCAGTAAAAATATTAATGGACCAATTATTAAAACATGTCAATTTAAAAAGCAAATTTGCCTGCTATTTTACCCTCAAAATGTGTTTGTTCATGAATAGCCAAAAGAATCGCAATTCAGGAATGTGAACCATAGGCAAATCCAGAGAACGAAGGAGGGGAGCTTGCTTTTATAGGAAAAAGAAGGGAACAGGGAGGGGCTGTTCTAAACAAAAGTGCGTTGGGGGAAAATAACAGTTCAGGGCACCAGCAGCCTCTCATTGGTGGAGCTGGGGCTTTTCTCATGTCTGGGCTGTTGCCAAGTAGGGAGAAAACCCTTTAGCAGTGAAGAGGTTGTACTTCCTGTCAGAGGTGCAAGCATATGTCTCTTCCTGTTTGGAGTAATTGATGATGTGTGATAGGGTGTCAGAGCTTCCCCCCCAGGCCTTCTTAATTCCAATTTAGGTGAGGTTTCTTTTATTCATTTTACATTTTCCCCTCTTGATCAAGATCTTTCTCTGAAAGCATCGCTGGTCAGCAGTCAGGTTCTCTGCATGTACTGGTTTGACCCTCAGTGCCAGGAGCGACCTTTCCTGGCTGTTGTGTTCCACATTGGAGAGAAGGTGCATAGTGGTTGGAAACCATTTAGGTCGCATTTGAGTAGCAAGGAAGGTTAGTGGAGAGAACTCTCAGGCATTTTCCATCTATATTTCTCCAAAATCCAAGGCATTGGAGATCATCTTGAAGTGCTGAGCCAGCATAACCTTATTGGGTATCATTTTTATAAGAAGTTCAATGGGCAATAGGTACAGAACTTTACAACAAGTTTACTGAATAAGATTAAGAGCAATATGAGTATCCCAGTTTCCAGGATGGTTCTAAACCAAGAGCCCAGACCTGAAGGTAACCGGCTGAATTAATCAAAAGACAGTGGATCGTTACGTGAAATTTGTTGTAGTCGATGTGCTTGCTCTCTAGTCTCTACTTCCCCAGAAGCATTGGAGGTGTTCACCATTGCTCAGATACCTCTTTTCTCAGCAAGTAAACAAATAAATGGATATACAATTATCCAAAACTTCCTTGGCCAATGAGTTAAGTGACTGTTGCTGAGCTAAAATTGCTTAGGCTGTAGAGTTGTCCAACTCTGCTAGAGTCAGGGAGAGACTATTGATCATTTATTCATTGGCACTCACTCTGATCCATGAGAAGAAAGCTCTTCCCATGGAGGCAAACCCAGAGTCAAGTATGCCTCCTGGAAGTTCTCTTTTAGAGCGACTATGGAAGTTGAATGGGAGAGACCAATGAGAAGTCTCTGGTTATGCAGAGAGAACAGGACAGTGAATATGGCAAGGGCACACTGTTCTTTTATTCTCCAACTGTCAAGGCAATGAGTTGCCCAAGCATAAAAACCATTACTGAAACCTCCACAGATGAAGATGGAACCAGGGGATGGACATAAAGCTCCTTCATAAGTGATATTATCTATAGACTCATTCATTGGCATAAAGGAGTTAGCATAATATCACCAAAGCTCAGATACTATGTTATTACATACTGAGAAGCAACCTAAATACATGGACATGTTAAGAAATATACAACTGATTCAACTTACAGTAACAGTCCCAAATATTCAAAATATTTTTTTTGTCCTCCTAAGACTGGGCTAAATTAAAGCAAGGAATGAGTTTAGATGGGCTTAGCACCCTGACTTGCTAAAATGGGCCAGCAGAGCAATTTAGTAAACAACAGCATCTGGAATCCCATTGAAATTACTTATAGGGTGAACTATGGGGTCATCACTGTCTTGGAAAGACTGAGGTTTATGATGGCAACTCCAGAAATCAGAAAAGCTTTCCCCTTTTGCAAGGGATTGAGAAATGCAGATAAGAGCATTCTCCAGGAAAGAGAGGGAAAAAAATGAAGGAAGGAACAGCAGTGGGAAGAGAGCGTATGGGTCTGGTCCAGTCATCTTGGGAAAGCCATCTGCCTCAGATGTCAGCTTCTTCTCTTCCTAATCCATTTGATTTGGATGTCACTAGCATTTGCACATCTAGATGTCAAGTGGAGGCTTCTTTAGCTGTGAGATGTGTACTAAAGGCTTGAGTCCCTGAAGTTTGGCTGCCATTAGGGTAGTGAGGAGGTCCTGGTATAGTCCCTTCCAAGGAGATTTCAAGGGCAGTAAAATTAGAAATGTTGGTTTGGAATATCATAGCTGGATATTTAAAAAAAAAAATAGAAGAATTTAGGATCTAGTCTAGCTTTCAGGTATATAACAAACTTTAAAGACAATTAATAAAACTAGAATATAATATTTACAAAGATGCAAGCATAATTTTTCTTTCCACAATTACCCCCATTTTTATTAAAGATAATCATAAGAAAGTTAATTTGTTTGTAGTAAACTTAGCCTGATTATTTATATAAATGCAGCAAGAATAGTGATTGACCATACAAGCTCTTTTTAAGATTGCTTTGCTGGAACCTTGTAAGCAAGGTACCAGGCCTATTTTTGAAGCAGTTTCTTAAAACTGTCTGGTCATATCTGAGTCTATGTACATCCTTCTAGTCAAAGCCTTGGTAATGTAGTTCAGGGCATCAGAATTGGTCACCTCAAAATGTGTTTCTTTGCCTTGATTATTTTTAAGGTCAAAAAAAATCTGAAGGAAACTTTAACCTTCTCCCTAACTGCCTAAACGAATTTAAGATAGAAGGCCTGTCTCAGGACAGGGCATCACCATAGACAACTCTGAGTATTGGTAAACTGGGAGGGTCCTTACTAAGCCCATTTTTATCAAAAGATCTATTTTGGGGCAGTGGGGGCGGGGTCCTGTTGTCTATAGATGGCCTAGCAAACACTTGTTTAACAAACATTTACATTTAAATCTCCATGTAAATTACCTTCCTCCCTTTGAAGACCCAAACCGCTAAACCCAACATACTCCTTTGTCTTTGGCTAAAGATGGTATTTAAGGTGGCAGTTTTGGTCATTCTGGCAAGTTATTCAGCTTTCCTAGGTTTCTCTCATGTATGCATGTCATAAAGCTTTGTTTGATTTTCTCCTGTTATTGTGTCTCATGTCAATTTAATTCTTAGGCCAGCCAGAAGGACCTAGAGGGTAGAGGAATTGTCTTCCTCCCCTACAGCAGCCAATATTTCTAGTTTGTCTTGTTACAAGCAGAGCAGACCTTCACTGAACCCATGCAAACACATATATTGTCATGAAAACAATACTTAAGAGTTTCCAAATTCTGGAGGGATCATGTAGAAAGAAAAAGATAAATGTTTCAGAGATACACTTTACCATATTGCTGTAAGTTTTAGATAGCTTAAAATAGAGGAGAAAAAGGGATCTTTTACATCTGGAAAACAAAACAACAAAGCAATCAGTCCTCCACTCGAGTTCCAGAAACTCCCACCCAATTCAGTGCTATAATCTTAAAATTATCAAAAACCTGTGTCCCAAAGTACTTGTTAAAGTATTTTCTATGAATCTCTTTGAAAATGAAACATATTTATAAAAGCATCAGAGTAAAACACTAATTGTCCCTGACTGACAAAAGACTTAAAAGGCCATGGGTAAATACAAGTACTTGGGTTTGACATTAAATAGCTAACCATCATCTTAAGTTCCTTTCTTACTGACAGATTTTATAACAGAGATAACATGATTTTAATAAACTCAGGTAGAATGAAAATTATATGTCTGTATTATATTCAGCATTGATAACTCTGAAGACATGCCTGTTTCAATTAAACCAAAAACCTTAAACTAGCTTTTATTTACTAAAGGTTAATCCTAGATCACATAAATTTGAAAAGCATTGGAGTTATTTTGCATTATATTTCTGAGTTTTAAAATATTTAATTTATAAGCACTTAATTTCAAGCCAATTAAACAGAGCTCTTTACAAACCAATTTTAGCAATACCATCCAGAGGTAGAGAAATATCACATCTCTATAACATACATCCATAGACACACAGACAGACATATACAGAGATCTCATAGCTTTTATTTTAAAACTTTAACTATGGCTCAAGTACAATAATATAAAACTCAAAAGAATTGTTGGATCCAAATTGTATTCCTGGAAGATGGACAAAATTAAAGTTATTTGTTCAGGTGGCCAAAGCTTTTTACTAAAGTTTTTTTTAGGAATCATAAATTAGTATATTTTATTTAATTATGATTATATATTAATAACAAGTATGAATCATTCATGTATGTATCATTATCATCATTGGTAAGTGTAAGGCCTGTCTATCTATCTATCCTAAATATTTTTATTTGCATGCTGTAAGTATCAGTTTAGAGCTGTTTTTGGAGTCATTTTGCCTATTATCAAAAGTCCAGGGTAATTGCTATTTAAATTTTCCCTCCTAGTTGTTTATTTGCACTAGTTAACTTAGAAATAGTCATTGGGAGTTCAGCATTTGAACCAAAAGAATTGCAATTCAGGACGTGCATGCTATGGCAAACCATAGGCAAACCTAGAGAACGAAGGAGGGAAACTTGCTTTTATAGAGAAAAAAAGCAGGAGTAGAGAGGGGCTGTTCTAAAGCAAAGACCATTGGGGGAAAGTATCAGTTTAGGGTAGTAACAGCTTCTCATTGACTGAGCTGTGGCTTTTCTCATTGGCTGGGCTGTTGCCAGGTGGGGAGAGAAATCTTTCGGTAGTAAAGTAGTTGTATCTCCTGTCAGAGATGCAAGCATATGTCTCTTCCTGTTTGGAGTAATTGATGATGTATGACAGGGCATGAGAGCTCACTCTACAGGCCTTCCTGACTTCCATTTAGCCGAGGTTTCTCTTAGTCATTTCACAAACATATTGATACATTGGACTTCGAAATATTATGAACATGCTCCTCAATCAATGAGGTCCATTATAGGCTTTAAATGTCTCGCTTAGATGTCCTTCTGTGTTCACATTCTATCAGTTAGAACTGGTAGAAATGATGGAAAGCTGAATTAAAATCCAACTTAGGCAAAAAGAGAATTTATTAGGTCACACAACTGAAAACTCTGCAGGTGGAGTTGACTTCAAGGGAAGCAAACAAATTCATCAATAATCAATTCACCAAAACTACTTGTTTCTTTGAGCCATTCAGATTTAAATAACTGGTTTTCATTTTGCATCATAACAATATTGTAAGGAATTCTCACTTTTTCTCTGCTCAAACTCCCTAGTCATGCTGGTGGAAACTGGAGGAAGCAATGAAAGGATATACTGAAGAAGCAGAGAGAAGAAGAAAATATAGGGACTAATTTTGCCACTAAGGGTGGATATTCCAGCAGTTGGCTTACAGTGAACTATTGGTGTTTTGTCCAAAATCTAGCTTCAATCACGGATTGACATAGGACTCAAGGGGGATCACCCTTTTGATTCATCTGGTGCAGGCTTTATCCCCAGGCTGGATCCCCTTCTGGCAGCAGGTTGGGGCTTGGCAGCCCCAAGTCTCACATTCTCATATGACTGTGTCCAGAGGAAAATTTGCATATGCTCTCTCCCAAAAACCTCAGCAAATGGGTCATCATGTCTCATGGGCTTTGAAAGTAGACACTTTCTTTCAGGAGCCTAAGATGAAACACAAAACAAAGAGATTATTTACATGCTGGTAGGTGGAAGAGCTGTCACACCCCTAGGTCCAAAGGGATCGGGGAGCGAGTGGTCACTGGAACCTGAAAGGAGAGAGCACAGCAGAGCGGCCTGCCTCTGAGGAGCAGTGAGCTGTGGTGGACAGACGCAACTAGCCAGAGAAGGCATTGCAGGGAGGAGCAGGGGAGTGACCCACCTGACCTCACTCTCCTCCTTTTCTAGCTTCTGCTGGGGTCATTCATCAACTGACACAACTAGAGCACCAACACTCAATTATACAGGTTTATGTGATCCAAGGCCTTCACTTCTCCCCTTACTCATTTCATCCCTTTAAGTGTTCCCATTAGATGAACAGTAAACATAAATGAATGCAAAGCCGAAGCCTATTAGCTGAGCTATACTCTGAACTGGTGAAAATAGTTGAGCATGGAACTGACTGAAACCATAACTGAAAAGGGGAGTTGTGGGGTAGGAGACCAGACTATGCCTTGAATGTTCTTCATGCCTTTAAAACTTTATGACTTGATTTTATTATTTTTCTGTACATTCTACTGAAATTTCACGAAGAACTTTTAGTCTATTTTCTTGAAAGACGTTTGTCTGTGGTTTTCTTTCTTTTAAAGGCTTTGCCTGGTTGTGGTATCAGGATAATTCCAGCCTGATAAACTGAGTTGGGAAGTGTTTCTTCGTCCTGTTTTCTAAGATACTTTCTGCAGTATTAGTATGATTTCTTCCTAAAATGTTTGACACACTTGACTGTTGACCGGGCCTGGACCTTTCCTTGTGAGAAGGTTTTGATAACTAATTCATTTTTATTTTTTAAAAGATCGGCACCTGAGCTAACAACTGTTGCCAATCTTCTTCTTTTTTTTCCTGCTTTATCTTCCCAAACCATCCCCCCCCCCCACCCCGCCACATGGTTGTGTATCCTAGTTGCAGGTCCTTCTAGTTGTGGGATGTGGGACACTGCCTCAACGTGGCCTGATGAGCGGTGCCATGTCCGCACCCAGGATCCGAACCCTGGGCTGCTGCAGTGGAGCGCGAGAACTTAACCACTCGGCCACGGAGCCGACCCCATTCAGTTTCTTTACTAAATATTTTCGGCATCTCCTTCAGTTAGTTTTGGTAATTTGTGTCTTTCAAGGAATTTTTCCGTTTTATCTAGTTGTCAAATTGGTTGGCATAAAGCTTTTCAGAGTAGTCCTTTCTTTCTTTCTTTTTTATTTCTGTGTGATGTGTGGTGGTGGTCCTTCTTTCCTTCCTCATGTGGACAATTTCTATTTACTCTCTCTTTTTTTCCCTTGTTCAATTTTGCTGATCTTTTCAAAGGGCCAAGTCTGTGGTTTGTCTAGTTTCTATTTACATTCTGATATATAATATATTAATATATTATATGTGTATATAATATATAATCATAATACATAATAATATTATATTCTGATATATAATATAATATATTCTTATCTGTATTATTTCTTTCAGCTTACTTTTAATTTAATTTATTCTTCTTTTTCTGGCTCCTTAAGGTGTAGGCTTCTATCATTGATTTTAAGCCTTTCTTCTTTTCTACTGTAAGCATTTCAAGCTATAAATCTGTAAGCACTGATTTAACTACATGTTACAAATTTTGATACGTTGTGTTTTCACTGTGATTCAGTTCAAGGTACAGTATTTTCTCATTTCCCTTGTGACTTCCTTTTTCACTTATGGGCTATTTAAAAGTGTGTTGTTTAGGGGCTGGCCCAGTGGTGCAGCGGTTAAGTTTGCACATTCAGCTTCAGTGGCCCAGGGTTCACTGGTTCAGCTCTCAGGCATAGACCTACGCACCGCTTGTGAAGCCATGCTGTGGCAGGCATCCCACACATAAAATGGAGGAAGATGGGCACAGATGTTAGGTCAGGGCCATTCTTCCTCAACAACAACAAAAAAAGTGTGTTGTTTAATTCCCACACATTTGGCTATTTCCTATATTCTTTTCTCTAATTTCTAATTTAAATCTATTATTGGATGAAATACTTTTTATGGTTGACTTTTTTTCCTTTCAGTACTTTGAATTCGCCATTCTATCTCCTAAGGTTTTCGTAATCTCACCTGAAATTTGAAAAAGTTAAATTCAAATTCATTTTTAGAAGCTGTTTTGTGGGAAGGGGATAATAAGTGAGGTCATTTACTTACTAGAAAATAAAACCTTTGTGTGTCCCCTACCACTTTTGGGAGAGGTGTGTGTCCAACTTATTGAGTCAATGAATAAATGTGTGATGAATAAGAGATCAAAGTTTTGCTTCTCCTTTCTTAGAATATTTGTAAATATTTTATGGGCAGACAGGGTATACTAGCCTGACATTTTTTAGGAATATTAAATTAACTTTTGTAGCTTGTCTCAGAAAAAAAAGGATCAACGATGTATCCTAATCTACATTGGGCACAAAGCATGAGAAAGAAGCGAATATTTGTTATGTCACTTAGCTTTTGTTTGTTGTAGTTACTACAGCATTACCTCGATTCTCCTGACTGATACCTTCATGTTTTTATATCTCCTCGTATTTTTCGAGTTCTCTTGAGAGTAGTTTCATTTGCAAAGGCTGCTTTACATTCTATATTTTGGGCAAATGCCTTCATATGGTTTTAGAAATAGTGGACTTTCACTTCTTGCTCTCATGTAGGTAGATAATGTAAAATACTAGAGCAGGCCAGTGTCAGGCAACAGGGAGGGGTGGGGAAAATGGCAAACTGAAGAATTTATCTCCGTGTAAACTGGGCAACTGATATTATGTATTTCTTTGGGGATGTTAAAGAAGCTGCTGTATGTTTTTTTTTTTTTTTTTGCTTCTTTTTCTTTTTTTGGGTGGGTAAGAAGTTGTTTATATATGTACAAAGTTTAATTAATGAGTGGGGAAATTTACCAGTAACTACCATTTAAATGTGGCTATGTGTAGATTATTGCTGACTCCTTCATAAAAGCTTTTAGAACAGGGTGAATAAAATGAACCAAACCAAAATGCTATAAAGTGGTTGTTTCTGTCTTCTTTTTCAGGTTATCTCTTCAGAAGGCTGAAATAGTGGCCTTGGTTAAGAAGCATGTAAGGGCCATCACTCTTGCCATTGGGGACGGTGCCAACGATGTTGGGATGATCCGGATGGCCCACGTGGGTGTGGGAATCAGTGGAAACAAGGACATGCAGGCATCCAACAACTCAGATTATGCCATCGCACAGGTCAGCGATGTGGGCATGGAGAGTACTGAAGACCTTGGGTCCATCCCCGAGGTCTACCCTACTCCTTAAACTGCTTTCCAAATGAAACTACCAGCACATTTGGGGTTCTCTTTAGTTTTGTCGTTAGGCACTTTGCAGCAGAAAAGGTGTTTCTTGACTAGCTATTGAGCTGGTTAAATCGATGCTGCCAAGGATCTGTAGCTCTGCTAATATAATCTCTCAATCCCTAGTCAATCCAGTCTGTAATGTGTGTTTTGCTTTGTGATGTCTCTTGATGAAGAGTTCTTAAAGACTTATAATTTCCCCGTTTTCTCTCTTTTGTTTTTAAAGGAGGCACTGCCTCTTGGCAGGCATTTTTTAAAAAAATAGACTTTATATTTTAGAGCAGTTGTGGCTTCACAGCAAAATTAAGCAGGAAATATAGAAAGTTCCCATGTACACCCTGGCCACACACACACACACACAGCCTCCCCTACTATCAATGTCCCCAACCAGAGTGGTGCATTTGTTATAATTGATGAAGCTACAGTGACACATCATAATCTCCCAAAGTCCATAGTTCACATTGGGATTCACTCTTGGTGCTGAACATTCTATGGATTTGGACAAATACATAAGGATATGTATCCACCATTATAATATCATACAGAATAATTTCATTGCCTTAAAAAATGCTCTGTGCTCCGTCTGGTCATTCCTCCCTCCACACTAACCCTTTGCAGCCACTGATCTCTCTTATTGCCTCTCTAGTTTTGTCTTTTACAGAATGTCATTTGTTTGGAATCATCCAGTATATAGGCTTTTCAAACTAACTTCTCTCACTTAGTAATATACATTTACATTTCCTCCATGTCTTTTATGGCTTAATAGATCACTTCTTTCTAGTGCTGAATAACATTCCATTGTCTGGGTGTATCACAGTTTGTCTATTCACCTACTGAAGGACATCTTGGTTATTTCCAAGTTCTGGCAATTATGAATAAAGCTGCTATAAATATCCATGTGCAGGTTTTTGCATGGACATAAGTTTTCAATTCCTTTGAGTCAATACCAAAAAGTGCAATTGCTGGATCATATGGTAAGAGTATATTTAGTTTTGCAAGAAACAGCCAAACTCCCTTCCACAGCGGCTGTATCATTCATTGGAAGGCATTTAAGAAGAGTGTGTAGCCCTGCGATTTATAGCCCCTGCATGTTTATGTAATATCCTTTGCTGTTTAATAAGAATGCCCCCTCTTTCTACATTTTAATATTTTTACTTTTGAATAATATAATATTTTGATCAATAATTTGATATTGGCTTTTAATGGATATAATATTTTCATCACATTTGAGCAATTAACAATAACACTTTTCACTCTTGCTGAATTCAGGAGCATTATGTAATTCTTGAGCAGCTCTTAGGAATAACCTGGTACTCTGGGGAGGCCACGCCTGCTGGGGCTGTTCCTATGGTGGCTGTCTCTGAGAGGCTAGATGATTTAGTAATCTGTCCACAGGTAAGTGGACGCCTAAAACTAGAGTGGTCACAGCATGGATTCCTAGGGCTCTGTACCACAGATGAAAAGCATATTGCCCCAATGTTTGAATCAGATCAGTTTGGAGATTCTCCTCTTTACTCATGGATTAAGTGTCCTGGCTTTATAGATAGGAAAACTGGGGCTCCTATGTGCTAGGTGGTCCTGGCTGAGGAAGTGTCAGTAGACTATGATCAAGGCACCACTCTGTAAACAAGGAAACGGACACACCAAACTCACCTATTTCCTTTCCTTAATTGCTAAATGCCATTGGGATACATGCCTCTCATGGGCTCAGCGATGATGTGTGACATAAGCCTTGAACTATTACACACCATAGATGCACTGAGCGCCATGGCAGGTGTCGCGTGTCTTGGGGACCCACAGCAATCTCTGTTCACCATTTTCTCAAGTATGTCTAGGGAAGGCAATTCCAACCTTCTCTTTTTAAACCAAATCTTGAAAGCGTTTAGAATCCTCAGGTTGTTCTCATCAAAGTTAAAGTCTGAGAGAAACAGAGAGAGGTAGGCAGGGTTTTATAGTCTGCCGTGGTCCCCACCGTGTTTGTCATCAGCAGCAGAACTAAACTCTCTCTGCTGCCTGTGTCTGAATTCTCTTTGACCTTTGTCCCAGCCCCTCTTATCGCAGCTGCATTTATGATTAGGCAGATGTTGTGCGATATCAGGCTTTCTTTCATTTTTTTCCTTCCACCCACCCCTAAGTTGCCATACCACGCCAGTCAGTAATGCGGGAGATTGGTTTGATTCTTGCTTTGGCCCCTATTAACACGCTATTCCAGGTTAATGATAACACTGTAAGCCGCGCCAGTTTTTTTCCATCTTACTTTTACCAGACAGCAGCTTTGAATGGAGACGGGGAGAGGGTATTATGCCATGGTGTGTGCAGTTTTGTACTTTTCCCGGGATGAGTCTTGTCCCCAGCACTGTGGTGGACATTTTCCTGTTTCTGCCCCACCCCCTCCCGCCATGAAGTACACTGCAGCAGTGGCCCAACAGTGGCTTTTTCTTTGCCACCTCTTGGTGATGCACCACTTTCCCTCCCTGAGTGTATCGGTATAACGTGCTCACAACCTGGATCATTTTACTCTCTGAAAAGAGTAAATGATTCGCTTCTCCCTCCCCAAATTTCTTCATATTTTTAAATCATCCCCAGAAATAGGAAATCATCGCAAAGCTAAAAACTGAGATGTTGGAATGTTGCTTATAATGACTCAAGTTTAATATCAAGTCCTAGGTCAAAACAAACAAACAAACAAAAACCTTCGTTCTTTAATTCACTTATTTTCAGTTTAGCTATGCATTTTATGAGTCAATGTCTCTCACCTCATCCTGTCCCCTCATGTTCCAAACTCTCAGATATTCTCTTTTGAGAGGTTAACTTTTCCATATGTACCAACTTCTGCCACTTTGAAGTCAGTATTGAATTTTAGGAGTCACGAAATGACTGAATTACCTCAGGCTGTGGAACGACTCCCCTGGGTCATCAACCGTCCCAAGTGTTTACTGAGTGCCCGCCACATCCTAGGCGTGTTTCTGGGTGTTCAGGACCCGTTGGTGAGGAAAGTAAACAAGCACTGCCGAGACTCCGTGTTACCTCCCTTTGTAGTTTTAATTTTTTCTTTTTATTTATTTATTATAGGAAATGGGGAACTGATTTCTACAAGACTTTATGTGTACCTGGTGAGACTGAAAAACCAGTGACTGAGACTGAGGTTCTTGTCTCCGATATGGTGTTTCTTTTAGTAAATAATTCTGACCCCTTCTCCTGATTAAGGTCCTAGAGGTGTCTCAGATTAAATGCAAAGCCTTGTACGTGGCGAGTGAAAATCCAGGCAGCATTTGCTGGGCAAAAAAGTGATGTTTAATTTTTTTAATATGAGAAGTTAATTTTATGAAGCTTTAAAAGGTTCATTTATAGCCAACTGCCATGTCAGGGTGTCTCCGGCATCGGTTTCATGCTGCTTGCCTCTGCGTGGCATTCCCTACAGCAGGCCTGCTGAAGCATGAAGCACTGGGAAGATGGCATTTTGTGGGTTTGCCACTAAATGGTAGGTTCATTTGAACTTACGTTGACTGTTATTTCTGTCTTTTAGTTTTGCTACTTGGAGAAGCTTCTGTTGGTTCACGGAGCTTGGAATTATTTTTGAGTGACCAAATGCATATTGTATTGTTTCTACAAGAATGTCGTGTTGTATGTTGTTGAGGTAAGAAAGGAGATACACTTTCTTTCACTGAGGAGCTAGGTCTCTTCTTTGACAGCAGACTTGGTAGTTTAGTTTTTTTCAGATTTATCTCATTTAAATTACTGTTATGAAATGCCACTTTAAGTTTTGCTCACATAAAAGTGACTCAGTAAAAAATGAATTTTCTAACCACTATCCTGACCTTAAAAATACTTGTATAAGCCTTAAATTTGGCTGTGGAAATATATTTTTAAATATTTTATTTTGAAATAGTTATAGATTCACAGGATGTTACAAAAATATTTTCAGTAGGTCCTATGAAAACTTCATCCAATTTCCCCCAAAGATAACACCTTATATAACTACAGGACACCATCAAAACCAGGAAATGGATGTTAGTACAACCCACAGAGCTTGTTCATATTTCACCAACTTTACCTGCACTCGTGTGTGTATGTGTGTGAGATCCTGTAGTTTTAACCATGTGTAAGATTCACACAGCAATCAAGATACAGACCTGTCCCCCACCCCCCAACAAGAAAGATACAGATCTGTTCCATCAGCACAAGGATCTCCCTCATGCTACACCTTTATATCCACATCCATCCCTAACCCCTGGCAGTGACTAATGTGTTCTCTATGATGTTGTTCTTTCAAGAATGTTCTAAAAGTGGTATCATATAGTGTGTAACCTTTTGAGTTCCCTTAGTATAACTTATGTACCATCCGCCTGTTGAAGGACATTTACACTCATTCTCGTTTAGAGCTTTTATGAATAAAATTGATATGAACATTTGTGTATAGGTTTTTGTGTAAATACAAGTTTTCACCTATTTATGATAAAAATTCAAGAGTACAATTCCTGGGTCATGTGGTAAGTACGTGTTCAATTTTCTATATATAAAATCATGTCATCTGCAAATAGTGACAATTTTACTTGTTCTTTTCCCATTTGGATCCCTTTTGTTTTATTTTCTTTCCTAATTGCTCTGGCCAGAACTTCCAAGACAGTGTTGAATAAGAGTGGCAAGAATGGGCATTCTTGTCTTGTTCCTATTCTTAGAGGGATAGCTTTCAGTTTTTCACTATTGAGTATGATATTAGCTGTGAGTTTGTCATATTTGGGGTTTATTATATTGAGGTACTTTTCTTCTGTACCCATTTTATTGAGAGTTTTTTATCATAAATGGATGCCAAATCTTGTCAAATGCTTTCTCTGCATCTCTTGAAATGATCATGTGATTTTTATCCTTTATTTTGCTAATGTGGTGTATCACATTGATTTGCAGATGTTGAACCATCCTTGCATCCCTGGGATAAATCTTACTTGATCGTGACATATAATTCTTTTAATGTATTGTTGTATTCAATTTGCTAATTTTTTTGAGGATTTTTGCATCTATGTTCATCAGTAATATTGGCCTGTAATTTTTTTTTTTGTATTGTCCTTGTCTCATAAATGTTGGCCTTATAAAGTAAGTTAGGAAGCATCCCCTCCTATTGAATTATTTGGAAGAGTTTGAGAAGGATGAGTATTAAATCTTTTGCGAATATTCAGTAGAATTCACCAGAGAAGCCATCTGGTCCTAGACTTTTGTTTTTTTGGGAGGCTTTTGATTACTGTTTCAATCCCTTTACTAGTGATTGGTCTACTCAGATTTTTTATTTATTCTTAATTCAGTTTTGGGAAATGGTAAGATTCTAAGAATTTATCCATTTCTTCTAGTTTATTCAGTTTGTTGGCATATAGCTTTCCATAGTATTCTCTTATAATCCATTGTATTTTTGTGGTATCTCTTTTAATTTTTCCTCTTTCATTTCTGATTTTATTTATTTGAGCCATCTCTATTTTTTTCTTAGTGATTCAGATAAAGGTTTGTCAATTTTGTTTGTCTTTTACAAGAACCATCTCCAGTTTCATTGATCTTCTCTATTGTCTTTTTGGTCTCTGTTTCATTTATTGCCACTCTGATTTTTATTTCCTTCCTTCTACTAACTCTGCGCTTCATTTGTTCTTCTTTGTCTAGTTGTTTTAGGTATAGGATTAGGTTGTTTATTTCAGACTTTTCTTGTTTCTTGAGGTATTGCCTGTATTGCTATATACTTCCTTCTTAATACTGCTTTTGGACAGAAAACAATATGTGTTGGTGATAATGTGGAGAAACTGGGACTCTTGTGCACAGTAGATGAGAATGTAAAATGGTGCAGCTGCTGTGGAAAACAGTATGATGATTCACCAAAAGATTAAAAATAGAATTAGTGGGGCTTGCCAGGTGGCACAGCGGTTAAGTGCGCACGTTCCACTTCGGTGGCCTGGATCCCGGGTGCAGACCTATGCACTGCTTGTCAAGCCATGCTGTGGCAGGTGTCCCACATATAAAGTAAGGAAGTTGGGTGCAGATGTTAGCTCAAGGCCAGTCTTCTTCAGCAAAAAGGGGAGGATTGGTGGCCAATGTTAGCTCAGGGCTAATCTTCCTCAAAAAAAATAAATAAATAAAATAAAATAAAATAAAATAAAACAAAATAAAATCAGCATGTGATCCAGCAATCCCACTTCTGAGTATCTATTTAAAAGATTTGAAAACAGGGTCTTGAAGAGATATTTACATGCCGTGCTCATAGCAGCATATTCACAATAGCCAAGTGGTGGAAGCAACACACATGTCCAATGATAGATGGATGGATAAACCAAATGTGGTTATCCACACAATGGAATATTATTCAGCTTTAAAAAAGAAGGAAATTCTGACACATGCTACAACGTGGATGAAACTTGAGGACATTGTGCTAAGTAAAGTAAGCCAGACACAAAAAGCCAAATATTGTACGATTGTAAAGTAGTCAAATTCATACAGACAGAAAGTAGAATGGTGGTTGCCAAGGGCTGAGGGTTGGGGAATATGAAGAATTGTTAAGTGGGTACAGAGTTTCAGTTTTGCAAGATGAAAAAGTTCTGGAGATTGCACAACAATGTGACTGTACTTAACACTCCTGAACTGTGCACTTAAAAGTAGTTAAGATGGTAAATTTTATTTTATATGGTTTTTACTACTATTAAAAATAAAGTAAAATCAATCAGACATATTTGTGTAGATCTATTTCTGGATTCTCTAATCTAATCCATTGATCTGTGTGTCTGTCCCTCTGCCATCAGCACATTGTCTTGAATACTATAGTGATATGGACAGCCTTAACATCAAGTGAAATGATTGCTCCCACTTTATATATTTTTAATTGTCTCAGTTATTCTAGGTCCTTTGCCTTTTCATATACATTTTAAAATAAGCATACTTATGTCTACAAAAATACTTGCTGGAATTTTTATAGGAATCGGGTTAAACTTATAGGTGAATTTGGGGAGCATTGATGTTTTCTGTGTTGAATCTTCCGATTCATGAACACGGCATGAGTCTTCATTTATTTGTCTTCTTTGATTTCTTTCATCAGCATTTTGTAGTTTACCACACACAGCTCTGTACATGCTTTGTTAGATGATATCTAAGATTTTCATTTTCTTTGGAGAAATTGCAAATAGCATTATGAGTCAATTTCAGTGTCCACGTGTTCATTGCTAGTATATGGAAATATGTCTGATTTTTGTGGGTTATTCTAGTATCCTTCAACCTTGCTAAACTCACTTATTAGTCATAGGATTTTTTTTTTAATATTCCTTTGGATTTTCTACAAGTCAATTATGTCATCTGCAAAGAGGGACAGCTTTATGTCTTCCTTTCTAATCTCTAAGACTTTTATTTCTTTTTCTTGACGTTTTGCACTGGCTACAACTTCCAGTGCTGTGTTGAATGGGAGTGAGGAAGAGGACTTTCTTGCTTTGTTCTGGATCTTAGCAGGAAAGCACCTACTTTCTCACCATTTAATATGATGTTAGCTGTAGGTTTTTTTTGTAGATGCACTTTATCAAGTTGAGGAAGTTCTCTCCTGTTCCTAGAATGCTGGGAGTTTTCACCACAAATGGGTGTTGGATTTTGTCAAATGCTTTCTCAAATGATGTAAGCATATGATTTTTCTTCTTTAGTTTGGTGATATAGGGGTTACATTGATTGGCTTTCAAATATTGGCCCAGTTTGTATCTCTGGAATAAAATCTACTTAGTTTTGGTATATAATTCTTTTTTCACATTGATAAATTTGATGTGCTAATATTTTGTTGAGTATTTTTCTAGTACTATTAATGCATTTTTGGTGGTCAGTTGATGAGTAGAGTGAACAAGAAATAGAAAACAATAACTTTGGTTCCATTTTTTTTTTTTTTTAAAGATTTTATTTTTTCCTTTTTCTCCCCAAAGCCCCCCGGTACATAGTTGTATATTCTTCATTGTGGGTTCTTCTAGTTGTGGCATGTGGGACGCTGCCTCAGCGTGGTCTGATGAGCAGTGTCATGTCCGCGCCCAGGATTCGAACCAACGAAACACTGGGCCGCCTGCTGCAGAGTGCGCGAACTTAACCACTCGGCCACGGGGCCAGCCCCTTTGGTTCCATTTTTTTCATAAATAATGTCCTATGTGAAGAAAATCTGAGAAGCTTGCCAAACCAGCAGCACCTGGAAAAGCTTTCTACCAACTCACCAAATCTGAGTTAGCTCTAGCTGGACGCTGGCCTTCACAGTTTTAAATATAATTACTTGCATTTTTTCCATATACCTTGAAGAATAGAATATAATTTCTATAAGCAGCTAATATTCTGTTAACTGTACATTGCCAATTTAGGGATTCTGCCTGGGTATATTTATTTTTCCACTTGAAGGTTACTAAAAGTGATATTAACATGTTTAGGCATTGACCTGTACTTCTATTTTTGGAGGTGCATTCCATTAACTAGTTTGAAAGACAGATTTTATATTGTGTTGAAAGGCCATATTGTATGCTTTGACTATATAACATCAAGAACAAGTAAATTTTATAAATGCTTAAAATACTGTACTTTATCATTCTTTTTTTCATGTCATCTGTCAAATTATGCATTCGTGTTTTCATATTCTTTGGATAAATACCCAGCAGTGGAATAGCTGGATCATATGGTATTTCTATTCCTAATTTTTTGAGAAATCTCAATACTATTTTCCGTAGTGGCTGCACGAGTTTGCACTCCCACCAGCAGTGTATGAGGGTTCCCTTCTCTCCACACCCTCTCTAACACTTACTGTTTCCTGTCTTGTTAATTATACCCATTCTGACGGGAGTGAGGTGATATCTTGTTGTAGTTTTGATTTGCATTTCCCTGATAGTTAATGATGTTGAACATCTTTTCATGTGCTCGTTGGCCACCTGTATATCTTCTTTGGAGAAATCACTGTTAACAATTTTTGCCCATTTTTTAATTGGGTTGTTAGTTTTTTTTGTTGTTGAGATATATGAGTTCTTTCTACACTTGGATGTTAACCCTTTAGTAGATATATGGTTTGCAAATACCTTCTCCCACTTGTTAGGTTGTCTTTCCATTTTGTTTGATGGCTTCCTTTTCTGAGAAGAATTTTTTAGGTTGATGTAGTCCCATTTGTTTATTTTTTCTATTGTTTCCTTTGCCTGGTCAGACATGTTACTTGAAAATATGCTACTAAGACTGATGTTGAAGAGAATACTTCTTATGTTTTCTTCTAGAAGTTTAGAGGTTTCAGATCTTACATTCAAGTCTTTAATCCATTTTGAGTTAATTTTTGTGTATGGTGTAAGATAATGGTCTACTTTCATTCTTTTGCCTGTGGCTATCCAGTTTTCCCAAAATCGTTTATTGAAGAGACTTTCCTTTCTCCATTGTACGTTCTTGGCTCCTCTGTCAAAAATTAGCTGTCCATATATGTGTGGGTTTATTTCTGGGCTCTCGATTCTTTTCCATTGATCTGTGTATCTGTTTTTCTGCCAGTACCATGCTGTTTGGGTTACTATAGCTTCGTAGTATATTTTGAAATCAGGGAGTGTGATACCTCCAGCTTTCTTCTTTTTTCTCAGAATTCCTTTGGCTATTTGTGGTCTTTTGCTGTTCCATATAAATTTTAGGATTCTTTATTCTATTTCTGTGAAAAACATTGTTGGAACTTTGATAGGGATTGCATTGAATCTGTAGATTGCTTAGGATGTATGGACATTTTAACTGTTAATTCTTTCAATCCAAGAGCGTGGAACATTTTTCCATTTCTTTGTGTCTTCTTCGATTTCTTTGAACAATGTTTTATAGTTTTTGGTGTACAGATCTTTCACCTCTTTGGTCAAGTTTATTCCTACATGTTTTGTTCTTTTTGTTGCAATTGGAAATGGGATCATATTCTTAATTTCTCTTTCTGCTACTTCATTGTTAGTATATAGAAAGAGAACTAATTTCTGTATGTTGATTTTGTATCCTGCAACTTTACCATATTCATTTATTATTTCTAAAAGTTTTTAGCGGATTCCTTAGAGTTTTCTTTGTATAAAATCATGTCATCTGCAGATAGTGAGAGATTCTGTTCTTCTTTTCCAGTTTGGGTCCCTTTTATTTCTTTTTCTTGCCTGATGGCTCTGGCTCAGAGATCCAATACTGTATTACATGAGTGGTGAAAGTGGGCCTCCTTGTCTGGTTCCTGTTCTTAGAGGGGTAGCTTTCAGTTTTTCTCCATTGAGATTGATATTAGCTGTGGGTTTGTCATATATGTCCTAATTATGTTGAGGTACTTTCCCTTTATACCCATTTTATTCAGAGTTTTTATCATAAATGGATGCTGTATCTTGTCAAATGCTTTCTCTGCATCTATTGAGATGATCACGTGATTTTTATTCTTCATTTTGTTAATGTGGTGCATCACATTGATTGATTTGCAGATGTTGAACCATCCCTGCATCCCTGGAATGAGTCCCACTTGATCATGGTGTATGATCTTTTAAATGTATTGTTGTATTTGACTAGCTAGTATTTTCTTAAGGGTTTTTGCATCAATGTTGATCAGTGATATTGGCCTGTAATTTTCTCTTTTAGTGTCATCCTTGTCTGGTTTTGGTATCAGGGTAATGTTGGCATTATAGCATGAGTTAGGAAGCTTCCCTTCCTCTTCAATTTTTTGGAAGAGTTTGAGAAGGATTGGTATTCAATCTTCTTTGAATGTTTGGTACAATTCACCAGGGAAGCCATTTGGTCCTGGACTTTTATTTTTGGGGAGGTTTTTGATTATTGTTTCACTCTCCTTACTGCTGATTGGTCTATTCAAATTCTCTATTTCTTCTTGTTCAGTTTTGGAAGGTTGTATGATTCTAAGAATTTATCCATTTCTTCTAGATTATCCAAGTTGTTGACATATAGCTTTTCTCAGTATTCTCTTATAATCTTTTGCATTTCTGAGCTGTCCATTGTAATTTCTTCTCTTTCATTTCTGACAATTTGTTTGAGGCTTCTCTTGTTTTTTCTTGGTGAGTCTAGCTAAAGGTTTGTCTATTTTGTTTATCTTTTCAAAGAACTAGCTCTTGGTTTCATTGATTTTTTCTGTTGGTTGTTTAGTCTCTATTTCATTTATTTATGCTCTGATTTTTATTATTTCCTTCCTTCTACTGATTTTGGTCTTTGTTTGTTCCTTTTCCAGTTCCTTTAGGTATGCTGTTAGATTGTTTGTATGAGATTTTTCTTGTTTGTTGATATAGGCCTGTATTGCTATGGAACTTCCCTCCTGAAACTGCTTTTGCTGTATGCCATAGATTTTGTCATATCATATTTTCATTTTCATTTGTCTCCAGGTAGTTTTTTGTTTCTCCTTTGATTTCTTCATTGACCCAATCATTGTTCAGTGGCATTTTGTTTAATGTCCACATATTTGTGGCTTTTCTGATTTTCTTCCTGTAGTTGATTTCTAGTTTCATACCGTTGTGGTCAGAAAAGATGCTTGGTGTTATTTCAGTCTTCTTTAATTTATTAAGTCTTGTTTTGTGGCCTAATATGTGATCAATCCTGGAGAATGTTTCGTGAGCATTTGAAAGGAATGTGTATTCTGCCATTTTTGGATGGAATGTTCTGTATATATCTACGAAGTCCATCTGGCCTAATCTGTCATTTAAGGCCAGTGTTTCCTTACTGATCTTCTGTTTGGATGATCCATCCATTGGTGTAACTGGAATGTTAAAGTCCCCTACTATTATTGTGTTGCTCTCTATTTCTCCTTTATGTCTGTTAATAATTGTTTTATATATTTAGGTGCTTCTATGTTGGGTGCGTTGATATTTACAAGTGTTATCTCCTCTTGTTGGATTGTTCTCTTTCTTATTATGTAATGCCCTTCTTTGTCTCTTGTTATAGTTTTTGGCTTAAGGTCTATTTTGTCTGATGTAAGTATTGCTACCCCAACTTTCTTTTCTTGCCATTTGCATGGAGGATTTTTTCCCTTCCCTTCCCTTTCAGTTTGTAAATGTCTTTAGGTCTGAAGTGTGTCTTTTGTATGTAGCATATATATGGGTCTATTTTTTTTATTCACTTGGACACGTTATGTCTTTTGATTGGAGGATTTAGTCCATTGACATTTAATGTAGCTTATGATAAGTATGTACTTATTGCCATTTTGTTACTTTTTTTCTGGGTGTTTTAGTAGCTCTTCTCTGTTCCTTTCTTCTTCTCTTGCTCTCTTCCCTAGTGGATTGATGGCTTTCTTTAGTATTATATTTGGATTATTTTCTCTTAATTACTCATGTATTTATTATAGGTTTCTGGTTTTGGTTACCATGAGGTTCATATATAATAATCTACATATATAGCAGTCTATATTGAGTTGATGGTCTCTTACATTTGATCTCTTTCTTAAAGCTCTACCTTTTACTCCCCTCCTCCCACATTTTATGTTTTTGATATCGTATCTAACCTCTTATTCGTGTCTCTGTATCCATTACCCTCTTATCATTGAAGTAGGTAATTTTTGTACTTTTGTTTTTGGCTTCATATTATCTTCATAGGTAGTTTACTCCCTTTACTGTATTTTTGCCTTTTGCAGTGATTTTGTTACCTTTTTAAAAAAAATAATTTTCTTATCCTATTTGTGGTGTTCTCTTTCCCACTTAAATAAATCCCTTTAGCATTTCCTGTAAAACTGGTTTCTTAGGGATAAACTCCTTTAATTGTTGCTTGTTGAGGAAACTCTATATCTTTCCTTCCATTCTGAATGATACCCTTGCAAAGTATAGTATTCTTGGCTGTAGGTTTTTTCCTTTTAACACTTTAAATATATTGTGCCACTGCCTTCTAGCCTTAAGTTTTCTTCTGAGAAGTCAGCTGCTAGCCTTATGGGGTTTCCTTTGTATGTCACTGTTGCTTTTCTCTTGTGACTTTTAGGATTCTCTCTTTATGTTTAATTTTGGACATTTTAATTATAATGTGTTTTGGTGTGGGCCTCTTTGGGTTTATCATGTTTGGTGCTCTCTGTGCTTCTTTTACTTGGATGTCTGTTTCCTTCCTTAGGTTAGGAACGCTTTCAGCTATTATTTCTTCAAATAGATTCTCTGCCCCTTTGTCTCTCTCTTCTTCTGGGACACCTATATTATGAATGTTAGTGTGCTTGATGTTGTTCCACATTTCCGTTAGACTGTTCTCATTCTTTTTAATTCTTTTCTCTTTTATCTGTTCAGTTTGGGTGATTTCCTCTAATCTTTCATCCAGCTCACTGATCCATTCTTCTGTATCATCTACTCTGCTATTGAGTCTCTCTAGTGAATTTTTCATTTCCAATACTGTATTCATCATTTCTGATTGGTTCTTTTTTATATTTTTCAATTCTTCCATTCTTCTCCCAAGATCAGTGAGCATCCTTATGACTATTAGTTTGTACTCTTGTAGATTGTTTATCTCTGTTTAATTTAGTTCTTTTTCTGAAAATTTGTCCTGTTCCATTATTTGGAACATATTCCTTTGTCTCCTCATTTTGCCTGTTTTTCTGTGCTTATATCTATGTCTTAAGTGCATCAGCTACATCTCCTGATCTTGGAGCTGTGGCCTTGTGTAAGAGATGCCTTATGAGGCCCAGCAGTGTGCTTCCCTCTCATGATCAGTTCCTAATGTTTCCTAAGTGACCCCTTTGTGGGCTACATGTGTCCTTCTGTTGTGACAGAGTTGCTCTTGTTGCAGGTGCTCAGGGAGGCAATGCTGTCCCCTGGCCAGCTGACTGTAATTCTCAGCTGCGTGTGGCTGCTATGGACCCTTCAGTCACTTTATTGGATTTGGGGAGTGCCTGCACAGTTGGCTGCAAGGTCTAAAGCACATTCCTGGAACAGTTTTTCTTTTAAGTGAGTTGGCCCCCAGTGGCTGGTTTCTAGGCTCAGGGGCTTACAATTGCTGTAGGCCTCTGGCCTGGAAGGCTGTTGTTGGTTCTCTCAGGATTCCAGCTGAGTGGGGCTGGCTCCATGCGTGGGAGCACCCAATTGTTTCAGGCTTTGTAAGGTGGGGCTCATCCCCTATGTGGCTGTTTGAGAAGCATAGGTCTTCTGCAGCTGACAAACCCCATGGCCCACAAGTTCACACACACTGTCAATAGAGTCCTGGCCCATGTACACATCCTGACCCCCTGAAGAGGACCCATTTCCCCACTGCAAAGGCCCACACACACTCCACCAGTGCCCCACACAATCCAGCCACTCCTCATGCATGCCCTGTCCTGCAGAGGCAGGCCCATTTACCTGCCTGCGGAGGATCAAAGCACCCCACCTATGTGGGCCCACAAGTTGCTTGAGGCCTTGCTTTTGGGTGGGGCCAGTCCCTAGGGAAATCTGCCTACCCTGGCTGAGCTGAATTAAATCAACACTCTAGTGGGTAGGGCAGACTGCAAGGCTAACAGACCATGGAAAGAACTCCAATAGTGTGTGCTATCATCTGTGTCAGCACGCCTGTATTAGGTCATGGTAATGGCTGCCAGCAATGTCTCAGTCCCCAGAGAGGTCTCACCTCTCACTGAGATCTGCCCAGAGCCTATCAAATGAGTCTCTTTTAAAGAAAGGTCTGTGTGCTTTTTTTCTGGTGATTTTAGGTTGCTTTCCAAAATGGGTGAATTTGTGCTTGGGCCCTTTAAGAGCTGGCTTTTTTTTTCACTTATGTCTGACAGCATTTCAAGAGGTATTCCCTGTTGTAGTTAATAGCCAGCAAAGCCTGATACCATGACACTCGTCTCAGTTGTGCTGAGCCTGAAGGATGCTTATAGTGGTAATGCTCCCCCAATTAGGTCCCCCACTCCTCCAGGGAAGGCTTCATACCTTAGGATTGCTCCCAGCTGGCTCTGAAGCTCCACAGCTCATAAAGGTGGCTTTTTTCTCTCTAGAAAGGTATTTCTGCATCTTCCTCCTCAGTCAGGACTATCCCTTGTTGCAGGGGTTCTTTTTATCCAGTTTTCAGTTCTCTCTCAGTGGTAATTGTTCCAAGAATAGTTGTAAATGAGTTGTGTTTATGGGAGGAGGTGAGTTCAGAGTCCACCTATGCTGCCATCTTGACACCAACCTTTTAGAATTTTTATTTAATTCTTTGTTATTGTTCTTTTTCTACCAAATAAGTAATGTCAATAAAATACATAGATCTAATTGTCCAACAATGCCTTGCTTCAGCAAAGAATAATATTGAGTTGTAAAGGTTCAGAATGACTTTGTCTATGGCTCCAACAAATTGTAGTGCCTGCAACTAATAACATTTACAGTTGGTCTATCAAAATTATTTTCAGAAACATCTTGCCAAGTCCTGGGCTTCTTGGAGTAGTCAAAATCTCACAAATATGTGGTAGTCAAGGATGTTATTTCAAGTGAGGGGTATAAACTCTTATCTTGTCTAGGATTACCTGGTATTGACCCTACAAAATGGGACTAAATTTTGCAGGAAATATTTCTGTCTTTCAATATTTTGGATGTATCAGGTCAATAAAACCTAGTCTTGGTATTTTATGGTGATTCTTGATTTTATTCTTCTTAAAAATATATTCAATTATAACCTACATTTCATTACCATCTAATTGTTTTTGTATGGTTGTGTTTTAACCAATTAAACTGCAAGATGCTTCAGTGCATGAATTATATTTGCTAATATATTTCCTTGATAATTCTAACTCATTCTAGGAAAGATTGGAGGCAAATTTGTTTAAATTATATTTTATGTCTGTTGTGTGTGATCAAGTAACAAAAATAACATTTATTGAATGGCATCAATATATCGACACTGTGATAATCATTTTTATGTATTATCTTATTTAAAACTTGTAAATCCTATGAGAAATAGAGGTTCAGAGAGGCCAAATCACTAAGCTAAGTTCACATAGCAGTGAGAGTGAGGAAGTGATAGAGCTGGGATTCAAACTCAGGTATGTCTGCCTCTAAATTGCATGCATGTAAAGACTACCTCTCATAGTTGTGAAGATGGAATTGAAGTTTATGTCTTCCTAATCCCAAACTATGAAATGTGGCCAAAGAGGATTTTTTTCTAATTCATGATGTTAACTGTTTGAGTCTTATGATCAGTGATGCATTTAACAAATCACCCCTAATATATGAGTGTATGAGTATGGGCTGTTGGTCATATGGTTCTGGGCTCCAATCCCATCTCTGCCACTTATTAGCTGTGTGGCCTGAGTGAATAAATCAATCTTTTTGAGCCTTAGTTTCCACAATTATTAAATCAAGATAACAATATCTACTTTATAATATTACTATCAGGATTAAATATGATAATGCTTTAAAGTAACAACACAGCCTTGTCTAAGATAAGTGCCCAGTACCTGCTGGCTATTAAAATACTGTGATGGAAAAAAGATATATGTGGTAACTATGCCCATGGAAGACATACAATAAGCCCTTGTTACTTGATTTGAAATTATTTGCAAATGACCTTTTGCAAGAAATATTTTGGTATAAATATATATGCCATTAATTACCAAAGTACATCAGTATTTTTTAATATCAGTAATATATGAGATCTGAAACTCACAATTTATGAAAGAACAATTGTATGACCCCCTTAGTAATTATTTTCTAGTAGTTCTGCCAGCTGAAGGGTCCATCTTCTGTGCCACTTTTTTTTAATATATGGATATATTTAGGTCAACACTAATGTAGTGCTTCATTTGGCTTCCTTCTCTCTCAGCTTTGGTTTGCCTTTGTTAATGGATTTTCTGGACAGATTATGTTTGAACGTTGGTGCATCAGCTTGTACAACGTGGTAAGCATTCTCCATCTCTGTCTGGTAGCATGCAGGACTTCAGAGACATTCCTTTACTGTGGTGTCTGGGAAGTATATCTAAGTCAATCATCTTTACACATAGGAGGCAGCACAAATACATCTTTAAGGCACATCCTGCAGAAGCCCAAACTCCACACAGCTACCTTGAATCATAGCAGATCATTCTAGAGTAACTACATGAAATTTGTACCCAATGTATTTTGATAATATATCTGAAACCTCTTTACTATATGCCTATACAATGTTTTCATGCTTTTAAGTCAAGTAAAAATTTCTTAACTCTACCTAAACTCATTCCATTTAATATATATAATTCAGATTTATCTATCTTTGTATATGTGTGTTTTATAAGTGTAATTTTGTGTCCTTTTTAACTTCTTGGTAGAAAATTTGTCCTTTTGCAAACATATCACCCTATGTCTTTACTAAATGATAAATTTTGATATCAAGTCCTATAATAAATACTATTTTCCATTTTAATAGAATTTTCTAAAAATAAACAATCCCATACCATTGCTTGACTCATTTTGAATTCAAAAACTAGAAGTAAATTAAGCAGTATGGCTAAATGGCTTATTAGGCATATTACCTTTTAATTTTTATTTTATTTTTCTTGTATTGTTATCCCACTTTAAAGATTGGAAGTTAGGGAAACCTAGAACAAAAATTAGGCTCCCAACAAGTATATCATGACCTTTCTCCTATACTGAGTTATCATAATCACGTTATACTCTGGATGCTCTATGCCATAACCTTTAAAATTCTGTTATCTAGAAGCTTAAATTCGGAAACAGACAGCAAAGAGAGAAGTTACTGGACGGAAGTCATTGAGTGCCCAATACTACTAAGATGCCTAGTACTATGAGTATTTACAGTTCTGTGCATGCCAATGGCTAGATGTATTTGGCTAGAGCACTAGACCACTGAAGCTGAGGTCATACATAAAGTTGTCTCTACCAGGCTTTTGGTTACAGATGACAAAAATCAACTTTCTTTAAAGTTTCATTAGAGACTGGAGTAGGGATTGGCAGAGTCTCTTCTCTGTGTTAGAAAAATCACTATGAATGCATAAGCCACAGATATTGGTCACTGGAATCTTATTTGATTTTATGAATGAAAACATAGATTCTGGCATTTTTTACAAGCAGTAAATGGAGCTACATTGGGAAATTTAAAATTATGGACATTTTAGGATAAAATATGATGACATTAATATCCGTTGACATAC
Source organism: Equus quagga (assembly GCF_021613505.1). Lineage (NCBI taxonomy): Eukaryota > Metazoa > Chordata > Mammalia > Perissodactyla > Equidae > Equus > Equus quagga. Next base: position 76,069,056 of record NC_060272.1, read on the forward strand.
TAAATCTTATCCCATTACACATATATTTTACAGATGGGGAAAAAATAGGCTTAGGCCATTTCAAATAGTGGCAATGCCAGAGATAGATTATATCTGCTTATTTGATAACTAAAGTTAAATCAGTTGTCATACTATTTCTAGAGGTCATATATTACTTCTGCTTCTGCTCATATATGACTGACTACAATACGAATTACCCTCCTACCAGAAAAACACTACAGTATCAGACAAAATTTCTGAAATGGTGGTTTCCAGACATTAGACAACAGGCTGCTGAAGGCTGTAATCCCTGAGGGAAGGCCTATTTCCAGGCCACAGTGAAGGAAGATGTATGCAAAAGAAAGCCCAGGTGTCTTACTGAATTGAAGACACAGAGGATAGAGTTCAGTTGGCTAAGGCAGGTAGAATATCAGAGAAGGCAGAAAATCAGAGAAGGGGAAACTATGCTGAGAGGGAGAGCCAGACAGAGAGGCAGAGGCAGAGATAGAGACAAACATAGTGTCTCTGGAGATCTGCAGATAGCCCCCTCGGGCCTTTGGCTGAAGCCTGATCTGTGTGCACATGAGAAAAGTCTATCCAAAGTTAGGGAGAGAACCACCAGAAAGCAGTAGGCTGAATTCTTGGAGCTCATTCAGGGCTAATAATAGTTTGTATTCCCACCAGTCAAAGTGGGAAGACCTATTACACAGGATATTGGGGAAATTCCTTATACAAGTCACATTTTTAACAATAAAGGTTAATTAAACCCTTAATAAACACTATTCTGGACCCATCATAACAAAACTTAAAAGCAAGCTTCAAAAGTATCCAACTGATTTGCAAGTCACTAACCTGTATGTCAGAATACAGGCAGACACTAATGAAAGTACACAATTAAGTACTCAAGAACATAACATTCACAGCATCCAATAAAAGATATGAGACATGCAAAGAAATAGGAAAACAAGATCCAAATCAGGTGAAAAACAATAACATATCCAAAAATTATAAAGATGATGAAATTAGTAGCTAAGGACCTTAAAACAGTTAAAATCTTATAATCTTATAAACATGTCCAAAGATATAAAGGGAAGGGTGACTATAATGAGAAGAAAAATGGAAGATATAGAAAAGAACCAAATAGAACTTTATGATGAAAAATACAATATTTGAAATGAACATTTTTCTGGATGGGATTAAGAGTAAATTAGAAACTTGCCTCACCCAATAATGTGCCCAACGCAGCTGCATGTGGCCAGGTATCACAACCAGCCAGCCCCAGGGGTCAGCCTAGTTTACCCAGGTGCGCACAGTAATAGCAACACCACCACAACAGAAGGGCACACACAGCCCACACAGGGGGCCCCCTAGAGCTTTTGGCACAAGTGACAAGAGGGGAGCACACTCCTGGGCCCCATAAGACATGTCCCACATAAGGCCACATTTCTAAGATTGGGAGATGTAGCTGATGTACCTAATATGTGGAAATAAGCACAGAGAAATAGGAAAAATGAGGAGACAAAGGAATATGTTCCAAATAAAGGAACAAAACAAATCCTCAGAAAAAGAACTAAATGAAACAAAGATAAACAATCTACCTGATAAATAATACAAACTAATAGTCATAAGAATGCTCACTGGTCTGGAGAGAATAGATGAACGCAGTGAAAACTTCAACAAAGCATTGAGAAATATAAAAACCAACCAAACAGAGCTGAAGAATATAGTAATGGAAATGAAGCATTCACTAGAGGGAATCAACAGCAGAGTAGATGACACAGAAGAATGGATCAGTAATCTGGATGAAAGAATAGAAGAAATCACCCAAGCTGAACAGAAAAAAGAAAAAATTAAAAAGCAAGAACAGTCTCAGGGATCCCTGGAATAACATCAAGCATACTAACATGTGCATTATAGATGTCCCAGAAGAAGAGAGTCAAAGGGGAAGAGAACTTATTTGAAGAAATAATGGCTGAAAACTTCCCTAATCTGAGAAAGGAAACAGTCATCTAGGCACAGCAAGCACAGAGAGCACCAAACAAGATGAACCCAAAGAGGCCCACACCAAGACACATTATAATTAAAATGTCAAGAATTAAAGATAAAGAGAGATTCCTGAAAGCTGCAAGAGAAAAGCAAGAAGTTTCATACAAAGGAAACCCCATAAGGCTATCAGCTGAATTTTCAGCAGGAACCTTATAGACCAGAAGTGAGTAGCATGAAATCTTTCAAGTTCTGAAAGGAAAAACCTACAGCCAAGAATATTCTGCATGGCAAGGGTATCATTCAGAATGGAAGGAGAGAGAAAGAGTTTTCCAAACAGGCAAAAACTAAAGGAGTTCATCACCACTAAACCAGCCTTACAAGAAATGTTAAAGAGACTTATTTAAGTGGAAAATAAAAGGCCAAAAATAGGAATAAGAAAATTATCACAGAAAAAATATAATTGATAAAAGCAAATATACAGTAAAGGTAGTGGATCAACCACCTATAAAACTAGTATGAAGGTCAAAAGACAAAAGTACCAAAATCATTTATATCTATTACAAGAGGTTAAGGGATACACAAAAATAAAAGAAGTAAAATATGATATCAAAAACATGAAATGTTGGAGGGCAGAAGAAGTTTAGGGCTTTTAGAAGGAGATTGAACTTAAGAGACCATCAACTTAATATAGATTGCTCTTTACATAGATCATTATATATGAACCTCATGGTAACCACCAACCAAAAGCCTATAATAAATACACAAAAAATAAAGAGAAAGGAAACCAAATATAACACTAAAGAAAGCCATCAAATCACAAGGGAAGAGAACAAAAACAAATGAAAGGGACAGAGAAGAACTACAAAAACATCCAGAAAAAAGTAACAAAATGGCAATATACATACTTATCAATAGTTACTTTAAAAGTAAATGGAATCAATGCTCCAATCAAAAGGCATAGGGTTGGGGGCCGGCCCCGTGGCTGAGTGGTTAAGTTTACATGCTCTGCTTCAGTGGCCCCGTGTTTTGCTGGTTTGGATCCTAGGTGCAGACATGGCACTGCTCATCAGGCCACGTTGAGGCAGCATCCCACATGCCACACCTAGAAGGACCCACAACTAAAATATACAACTAAGTACTGGGGGGACTTGGGGAGATAAAGCAGAAAAAAAAAAAAAAGATTGGCAACAGTTGTTAGCTCAGGTGCCAATCTTAAAAAAAGGCATAGGGTGGTTTAATGGATAAGAAAAACAAGACCCATATATATGCTGCATACAAGAGACACACTTCAGTATCTAAAGACACTCACAAACTGAAAGTGAAGGGATGGAAAAGATGTTCCATGCAAATGGAAATGAAAAGAAAGCTGGGGTAACAAAACCTATATCAGACAAAGTAGACTTTAAAACAAAAACTGTAACAAGAAACAAAGTGCATTATGTAATGAAAAAAGGAACAATCCAATGAGAGGGTATAACACCTGTAAATATCTATGCACCCACATTAGGAGCACCTAAATACATAAAGCAAATATTTACAGACATAAAAGGAAAATTGACATTAACACAATAATATCAAGGGACTTTAACACTCCATTTAAATCAATGGATAAAGCATTCAGACAGAAGATCAATAAGGAAACATTGACTTAAGTGGCACATTAGACCAGAAGGATTTAATACATATATACAGAACATTCCAGCCAAAAACTGCAGAACACACGTTCTTTTCAAATGCACATTGAACACTCTCCAGGATAGAGCACATATTAGGCTACAAAACAAGTCCCAATAAATTTAAGAAGATTGAAATTATATCAAGCATCTTTCCTGACCACAACAATATAAAACTAGAAATCAATTACAAGATGAAAACTAGAAAAGTCACAAATATGTAGAGATTAAACACAATGCCATTGAGCAACTATTGGGTCAATGAAGAAATCAAAGGAGAAATTAAAAATTACCTGGAAACAAATGAAAATACAACATGCCAAAATCTATGGGATACAGCAAAAGTGGCAGTAAGAGGGAAGTTTATAGCAATACAGGCCTACCTCAAGAAAAAGAAAAATCTCAGATAAACAATCTACTATTACACCTTAAGAACTAGAAAAAGAACAAAAAATGAAGCCCCAAATCAGTAGAACGAAGGAAATAATAAAAATCAGAGCAGAAATAAGTGGAATAGAGTCTAAGAAGACAATATAAAAGATAAAAGAAACTAGAGCTGGTTCTTTGAAAAGAAAAATGAAATTTACAAACCTTTAGCTAGACTCACCAGGAAAAAAAGAGGAGGCTCAAATAAATAAAATCAGGAACAAGAGAGGAGAAATAGCAGTGGATACCACAGAAATACAAAGGATTAAAAGAGAATACTATCAAAAGCTATACACCAACAAATTGGATATTCTGGAAGAAACAGATAAGTTCTTAAAATCATCCAAGCTTCCAAAACTGAATCAAGAAGAAATAGAGACTCCGAATAGACTAGTAAAGAGATTGAAACAGTAATCAAAAACCTCCCCCAAAACAAAAGTCCAGGACCAGACGGCTTCCCTGATAATTCTACTAAACATTCAAAGAAGATTTAATACCTATCCCTCTCAAACGCTTCCAAAAAATTGAAGAGGAGGAGATGCTTCCTAACTGATGCTACAATGCCAATATTACCCCGATTCCAAAACTGGACAAGAACAACACAAAAAAGGAAAATTATAGGCCAGTATCACTGATGAACAAAGATGCAAAATCTTTAACAAAATATTAGCAAATCAAATACAACAATACATTAAAAAGATTATTCACCATGATCAAGTGGGATTTATTCCAGGGGTGCTGGTATGGTTCAACATCTGTAAATCAATCAACATGATATATCACATTAACAAACTTAATAAAAGTCATGTGATCATCTCAGTAGATGCAGAGAAAACATTTGACAAGATACAGCATCCATTTATGATAAAAACTCTGAATAAAATGAGTATAGAAGGAAAGTACCTCAATATAACAAAGACCATATATGACAAACCCACAGCTAACATCATACTCAATGTTGAAAAACTGAAAGCTATCCCTCTAAGAACAGGAACAAGAGAAGGATGCCCACTTTCGCTACTCTTACTTAACATAGTATTGGAAGTCTTAGCCGGAGTAGTTAGCTAAGAGAAAGAAATAAAAGAGATCCAAACTTGGAAAGAAGAAATAAAACTGTCACTATTTGAAGACGGTATGATTTTATATAGAGAAAACCTTAAAGAATCCACCAAAAAACTGCTAGAAATAATAAACAAATAACGTAAAGTTACAGGGTATAAAATCAACATAAAATCAGATGTGTTTCTATACACTAATAACAAAAAAGCAGAAAGAAATCAAGAATACAATCCCATTTACAATCACAATAAAAAGAATAAAATACCTAGGAATAAATTTAACCAAGGAGGTGAAAGACCTGTACACTGAAAACTATAAAACATTGTTGAAAGAAATTGAAGGAGACACAAAGAAATGGAAACATATTCCTTGCTCATGGCTTGGAAAAACTAACACAGTTAAAATGTCCATACTTCCTAAAGCAATCTACAGGTTCAATGCAATTCCTCTCAAAGTCCCAATGATATTCTTCATGGAAACAGAACAAAGAATCCTAAAATTTATGTGGAACAACAAAAGACTCTGAATAGCCAAAGCAATCCTGAGAAAAAAGAACAAAGCTGGAGGTAGCACACTCCCTGATTTCAAAATATTCTACAAAGCTATACTAATCAAAACGGCATGGTACTGGCACAAAAACAGATACACAGATCAATGGAACAGAATTGAGAGCCCAAAAATAAACCCACACATCCATGCACAGCTAATTTTCAATGAAGGAGCCAAGAACATACAGTGAAGAAAGGAATGTCTCTTCAATAAATGATGTTTTGAAGACTAGACAGTTACATGCAAAAGAATGAAAGTAGACCATTGTCTTACATCATACACAAAAATTAACTCAAAATGGGGGCTGGCCCAGTGGTGCAGTGGTTAAGTTCACATGTTCTGCTTCAGCGGCCCGGGGTTTGCTGGTTCGGATCCCGGGTGCAGACATGGCGCTGTTTGGCAAGCCATGCTGTGGCAGGCATCCCACATATAAAGTAGAGGAAAATGGGCAAGATGTTAGCTCAGGGTCAGTCTTCCTCAGCCAACAGAGGATTGGCAGCAGATGTTAGCTCAGGGCTAATCTTAAAAAAAATAAACTCAAAATGGATTAAAGACTTGAATGTAAGACCTAAAACCATGAAACTGGAAAAACCATAGGCAGTATGCTCTTTGATATCGGCCTTAGCAGTATTTTTTTTTTATCATGTCTTCTCAAGCAAGGGAAACAAAAGTAAAAGTAAATAAATGGGAATACACCAAACTAAAGTGCTTCTGCATCGCAAAGGAAACCATCAACAAAATGAGGAGAAAACCTACCAATTAGGAGAAGATATTTGCAAATCATAAATCTGATAAGGGGTTAATATTTAAAGTATATAAAGAACTCGTACAACTCAACAACAAAAAAACAACCTGATCAAAAATTGGGCAGAAGGTATGAAAAGACATTTTTCCAAAGAAGATATACAGATGGCCAACAGACGTATGAAAAGGTGTTCAACATCACTGTTTATTAGGGAAATGCAAATCAAAACTACAGTGAGATATCACCTCATGACCATCAGAGTGGCTATTATAAAAAAAAACAAGAAATAACAAATGTTGGAGAGGATGTTGAGAAAAGGGAACCCTCATACACTGCTGGTGGGAATATAAACTGGTGCAGCCACAATGGAAAACAGTATGGAGATTTCTCAAAAAAATTAAAAAATAGAGCTACCATATGATCCAGCTATTCCACTTCTGGGTATTTATCCAAAGAACATGGAAACAGTAATTTGGAAAGATACATGCACCCCTATGTTCATTGTAGCATTATTCACAATAGCCAAGACTTGGAAACAACCTAAGTGCCTATAAACAGATGAATGGATAAAGAAGATGTGGAACATATATACAGTGGAATACTATTCAGCCACAAAATGATGAAATCTTGCCATTTGCAACAATATGGTTGGACCTTGAGGGTGTTATGCTAAGCAAAATAATTCAGATGTAGAAAGCAAAATACCAAACTGATTCCACTCATATGTGGAAGATGAAAAAACAACAACAAACAAACACATAGACACAGAGAATAGACTGATGGTTACAGTGGGGAACAGGGGAGGGGAAAAGGCAAAAGAGTTTGTAAAAGGACCCATGTGTACAGTAATGGATGGCAATTAGACTTTGGGTAGTGAACAAAATATAGTCTACAGAGAAGTTGAAACATACACCTGAAATGTATATAATGTTATTAGCCAACGTTAACTCAAAGATTAATTAAATAAAAATCATTTTTAATAGAGAAAATAAAGAAAAAAAGGCAGAGATTGTCAGATTGGATTTTAAAAAACCAAGACACGAATACATGATTTCCAAAGAAAAACCTACTTTAAATATAAAGACACAAATAGGTCGAAAGGAAAAGGATGGAAAAAGATTTACCATGTAACACTAATCAAAAGAAAGCTGGAATGACTATGTTCATAACAGAAATAACAGCATCAGAAAAGGAAATATGGCAGTGATGAAGATGGACATTTCTTAATTATAAAGGGGTTAATTTATAAATAACACATTAGAATTCTAAGTATGTAAGCATCTAATAACATAGCTTATTAGAAATGAAGCAGAAATTGATATAATTAAATGGCAAATTAAGTAAATTGACAATTACAGTCCAAGATTTAAAGTCTCCTTTATGTGGCTGATAGAAACTATGGATGAAAATTCAGAAAGGTTATAGAAGATTTGAATAATATTATAACTAACTGGACCTAACTGACATTTACAGAAAACTCTACCCAACAACAGCAGAATACACATTGTTTTCAAGTGCATGTGGAACATTCACCAAAATAGACCACATGCAGGGCAATAAAACAAGTCTTAGTAAATTCAACAGGATTAAAATTATATGGCATATGTTCTCTGACTCTAGTGGATTTAAACTAGAAACAACAGCAATATATTAGGAAAATACCCACATATCTGAAAATTAAAGAACACACTTCTAAATATACTATGGGTCACAGAAGAAACCACAAGAGAAATCAGAAGATATTTTGAACAGAAAGGAATGAAAACACAAACTTTCAAGTTATCTGGGATGCAGCTAAAGCAGCGCTTAGAGGATCACTTACATTTTAAGTGGTCATATTAGTAAGCAAGGGTCTAAAATCAAGCACCAACCTGAAAAAGACAGAAAAGGAAGAATAAATGAAGCTGAAAACAAGAAAAGCAAAAGAAATAATAAAGATAGTAGCATAAATAAACGTAAAGCAGAAAAACAATCAATGAAACAAAAAAATGGTTCTTAGAAAAGATCAATAGGTTGATAAGTCACTATCCAGACTGATCAAGCAAACCATAAGAAGAGAAGATACAAATTACCAACACTGGGAATGAAGGAGGGGTCATCACTACAGGTTCTACAGATAACAAATGGATATGAGCAAATATGAATAATATTTACAAAATATTTTATATTTTGGATGAAATAGACAAATTCCTTAAAAGTTACAAAACTAAATATCACTCAAGAAGGTAAAGATAACTCTAATAACCCCAATATATACTAAACAATTTGAATTCTTAGTTAAAAACCTTCCCATCAAAAAAAAATCCTCCAGAAATATCAACAAATTTAGACAAACTTTTTCAGAAAAGAGGAGGAAGCACTCAACTCATTTATTTTGTAGCATTACTCTGATGTCAAACCCAGACAAAGGTATTACAGAAAATTATAGTCAAATATCCCTCATGACCACAGATGCAGAAATCCCTATCAAAATCTTAGCAAATCGAATGCAGCAATATATAAAAAGCAAAATACTTTTTGAGAAATTAGGATTTATTTGAGATTTATTTTGAGAAATGTAAGTTTGGTTTACTATTTAAAATTCAATATGTAATCCACCTTGGTAATATATTTCAAAGGAAGGACCACATAATTATCTCAATAGATGCAGTAAAAACAACTTGAGAGAATTCATCACCCATTCCTGATGAGCAGTAAGAAAGCACTTGTAGGAAAAACCTATAGCTTACATTATACCAGTGGGAAAAAGATGTGTTCCCATAAGATCAGGAACAAGACAGTAATGTTTGTTCCTACTACTTCTGTTCACTATTGTCTGTAGATCCTGGTCAGTACAATAAGACACACACACAACCAATGAATTGGGAAAGAAGTAAAACTTTCTTTAGTTGCTGCCAACATTGTGTACAAATTCAAAGGACTCTCCAGAAGTCATATGTTGTTTTAGATTGTTATAACAAAGTCCCCCACTTTGTTCATGCCCCCTATATCCACACCTTTTGGTGTAGCCAACCACACTGATGCTAAGTTTGGCCATGTGACTGAATTTGGCCAATGGGACAATAGCAAACATAAGAAAAGCAGAGGTGTGAAAAATGCTTGCTCATTGATGCTTGCCCCCTCTTGCTGCTCTTTGTGAAGAACACTTGGTTAAACTGACATAGGAATAGAAACCACATGGAGTGGAAATATGCAGAAATATATCATTTCAGATGAGGTTCAAACGTCCTTTTTCCAAGAAGTCTTTTTGACAGCACTCCTTGGTTCTCAGTGACCATAATTCATGCACTTCTATCTTCCTGCTTTCTATTTTTCTCTGTTTCCTTCGTTTTCTCCTCCCCTCTCCTTCCTTCTCCTTCCTTTTCTTCTCCCCTACTTCCCTACTTTTCTCATAATGTTATGCCTACTGTTATAAGGTTCCCTCCTTACAACAGTCCAGAGATATTTAAAAGGTCATATATTTTTCATTTAATATGGTTCTAAGCATAATGGTTGTTCAGTAAACATTCAAGAATAAGTGAATGGGAAAGATCTCTTTGTTTCTGATTATAATTATCGAAATGAAGAATTCTCATAAATTTTTTTGAGCATTTAATCTAACATTCACTTAATAGTATTTACTCAGGGCCTACTATGTGCCAATTCCTGGCAAGTGAACTAGCTTATAAAACAACTGGTTCTTATGTGGGATGTAGATATCATTATTGCTAGATTTATTGGCCAGTATTATGCCTATTATTTAAATATCTAACACAATTTATTCATTTTATGTTCATTAAACACAAGGTAAAATTTATCCATTTTATGTTCATAAAGCAACATTTACAGAGTTACAAGCTATTGAATCAAATGATTGGATCAATCAGAAAAATTAAGTTGTGATTTGATAGATCTGTTTGAATCTGTGTGGCTCAATAATACCTTCTTTGTAAGTAACTTTTATTTTTAAACAGTTTGACTAATCGGAAATTACAAAAATAGTTCTGTGTACCCTTCACCCAGCTTCCCCCATGATGATATCTTAATAATCATAATACATTATCAAAACCGGGAAATTGGCCTCAATACAATATTAACTCAGGTACAGACTAAAAGCTCTTTTTAATAGATTTTTGTTTTCTATGTAGATTTTCACTTCGTTGCCACCTAGCACTCTGGGAATCTTTGAACGGTGTTGCAGTCCGGAGAGCCTGCTTAGGTATCCACAGCTCTACAGAGTTTCTCAGACAGGGAAAATTTTCAGTGCAAAGGTAAACAGAAGATTTATTGTGGGTCTTTCATCTCAACTTAACTTCTGAGATACATTTTGTCTCTTCCCTTTCTGGTGCTTTAGGAAAAATAATTTTAAAAACACAAGGAATACAGTCTTGTGCCATCATTTTCTTTCTAGTTTAGTTTATCCAAGGAATTGAGGTTCAAGTAACAATATGTCGGGGTCGGGGGAGCCTTGAGAAAAAGAAGCAGGCACCATGCGTGGTCTCATAGATTATGCACTGAGCAGCTTCAAGGGGCATGTTGTGCGATGAGGCAGTCTAGGAAGAGACAAAAGAGGGACTTAGTCTATTTTTAGATGAGGCAGATGATTCTGTTGGAATGATTTCTTCCTGGGATCACAGGAGTTGAGACTGAGTGGGGGAATTTTACAGGCTGTGAGAGTAAACCTAACTGCATCTCAACCGTTTGTAAAGCTTTTAAAAAATACAGCCACCTAGAAGAAACATAGGCCTTTTAAATGTATTGAGACTTGCTTCATGGCTCAAAATATGGTCTATCTTCTAAACATTTCATCTTCACTGGAGGAGAATGTACGAATTAGGTCAAGTTCATAGTGTTGTTGAAAACTTCTGCATCCTGACTGATTTTCTGTCCAATTGTTCTATCAATTATGGAGAGGTACTGAAATCTCCAACCAAAACTGTGGATTCATCTATTTCCCTTTGCAGTTCTACCAGCTTTGCTCCACGTATTTTAAAGTTATGTTATTAGGTGTATAAATGTTTAGGATTGTTATATTCTCTTGATTGACCTCTTTTTCATTCTGAAATGACCTTTGTTATTCCAGGTATTTTCTTTGATCTAAAATCTAATTTGACAGTAATATAATCACTCCAGCTTTTGTTTTTCAACGTTTCTACAATAGATCTTTTTCCATTCTTTTACTTTTAACCTATTTGTGTCTTCATATTTAAGATGTGTTTCTTGTAGGTCGCTTATGGTCTTGCTTTGTTATCCAATCTGACAGTATCTGCCATTTAACTGAGTGTTTAAAACATTTACATTTAATGTGCTTATGGGTGTGGTTTGGTTTAAACTTACCATCTTTCTATACATTTTCTATTTTTCCCATCTGTAATTTGTTTCCTTCTTTTCTCTTGTTCTGCCTTCTTTTGGGTTAATTTTCATGGTTCCATTTTATCTCCTAGTTGACTTGTTAGCTTTAACTCTTTATTTTCTTATTTTAGAACTTCCTTTAGGGTTTATAGCATACATCTTCAGGTAATTATGGTCTGCCTTCAAGTGATTTACTACTTCACATAAAGTATAAAAACTTAGGGGCTGGCCCGGTGGTGTAGTGGTTAAGTTTGCACACTTCACTTTGGCGGCCTAGGGTTTGTGGGTTCAGATCCTGGATGTAGACCTACATACTGTTCACCAAGCCATGCTGTGGCAGCACCCCGCATACAAAACAGACAAAGATTGGCACAGATGTTAGCTCAGCGATAATCTTCCACAAGCAAAAAGGGGAAGATTGGAAACAGGTGTTAGCTCAGGGCCAATCTTCCTCACCAAAAAAAAAAAAAAAACAACAACAAACAAACCAACCAAACTTAATATAATATACTTCCATTTCTCTCTTTTTGAGTTTTGGACTAATGTCATACATGTTACTTTTATGTGTTATAAACCCCACACCATATTGTTCATATTTTTGTTTAAAAAATTATTTTTAAAAGTAATTTGAATAGTAAGAGTAACACTTAAATCTTTACCCATGTATTTATTATTTTCAGTGATCTTTTATCCTTTGTGTAGATTCATATTATCTGTTATAATTTTCTTTCTGCCTGAAGAACTTCATTTAACATTTCTTGTAGTGCAAATCTGCTGGTGATGAACTCTTTCAGCTTTTGTATGTCTGAGAAAGTCTTGATTTCACCTTCACTTTTGAAATTTATTTTTGTTTGGCATAAAATTGTAGGTTTCCAGTGTATTTCTTTCAGTAATTTCCATTGTCTTCTTGTTTGCATTGTTTTGATGTGAAATTGCTGTCTTCATCATCTTTATGCCTTTAATGTGTCTTTTTTTCCTCTGGCTGCTTTTAAGAATTTTTTCTCTGTTACTAAATTTGAGCAATTTGATTGTGATGTGTCTTATGTCTCCCTGTTTCTTATCTTGAGGCTCACTGAGCTTCTTGAATCTGTGAGTTAACAGTAAGAAGATCATCAAACTATGGCCCATAGGCTAAATATAGCAAATAAGAATACGCCTATTCTTATAAAAAAAAGATTTATTGGAACACAGCCATGCTTCTTCACTTACAAATCATCCATGGCTGCTTTAGAGCTGCAGTTGCAGAGCTGAGCAGTTGCAGAAGAGATCACGTGGCCACAAAGATTAAAATACTACCTTGTCCTTTGCAGAAAATGCTTCCTGGTTTACAGTCTATATCAAATTTGCAAAGTTTTCAGCCATTGTTTCTTCAAATATTTTTTTCTGGACTATCTTCTCGCCTTTCATTGCTTCCAGTCATACATATATTAGGTCACTTGGAGTTGTCCAAAACCTCATTGAAACTATATTTTTGTTTTATAAATTCTCCTTTCTCTCTGTTTCATTTTGGATATTTTCATTGTTTTGGCTTCAAGTTTACCTCTGCAGTGTCTTATCTGCCATTAATTTTTTCTTCTGCAATGTTGAATCTGCATCAACCCCATCTAGTAAATTTATCTCACACATTGTAGTTTTTGATCGGTAGAATTTCTATTTGGACTTTTTTTTATATCTTCCATTTCCCTACTTAACTTTTTGAGCATAAAGAGTACAGTTATAGAATTATTTCAATATCCTTGTCTGCGAATTCTAACATCTGTGTTGGTTCTGGGTTGGATCTGGTTGATTTATTTCCCTCCTCATTCGGGGTACCATTGCCTGGCTGGGAATTCTGAATGGGATATGTGATTTCAAGAATTTCACCTATGTGAGTGCTGGATATTTCTGTGTTATTCTAAGTATTCTTGAGTTTTGTTCTGGAACACAAGCAAGTTAATTGGAAACAGTTGCATCCTTTTGGATCTAGCTTTTAAGATTTATTAGGCAGGAAAGGAGAGGTACTGAGTCCAAGGATAGTTTTTCTCCACTTCTGAGGTAGAAACTTTCTGTGTACCCTACCCAATGTTCCATGAATGTTGAGGTTTTCCAGTTTGGCATTATCTTTGTTTTTAACCAGTTTCTTACATTTTTGCCTAAAAACTGCTTTACTCCAGTAAATTTGGGTCATGGGCCAGATATGTTTTTTCTATGCTCTTTTCTTTTCTGGAACTTTATCTGTAAGTCTTCCTGGCAAGCATGAAAATAGTTGGTATATTTAGAACTGAAAGAACAAAGACTTGTTTTTATTTTTATTCTAGCATCTCCTAACCAATATGCCCCCTTGTTTGATTGGCCCCAGATATTTTATATTATTGAGATTTCCTTTGAGAAAATTGTATATGATCTATTAACAATTATTATTTTTTATTTGTTTTTGGTTTGTTTTTTCAATTATTTTATTGAGATCATATTGGTTTATAACAGTGTGTAATTTCAGCTGTACATTATTATGTATCAGTTTCTGTATAGACTGTATCTTGCTCACCCCTAATAGTCTAGTTTTTATCCACCACCATATGTATGTGTCCTTTTACTCCTTTCTCCCTCCCCCCATATTAAAAATTATTTTGACCACAGTCAGGGTGGGGATATAAAGATGCAGAGTGTATCACATAAAATATGTTATGAAGTTATATTTAAAGTATGATTTAAAGATGGAAAATATTTTTATTATTTCTTTTAAAAATTACTTCTGGTTCTCTTTCACTGGATAGTTTAAACCTTTATATTTTTTATAACAAGTATACTATATTTGAGTTCTACAAATTTATATTTAATAAGTGTTTTTCAAATAATATTATCATATAATTTCACAGTCATTTCTTTTAAAAGTAGAGTAAAGAGATGGAATTTTTCAATCTCCAGGAAAACATTTTAGCTTTGTAACTGTGTTTCACACAGCAAATGTACTTCATAAGGTCATATATTATTCGATTTAGACCAAGGTATTATCCTGACTTTCTTGCTTTATTTTCTTTTAGGTGTTTTGGATTCGCTGTCTAAGTGTTTTGGTCCATTCCTTCATCCTCTTCTGGTTGCCCACAAAAATGGTGGAGCATGGTAATGGCTTCCTTGTTTCAAATATTTAGCAAACAGCATGTTATTCTCACTGGGGTCAGCGTTTCTAGGCGTGCCTATCTGTGTGTGTCTGTGTGTGTGTGTCTACAGAAAGAACTGAGGGACACAAAAATAAAATTTAAAAAAATATATTCACCTAAATCTAATAGAACCCGGTTAACAGATTGTAGTTTGAACATTTAATAGCTGACCTTTAAAACCCTTTTTTCTTTGCCTCTGACATGTGTAAATTGAGAATTAGTGCTTTTATTGTTAATTTTTACTAAATATTTGAGTAAGGAGGTCTGATAGAAAGCACAACAGTTCTAATGAATCATAGATGCCTCCTGTTAGTGAGTTTGAAATTTATGTATACTTTGTTTCTTGTTTTCACTTCCCAAACTTCAAGCCTCAATTTAGACTATAACACAAGCCTAACAAGATTGTACGGAAATTTAACCTTATATTTTATCTTTAGTCTCCTTTTCCTGACATCCAATTTTCCAAATAACATTATCTGTGAAGTTTTTCTCCAAACTGGCTTGAATCTAATACATTATAAAGTATGTTATTGGTGTGTAATGGGCTCACAGGCACAAATTAAG
The DNA here is from genome assembly GCF_021613505.1 of Equus quagga. Lineage (NCBI taxonomy): Eukaryota > Metazoa > Chordata > Mammalia > Perissodactyla > Equidae > Equus > Equus quagga. The sequence continues at coordinate 76,084,505 of NC_060272.1, forward strand.
AAATGAAATATAATTCTTTTCTTGTATTCTGATTTAATTTTTATTGGGTGTTACTAGCAACATGTTCTTTTTCTTGGACATATTTTTTTAAAAGCTGAGTTTGAGTCGTGTGTGTTTATGTTTATTTGTATTTAAAGAATGAATCTATCATAATATTGCTCAGGGCCTTCCTTGTAAAAAAAAATTAGCGAAACTTTCAAATGATTCCAACAAACATAACAAAGTCACAAGTTTTCACCGAGTTGGTTCCAATTCCAGGAGCTCCTTGGACCTGCTCCCCACCCAAAAAAGCAAAGCTGGTCCAAACTATAAAAATACAACTTTGTAGGGGCTGGCCCCGTGGCCAAGTGGTTAAGTTTGCGTGCTCCGCTGCAGGCGGCCCAGTGTTTCGTTGGTTCGAATCCTGGGCGCGGACATGGCACTGCTCATCAGACCACGCTGAGGCAGCGTCTCACATACCACAACTAGAAGGACCCACAACGAAGAATATACAACTATGTACCGGGGGGCTTTGGGAAAAAAAAGGAAAAAATAAAATCTTTAAAAAAAAAATACAACTTTGTAAATTCTCTGGAAATTGTCCTAAAAACAAATGAAGCAACATTTACTCAAGCAAATCGACTGAAACTCAGTAAGAACATCAAGAATCCGTGGCGTTTGAGCCATGATCCACTCCCTCCCTCCCCCATCACAGCCTAGCTTGATGGAAGCTCCACTCCAGGCAGATATAGTCAAGAATGTGGGACTACCACTCTTCTCAGTTCTCAGTCAAGGTTACCACATCTCACAGGAGGGGCAGGCCGCCAGCATTACTCATCCCCTCCAACTCTGAGTTGAAGAGGCAAAATTCCCAATGAGTGTGGCCAAGAGGCTAGAGCTCTCTTTCTCTGATGAACTTATATCCATAGGATGGAGTCTATACCCCAATCTCTATGCCCAGGCATGACAGGACAAGAATACCATACTTTTATAAAGTTAGTATTTTACAGAAGTTACGTTGTTAAATGTCGAGCATTTAATAAGATAATTCTTGTAAAGACATTCATTTTTAAAATAATAAACAATTATTGATTTTTGTTCTTACTGGGTGGGAAGAAGACTAATTTAAATAAAATGCTCTTTGCAAACTTGGTTAGAAGTTTATGGGAATATATGAATATATGTAATGTGATATATGAATATATGTAAATCGGGGACTATAACTTGAAATATATGATTACTGTTTCTTATCAAATAATCTTAAATTAGAAATTCAATAAGAGTAAGTTCAGCCCAAAAGTTTTATTGTATATCACTTATTGTTTATCATTATGACATCACTAAGATATTATACACTCTCTCTTTGTGATTTTATTTTGCATTTATCTGATAACTAATCACAAAGAGCCTCTCTTCATGTGATTGTTTGCCATTTGTCTACTTTCTATGGGGAAGTTTATTTTCAAACACTTTGTCCATTTTTTAATTGAATTCTTGTCTTCTTATGGAGTTGCAAGAATTCTTTCTGGATAAAAGTCCTTTGTCCTATATGAAGTGTGATTTTTTTCCTCAAAATCTGTGGCTGACTGTAATTTTCTTAATTTTATTAAAATCAGAAGTTTTAAATTTTAAGTCCAACTTATCAATAATTTTTATGGTCTGTGCTTTTGTTTTTATCTAAGAAATATTTGCCTACCCCAAATTTACAAAGACTTAATGCTGTTTATTTTAGAAGTTTTCTGATCAGATTGTTTGTTTTTTTTATGTTGAGTTGTATGAGTTCTTCATAATTTTGGAAATTAACCCCTTGTTGGATATGATTTGCAAATATTTTCTCCCAATTGACGGGCCGTCTTTTTGTTCTGTTCATGGTTTATTTTGCCTGGCAGAAACTTTTTAGTCTGATGTAGTCTAATTTGTGTATTTTATCTATTGTTTCCCTTGCCCAGACAGACATAGTACTTGAAAATATGCTTCTAAGACTGATGTTGAAGAGTATACTGCCTGTTGTTTTCTTCTAGAAGTTTAATGGTTTCAGGTCTTACATTCAAGTCTTTAATCCATTTTGAGTTGATTTTTGTGTATGGTGTAAGATAATGGTCTACTTTCATGCTTTTGCATGTGGCTGCAGTGTTTTCCCAACACCATTTATTGAAGAGACTTTCCTTTCTCCATTGTATGTTCTTAGCTCCCTTGTCGAAAATTAGACGTCCATGGATGTGTGGGTTTACTTCCAGGCTCTCGATTCTGTTCCCCTGATCTGTGTGTGTGTTTTTGTGCCAGTACCATGCTGATTTGGTTACCATAATTTAGTAGTATATTTGAAATCAGGGAGTGTGATACCTCCAGCTTTCTTCTTTTTTCTCAGAGTTATTTTGGCCACTCGGGGTCTTTTGTTGTTCCATATAAATTTTAGGATTCTTTGTTCTATTTCTATGAAAAATGTTGTTGAAACTTCAATGGATTACATTGAATCTGTAAATTGCTTTAGGAAGTATGGACATTTTAACTATGTTAATTCTTCCAATCCAAGAGCACGGAATATCTTTCTATTTCTTTGAGTCTTCTTCAATCCCTTTCAACAATGTTTCATAGTTTTCAGTGTATCGATCTCTTTGGTTAAGTTAATTCCTAGCAATATTTTTTGTTGCAAATATAAATGGGATTGTATTCTTAATTTCTTTTTCTGCTACTTCGTTGTTAGTGTATAAAAATGCAACTGATTTTTGTATGTTGATTTTGTATCCTGCAACTTTACCATATTCATTTATTATTTCTAAAAGTTTTTCAGTGGATTCTTTAGGGTTTTCTATATATAAAACCATGTCATCTACAAATAGTGACAGTTTCACTTCTTGCTTTCCAGTTTGGGTCCCTTATCTTTCTTTTTCTTGCCTGATTGCTCTGGCTAAGACTTCCAATACTATGTTACATAAGAGTGCTGCAAGTGGGCATCCTTGTCTGGTGCCTGTTCTTAGAGGGATAAATTTCAGTTTTTCCCCATTAAGAATGATATAAGCTGTGGGTTTGTCATATATGGCCTTTATTATATTGAGGTACTTTCCTTCTATACCCATTTTATTCAGAGTTTTTATCATAAATGGATACTATATCTTGTCAAATGCTTTCTCTGCATGTATTGAGATGATCATGTGATTTTTATTCTTCATTTTGTTAATGTGGTTCATCACATTGCTTGATTTACAGATGTTGAACCATCCCTGCATCCCTAGAATGAATCCCACTTGATCATGGTGTGGGATATTTTTAATGTATTGTTGTATTTGATTTGCTAATATTTTCTTGAGGATTTTTGCATCAATGTTCATCAGTGATATAGGCCTGTAATTTTCTTTTTTTGCGTTGTCCTTGTCTGGTTTTGGAATCAGGGTAATGTTGGCTTCGTAGAATGAGTTAAAAAGCTCCCCCTGCTCTTCAATTTTTTGGAATAGTTTGAGAAGGATAAGTATTAGGTCTTCTTTGTATGTTTGGTAGAATTCACCAGGGAAGCCATCTGGTCCTGGACTTTTATTTTTGGGGAGATTTTTGATTATTGTTTCAATCCCCTTACTGCTGATTGGTCTATTCAAATTCTCTATTTTTTCTTGTTCAGTTTTGGAAGGTCGTATGATTCTAAGAATTTATCCATTTCTTCTAGATTATCCCATTTCTTGGTGTATAGCTTTTTGTAGTATTCTCTTACGATCTTTTGTATTTTTGAGGTGTCCATTGTAATTTCTCCTCCTTCACTTCTGATTTTATTTATTTGAGGCTTCTCCCATTTTTTCTTGGTGGGTCTAGCTAAAGGTCTGTCAATTATTTTGTTTTCAAAGAACCAGCTCTTGGTTTCATTGATTTTTTCTTTTTTCCTTTTTTAGTCTCTATTTCATTTATTTCTGCTCTGAGTTTTATTATTTCCTTCCTTCTACTAATTTTGAGCTGTGTTTGTTCTTCTTTTTCCAGTTCCTTTAGGTGCACTGTTAGATTGTTTATTTGGGATTTTTCTTGTTTGATGAGGTAGGCCTGAATTGCTACAAATTTCCCTCTTAGAACTGCTTTTGCTGTATCCCATAGATTTTGGCGTGTTGTATTTTCATTTCTATTTATCTCCAGGCAATTTTTGCTTTCTCCTTTGATTTCTTCATTGATTGAATCATTGTTCAGTAGACTTTTGTTTAATCTCCACATATTTGTGGCTTTTCTGATTTTCTTCCTGTAGTTGACTTCTACTTTCGTACCGTTGTGGTCAGAAAAGATGCTTGGTATTATTTCAGTCTTCTTAAATTTATTGAGACTTGTTTTGTGTCCTACTATGTGACCAATCCTGGAGAATGTTCCATGTGCGTTTCAGAAGGAAGCGTGCTCTGCAGTTTTTGGATGGAATGTTCTATATATCCCTACTAAGTCCATCTCTTCTAATGTGTTGTTTAAGGCCAGTGATTCCTTATTGATCTTCTGTTTGGATGGTCTATCAATTAGTGTAAGTGGAGTGCTAAAAGTCCCCTATGGTTATTGTGTTACTGTCTGTTTCTCCTTGTATGTCTGTTAGAAATTGTATATTTAGGTGCTCCTATGTTGGGTGCATAGATGTTTGCAAGTATTATATCCTCTTGTTGGATTGTTCCTTTTATCTTTATGTAGTGCCCTTCTTTCTCTCTTGTTAGACTTTTTGCTTTAAAGTCTATTTTGTCTGATGTAAGTCTTGCTACCCTAGCTTTCTTTTCCTTGCCATTTGCATGGAGTATCTTTTTCCATTCCTTCACTTTCAGTTCATGAGTGTCTTTAAGTCTGAAGTCTGCCTCTGGTATGCAGCATATATATGGGTCTTGTTTTTTCACCCAATCAGCCACCCTATGCCTTTTGATTGGAGCATTTAGTCTATTGACATTTAAAGTAGCTATTGATAAGTATGTACTTATTGCCATTTTGTTACTTTTTTTCTGGGTGTTTTGGTAGCTCTTCTCTGTTCTTTTCTTCTTCTCTTGCTCTCTTCCCTTGTGGTTTGATGGCTTTCTTTAGTATTATGTTCGGCTTCCTTTCTCTGACTTATTTGTGTATTTATTATAGATTTCTTGTTTTTGATTACCATTAGGTTCATGTATAATAATCTATGTATATAGCAATCTATATTAAGTTGATGGTCTCTTTAGTTTGGCTCTTTCTAAAAGCTCTACTCTTTTCTCCCTTCCTCACACATTTTGTTTTTGATATTATATCTAACCTCTTATTTTGTGTGTATGTATCCATTACTTTCTTATCATTGAAATAGGTAATTTTAGTACTTTTGTCTTTTGACCTCCATATTATCTTCATAGGTAGTTGATTTGCTACCTTTATTGTATTTTTGCCTTTAGCAGTGACTTTATTGCCTTTTTTTTTTTTTTGATAATTTTATTATTCCTATTTGTGGTCTTCTCTTTCCCACTTAAATAAGTCCCTTCAGTATTTCCTGTAAAACTGGTTTCTTGGTGATAAACTCCTTTAATTGTTGCTAGTCAGTGAAACTCTTTGTCTCTCCTTCCCTTCTGAATGATAATCTTGCTGGGCAGAGTATTCTTGGCTGTAGGATTTTTCCTTTCAGCACTTTAAATATATCATGCCACTGCCTTCTAGCCTGTAAGTTTTCAGCTGAGAAGTCAGCTGCTAGCCTTGTAGGGTTTCCTTTGTATGTCCCTTGTTGTCTTTCTCTTGCAGCTTTTAGGATTCTCTCTTTATCTTTAGCTCTTGACATTTTAATTATAATGTGTCTTGGTGTGGGCCTCTTTGGGTTTATCTTGTTTGATGTTCCCTGTACTTCCTGTACCTGGATGTCTGTTTCCTTCCTTAGGTTAGGAACACTTTCAGCTACTATTTCTTCAAATATATTCTCTGCCCCTTTGTCTCTCTCTTCTCCTTCTGGGACACCTGTAATATGACTGTTAGTGTGCTTGATGTTGTCCCAGATTTCCCTTAGACTGTTCTTATTCTTTTTAATTCTTTTTTCTTTTTTCTGTTCATCTTGGGTGATTTCCCCTAGTCTCTCATCCAGCTCGCCTATCCATTCTTCTATATCATCTACCCTGCTATTGAATCCCTCTACTGAATTTTTCATTTCCAGTATTGTATTCTTCATTTCTGATTGGTTCCTTTTTATATTTTCCAAATCTTTGTTGATGTTTTCACTGTGTTCATCCATTCTTCTCCCAAGATCAATGAGCATCCTCATGACTTTTTGTTTGAACTCTTTGTCAGGTAGATTGTTTATTTCTGTTTCATTTAGTTCTTTTTCTGGGGTTTTGTCCTCTCCCCTTGCTTGTAACATATTCCTTTCCCTCTTCATTTTGTCTCTTTCTCTGTGCTTACATCAATGTTGGGCTCATAGAATGAGTTAGAAAGCATTCCATCTTCTTCAATTTTTTGGAATAGTTTGAGAAAGATAGGTATTAAATCTTCTTTGAATGTTTGGTAGAATTCTCCAGAGAAGCAACTTGGTCCTAGAATTTTATTTTCTATTTTTATGTTTTATGTTTAGTTTTCTGATCTGTTTTGAGTTCATTTTTGTTTGTGGTGTGATGTGCTAGTTCAGGTTTACTTTTTGCATACGGATGTCTAACTGTTCCAATACTTTTTGTTGAAAAGATTTTCCTTTTACCATGGAATTACCTTGGCATTATAAAAAAAATACATTGAAGGTATATGTATGAATCTATATCTGGAATTTATGTTCTGTTTCCTTGATCTGTATGTCTATTCTAAGACCATATTGTCTCTGTTACTGTATTACATATTTAAATATTTAACCATGTAGTGTATCTTCTCTGGAAAAGTTTTGACTAGTCTAGGTCTTTGAATTTTAATATAAATTTTTAAATCAGCTATTCGAATTCTAATAAAAACTTTGGGATTTGGATTGGCATTGTGTTTATCTGTAGATTAATTTTGGGAGAACCGGGGAATTGATGTTTTAAGATTATTGAGTCTTCCAGACCGTGAATATAGTATATCTCTCCAATTATTTAAGTTTTCTTAATTTTTCTCAGAAATGTTTTGTAGTTTTTGATGTACAGTCTTTGCACATCTTTTGTTAAATTTATCCCTCAATATTCAAGTTTTGGATGCCACTGTAAATGGTACTTTTAAATTTTATTTTTCACGTTTTCAGTGTTACCATATAGAAATACAATTTATTTTTTATAATTACCTTATATTCTGTGACTTGCTAAATTCACTGTTCTTGTTGCTATTTTTTGCTTTATTAGGATTTTATCTGTGTACAACTATATTGCCTGGGAATAAAGAGAAGTTTATTTCTTCCTTTATTTTTATTTCTTTTTCCTGCATTAATGCACAGGCTTAATACAGACCCCCAGTACAATGTTAAGGAGAAGTGGTGAGTGTGGACATATTTGGGGTTCCCCTAATCTTAGGAGGAAAGAATTCATCTTTTTACCCCTAATTATTATGTTACTTTTTCATAGATGTCTTTTAACATGTTGAGGAAGTTTCCTTTTATTTCTAGTTTGCTGAAGATATTTGTCATGAAAAGATTTTGGGTTTGATCAAATGATTTTTTTGAAATGCATATATTAAGGTGGTCATATTTTTCTCCTTTATTCTGCTAATATGATTAATTGTATTTGTTGCTATTTAAATATTAAACCAATATTGCACTTTCAGAATAAACCCCTGTTGGTCATGATTTATTGTCCTTTTTATATATTGGTGGATTTCATTTGTTCATATTTGTTAAGAATTTTTACATGGATATACAAAAAGGATATGTTCATGATAGATATTTGTCTACCTTGACCTAAAATATTCTTGCTCTGGATTTTTGAATCAGGATAGTAATTGCTTCTTGCATTGATTTGAGAAGTGTTTTCTTCTTCTCTGTTTTCTGAAAAAGTTTGCATAGGATTAGTATTATTTCTTCCATAAATATTTGATAGAATTCACTGATGAAGCCATCTGGCCTTGAGTCTTCATGGGAAAAATTTTAATTATGAATCTAATTTCTTTACTGAATATAGGAATATTTAGATTTTTATTTTTTTATGTTTTTATTTTTTTTAAGTTTTATTTTTTTTTCTTTCTGCTTTTTCTCCCCAAATCCCCCCAGTACATAGTTGTATATGCTTTTAGTTGTGGGTCTTTCTAGTTGTGGCATGTGGGACGCTGCCTCAATGTGACCTGATGACCGGTGCCACGTTTGCACCCAGGATCCAAACCAATGAAACCCCAGCTGCTGAAGCAGTGCACCCAAATGTAACCACTCAGCCATGAGGCTGGCCCCAAGATTTTTATTTTTTGTTGAATCCTTTTCGTTAATTTGTATCTTACAAGGAATTTTTTATTTTCATCCAAGTTCTCCCATTTCTTGGCATAAATCTGTTTGTAATATTCCTTTATTGTCAGTGATATTCATGCTGGTATCTACTGTATATCCTCTCTTTCATTCTCAAGCTTGGTAATTTTGAATTCTCTTTTTTTGTCTTAATCAGTGTAGCCGGAAGTTATCAACTTCATCAGCAGTTTCAAATGACCAACTTTGGTTTCATTGATTTTATATACTGTTTGCCTTTTTTCTGTTTTATTAATTTCTACTCCTATAATTTCCTTCTCTTCTATTTAATTGACATTTAATTTGTTCTTCTTTTCCAGCTTGTTGAAGCTGGAACATTAGGTCATTGATTTGTTCAAGAAAAAGAAAAGCTTTCTGCTTTTCTAACATAAGCTTTGAAAGCTAATTTAAATTCTTCCAAATTTAAAGCAAATGAATAGTGTTTCAAATTTTGTCAAAAAAGACTTTATTTTGCCTTCAATTTTGAAAAAATATTTTTGCTGGACATAGAATTCTAGATCTATAGTTCATTTTCTTCAACACTTGAAAAACGTCAGTCTGTTCCCTTCTGGTTTGCATTATTTTGTCGAGAAGTCTGTGATATTTCTTGTATTTGTTCGTTCCTCTTTATGTAATGTTTTCTATCTCTGTGTGATTTTATGATTTTTCTCTTTATCACTGGTTTTCAGCAATTTGGTTTGGATATGCCTTGGTGTGGTTTTATTTGCATTTATCCTTCTTGAGATTGCTCAAAGTTTTTGAGTCTGCTGGTTTATAGTTTTCATCAAATTTGGAAAAATTTGCTCATCATTTCTTTCTTTCTCTTTCTTTCTCTCTTCCTTCTGTCCTTCCTTCCTTCCTTTCTTATCTCACTGTGTTTCCTCTTCTTCTGGGACTCCAAATACACATCTGTTAGAACCTTTAATATTTTCCCACATCTATATTCATTTATACTATCTTCATTCTCTCTTCAGTTCATTTTTAGTTTCTTTTGCCATGTCTTTAAGATTATTGACCTTCTACTCAGTAGAGGCCCTCTGCTGTTAATCACAATTCAGTAACATTTTCCATCTCCAGAAATTCTATTTAGGTCTTCTTTACATCTTTTGTTTCTCTTCTCATTATGTTCATGTTTTTGTTTAAATCCTTGGTATAATTGTAATATTTATAATAGCTATCTTACAGACGTTCCTACTAATTCCAACATCTCTATTATTTCTTGGTTGGCTTCTATTGCCAATTTTCTCCTTGTTATAGGTCAAATTTTTTGCTTTGTCACATTTTATAATGGCTGCTGGACATTGCAAATTTTATGCAGCTGAGTGTTTTTCTTGTGTACATTTAAATGCTTGGACTTTGTTTTGGCAAGTAGTTAAATTCTCTATGACCCTTTTAAGATTTGTTTTTCTTTTTATTTTTGAGTCTAGGGTATCTTTTACTGTAAGATTAATTTAGTTTCTCTACTAAGGTTATCCCTTCTTGGGTCTCTACTAAATGCTTCATATAGTGAATGAGGTCCCTTCACTTTGGCTCATGGAAATTTGAGCAATTCCTAGCTCCGTATTAGATCTGGCAATTTTTGGCTTACGATTCTGTGGTGATTTGATTTTCCATGGTAATTGCCCATTGCAGGCCTTGTGAAATTTCTCAGTCCACATATGCGAATTGGCATGTGGGCAAAGACTTATGAGGACCCCTATGTGAATTTCTGGAGCTCATTCTCTGCTTACTTCTCATTTCCAGTGTTCAGTTCTGCAATTTCCAGCCACCTTGGCTTCTCTAAAGCCCAATCTCTGTCTCATCAACTCAGCAAAAGTGTTGCTCTGTCTTTGGGCTCTTCCTGCACAGTAGTCTAAACATTGCCTCAGGTGTGAAGCAAGGGCAATGGTAAAGCTCACCTAATTTTTTACCCTTCTCTCAGGAATCACAGTCCTGTGCTGCTTTTTACCCAATGTCTAAAGGAAATTGTTTTGTCCAATCTTCTTATTGATTATAGCAGGAGGGAAAGTCCTGTTACTTCATCAAGTGTCCTGGTCTTGCTAGTTTCTTTGTCAGTTGATCTTTCATGTACTGAGAAAGGTGGGGGAAGGTCTTCTACTACTAACATATTTGTTTCCCTTTTAATTTTTCGTAATTTATGATTGAGAAGTCTTTCTTATTTGTTGCACCAATGCTCCTATTTCATAATCATTGCAACTTGTACCACTGGCTTTATAAATTAACTTTCTTTGTCTTATTTAAATCTGTTTCTCTTCAAGTTCTTCTTAACTAATGTTCATACTGCATCTTGTCCTTTTAATTTGTATTTTCCTCGCCTGTCCTTTATTTTTCAAATTTTATGAATTTTTTTTTAGGAGTGTTGCTTGTGTACAACATAGAAATTGGGTTTTGTTTTAAGATACAATCTGAAACTCATTTTTTAAAAAGAGGTTTTGTTTGCACTATCTCTTTTGACTTTGCATTTCCTGTTTTAATATATTTTTCTAATCTTTAATTATGTGGTAGGCTTTCTTTGTTTTTTTGTGTGTTTGTTGTCTTCCAATATTCAGGAAGGTTTTAATTTTTGTTCTTACGGTTATTTTTATTATAAGTTTATGTAAACAGTGCTCTGTTTATTTAGACGACTCCATTTGTTTCCAAGTATGATAAAATTCTCATGTTTCCCTTTCTTCTGTCTCTCTTCCCTTTCATCCAGCATCCCATTATCTTGCACATGACATACCTTTATACTGTTAAATAAACTTAGAATTCCATTGCTTGATTTGTTAGCTTTGAATTTTCTTTGACTCCCGGTTATTATAGATGAGAAAACCTGCAAACTTACTCTATGTCTCATCTACTCCACCTGTACCCTCATGTATTATATAAATTGCATCATTTCCACCTTCTCTGGGTATAGAATTACAATCAGATTGATCGTTCTAACACCACACTTGTTTTTGGTTTTTTAGTCTTAATTCTGTAGTTAAATATAACAAATATTCCCAACAAGTCTTTTTGCTCTGGCTTCTCCAGTCATTTCTTTGCTGGCTAGTTATAATAAGGTCTTGTTGCAGGATTCCCTGGTTGAGTATTCTTCATCTAAGTTTTGCTGCTCTTCTGTTCATTTGCTTTTAAACCATTTGAAAACATTTTATACAATAGACAAATTTATATTATAGTGAATAATAACCATATAAATCATGAAATAGAATATTTTGCCTTTTTTTAGTCTCTTTTTATAGATGCTGTGCCTGCTTCCTTTATATTATTGTTCAAGGAATTAGATTTTTCTTTTCCAGCCACTTAAAGAAGCTTCTTTTAAGGAGAGTATTTTTGCTGATATGTTCTGAGATCTGCAGCCCTTGGCCAGACTGATATTTCCTTTACCCCAGATCTTCTACTATCACTTACCAAGCAAAGCTTCTGTGCTCCCCTTAGCTGTCTGGAAGCCTTCATTAGCTTTCCGAGTCTGTGGATTTTTTGTCTCCTACTTTCCCTGATAGATTCCGTGGATGTTTTCTCTGTTTGCATTGTTGGTTTTGTATAATATCCAGAAGGAAAGGAATTTGTGTTTCATACCACCATGTGCATACTGGAAGTTTCCCTTCTGTCCCGACGTGGCTCGTAATTTCTCTCCCTCTTTCGTGAACATATGTCTGGATAACATAACCTATAACCGATATGGCCTTTCTATGCAGTAATTTTCTCCCCTTTTCTAGTCCAGTACAAGATTGTTATCATTTATAACTATTACCCCACTCCCAGTGAAATTCACCAAGTTAGGTCTATACACCATCCAGACCTATAATTGTCTCTCTCCCAGCTGGTCTAAACTGACCCACATATTTATCTAGAGTTTCCTTCAGTCAGATGCCCTAATATCCCATTGCATCTAGTTTCAAGAAAGGATGTAAGCCTTGCATGTTCAATGGGTTTAAAATCAGGAGAAAACAGAACAAGTGAGCTTCAAATACATGGGTGTGCTACCTGAACTGGTGTTAGGGTCAGGGATTTGCACTCCAAAATTTTCACATCAAGCAGGACCAGAACCACCAATGTTCATCCGAGAATTTTAAAAAGTGAGAAGAAGCCCTGAAGAAATCATCAAAATTAGGATGAAATTTGTAAGTTTACATCAGACTTAACAATAGTTAAAGAGAATATGAAATTCTATTGTAATTTCAAATTATTTGTTAGATTTATTGTTTTAAAGCTCATAGAAAAGGAGTAGTGTGAAAAACACGGTGACAAAGTCCTTAAAGTCCAAGTCTTGTGACCTGTGTCTGTCCTTGGACTGTTTGGACTTTTAATTTGTCGATTCTGCAGATCGATTTAGATGCATGTGAAATTAGGTTTAATGATCACATTCATGTCCTCATTGTGATTTATTTACTTACTTATTTGCTAAATAGATCTTTGGAGAGAGTAAGAGATGGAAAAAAGTCACAATTGTGGTAGGCAAAGTAAACATTATTGTCACTGACAGAGCACTTTATATTTCTAAATATGACCAATAATTGATGAATACGTTTGGTGTCCAGTATAGGTTCCTTTGGTAAACATTAATTCAAAGTCTATGTTTCGGACTCTATAAAGATAAAAAAATGACTTTTTCACTTTTCAGATATGGTCTTACGAGGTGGTCACACTACAGACTATTTGTTTCTTGGAAATTTTATTTATACGGTAAGATCATCCATGCGAGTTAAATCACTTTTACTAGTGTTTAATCAAAAGATTCAAGCCTTTTAAGCGGCTGGCCCAGTGGCATAGTGGTTAAATTCAGCAAACTCCACTTTGGGGGCCCAGGTTTGCAGGTTCAGATCCTGGGTGTGGACATACACCACTCATCAAGCCATGCTGTGCTTACTGCCCACATACAAAATAGAGGAAGATGGGGACAGATGTTAGTTCAGGGCCACTCTTCCTCAAGCATAAAGAGGAAGATTGGCAACCGGTGTCAGCTCAAGGACAGTCTTCCTCACCCCCCCCGCCACCTAAAAAAAATCAAGCATTTTAAGAGAGTATCCCATGAATTTTAGTCTCCCTCATGTTTCAATATCTTTTCAAGAAATAACTATTATAATGGTTGTGCATATATATGTATACGTTTCTAGAAATGTGACATGCATATACAAACACACATCCCCCCACTTTTTCTTGTACAAGTAGGGGGATGCTCTTCTACATCTTGATTTTTATTACACAGCATGCCTTGGTGATGGTTTTAAATCAGTCCATAAATATCTGCCTCATTCTTTCAGGGCTGCTTGTGTGAATAACTCACCCTTATTTATTTAACCAATTTATTAGTGGAAATTAGGTTGTTCTAGGTCCTTTGCCATTATGAACAATGCTGCAAAGACTATCTTATGCTCAGGAGTAAGTATATCTGTAGGACAAATTTCAAGAAGTGTAGCTGCTGGATCAGAGGGCATTGTGAATTTTGAAAAACATTACCAAATTGACCCCCAAAGAGGTTGCACAAATTTAGTGATAAAAATGTCGGTTTCCCCAAGTCTCCATAGACAGCAGTCTCACCACACTTTTTGATATCGCAGGTGAAACGGTACCCTATTACAGGTTTTGCTTTGAGGGCAAGTATATTCACATGAGGTTAAAAACTACTTTCATTTTCTTTTTTCTGTGACGTGCTTGTTGCTTTACTTTACCAGTTGTTCTTTTGGGCTGTTAGTCTTTTTCTTATGAATTATTAATAATTATTTACTTATTAAGCATGTTAATTTTTTCTAATATTTGTTACAAAAATATTTTCCTGGTAGGGGCCAACCCAGTGTTGCAGCGGTTAAGTTCACATGTGCCACGTTGGCAGCCTGGGGTTCATCGGTTTGGCTCCTGGGTGTGGACCTATGCATCGCTTGTCCAGCCGTGTTGTGGCAGGCGTCCCACATATAAAGTAGAGGAAGTAAAGTAAAGGGCACAGATGTTAGCTCAGGACCAATCTTCCTCAAAAAAAAACCCAAACATATTCCTGGTTTCACATTTTCACTTTTCAAGGCATTTTTGTCATGCATATATTTTACATATTAATTTCATGCCCAGGAAATAAAGTCAGATAGGATATTTGTTCATTTAATTTACTCATCAATATTTATTGAGCTCTGTCATGTGCAGAACACTGAGTTGAGTGATGGACATATGGTGGTAAACCCAAGTCCTCAAGAAAATTACATTCTAGAGAGACAGAAGGACATTAAATTCATACATGCATGCATGCACACAAACGTACAAGAGATTCCTAGTTAAGATGCCAGAGTAAATTGATCTCATGGAATCTCAATCCCCCAAGGCTAAAAAAGCAAACAAAAAAAACCCAAAATTGTAAAATCAGCAACAAAAACAAAAAGTTACAGCAAAATAAATTGACGATAGCAACTAAAGAAGGAAAGGGAACTAGATGAATGCTAGAAACCTGAAAATGTGATGCCAAAGGAGAGATACAAGGAGAATTGGCAGGCCCATCAGGGTGAGATCGTTCACCCAACTTCCTGACGTGCTGTTCCCAGTGGTAGTGAGTTGGAGGAAAAACTAAGTCTGAAGACAGTCCCCAGAGGAATGAAGTAAACTTCCAGTAAGGTGGTGTCAACCCTGGTGTTTTCAGGGAATTAAAAAAGTCTGGTAGAATTAGAGCACTGTGCAAACAACGTGTTGGGCAGGGGAGATTCAGGGTAATGGCAAAGGTGGCCTTGGAGCGAAAGGTAGGGGCAGCGCCTTGGCACCTTAAAGGTTTGGGAATAGCTTAGGTGAGACAATGAGGCTTGCCAGAATGCTGATGCTCGAGACGGAGAAGTGGACGTAATCAAAGACTACTTCAAAAGTAGCATTTAAAACTCGAGGTGTATCACTCATCTGTTGCTGCCTAAGAACCCACCCTTCAACAAAATCACACTTAGTGAAACATCGAAAGCTTTTTCTTTGAGATTGAGAATAAGACAAAGATTCTCAGCGTTACCACCTCCCTTCGACACTGTAGTGGAGTTACTAATCAGAACAATAAGTAGATAAAAGAGAAGCAAAACCTTGGGAAAGGGGAAAAAAGCTATTTTAAATCATAGATGGTATGAGTGTGTACATAGAAAATACAAAAAAATTCTACAGATAAAATATTACAATTAGTAAAAGAGATTGGCAGTTTGCTAAACACTGATCAATATTTTAAAATCAATTATATTTTAATATACTGACAACAAATATTTAGAAAATTTAAAAATTTTAAATACTACTTTACAGTGGTGTCAAACATATGAAAAACATATGAATAAATCAAACAAATGATATTCAAGACCTCTGAGAAAAATTGTAAAACTTTATTGGAGATGTTAAGAACATCTAAATGGAGAAATATACCATGTCCGTTGACTGGAAGAGTCAATACTTTAAGGAAGTCAGCTCTCCTCAGAGGATTTATGGATTTACCATAATCCCAATGAAAAAGGCCAACGATAGCCAAGATGCTCTTTGATTGATGATGATTTTAATCTACCCTGTTCAACTGTGTTTTTTATCATTAGCACTTGGATTCCTCATCAGAATCAAATCTTCCATGCTATTTATAAAGAATGTAAATATAAGCTTATGACATAAGCATAATTTTCATCATATGTTAAAGGGCTTCTAAACGTGGAACATTTATTGAAAAGCACTGCATTCTCCCAAAAACTAAAACCTAGCAAAGCACTCAGCAAGCTCATGACACCGGAGTTCCCCAGACACGGAGGAGAACTGAGGGGAGGGGCCGGCAGGAGGGGAGAGGGAGATGTGGGTTCTAATGGAGATTTTTAATACATTTTCCAGTCTCTTTCCTCTTCCCATCTCACCTCACACAGTATGTAGTTGTTACTGTTTGTCTGAAAGCTGGTTTGGAGACACTGTCTTGGAATAAAGTGAGTGTTCTTTAGGATATTTCCTCGATCCAGTATAGTTGTTTGTATGTTGATTTACTTTTTAAGCTTTAAAAAAGTAATAAGCATTTTTTCTGGTCTCCGTATTTTACTTTCTTTTGTTTTGCATGTTCAAGTGATGATTTAAACTGGATGATGGCATATTAGCCATCTAATGTCTTTAGAATGTTCATTTTCCTGTCTTACATTTGAAATAGATTCAATTTATCATCCTGTTAATTGAGACTCTTAATTCACTATTATTATCCAAGTACAGAATTATACTAGAAAATTTAGCAAATACAGAAAAAGAAGGAAATACAAATTGCCCGTATCTTTCAATGTCAATGACATTGACATTTTGATTTCTATTCTTTCAGTCTTTGTGTATGCTTGTATTTTTTTCACAAAAACAGAATTATAATGTACCTAATATTTTATAATTTGCTTTTTTCACTTAACAGATCTTTAACATTTTTACAGATCTTTAATTTTTATACCTCACTTAATGACTGTATAATATTTTATACATGGATGTTTATTATTTAAATTATTTTTAGAATAATTGCTTTAACTTTTGCAACTATGAACAGCATGTAATCAGTACTACTGTGAGCACAGATGTACTTGTGTATTTGCAGACATAAGTAAGAATTTTCTTACGATATTATTAAAATTGAAACTTCTGTTGAATTAAACACAATTTTTTATTAACTTTTCAACAATTTAAGTGAATATATATATACACACACACACATACATAGACACATATACACCTATAAGTAAGTTGTTTTCCAAGCTGTACTCAAAAATTTTATGAGAGAAAATGAATTTTTTATTAGTTTGTCACCGTTGGAGAGCCAAGATTATGTAGCATATCATGTATTTCTTCTCTGACACAATCAATTTAGAGTTCTCACTGCTTCTGTCTCAATTGGACGTCAACACTAAGTTGGGACTGAGGAGTTCTGCACAAAAATATCTTATTGGCAATTCATAAGGCATACTAATTGTAAGTGTGGTATTATACCACATTAATGTAACATAAATATAGAAATGACTATTTTTGAGTCTTCCTTTTAGTTGTTGTGAAATTCCCTCTAGTAAGAGTATTTCTTAGATCCGTGATGACTTATATTATCTGCATATCGTGAATCTCGTTTATGGGTAAGGCAATATTTCAAGGCCAAAGCAGACTCAGCAAAACACAAGAGGTCTCTCTTCTGGCCTAAGAGGTACCGGGCTCCTGCCCTCCAGCTCACAGAGAGGATAACAAGGAGCCTGGAGACGGGCAGGAAAGACAAGGGACTGGTTCTCGGTTTTTCTCTTATGCTCCTCTGCCGTGTGGGGAGGGTCGAGGCCTGGTGCTTCTTCACTGGGGAAGAGGATGCTGGGAGCCATCGTTTAGGTACAGAGAATGAGCCAGGGCGGAGAGATAACAAATACATCTCAAAGCAGCAGTGGTGTCTTGCCTCCGCCCCCAAGGTAGTGGTCCCAACTGAGACCCACCTGAAAATACTATGAGCCGTACAGAAATGCCTCACATTACAGCTAGTGTATTATGTCGACTGATGCATACAGTATTTGAAAAGTTTAAAGTTCCCGGTCCTGAGCTGATCCTCTCCTCCATCATCTCAGCATGATCACAAGAGAGAGCCCTCAGGAGACCAGTTCTATTTAATCAGAGGGAGGAATCATTTAAGTGGGAGGTTATTTTTAAAGAGTGTGAAAAATTGCCCTTGAAGATGAGTCATAAACAAATAATAAATACCCTGAGAAATCGCAGATTGTGGGGGAGGGGCATTCTCAATATTTTTGTTGTTCAGCTATGGTTAAGTAATGAGTAGTACCTAATAGAATGAGAGTACTTGAGCCCTTATGAAACCGTCTTGTCCGGCTGCTCATCTTATTACATGTAAATGATACCTCTGAGGCTTGCAAAGGTATGCGGTGCACCCAGCATAGCCAAGTTTGGAGCATGGCTCTCCTACCTTTTCTTACTATTCCTCTGATAACACAAAAGGTACAAAGCAACAGACCAGACTGACAGCAGGGTCTGCCTGCTTAGCATTTACCATTATGGAATGCGGCAGAAGTTCCTAGTCCCAGACATGGGCAGTGATCTTTCAGCCAACAGTCTCAACCAGAATGACATACATCGTTGATATGCTCAGCAAATCCTCCAGTTACGGTCGATCTGACATTCACAACTTCTGCCATTGCCCCAGATCTACTCACACAGAACAAGTATGACAGGGTCAAATTTTTATCCCTCTTAATGATTTCTCTTCCAACTTGTTTTTTTCCTGAAGAGAGCTTTGTATTAATAAGTAGGCAGAAACAGAAGTCTCATTAAATAACCTATCAATTGTGTGAACCACATCTGATTGAGAGACGACCATTTTCACTGAATATCACTTGCCTTGGTTGACGAAGGTACGTTTGTTTTAGGTCCTTTAAAGAATAGTCCCTTGAGTCCACAGCAAAATATTCTGAGAAAATGTTAGAAAGGAAGACTCAAATATCAAGAAATTGAAAGATTATCGGTACCTTCATATGAGAACATATGGCCTGGATAAATGTATTTTGTTAGTTGATTGATAGTTAAATATTTTTTTCCTTTTAAATAGAAAAGACTGAAGTATTTCTACGCTATTCTTGTTTCTGCAGTTTTGTCATTTGGCAGTCTGGGGAAGCGCAGTGATATGGCTGGTGTTCCTTGCAGTTTACTCTTCCCTCTGGCCCACCATTCCTATTGGTTCCGAAATGACGGGACAGGTTAGTTTTACTGTCATTGGTGAATATGCCTTGCATTCTTCATGAAAACTTATGTTCATTAACAAAAGCTGATGTTATCTCTTTCAAAATAGTTTGGAAAGAAAAGACAAAATCAATGCAATTAGAAGTAGTTAGTGATCCAACTAAATTCTGACTGATACTTTAGATAAGGTTTTATCTAAAATCTCTTTACTTCAAACTGTCTTTATTAACCATCTTTTCCACATTTTTTCTTTTGTGCATATCTGATAAAAGCTGCAATAATTTCAGAATCATCTAAAATAGCTAATGATGTAATTATATTTTTCACGTGATGTGCTATGTGCTTAAATTATTTGGTACTTGGTAACACATGTATGGTAATTAAGAAAACATTTTTATATAAACTGTTTAACCAGAATAGACATTCTTTGGAGCTCCAGAAGCTCCAGCTTCTAAATATTTTAAAGTTCCACAGAAGCTGTTATTTCACTTATGTTAAACCATTTTTTAGATTTTTACACTTATTTGCATATTTCTAAATTCTATACTTTGTCTATATCTATTGTGAGGAATTAGGCACACAATGCTTACAAAATGGATCACAGAGCTGTACTATTTTAGGGCTAGAGGTGGGCTTAGTCCAAAACCAATCACTATCAAATGAAGAAACGCAAGTCTAGAGTTCCCAGCCCAATCCCTGTGGTCTGTCCACGGCACAGCCAACGCTCCCTGTCTTTCTTTGTAGAAATGGGAGAAAACCCTTGTACCCCCAGGCCTGGGGCAGCCCAAGGCCCAGGAAATAAGAATTTTGAGAGACTTCCTCTTTCAGCCAGGACCAAGTGTTGGAATAGCCTGACAAAAACAACTGTAAAAACCGAACAAAATATAAGAATTGTTTGAAGACATTGGCTAGACACCAACAGGCATAATACTGAAAGGTATGAGTCATGAAGAAGAGAAGCCTGCCCCTTTCTTTGCTTGTTCTTCCTGGCTCCTTCCCTAAGGGTATCTCTCAGCCTGTATTGCAGAGGAATGAGCCTAAATATAATGTAGTGATCTTACTGGGAGGAGAACCTGGAGTTCAGAGTCTCAGGCTACTGAAACGCCTGAACTTGAGGGACAGAGTCCTTAAGAAGAGGCAGTCATGGAGAACTAAGAGGCAAAGTACCAGGGAAAGACCTTGATAGGGTCGAGGGTGGTTTTGAAGCTTTGTTTTGCCTTTAATAACAATCATGACCTTATTCCCAGGGTGTAGTACTTTCTCCTAACTTGAGGCATTTACTTCTAGGGCATGACTTTTCTGGGGGTCTCAAGAAGACCCTGGATGTTTACCAAGGCCACCTTAATTTGTCAAGGCTTAAACTACAATCTCTGTCTCTGCAACATTGCAGGAGGGGGGTGCCAAGTTTCTCCTTGATTCTGCAGCCCACCATCT
This sequence comes from Equus quagga, assembly GCF_021613505.1. Taxonomy (NCBI): domain Eukaryota; kingdom Metazoa; phylum Chordata; class Mammalia; order Perissodactyla; family Equidae; genus Equus; species Equus quagga. Next base: position 76,104,882 of record NC_060272.1, read on the forward strand.
GTTTTCTGCTGAGTCTCTTAAAGTCTCACCTCACACATGCTCTGTTTAAGAGTCTTCCCAGGAGTTGAGGGGAATTCTCATACTTCTAAATAATTTATGTGTCAAAGAAGGAATCAAAGAGGAAATTGGACAACATTGTGAACTAAATGAAAATGAAAACATGACGTATTAAAATGATGGGACACAGCTGATGCAGTACTTGGAGGAAAATTTTTAGCACTTTAACGGAAGAATTTCTCCGATCAACAGCCCCAGCCCCCACATTAAGAAACTAGGAAAAGAAGAACAAATGAAACCCAAACTAAGAAGAAGAAAGGAAATAATAAAGGTGAAATGACCAAATTATACAATGGGCAAAATATTCAAATAGATACTTCACCAAAGAATATATATGAATACCAAAAAGCAAATGAAAAGATGAGCAACATCATTAGTTATTAGGTAAATACAAATTACAACCAAAATGAGATACCTCATTTTGGACACAACTATAGAATGGCTAAAATTATAAGAATGACAATACCAAGTGTCGAGAAGGATATGGAGCAACTGGAACTCTCATATGCTATTTATAAGAACGAAAAATGGTGCAACTGCTTTGGAAAACAGCTTGGCAGTTTCATAAAAGTAAACATACATGTACCATAAGACCCTGTCATTCCCCTCCCTGGTATTTACCCAAAAGAAGTCAAAGCATATGTCCACACAGAGACTTGAACATGAATGGGTATAATGTATGTCAAAACATATCAAATTGCTCACTTAAATATGTATGGTTTATTGTATGTCAATTATGCTTTTATAAAGCTGTTAAAATAATGAAGTTTTAAATTGAGCCTTAATTCATAAAAGTGGTGGAACAAGCATTGTAGTAAGGGAATGGTGATAAGCTGACTTTGTTCTAATTTTAGGAGAGAATATTTATATTGTCATAAATTTTGTATTAAAAATGAGAATTGAAAATTTTGTACTTTTCTGAATGTTTTTAGCATAAATTGAGTTTTAAAATGAAGGAATATAGAAGTTTTGTGGTTTAGATATCAAAGGAATATAAAATATTACTCACTTTACTTGTTTCTCAGTAAAATGTATATAATTATAAATTAAATTATCCCTTTAAAAATCCTTTCTCCAATACAACTTTCACGCCTACATATAGAAGAAGATTCTCCACTGAGAGAGCCAAACATTGAGTTAGTCTGGGCTTGAGCTACCTGTTCCTGGATCCGAGGTGTTCAGGATATTTATTGTTTCAGTTCTTAAATATACTCAAATCTAGGGTGTGAAAACTATCTCCTTGACACTTGTTGCAAAGACACAGTTATTTAATTTCTTTCTTACTTTTGTTTATTGTTTGTATTCATTAAAAAAATCTTTTTACCCTTAGCAGAACTTCCAAGGATTGTTAGCAAAGACACACAATGTGTTTACATAGGAAGATCTATTGATTTCGTTATACACACTTCAGAGAAAAGGTTTTTCACTCTGATTCCGGCATGATGTGCAGGAATTCCTTATTTCCCTGTCCAGTGGAACAAACAGACCTGCATGTAGCTCCATCGATGCTGAAATTACCTAGTTGGATTACTTTGGTTTTATATCTAAAAGTCAAGGATCTCAGAATTCCTGACCCATAATTTTCAATTCTAGATATTTGGGATTTTATTTGAATGGCAGGAGGATTCTTGGCTGTTTTTATGAAGTGTGCTGAATAGATAGAACTGAAGACACAAATTTATGTATGAGTGCTAGGTCAGGAAGTCAACTATAATATTTTAGTTTGAGTCAATCTTAAATGTAATAGGTTGAAGCAGAAATAGTGGATGAAGTTTTCATTCATTCTGATTACTCATTAAAGAAATCACTCTAACCTGCTGAATTCTTGAACTGAGCTGAATCTTCATTCTACTGAGCTCAAGTTGAACACTTCAGGACATCATATTCTCCTAGAATTTCTTGAGCCTATTCCAGTTAGTCTTCAAAAGGAGCTGTAAGGAAGAAGTGAACCAGCCAATGGATAAAAATAAATAAGAACAGTGGGGAACATCACCTGAATTTAGTTTTGATTATTAATTCAATTTGTGGCAGGAAAGTGTATAAGTGAACACTTGCAGCTGTAATGGTTCTGTTTACTGCAGCCTTAGCTGGAATGCAAGGGCCGATGGATATGAAAACCACATTGTAAGAACAAAAATGAAAGCACTGAGGAGGTGGAGTTATAATGAAAAATATTTTAGAGGTAGGACTAAATGCCAAAGGGGAAGCTGCCTTTACATAGACAAGATCATGACAAGTTGAGCTTTTCCAAAATCCTGAGATATAGATAGGGAAGAAACTGTCAAGATTTTGTAGATAGTTGAAGCTAAGGAGATAAGTAATTGGGACAAGGCCAAATTAGGACTCCGGTGTTTCCCTATTGATGCTTTATCAAGTGGTTCTAATCCAAAAAATAAATGTCTGAAACAAAAGAGAAACAGAAATGCTCTCTTGACCTGCTTTATCTTCTACCTAACATCTGCTATCTCTCCTTGCACACTCCATTAAATATTTTGAAAGAAGAGTCTACTTGCTATCCCTACTTCTTAAGCCCTGTTCTTCCCTAAGCCACTAAAATCTGATTTTCACCCCATCACTTTTCTAAAATTGTTTTGCAAAAGTTATAATTAATCATTTTTAGTAAAATCCAATGGGAATTGGACCTCTAGTTTGAACTCGTATCTGCTTTTTCACTTCATCACCTCCCTATTTTCTTAGGATTTTTGGTACTTCTCTTTACGCTTCTCATCCAACCTCTCTCACTAGTACTTATCCATTTCAGAACAGCTCCTTAAACATTGATGTACCGGGAAACTTCAAAAAACATAGGTCTGAGCAGAAATGAATATACATGCTAAAAACACTCATGCTGGATAAAATATTTTTACAATACATTTTATTATACATCAGTGATCTCAACATATAAAGGATTCCCAAATTGCCAGAAATAAAGGGGGAACTCAAAGACAGTGTGGAAAACTTGAGCTGACATTGGAATTTCAAGGTGCATTAGATACTGATATGTTACCAAGAGACAGGGGACTAGAGTTTAACAACCTCATTGGGTTAGGATGCATGATTTTTCAACTTTTCTTCTTTGCTAATACATGCATGTAAGGCCGTAGTTTTCCCTCTAAGAAATGATTCGGCTGGACACCACCAGTTGACTGTATGTTATCATTTAAATGACTTCTATTTGGTCCTTTGTACATCTCCTTGATTGATTTGTACCTTAAATCAATGACTTAAGCTTCTAGCTCAAAAAGCTAGAAAAAGAATAGAGAATCAAACCTAAGAAAACTAGAAAAAGGAAACGATAAAGACAATAGATCAATGAAATAGGAAAAAACTACACAATGGAGAAAACCAACAAAGACCAAAGTTGGTTCTTTGAAAAGTTTAATAAAATTAATAAACCTCTAACGAGACTATTACAATAGAAAAGACAGAAAACACCATTACTAATATCAGACATTGTGGCAGTCCTGGAGAACTCAGATCTCTTGCTGCAAGGAGCATAATTGATTGCTAACCCCAGCTACTGGCCCTCTGGAGCCACCCCTGTGTCCAACCAAGTCTGTGTTCCCCACAGGCTGCTCTCGGGAAGTGAGGAAGAACATGGCAGTACTAAGGCAGGCCTGTTCTACTAAGGCACATTTCCCCTCCAGGGGCTGACTTTGACTTGAGTACTCCCCACCAGGATAGGTAAACATTTCTTAGAACTATACAATGATGCAAGATTCCTCCTACCCCAGTCTTCTTGCATCCCCATCTCCTTCCACAGATATCAGACCTTCAACATGGTCTGAAGGCTTTCTCTGCCCTTTCCAGCTCCCTCCCCCAGTAAGTCTCTTGCTCATATAAACCTGTCCTGGCATCTGCTTCTTGGCCAACCCAAATTAACACAAATATCACAAAAGATATTAGGAGACCCACATAAATATAGTCAACTTATCTCTGACAAAGGACAAAAGGTAATACAGTTGAGAAAAGATAGTCTTTTCAGCAAATGATGCTGGAGTAACTGGACATCCACATGCAAAAAAAAAAATGAATCTAGACACAGACTTTACACCCATCACAGAAATTAACTCAAAATGGATCCTAGACCTAAATGTAAAAGGAAAAACTATAAAACTCCTAGAAGACAGCATAGGAGAAAACCTAGCTGACCTTTGGTATGGCAATGACTTTTTAGATATAACACCAAAGGCATGAACCATGAAAGAAGTAATTCATAAGCTGAACTTAATTAAAATTAAAAACTTCTGTTCTGCAAAAGACAATGTCAAGAGAATAAGAAGACAAGTCACAGACTGGGAGAAAATATTTGCAAAAGACACATCTGCTAAAGGACTGTTATTCAAAATATACAAAAAACCCTTAAAACTCAACAATAAGAAAATAAACAACCTGATTAAAAAGTGGGCCAAAGATCTTAACAGGCACCTCACCAAAGAAGATATACAGATGGCAAATGAGCATATGAAAAGATGCTTCACATCATATGTGATCAGTACAATGCAAATTAAAACAATGAGATACCACTACACACCTTTAGAATGTCCAAAATCCAAACCACAGACAACACCAAATGCTGGTGGACATATGGAGCAACAAGAACTCTCATTCGTTGCTGGTGAGAATACAAAATGGTACAGACACTTTGGAAGACAGTTTGAGGGGTTCTTGCAAAATTAAACCATACTCTTACCTTCAATCCAGCAATTTCACTCCTTGGTATTTACCCAATGTAGTTGAAAACATATCCACATAAAAACCTGCACATATCTGTTTATAGTAGCTTTATTCATAATTGGAAGCAACATGGAAGCAAAATTTGGAAGCAATCTAGGTGCTATTCAGCAGGTGAATAGGTAAATAAACTGTGGTATGCCCAGACAGTGGAATATTATTCAGCAGTAAAAAGAAATGAGTTATCAAGCCATGAAAAGACATGGAGGAAACTTAAATGCATATTACTAAGTGAAAGAAGCCAATCTGAAAAGACTACTTGGTGTATGATTCCAACTATATGACATTCTAGAAAAGGCAAAACTATGGAGATGGTAAAAAGATCGGTGGTTGCCAGGGGTTGTAGGGGAGGGGAGGCAGAGCAGAGAGGATTTTTTAGGGCATTTCACTGTCATATGCTGTATGATTTTATAATTAATAATTAATAATAATAATGATGGATAAATGTCATTACCCAAACCCATAGAATATACAACACCAAGAGTGAACCCTAATGTAAGCTATGGGCTTTGGGTGACTATGATGTGTCAATGTAGGTTCATCAGTTGTAAAAAATGTACCACCCGGTGGGGGACACTGATAATGAGGGAGGCTATACATGTGTAGGGGTAGGGGGTATATGAGAAATCTCTATTCCTTTCTCTGAATTTTACTGTGACTCTTAAACTGCTCTAAAAAATTAGTAAAAAAAAAAATAAGAGGCTAGTATTAACAAATATAACATATTTAATAAATTTGTGTAATAATAGACAAATTCCTTAAAAGATACAAACTTACCAAAACTGACAGAGAAAGAATTAGACAGAGACCCTGCAGAGTTTAGGGCAGATAATTGGGGATCTTGGGCACTCAGCCTGTTTTCCCCTCAGTTCATTTGGCAACTTCTAGGACACCATGTGGGAAGAACCTAAAACATCAAAAAAAGCCTGTAAAGAGCACACAAGTGTATTGAGTAGACTCAGGAGAGAAATGTTAGAGTTTGGGACCTGCCAGGGATATGGCCTCAAAGAACACACTAGGCATCAGTTGGAAAAAACCCTGGAGAACAAAAGACAAACTAGAGGTAGAAGGACCCTGTTTTGTAGTCTTTTATGAGATGATCAGTCAGATATCACCACAAGAGGAGACAGAGGAGAGGCTCAGCAAAAAAACAAACCTTATCTTTTTTCCCCCAGCTTTATCAAGATATATTTGACATATAGCATTGTCTAAGTTTAAAGTGTATTATGTGGTGATTTGATGTGTATTCATATTGCAAAATGATTACCACAATAAGGTTAGTTAACATATTCATTATCCCACATAGTGAGTGTGTGGTGAGAATATTTAAGATTTACTATCTTAGTAAATATACAATAAATAGTATTCAAATACACAATATTGTTCAAATATTTAAATATTATTCAAATTATTCAAATATACAATAAATATTAACATAGTCATCATGCTGTGCCAACCGTCTCCCATTCCCCCAGCCCCCAGCTATTTTCTTTGTGGTTACCAAGGGAATTACATTTAACCCCCTAAAGTTATAACACTCTCGTTTGAATTTATACCAGGTTAACTCTAATAATATAGAAAAACTCTGTTTCTTTATAGCTCCATCCCCATCCCTTTTGGTGGTTGATTTCACAGAATTACATTGTCATACGTTGGGTGCCACAAAACATAAACTAATAATTCTTTTAAATACATTAGTCTCTGAAATTATGTAGAAAACAAAATGTGGAGTTACGTGGCCGGCCTGGTGGCACAGCAATTAAGTTCACATGTTCCGCTTCGGCAGCCCAGGGTTCACCAGTTCAGATCCCAGGGGCAGACCTATGCACCACTTGTCAAGCCATGCTGTGGCAGGCATCCCACATATATAATAGAGGAAGATGGGCACAGATGTTAGCTCAGGGCCAGTCTTCCTCAGCAAAAAGAGGAGGATTGGTGGCAGATAGCTCAGGCTAATCTTCCTCAAAAAAAAAAAAATGTGGAGCTACAAAACAAAGTTACAGTAATAAAGTTAATACTAACTTTTACATCAACAATTTTTTTAATGTATTAGTCTCTTAAATCCTGTAGAAGACAAAAAGTGGAGTTATAAACCATTGTTATAATAATTCTAGCTTTTATAATTGCCCATGTATTTCCTCTATTGAGATCTTTATTTCTCCAAACAGCTTCGAGTACTGTCTAGTGTCCTTTCCTTTCACCTTGCAGGACTCCCTTGAGCATTTCTTGCAGGGTGAGCCTAGTAGTCACAAACTTCCTCAACTTTTGTCTATCTGGGAATGTCTTAATTTCTCCCTAACTTTTGAAGAACAGTTTTTTCAGGTATGGGATTTTGGTTGATAGTATTTTTCTTTTAGCACTTTGAATATGTGGGTCCACTGTCTTCTGGCCTCCAGTGTTTCTGATGAGAAATCTGCCGATCATCTTGTTGAGGCTCTCTTGTATGTGATGATTTGCTTCTCTTGCTGCTTTCAAGATTCTCTCTTTCTTTGTCTTTTGCAAGTTTAGTTGTGATGTGTCAGTGTGGGTCTCTTTGAGTTAATCCTACCTGCAGTTTTTGAGCTTCTTGAATGTTCAGCCGTTATTTCTTCCGATATTCTCTCTTCCCCCTTTCTCTCTCTCTTCTCCTGCTGGGACTCCAGTGATTTGTATGTTGGTGTTCTTGATGGTATCCCACAGGTTCTTTAGCCTTTGTTCACTTTTCTTTGAGCTTTTCTTTTTCTGTCCCTCAGTCTTAATACTTCCCGTTGTCTTATCTTCAAGTTTACTGGGTCTTTCTTCTGCCTGCTCAAATCTGTCTTTAAATCACTCTAGTGAATTTTTCATTTTAGTTATTGTACTTTCACCTCCAGAATTTCTTTTCAGTTTCTTTTTAGGTTTTTCTATCTCTTTATTGATATTTGTTCACACATGGTTTTCTTGACTTTTTCCACATCTTCCTTTAGTTCTTTGAGTATCCTTAAGATAGCTGTTTTAAATTCTTTGTCTAGTATATCTACCATTAGGTCTTTTTCACTGACAGTTTTGTAGATTTATTTTTTCCTTTTAATGAGCCATACTTTCCTATCGTTTGTATGCCTTATGGGTTTTTTTGACTGGAAATTTGAATCAAATACTGTTGTAAACTTGGAAATCAGGTTCTCTCCCTTCCCTAGGATTTGCTATTTTTTTGTTATTATTGTTGTTTATTGTTTTTAAAATTGTTGTAGGCTGTCTCTGTGCTGAGGATCAACCTGAGGTGTAAACTTAACATCTTCTCAATTCTTTTCTGAGCCTTTCCCTAGGCATGCCTGGTTACTTTCTAATTTTCCCTGTCTATGCATTGTTTTTGAATGTTCTAGTCTTTAATGTCTGGCTCCTGAAAGGAGAAAAAGTGAAAAACTTTAGAGGAAAAAAGGGTACTAGCTCTTTAAATCCCCTGGAAGGCACTTCAGCCATAGGGGAGGGGCTTGCAACAATGGGAGGGGGTGCAACAACACTAGCTGCCTCCCCCTTTGTCTGCCCCTCTGTGATCAGAAGCAGCAATCTGATTAGAGAAAAATCGTCAATATTTGGAGAACAGGGTCCTTTTTGCCCACGCTGTCTTTCACAAGGTGTGTGCAAGCTGCTGCAGGAATAGATGCACACCTGTCTGCCACATGGCTGGGGTTAGAGGATGGGTAGCTGTTACTGTGCTAAGAGCTGAAATTGACCAAAATTAACCAAAATTTACCATCCAAGTCATCCCCTGAAAGTTGCAAGCCTTTAAAAGACTCCAGAGTTCCAAAATAGTTTCATCAGACAGATGCTGCTGGTGTAATTGTTGGGGAGACAGATTCCAGGGGCTTCCTATTCTGTCATCTTCCTAGAACCCTCTCTCTCTGTTTCATTTGCTTCTGCTCCAATCTTTATTATTTTCTTCCTTCTGCTAACTGTGGGCTTAGTTGTTCTTGTTTTCTAGTTCCTTGAGGTGTAAAGTTAGGTTGCTTATTTGAGATCTTTCTTTTTCTTTAAGCATTTATCACTATAAAATTCCCTGTTAGAACTGCTTTTGTCACATCCCATAAGTTTTGGTATGTTGTGTTTTCATTTTTGTTTGTCTGAGATAATTTCTGATTTTCCTTTTGATTTCTTCTTTGATTCATTTGTTATTCAGGAGTGCGTTGCTTAATTTCCACACGTTTGTGATTTTTTTCAGTTTTCCTCTTGTTATTGATTTCTAGTTTCATACCATTATAATTGGGGGAAAAAATACTTGATATGATTTCAATCTTCTTAAATTTGTTAGACTTGCTATGTGACCCAATATATGATCTATCCTGGAGAATGTTCCATGTGAGCTTGAGAAGAATGTGTATTCTGGTGGTGTTGGATGAATTCTTCTGTCTATGTCTATAAGGCCTATTGGTCTATAGTATTATTCAGGTCGATTGTTACCTTATTGATTTCCTGTCTGGATGATCTATCCATTGTTGAAAGTGGTGTATTGAAACTCCCTACTATTATCATATTGCTGTGAATTTCTCCCTTCAGTTTTGTTAATATTTGGTTTAAATATTTAGATGCAGCAACATTGGGTGCGAATAACTTTACAATTCTCATATCTTCTTGATGAATTGATACCTTTAACATTATATAGTGACCTTCTTTGTCTCTTATGACTGTTTTTGACTGAATTTCTATTTTATCTGATCTAAGTATAGCCAGTTTTGCTCTCTTTTGGTTACCATTTGCATGTAATATCTTTTTCCGTCCCTTTACTTTGAGCCTATGTATGTCCTTAAATTTAAAGTGAGTCTCTTATAGGTAGCGTATTGTTGGATCTTGTTTTTTTAATCCGTTCACTTTCTCTGTGTCTTTTGATTGAAGAATTTAATCCATTTATGTTTAATTATTGATAGGTGAGACTTACTATTGCCATTTAAACAAAACTTATTATACTCACAGGTACTAGAGATAGAAGGCTCAGCATGCCACACAGGGCCACATGGGAAAGATACCAGGGTGGTTAAGATGCAAAAGACAAGAGCAGGGGGAGCACTTAGACCATGCCTTTATTGGGGTTTCCATGGGAAAGGCAAGGCAGGGCAGGGTGAACAGCCTAGGATTGGCTAGTTTGAATAATTTTTACAGCCCTGGGGCTACAGAAATGATCTGTAGTTCCTTGGTAACTGGCCCTGGGATGATTAAGGCAGAGAAATATTGTCTCTTGAGGTGTACAGGCCAAATAGAGAAGATATGGTTGTGGATTGGTTAATTTCCATATCAAAGGCACACTCCCAGCTGAGACCTTGCTATCTGTAAGAACTGGCTAGCCCTGGGAGGAGTAGTCTTGCCCCAGATAGAAATGTTTTTTAAGAGGTGAAAATACCAGAATATACAGAAAAATTAAAAATATATGCAATAGAGAGCCTTACCCAGTCTCAAATCAGTATAGTCCTGATTGAATTAAGATGATCAGTCAGCCACCAATTAATCTGCCAGGTGGAGAGAAGAGTGAATTCTCCCAAGGGAGTAATGACATAATTGTTTTACACACAATGTCTGGAAGTTAAACAAAGTTGCATTGCTAGCTAATATAATGTTGAACCATCCTTGCATTCTTCGGATAAAACCTCTTTGATCAAAATATTTATTTGGTTGTTTGTTTGTAGAATATGCTATTAAATTAAGTTAACTAATACTATTTTTAGATTTTATGTACCTATGTTAACTTAGTAGCTCTTGGTTCATATGACTGCATCCATACCCTTTGTGGCATCTCCCAATTTTTTGGAGGGGAGGAAACTGAAAGCTGCACTTCGTACCCAATATTGACAAACTGAAAGGGTCCTATTTAAATATTCTTTATTTTTGTTTATTTTCAGGTCAATGTGGTCCTGGTTTGTCCACACTTCTGCCTGGGGTTTTTCCTAGTCCCCACTGTGTGCCTGATTCAAAATATAACATGGAAATTGTAAGTTGAAAAATGAAGTGATAACCAAAAAATATATTATCATGGTTAATTACTCTTTTCTAATTACAGTCATTCATCACTTAATAATGGGGATATGTTCTGAGAAATGTGTCACTGGGCAATTTCATCATTGTGCAAACATCATAGAGTGTACTTATACAAAGCTAGACGGTACAGCCTACTATACACCTAGGCTATAAGGTTCTAATCTTGTGGGACCACCATCGTATATATGGGCTGTCATTGAAATGTGGCACATGACTGTATATGGCTTTCAAAATTAAGCTAAGTGCCACTTTATGAATATTAAGTGTCATGGGGCTTTTAAAGGAAGTAAATGCCCTGTGCTTTTTGCCACTGGAGATTTACCAGAAATCAATTTAGAAAAAAAAGGATGGAAGCAAAATGCATGAGAGAGAAATTTGGTAGTGATATTATTTACTTCATGATTTTTTTTCTGAAAAGAGGTCCATTTTTCCACTTATTAGAAGTGACTTATGTAACTTTTATCTACTTTTCAGGAGCCAAAACCTGACACCAGAAGATCACAGATTAAAAAATAAATAAAATGAGAAATAGGAGGGAGATGTTCAGATTAGAAAGGAATTCTTCACTTTTTAAAAAAATTTGGAGTAAGAATCTTTCAAATATAGTTATCCAAGAATATTTAAATATTAGATTAGAGGATACCAGTTTTTTTTTACCAAGTCTAACAGAAAAAAAAAAAAACCTTTGATCTAAGGTGTTAGAAATCCCTGAAATTCCTAATATTAAAGATAATGTTAAAGGTAAAGAATCCACAAAATTATAAGGTTTCAAAATTAGAAATAATTCAATACATAATATTAATTATATCACATAATCTGTAACATAAAAAACAAAGCTCTAAAGCATAAATTTAAACTAATTAGTAAGCAGAGAAAGGCATATTCTAGAAGGAATAATATTAATTTTGCTTTTCAATGTTCCATTCTTCCTTAATTCCTTTGTGTATCAGGACAAACAATTATTTGTAGACCCTGAAATGGAAAATTGAATGTTTCTCAAGTTTCCCCCCAAATATATCAGGTTTTCTCTGTGTGTGTGTGTGTGTGTGTGTGTGGTCTCTTCATTCATTCTGCCTTTAACGAGAATTGTCTTGCCTGAGAGTTTAAGAAGATAACAAATACAGGGACAAAGAGAACAGATTACTGGTTACCAGATGGGAAGGGGGTTGGGGGACCAGCGAAAGGGGTGAAGGGACACATACGTATGGTGATGGATAAAAATTAGACTACTGGGGGTGAGTGTGATGCAGTGTATTCAGGAATTGATAAGCAATAATGTACACCTGAAATTACACAGTGTTATAAGCCTTTATAATCCCAATACAGTTACTTTAAAAAAATCATATTTTCTCTTCAAAAACAAAAAGTCTTTTGAAGTCATATCAGTATTAACTCATCAATCAAAGTTAGCAACAGCAGGTGGAGAGAAAGCACTAAGTTTGTAATATCTATATTTATTCATAATATCCTGAAAATAAGAGGGGCAGAGATAGGCTATTATTACACACCTATAGCACCAGCCTCATTGGTTCCTCTTGCCTCTATCTTTCCCATTTCTGGGGTGATACAATGAGAGCTGGGTGGACAGGCCCGCAAGTATGGAAGTTGTAGCACAGGAGAGAAACCAAAAAGAATATAGACCTGGGAGTTTCTGTAGGAGAGGAGCAGTTGTTCTTTCTTCCTCCTGAGAGAGGAGAGAAACTTTGCTCCCTGATGTAAACAAATTGTCCTTGGGAGAAGGAGAAGGGTCTTTGGTTCTCACCCTTTGGAATGTAAATAAAATTCTCCAGCGGGTGAAACAAGTGTCTCTGAGTTTACAATTCACGGAATGTCTCCGGGTCTCATCCCTTTTTGAAATACAAACATTTTTGCGCTAACATAAAATGTTTTCTCTACAGTCCCACGAGTACATCTTATGTTCCATTTGATAAGTTTTGCCTTTTGGGAAGGAAATCATCCTGATTTAACTAACAGTTAGAGACCCAGCTTTGTATTAATAGATCTGTGGTTTCGTTCATTAAAAACATTCACAACAAAAAAAAAGGGAAACACTTTCCATTTGGGGGCACCTTCAATCTGAGTGCTAAAGAATGCACTGCCCCAAAGGCATCTACTTCACACCAAAGTGTTCCTGGTAGCAGAGCCAGGACTCCTTGGGGAGGCAGAAACTTGAATCAAACTGGGATATGCAGAAGACTCCCAATTTAAAATAAGCATTTCATATCTATGCCAGAGCATAATTTCCCCAGTAAAATATGTATTGGTCCTGTTTCAATCTATGCTTTCTTTTGCTTACAGAATGGAATTTTTTATCATACTGTTTATATTCCATCTTGAGTATAAAAATTTCTATTAAACTGGATGAAATTGAAGTGCCTTTTTTTTTTCTGGAAAGAGAAAGCTTTCTATTAAATACTTAACCCAGGGCAATTTTAATCTACTGCTTGTTAACTTTGGAAAACTTGCAGTCTTTTCCTCCTAAGTATTCCTGACTATATTCTAATCCACATCCTATCCACCAGCTTTTCAATTTAATTTCAGAAATAATTATTGAGAAAGAAAGTAATGGATCAGGCACTAGATGTTGCCATTTAGAGGATGAAGAAGAATGTATCCAATGTTGACAACCCGCAAGTATATGTACGTATACTTTTAAATATTGGTATCACTGTAGATCTTGGATCTGGAGATTTTTAATCTTGGCACCTTTTGAAGATGTGTCTAACTTTTTAAAAGTTATTAAATTCTAGCACATGGCAATATTGCCATTACAAAAAATTAATATGAGCTCTTAAGGAAGTCAAGTGCATTATTTCTGCTCTTTTTCAGCCCATTTTTCATTTCTCCATGTCAGAACTCAAACCGTTAGGAGTAAAAAGCATCAGAATGAAGTAGTTCAGTCATTTTTTTCCCATGGTGTTTGAACACTTCCTGGATAATCATCCACTATCAGGCAACACGAGGCAGGTTTGAGTGTTTAAACATACTCTGCGTTTTTATCCTCGTCACCACCAGAATTTTCATGTGGTATCAAACTTTGCTTAAAACATTTGATTGGGTACATGTGATATCTGGATAATATGTATTTCTTGAAAAGCATACGTCTTGATTTTCTTATGGGAGGATAATTACTTTATTTTATTCTTCCAAATTGTTTATCTGAGATGGCATTTTTAAATAAGCTGCCATATACTCATTCACAGCACAATGGAGTTCGTTCGTTCAGGTTGCTGTAAAATGCTGAGGTCAAAGCCACTGAGAGTTCGGCGGCAGTGCTTTTGGTTCTGCTTTGTTTTTAACCTCAGTGTATCTGCTTCTTTTACTAATCTGTCATATTTCCTGCTTACACAACATTCCATAATCCAGAATGATTTAAAATCCTTGATACAATCCCAGGAAAACACTTAAAGGAAAATTAAGTAAAATAATTCAAACGTGTGACTTGGATTTTAAAAGACTGTATGTACTACTAAACTAATTTCTGCTGAAGTACATAGTACTTACACCAAAGCACAGAGTCCGAAAGATTTCACATTCTCCTTTGAATTGCAAATTCTAACACGTCTATTTACCATGTCACAGAACAAAACAAAAACAAGGAAAGTGGTGTGCTAAATTATCCTTACTCACAGAGAAAAAGGGGCCTCAAGTAACAAAACAGACAAAGAAAAGTTCAGGATTGCTACTATTTGCCTTTGAAATGCAGTTGGAAACTTGTGGATAACCTTAGCCCTAGTCACAGTTATGTAGAAGATGCTTACATACTCATAGGATAATTCTGATATGAGCCCTCTCTTTGGACGTCCGCGATCTGTGGCTAGAGGAAGCCATCGCTGGGGAAGCAATTCACAGAAGCCACAGGTTTTAAAATAGTCCAAGCTAAGACCTGAGTTTAATTCCACTGATCACTTTCCAAATAATTTTTGGAGCTATTAGTATTAAATTTTAGCCATTTCACAGTTATACATTATCAAAGAAAGCTTTGATATCTTTTACATAACTGCAGAATTTATTAGACAGATTTTCCCAGGAAACATTAGTAGCAGATGCGTTTCTATCCTCACTTCCAGAAGAGTCCATTAAAATGCATGTAAGTGGCCCCCAACTTCCAAACAAACTATGTTCTGAATACTCACTTGCAGATCTATTTGGATCTAAGGGCATATTTTCTCAAAGCCTCAAATAGTAGTGTCTTTTTTTTTTAAGTCAGGGCCATAAATCCTTATTTATTTGGTAATATAGATGAAAAATAATTTCAATGGGAAGAAAAGAGAAGAAATGCTGTTGGAAATGAGCAAGATTTCAGCTCCTGAGAGTACTTTACCACGCACACAGTGCTTGAAGCATCTCGCTCCCAGTCTGGAATCTAAGAAGGTGTGGTAGGGCGTGAAGTTGCAGGGGAGGGTGGTAGGCCAGGGGAGGACCTGAGAAAGGAGGGACGGGTGCAGAAATTAAGGTGGCCAGGAAATAGATGAGCCAGATGTTTTTCTGCTTAAGACAAGACTTCAGACTGCCTCTTAGGACCTGTTGCCAGAACTGCCACCCTGAGGCTCTCCCTCAGCGGCTTTACAAAGGACTTAGTTGACAGGATCCCAAAAGTTAACATCGTGGGTTGACTTCCTGCCGCTGCCCCAGTGGTGTGGTTTCCTGCCATGCGTGAGAAGAAAATGTGGTGGCTCTGATTATCCGGGGAGCTCCTTCCTCTACAGCCAAAAGGGTATTTCTCTGTATGATTTATGGTCAGACATGGTTCTGAGTTCAGGAAGTGCCAAATACACATTGTGATGAAAACTAATATGGTTTACTGTCATTTTAATATCTATTTCATGTAAAATTTGCAAGGTTTTTAATTTAATATAATATTAACGTACAAATCTACATTTTAAATGATAGTTCTTTATTACATGAAATTATGATTAAATCAGTTAATAAATATAAAGTGTTTAGAAAATTACCTACCATATGGTGCTCTTTATCTCTTGATCTATCTATTTATTTATCATGTATAAAGACTCTATAATTTAGTTCTCTTGTTTATTCTGTGGAAAAAAATACATGACATATACTGTATTTTATTATTTACGGTCTATTCCCTGATAGATGTCTATATTCTGTCTTAAACTTTATTTCTGTAAAACAAAAACTCTTCATTTTAGAATAAACAGAAAATATATCCTATGCCTCTACTTCAACTGATTTACAAAATGTTCTCCTTTGTTGCTCTCCTCCTTCCTTTAGCGTGTGATGGCCGAAAGTGTTCCTAGGTGAACACATGCCAAGGCGAGCCTTTTCAGAATAAGTAATTATGTACTTTTGAACCTTTAAAATAAAGCATGGCCTTTCTTTTCCAAGATCTAAAACCATGTCTTGTTAGCCGCGTTTCCTTCATTTTATTTTATATTTTTGTTGTTGTTAAATTATCCCCCATCAGTAATTTCCTGATGTGTGTGATGGTAGGTCAACCTTGTGATCAGTTGTGTAACAGCATGGTAAAATCTTCACTTCTTTATATGCTACTCATTATTTTACTTTAACCAGAAAGGACTGCAAAAAATAAATGCAGTGCTAACAAAGGGACATCATAGCTTTTCAGCTAAAATATTGGCAGAACAGTTGCTGACCAGGGAGAAAGGATAGGTTTTTTGTTTCAGGAAGCAGCTTAGAAAATTCCTTAAATTGAATCTTACCACTTAGATGCGTGTGTTTTTCTTCTGGTGCACTTTAGTATTTAGGCTTGTTAGTTTTTTGTAATATTATTTTGAAGTGTGTGGCATCACAATCTTTGACTTTTTTGTTCTCCAAATCCACCAATCTTCTTTTTTCCCACAATTTTCTCTCTCAGCCAGCCTAAAATTTATAAACCATCAAGTCTTACTAACACCCTAAACTCTTTTGCACTTTTTTTATTGTACTTTCCTGGGGGTAAAAAATAGCCATGACGAAACCAGAAGTCCATGAGTTGTCCTCTGCTCTGCTTCTCAGCACCTGCCTTTACTCTTGGGATAAAGACCAAATCCTCGCCAGGTCATGACGGTCTGCTCCCGCCATCTCTGCCGCCTCTCTCAGACCATGCTCACTGATTTCCTCCCACCACAGGGCTTTTGTGTGTGGTGTTGCTTCTCTCTGGAATGCTCTCCCTCACTCGCCTCTAGTTACTGCCTTCTCCTCCTTTGCCCCAGCTCAAATTCTCCTTCCTCAGAGGAGCCTTTGCTAATACCCTTCACGAGCTTCCACCTCTGCCTCCTGCTGTTGTGGCGCCATGTTGCTCCCCTTCCATCATACCTGTTTTCTTCTGACATTGCTCATTTGTTCACTTTTCTATCATCTGTCTCTCTTTCTCTTTGTTGGAAGCTTTATGAATGTAAAGATGATGTCTGTTTTTGCTTTAGCACTTAATTGTGGCTCAAGAAATATATTTAAGGAATGTGTAAGTAGATGGATGACCAATGCCTGAACATAGATATAGACCGCACTGAAAAGAAATTGCCAAAGAAAAGGAGAACATCTGTCTGGGTTGATGTGTATGTTTCAAGTCAAGAGTCCATACACCTGATAGGCAAACTACTGAGATGCCACTCCACCATTATAATTGCTATGAATGGCACAGCCAGCCCTAGGGCTCTCAGATTGAAGTAAGGACTGGAAGTAGCACTCAGCTGAGTGAGAATTTAAGCATCAAGATTCTGGAACTGTGACTATGGTAGAAATAGCCATATAGAATCATGTCTCAGTTCTGTGAATCTTCAACTAACTTTCTGGCCAGGATCAAGAAGATTGACTTTTCTGGAGTCTGAGTTCTCTGCAGCCTAGACACACACCCAGCAGATCTACAAGCTTGCATGCAAAGTCAGCAGTGATTGGGGTGGCTGGCTGCTAACATGCACCCCCTACCACCACCACCACAAGCTCTGGCTGGCATCCTTCTGGTAATGCCTCTCAGCTACCAGGAAAATAAAGTACAGGTCACACGTGGAGCCTGGGCATGCTGCATTGCATCCCACCATACCACTTAGCCACGGGATGTTCCGCTGTCATCCAAGAGGGGAGAAATTTGTTTCCAGTGTGTGAAGCTCATGTGTTATGATCTTTTTATCTTTCCCACATGGCACAGGATTAGAAATACCCACACGAGAACTTTACTAGAGGAGGTTCAGGAGATGGAAAGCAGCAGAGCTCAAGGACTTGATCTTCCTACAACGTTTGAAAAGAAGTGAGTCTGTTCTCTTCATCCTGACTTCTGTTACAAACCCGTTCTCTTTGTTGTTCTTCCCACCTTTCCTTCCCGGGTACTTCCATACTCCCTATGATTTCCCAGGAGTATTCAGTGTATGTCAGAGAAGCATCTGGAACTTCACGTGCCCAGCAGCGCAAGCCCCTCTTCTGCCATGCCAGCTCCCACTGTGGGCTTCCTTTCTGCTGAGGGCAACTTCATTTTTCAGGTTCTCAGGCCAAAATTCTTGGAGTCATTCTCACTTACTCTCCCTCATATCCCACCCCCATTGTGTTAGAAAATCCTGTTGCTCCTACTTCAAAGTAAGTCGAAAACTAGACCACTACTCACGATCTCTACTGTCTCACCCTGACCCAATCCCTCTCGCGGATTATTGCAGTGGCCTCTCACCAGGTATCCCTGCTTCCGCCCTTCCCCCAGCTGCCAGAGCGGGAGGCTTAGTCAGTGTCAATCAGATGGTGTCACTCCCTACTCTCCACCTTCCCGTGACCTCCCCTCCCACTCAGAAAAAGACAAGATCTTTTCAGCGGCCTAGAGTGCCCTACACACTCTGTCCCTTCACACGTATGCATGTATCCACACACGTGCAGGTATACACACACACGCACGCACAACCGGCTTGAGATCTCTCCTTATGACTTTCTCTCTTAATGTCTGGTTACCAAAAAAGTTTTTTTTAAATGACTCATTTTGAAAAATCATGTTTCCATTTCACCTCACATATGTTTAAAGAAGCTTCGTCCTTTTCACAGCCTCCCTTGCTATTATTCTACCAGAAGGTGCATTAAGCTTATGCACACTAACTTTGTCTTAACCTCTGGTGGTTGGTGAACAGAAACACATATATCTGTGGTGGGCCAGAGGATCTGATAATTTCTGTTACTTTCCCCTGCAGATTTTTGCACAAAGGTTTGGACATGCAGGGGAAAGCAGCTCCTCTCTCTGTCCTTCCTCCCTAGATGAAGCTGTAGATAGAGGAGGACAGCGAGCTGTACTGAAGAAGAAAAGGATCAGGGTTTCTTCTAGCATCTGAATTGCTCCCCTTCTCCCACAGCCTGGGAATAAGAAAGAGATCACAGTGTTTGCTCTTGCAGTTGCTGCTTTATTCCCACACGTCCTTATTCGATGGCCTTGAGAGAAGAACAGGCCAAATGCTAGGAGTGACAGAAGGTTTATGGGAATTAAATGTGTATTAACATTTTTAAATCTCTACACCCAGACTCTGTCCAGAGAGCAGTCAATCCCACTTGTCTGACACAGCCTGGGTGTTCTTTGGAGGAGAGGCACCATGCTCCTTCTCAGCAACAACAACAAACCTTTGCTCTGGGCTTTTGAATGAGGCCTGCTCATGTCCTGGAGTTTTGAGTGTGATTTCTGTGAATCTGGAATATTTTTCCAGTAATTGTAAGGCAAAGAATCAGTCTTTGCCTTATATTGCAGGTATATTGAATCCTTGCTGCATTTTGACTACTTTGTTAAGCATGAAGGAAAGAGTGAAGAGCAACTGATGATGTGACCTCGGTAAAGAGGCCCAAAAGCACATTTAAAAATATCTAGGGAACAGCAACTTTTACGTACAAGCAAATCTAAAGTAAATGAATGGGATGTTAGGGGCTGGCCCCATGGCGCAGCAGTTAAGTTCTCACGTCCCGCTTCTCAGCGGCCCAGGGTTCGCTGGTTCAGATCCCGTGTGCGGATATGGCACTGCTTGGCAAGCCATGCTGTGGTAGGCATACCACATATAAAGTAGAGGAAGATGGGCACAGATGTTAGCTCAGGGCCAGTCTTCCTCAGCAAAAAGAGGAGGATTGGCAGCAGTTAGCTCAGGGCTAATCTTCCTCAAAAAAAAAAAAATGAATGGAATGAATAATCAATATCCATGTACTTGGCACCTACTGAGTACTCAGCACTGACAGTACCAAGTGTGTTGGTGAGGATGGAGAGCAACTAGAATTCTTGTACAATCAGTTTGGCTAACTGGCCATTTCTAATTATCTTAAACAAATACCTATCCTGTTACCCAACTGGTCCATTTCTAGGTATTTACCCAAGAGATTTTAAAACATATGTTCACACATTTAGATACATGAAGCTAAAAAATCCCCAACCAGGTTCAAACCAAAGAAGATTTCACCAAGATACATCATAGTAAAACTGTCAAAAATCATAGACAGAGAATCCCAAAAGCAGCAAAAGAAAAGAAGCTTATCACATACAAGGGAACACCCATGAGGCTATGAGTGGCTTTCTCAGGAGAAACCTTGCAGGTCAGGAGAGAGTAGGATGCTATATTTAAAATGCTGAAGCAAAATCTACCAGCAAAGATTACTTTACCCAGCAAAGCTATCCTTCAGAATTTAAGGAGAGATCAAGAATTTTTCAGACAAACAAAAGCTAGAAGAGTTTATCACCACTAGATTGGCCTTACAAGAAGTGTCAAAGCAACTTCTTTATGCTGAAACAAAAGGGCACTAATAAGTAACAGAAAACATATGAAATATAAATCTCACTGGTAAAGGTAAATATATAGTAAAATTCAGAATAATCTAATATTGTAAAGGTAGTGGGTTAATTACTTAAAAAGCTAATATGAAGGTTAAAGGACAAAAGTTGTAAAAATAACTATAAGTACCATCCTTTGCTAATTGATACATGAGATAAAAAGATGTAAATTGTGACATCAAAAACACAAAGCATGGGGGCAGGGAGTAAAAATGTAGAGCTTTAGAATGCATTCAAAGTTAAGTTGTTATGAACTTAAACTTTTATAAATATAAGTTGTTTTATGTAAGCCTCGTGGTAACCACCAAACAAAAACCTATTGTAGATAAACAAAAGAGAAAGGAATCTAAACATACCACTACAGAAAATCATCAAATCACAAAGGAAGAGAGCAAGAAGTGAAGAAAGGAACAAAGAAATTGCAAAATAGCCAGAAAACAATTTTTAAAACGACAATAAATACATACATATCAATATTACTTTAAATGTAAATGGACTAAATTTTGCAATCAAAAGACACATACTGACTGAATGGATTAAAGAAAACAAGACCCATCTATATGTTGCCTACAACAGACTCACTTCAGTTATGAGGACACACACAGACTTAAAGTGAAGAGATGGACAAAGATATTTTATGCAAATGGAAACCAAAAGAAAGCTAGAGTGGCTATAATTGTATCAGACAAAATAGACTTTAAAACAAAGACTATAATAAGAGACAAGAAAGGGCATTACATAATGATAAAGGGGTCAATCCAACAAAAGGGTATAGCACTCATAAAGATGCAACCAACATAGGAGCATCTAAATATATAAAGCAAATGTATAAATATATGATAAATATATATAATTATATATACATAATAAATTTAAATATACAAATAATAAATAAATGCATAAATATAAAATAAATAAAGCAAATATATAAAGGAAATATTAACGGACATAAAGGAAGAAATAGACAGCAATACAATAATAGCAGTGGACTTTAGTACCTCACTTTCACCAATGGGTAAATCATCCAGATAGAAAATCAATAAGGAAACATTGGCCTTAAACAATGCATTAGGCCAGGTGGACTTACCAGACATACATAGAACATTCCATCCAAAAGCAACAGAATACGCATTCTTTTCAAGTGCACATGGAACATTATCCAGGATAGATCATGTTAGGCACAAAACAAGTCTTAATAAATTTAAGAAGATTGAAGTAGTATCAAGCATCTTTTCTGATCACAGTGACATCAAACTAGAAATCAATTACAAGAAGAAAACGGAAATTCACAAATATGTGGAAATTAAACAACATGCTACTGAACAACCAATGGGTCAAGTAATAAATCAAAAGTAAAATGAAAAAATATCTTGAGACAAATGAAAATGGAAATACAACTTACCGAAACTTACGAGATGCAGCAAAAGCAGTTCTAAGAGGGACATTCATAGTGATAAGTACCTACATTAAAAAAACAAGAAAGATCTCAAATAAATAACCTAACTTTACACCTCATGAACTAGAAAAAAAGAACAAACTAAGCCTAAAGTTAGCAGAAGGAAGGAAATAACAAAGACTGAGTGGAAATAAGTGAAATAGAGACTAAAAATACAATAGAAAAGATGAATGAAACTAAGAGCTGGTTTTCTGAAAAGATAAACAAAATGGTCAAACTTTTAGCTAGATTTACCAAGAAAAAAGAGAGGGGATTCAAATAAATAAAATCAGAAATGAAAGAAGAGACATTACAACTGATACCACAAAAATAAAAAGGATCATAAGAGACTACTGTGAACAATTATATGCCAACAAATTGGACAAACTAGAAGAAATGGATAAATTCTTAGAATCATGTAAACTACCAAGACTGAATCACAAAGAATTAGAAAATCTGAACAGATTGATTACTAGTAAGGAAATTGATTTAGTAATCAAAAACCTCGTAACAAATAAAAATCCAGGACCAGTTGGCTTCACTGGTGAATTCTACCAAACATTTCAAGGAGAATTATTACCAATCTTTCTCAAACTTATCCAAAAAATAGAAGAAGAGGGAACTTATTTTATGAGGCCAGCATTACCCTGATACCAAAACCAGACAAAGACAGTAAAAGAAAAGAAACTACAGGCCAATATCCCTGATGAACATAGATGCAGAAATCCTCAACAAAATACTAGCAAACCAAATTCAACAATATGTTAAAAGAATCACATATCAGAATCAAGTGGGATGCAAGGATGGTGCAGCATCTGCAAATCAATCAATGTGATGTGTCACATTAACAAAATGAAAGATAAAAATCATATGATCATCTCAATAGAGGTAGAAAAAGCATTTGACAAAATTCGACATCCTTTCATGATAAGAACTCTCAACAAACTGAGCATGGAGGAAATGTACCTTGACATAATAAAGGCCATTTATGAGAAATCCAGAGCTAACATCATACTCAGTGGTGAAAAGCTGAAAGTTTTTCCTCTATGATCAGGAACAAGACAAGGATGCCCACTCTCACCAGTTTTATTCAATGTAGTATTGGAAGTCCTAGACAGAGCAGTTAGCTAAGAAAAAGATATAAAAGTCATCTATATTGGAAAGGAAGAAATAAAACTGTCACCATTTGCCAATGACATGATATCATATAGAGAAAATCTTAAAGACTCCGCCAAAAAACAAATTAGTTAGAACTAATAAATTCAGTAAAGTTGCAGGATACAAAATCAATGTACAAAAATCTGTTGTGTTTATATAAACGAATAATGAGCTATCAAAAAGAGAAATTAAGTGCTTAAGTTCGTGTGCTCCGCTGCAGGCGGCCCAGTGTTTCGTTGGTTCGAATCCTAGGCGTGGACATGGCACTGCTCATCAAACCACGCTGAGGCAGCGTCCCACATGCCACAACTAGAAGGGCCCACAATGAAGAATATACAACTATGTACCGGGGGGCTTTGGGGAGAAAAAGGAAAAAAATAAAATCTTTAAAAAAAAAGAGAGAAATTAAGAAAACAATCCCATTTACAATTTCATCAAAAAGAATAAAATACTCAGGAATAAGTTTAACCAAGAAGGTGAAAGACCTGTACACTGAAAACTATAAGACATTGATGAAAGAAAGTGAAGACACAAATAAATGGAAAGAGATTCTGTGCTCATGGTTTGGAAGAATTAATATTGTTAAAATGTCTGTACTACCCAAAGCAAACTATAGATTCAATGCAGCCCCTATCAAAAGTCCAATGGCACTTTTCACAGAAATAGATAAAAAATCTGTATGGAACCACAAAAAGACCCTGAATAGCCAAAGCAATCTTGAGAAAGAACAAAGCTGGAGGCATCACACTTTCTGATTTCAAACTATGTTACAAAGCTATAGTAATCAAAACAGTATGGTACTGGCTTAAAAACAGATCTGGGAGATGGATACATAGGTAAATACCTTTGTTAAATCTCATTACACTGTACTTTTCAGATCTACGCATTTTACCATACGCAAAATGAACCTCAATAAAAGGAACCAAAACAAATATAAACCAAAACACAATATAAATGTGCAAAAAGAGAGCTCACATAACAAAGGGCTAATCTCCCAAATAAAGTGTTTCCAGAAATCAGCAAGAAGACCACTAGCCAGAGAAAAATAGGCAAAGTATAAAGACAGTTCACAGAAAAAGAAAAAGAAATGATTCTCAAACATACGAAAGTATTCTCAACTTCACTCATAATAAGAAATGAAAATGATAAGTACACAGAAAGGATATTTTTCACCTATCATAGTTGGCAACCTTTGGTTGGTAAAAATATAGGAAAGTAAATCCTTATGGCAGTTACTTTGGTAATATCTATCGGAAATACAAATACATATAGCCTTTGACTCAGTAATTCAATTTCTGGGAATATGTCTCCCCCTCCCACCCTCAGTGTTAGAGATTGCAGCAGGATTTGGCATAGCAGACATTTAGGAAAAACCATACCTGTGTGGTGCATACACACGCTGATAGACTCTCCAGCTGTGAAAAGGAGTGAGGAAGCTCTCTGATGCTGAGATATATTAACAGAAAAATTGAATGCGGAACACTGTGTACAATATGCCAAAGGACAGAGATAATAAGAATATATGATCACTTTTACTTATAAAGCACCTCTGCAAAATCACCTAAGACATCACTACCAGTGAGGAGCAGAGGGAGGAACCAGGCAGGTGGCACAAGGAAAATAGACTGTTCATCCTCTACCTTTGTTTATTTTCTCTTTAAGTTTTTGAACCATGTTTATGTTTTATCTGTGACAAATTTAACAGAGAGAGACAGAGACAGAGGGACAGAGAGAAGGAGGAAATGCAAATGAGTAAAGGGATTCTGGAAAGCTCAGAGTCAAATGCTCTTCGGCTCCTGGATGTATGAGCAAATGTAAAACCCTAATCTGCTTCCTTTAACTACTTTGACAATTTTCAGCTGCTTTTTTTTTTTCAATTTTACACTTAAGTTTTAAAAACTCTGGTGTAGAACATTATCAGTGAATAGCCTTCATTTTGAGGGGAATTCGGACAGGGACATCAGTAGCCAGCTATCCAGAAGCCAATGCTGTCACGCAGTAACCTTCGGGCCATACCACCCCTGGGGCTACGTCTCCGGCTCTTCAGGCAGTCCTTGGAAACCATGCTCTGGGTCGCAGAAGGGGAGCTGGCTCTTGGAAGGCCCTCTTGCCACGGGAAGATATGGCATAGGGACGCTGTGGTGGTGGTTGGAAGCAGCTGCAATTTGTCACACAAGCTCTCAGCCCCTCAGACCCTGGAAATATCAGGGTACATGGCAAATCCCAAAACAGCAGAAGGCTCCTCTGGCCTGGTGACATCCAAGAAGTGAGAAAACAGAGCAGGCGATGCTGCATGGGTATTATCTTTTTAAGCCCTATCTTTCAGGTTAAATAAAACAAAAGAAGAAGAAACCATGAAGTTCCCTAGTTCTGCTGCTCTGTTTACCTACAGCAGTGGCAGCCTTGGAGGGGGCACGTTCATCCAACGACCCCACTCTTTGGAATTTAGTATTGTATTTCAATTTCCAGTGTGGTCCCACGATAAGCCTGGGGCTCTGGAGGAGGTCTCTCTCGTGCCTAGAGCCGACCTTTCCTGACATACATTGTTAAGAGTCTTGAACCAATGTTGTTTATGGCTTTGCCATAAGAAAAGGAAGTTGGGACAAACGTTTTTAAAATACATGCCATAAAATCTCTAAGGTGCTCTGGGAGGCCAGAAGACAACAGGACATTTATTATTCAGTTCAACTATTTGGAAAGGACAGTTAGGAAAGTGGTATATAAGAAATGCTCACAGCAAACACTATTTTAGAAGAAGCACCTTGCTGAGAGTGTCTGGCTAATATCCATTTTATTTTAAACATATAAACATTCTCCAAAACATGATGAGGATTTTGTACTTTTACTTTGCAACTTGTGTTTTTCCGGTACATTCCTTTGATATCTGTTGCAATGAACTAAAGCCAGGCTGTTTGATTTACTCACAGGGTGGAGGCAACAAATCTCCAAACATCCCTGACTAACCAGCCCTGCGAGGTTGTCTTCCGGAACGATTCTGTTGACAAAGGCGCCCCACGTAAGTAACGCGCCGTCAAGTGGGCCACAGCTCTGAGACTCCGTCTACTCACAAGAAGGATGAGTAATTCAAAGTCAGGTCCTTCTCCTTGAAGACATTATGCTAAGTGAAATAAGCCAGACACAAAAGGGCAGATACTGTCTGATTCCACACATATGAGGTGCCTAGAGTGGTCAAATTCATAGAGACGGAAAGTAGAACGGTGGTTGCCAGGGGCTGGGGGAGAGGAGGGTGGGGAGTTGGTGTTTAATGGGTGCAGACTTTCAGTGTGGGAAGATGAAAAGAAGAATGCCACTGAACAGTACAGTTAAACATCATTAAGATGGTAAATTTTATGATACGTGTGTTTTACAATTAACAGAAAGGAAACTACCTGCATTATTATCTATTTGACAAAAAAGGAAGGTAGTTCTCATCGGGAAAGGGCTCAATTAGATGCGTGAAATTAGTGTGCTAGGCCTAAAGCAAGTGCAGTTGGAAAGAAGGCAGTCCTGGTCTCCTCTCCTAAATGATGATGTCCTTCGATGTAAAATCCTCATGTTTTCAAGAGCCTCTGACAGATTCCCTATATACCATTTTAAATGTAAAAGTGGTATTTGGCTCCAAGTAATTTTTACCCAAAGAAAACTTACATACCCTTCTTTTTGGCATAATGTTATCATAGCCCAAATTAGGCATGAAACTTTCAAAAGTTACTTCATTTTCCCCTCCTTCGATAAGAAATCCGTCCAAGAAGCGCCTGGATGGAAGGTTTAGGCCCTATGTGACTCATGTCAGACTATGTGAATACTGAATACTATACTGGGAAAGGAAACAAGTCAAACACAAAGATAATAAAAATAAAGGAACATCTGGTATTTGTCGGGAATGAGAACTAATTGTCCTCCTTTTCTGGCCAAGATGTTCATTGGAAGTTGTAGGATTTTAAAATTCTAGGTTCTCTTATTGTTGATTTTTTTTTCTATCACAGATTTACGTCTCTTTGGGTTGGTCACTACTTCTCTTTTGCACACACACGCACTCTGCTTCTTCCTGTCCTCCGCCCACCACGTCACCTTCTCCTCCCTAGAGATGTTTAGGAAGATAGAACTGAAAGGTAACCAAAGGTACAAATTGAACCAGGACAAGGAAACAGAAAGTCCAGCACATGTCTTGAGGATTTAGGTTACAGCTCTCTCATCCTTTTCCCCAACTGATGACCTTGTTTTCTACATCCCCAAGGAAAATGAGCCAGAAATGAACTTCCGTCGCTTCTCACCACCACCTCACCTGCCAGCCAAACGCACCCACACACTCTGCCGGCCCGCCTGTTTCCACAGATATGCTCCCCACGCCCTGTCTAAAGCCAGTCCTTCTGTTTGTGCCATTGACTCCATTGCCCTTGCCTCCTCAAGAACATCACTCCAGAAATTCTCTCCTATACCTCCTACCTCATCAACTTTGCACCCTACTGGGTCATTCACACAATATAATAGGTTGTCTTGAAATGTAGAACTTTCTCTTGACCTCCCCCACCCATTAGATTTTGCTTCATTTCATTGCATTCCTTTGCAGCAACGGTTCTTAATCAAATTATCTGTATCCATTATCTCCAATTCCTCTTCTTCCATTCTCTATTAAACCCACTCCAGTCAAGCTTTCACTCCCTCCACTCACCTGACACCAGTGACCTCATGTTGCTAAATTTACTAGTCTATTCTCACTCCTCCTCCTAAGTGATCTGTCAGCAGCAGATGGCTCAGTAGGTTGCTTCCTCCTTCTTGGAATATTTCTTTACCTGGTTTCCAATACACCATGCTTTCTGGGTTTTCCTCCTACCTTGCAGGTCATTCTTTTTTCATTTTGGCTGACTTCTTCCTTTTCCCCCCAACCTCTTATTACTGGAATGTCCCATGACTCAGTGCTTGATTTTTTTTTCTTTTCTCTATCTATAGTCACTCCACTGGTAATCTCATATAGCCTCAAAATTTTAAATACCATCTATATGTTGATGACTCCCAAATTTATATTTCCAGCCCACACCTCTCTCTCAAATCCAAAATTCCTATATCAAACTACTCATTCAACATCTCCTTTTGGTTATCTAGTAGATACTTCAAACTTAACATGTCAAAACTGACCTCCTGGCTTCCTCTCCCGCCAAGCCCACTCTATCTGCAGCCTTGCCTATGTCAGTTGACAACAACTGCATACTTCCAATTGCTCAGGCCAAAATCCTTGGAGTCATTCTTAATTCCTCTTTCCCTCTAACACATTAGGCCATTGAATTGGCTCTGCTGTCACATCGTATTCAGAGTCTGACCACTTCTCCCTCACTCCACTGTTGACACCCTGGTCTGAACCACCATTGTCTGTCTGCACTACTGCAATAACCTCTTAACAAGCCTCTCACTTCTATCCTTGCCCCTCATGCAGCAACTAAAGTGATGTGTTACAAACTCTGTCAGCACAAGGACATCAATTTTCTGCTCAAACTCTTGCAATGGCTATCCATCATACTCAACCAAAAATACCTTACAATAGTCAAAAAAGATCTGGTACCGTTACTTTCCTAGTGTCATCTCCTACTCTTTTTCCTCCTCCCTCATTCTACTCCAGCCTCTGCACTCTTCTCATTATATACCAGGAATGCTCTTGCCCCAGGGCCTTTGCACTGGCTGGCACCACTGCCTAGAGTACTATTCCTTCATAAACCTATGCAGCCCCCTCCTTTAATTCCTTCAAGTTTCCCCCACATATCACCTTCTCAATGAAGCCTATCCTGACTGCTCAGTTACTCCACAATCCTTACTCTGAGTCCAGGTCACTTTGTCTTTTGTTGATGGTACACTCTTAGGTACTGTATGATTCACTTTTTATTATGTGCTGATTTATTGTATGCCTTCATTGCTAGAATGTAAGTGCCATGAGAACAAGGATTTTTGTTTGTTTCACTGATTTATCCCAAGAATGCCTGGTACATGGTAGGCACCCAATACAAATTTTGTTGAATTAATGAGTAAGTTCCAAGTGAACAGTCCAAACAGAATTATACGTGCTATCAGATAGCCATTCCTTCTTCCATCTCTCCAACGTAAAGTATAAGTACGGACAAAATGGAACCAGTGTTTATTAAGCATGTACTGCAAGCTTGACCCACTGTTAAACACTTGGCCTTTGTTACACTAAGTTTTTGGAGCCCCATGTGGATATAGTTTTTTACATACTTGTTGAACGGAAGATTAACTGAATGAATCCTCATTTTGCAGAGGAGGAAATGGTGGTTCAGCAAAGCCAAGTCACTTGCCTTAGATTACAGAGCTAGAAACTGGTGGAAGCCAGACTGCAACTTCAGTCCACCTCACTCCAACGTGCCACATGGTGTTCAGCTCCAGAGCAGAGACCTGGAAATCAGATAGATGGGCAGCCGCCGCCCAGCTCTGCCACTTAACTTGCTGTGGACTCCAGCCACGAAGTATCATCTCTGAGCTGCCGCGTCTCTATCTTTCTGGTATTTCATGCTTTGGGGGTCATACAGGCAGCATGGAGTGTAAAAGGCCAAGTGTGTCTGGATTCAAATAGAGGGACAAATGCTTTATGCAGGAATCATACATCCTAAAACCACTAAAAAACTGTTCATAATATACGATAGTGTGAGTGACCTCAAAATACCATTGCATACATACGAAAAATAGAAAAAAGATCTTTCAGTTATTTTTTAAGAAGTATTATGTGAGAAGAAATTAGTTTCATGACTCACTATTTTTTGAGGTTAAAACAGAGAATACTATTGGATGGTTAGAAATCTTACTGGGTTGCCAGAGGTCCTAAGGTGTTTTCTCTATTTACGTTATGGTTGTTGCTTGAGGCAAAGTCCCTCGGCCAGTGCGTAGCTTTTTAGGTTCCGCATGTTTTTCTGCTGTATGTCACGATATTAACCTGGATTTGTAAAGTGCTCTGAGCAACTCAAATAAGAAATAGAGGAGCAAATTCTCTCTTAATTGCAATATACTCACTCTTCTCGAGACAGAAAATTCTGACTTTAAGATTCTGTCATACTCCCAAATTTATAATATAATAAAGTGAAATGAGACAATTATGCCAAAATAAGGAGCCATGACATGGTTGACTTTGAAATCTGCTAAACGTTTTACCAGGTTGAAGAAAAAAATGAAAATTCCCACATCCTTCTCCCTCTACCCTCCTTCCTTTTCCTGCCTCTGTCGCCTCCTCCCCTGGGTCCTGGCTGTGGCTGAGTATGTAGGAAGCAGATACATTAGGAAGCCAGCCAGGGAAAGTTCATAAGCTGGGTCCCTTGAGCACTTTCTCCAGGCCCCATCATTACTTTCAGACGGTCAGGTCTTCCGGAAAGATGAATGAAAGTGGGAAATGCTCAGAGCTGGGGGCTTCCTCTGAGCTCCCATTTGGATGCAAAACGTAGTTCATTGCTCGTCAGACAGAAGCTGCTGATAATGGTGCATGCCTTCAGGCTGAGGGGCGCCGGCTGGGCAGGCAGTGGAGGGCTGTGGTCCCTGTTGTCCCACTTCAGCTCTCACTCCTTCCTGGGAACAGTGTGAAAAGGAAAACGAGCCCAGGTTTCTAAAAGATCTATTTTGCCTCTGAATAAGGGCAGCTTCCGGTTTTGTGAGACCAGAACTTTATATAGCTTGGGGGACCCTCTTTAGGAGAAGAATACGAAACTACAAATGCAAAATTAGGTTCAAAAGCAAATATTTATTTAGAATGAGTAAAGAAATCACAAAAAAATCACTAGTATATGAACGCAAATTCTGAAAATCATCCAGAGGCTTGTACGGGGCAATGCAGCCGCAACTTCACCAGCTTGGGGAAGCGCCTCTCTGTGCACGTGACCTGCTGCGAACCCAAGAGAAATATTCCTTCTCGGCCAAATCTGCCAGGCCGTCCTCCTACTGCCTGGAGGGCGAGAATTAAAAACAGGGAAAAAGAGAGGTTTGGTTTCTCCATTTGAGCGGGGTGGAGACTATTTAAAATGCTAATACATCTCTCATTAAAAAAGGGTGGGGATATTTTTAATTTGTTCATCTTTACAGCCCTCCATGTTTTTATGATTAGAATATTCTAAAACGAAGGGACACGTGTTTTTCACCTTCGGTGGTGTGCAGGGCTGACACAGCGTGGGCCTCTACCTGAAAGGGGAGGCCGCGGAAGGCTCAGAAAACCTGCCTCAGGGCTCCCCGGCCTCATCCGGGGTCTCCTCCCCCCTTTCTCATGCTCCTCACAGAATCTGCGGCTACACACAAGAAACACCTGGTTGGTTCTTAAAAAAAAACACCCACGTTCGACCTTGAGATTTTGACTGAGTTCGTCTAAGTGGGAAGGAAGGAAACCCCCAGGGCTTGGAAGCTATTGGTACTGGCATCCATCCAGAGATTGTGAATAAACTGGCCTTAAACAGCGGTTCTCCAGGCGCTGTTCTTAGACTAGCAGCAGAAGCATCACCTGGGAAGTTGTTAGAAACGTCAGTTCTTGAGCTCCACCTAACTCGCTAACTCAGAAACTCTGGAGACAAGGCCCAGCGGGCACCAGGCAGATTCCAGTGCATGCGTGTTTGAGAACCGCCGGCCTAGCGTTTGTGCTGGTTACTGGGATTTTTACAGCTCCCAGGTGATTTTACTGTGCGAGAAGGTCACGGAGCACTCATCTTTCCTTCTACACAAAAGCATTTCATTTAATTAATAATTCAGTACATAACACATGGATACGAGTTACTTTTTATTCTTTCAAAGAGCATGGCTGCTCACTAGTAAATCCATTGTCATTGATGAGCCAGGCGATAAATCTTAGGTATAGATGGGCGGAAACAGCAGTTGCCTGGCCCAGTGTTGTATTTTAATCTGAACGTATTATTCAAGTGTGTGATGCTTGATGCGAGATCGGTGAGCCAAGGAGTCGAAAGAAAGATTTCTTGGATTCTCAAGATCTGGCAGTAGTGCTCTTTTATTTAGAGAATAGTGTGGAATAGCATGGGGACAGGGCCAATGGGCAGGCAGAGCCGCTGCTGCTGCTGGCATGGGGACAGGACACATGGGCAGGCAGAGCCGCTGCTGCTGCCCTGAGTTGAGGGTTAGGGTTAATTTTATAAGGCATGGGTATGTGAGTCATCTCTTTACAAGACAAAGGAAAGAACATGAAAAAAAGTTAAAATGGTATCAGTGCAGGTGGGGTCTGGTCATTGGGTGGTCCCATGACTTTTAGACAAAAATCAAATCAGATTAAGTAAAGGTTAGAAAGGTTAGAAGCCACCACCCTAAATCGGTTACGTGAGATTGCCAGACAGCAACCAACTTAAGTTCTTGCCTTCCCCATTAAGAGTTTCTAGGGACAAGGTCATCTCTCTTCTTCTTCCTGGTACAGAGAGGGAGGCACCTTTTACAGATAGAGATTTACCTTACAAATGTAAATGTGTCCCAACAAGGGCAAGTTCCATTCCCCAGAGCCTCCTTCCCTCTCCCAGTTTATCAAAAGCAATCAGCCCCAAACAATCCCAATGCCAAAGAGACATATCCTGGGGTGGCCAATTTCAGGTCCCTACAAGGTCATCCCCCCTTCCTTCACAAATGCAAATATCTCTCCAAGGGCAAGCAAATTCCAGTCCTCAGAGCCTGCTTCTCATCTGCAGTTTTTTAAAATTAACCAGCCTAAAATCCTCATCAATGCTCTATTGTCTAATCTGTTAAGATCAAGTGTTAAAATATGAAAGTACTCGTTAGCTCTGTCTACTGCCTGGTGAGTGCCAGCACTACTACTTTCAGAAATGTTTATAAGGCTATTCTCCCAGGGAGACAGTGCTGATCAATGAATTAATTGCTCTGAGAATTTCCACCTGTGACCTTGTTATTCCTTTAACCTTGATTAAACCTCAAGGTTTAATACCTATTTAAGTCAGCCAAATTTTAAAACATGAATTTTAAAACATGAATCTTTCCAGCATTATGAATTCTTTACCAAATTTACTATTAACATTGTGTGTTGTCCCTCAGCATGGTCTCAACTTCATAAACTACTTTTCTGGGTTCCAGTGGCAAATTTCAGATTCAAGATTGAGACATTCCTAGAGCTTCTCCCCTCTACTGGTGGTGGGAAGCTGACGTTAGGGACCATGAGACCACTGTTTGAGCTGCTCAGACCAGGCCCAGCCACAGCCCCATATAAAGAGGCATGAGCCACATAGCCTCTCGGGCCAGGCTGCATCCTCCAGGACAGCAGGTCCCATCTGGGATATGGTGCCACATCAGAATCCCTGGGAGAATTTAAAAAGCGCACACTGATGTCCGGCCACCCACAGAGCAGTTGTGGCCCCAGAAATCGGTATGTTTAAAAGGGTCCCTAATTGGTTCTCTAATACTGCCAGATTTGCAAACTGCTCCGATGCCGTGCCCTCGCCACACCTTGCCACTTTCCCTGCCTCAGTCACTGGCGTGGCCGATGTGGCCAATGTGTCCCGGTCCGGCAGAAGTCTCGATTTCTGTCACCAGAATGTTCACTGTACATTAGCGCTCTTAACAGATTCCTCTGTCTTTGCTCTTTCAGATGGGTATGAATTTTCTCAAACAGAACAATCTGTGATTTCTCAGGAAGAAATAGTCCGTTCTTATGACATGATTAAAGCAAAAGCAGTAGGGGTTTCTGCACTTCCGAGGCCAGCTATGAGTGAGGCTTGGATTGCTGTGTCCTGTACCTGTCCTTCCCTGAGACTGCCGGAACGAGCCACACTCCTCAACACCCATTTCTGTGGCTCTGGACAGTCGATTTGTTATTTATTTATCTACTGAGTTATTTATTTAAATACTGAGTTATTTATCTACAATCCTCAGGTACAAATAATGGGAGAATCCTATTTGCTTTTGTTAATTTGTCTTCAATGTTTTACCTCATTTATTTGCTTTTCTGTGGCTGTGAGGTAATTTATCAGTTCACTCTGAAGTATAAAATTAAAACATTGTTTCACCAAAATTTAAACTTTGGTACAAGTTGTTTTGGGAAAAAAAGTAAAGGATGTCATGTTGCATAATAAGCCTATCTCTTGCTTAATTGAAAAGGGGTCACGCAAAAACTTTGTATTTTGAAAATTCACAGATTAAAGGCACAAGGCAGCATATAAAACATTTTTCTAAGTAGGATGTCGTGTCACTTTGAGTCACATCTTATCTCTGTGAAATTTGTACAGTATTCTTGCTTTCAGTGAACTCACAAAATGAGTGTAGCATCCACTGATCTTGGGCCTCAAAATCAGGTGTGCAAGAATTACCATATCTCATTATTCCCTATAAAGCAATTTAATCTCCCTTGTGAGTCCACCATGCAACAGGACTAGTAGAAAATTCAACCTCGATCACTCTTGTGGCTCTGTCTCAGGCTTGCACCAACTTTCCAGGGTTTCAGACAGTGCAAAGCACTGGGGCACCTCCATTCTTCTGTCATCAGCCCACACGGGTCCCCACTAAGACCCATGGTTTCTTTTGGTCTGGCCACTTTGTGAGGCTTCTCTGCCAGGTATGAGGAACTGAAATCTTTGGGGAGGCTGGAAATCCCCACACCCATGATCAAACATCCCCAGCACAACCATTCCTCTCCTGAACACAGTGTCCTCCCAGTGCACCTTGGAGGAACAAGGAGATGTCTTTCAAATTCTTGTCTAGTCCAGGCTAGAGCCCACTTTCTCAAACCATATTCTACGTGGTGAGTTTTTAGAAGCAAAGACCAAGAATTCTTGAACGCTACCTCTATTTTCTGTCCAATGACTCCTCTGAAGAAATGAACTGAAAAGCCTGGTTCATGTCTGAATGGAAATAAGGCAACAAGGAAAACAATGGGAGAAAAACCCAATTAATATCTTAACAGTTGGGGCCGGCCCCATGGCTGAGTGGTTAAGTTCGCATGCTCTGCTTTGGTGGCCCCAAGTTTCACTGGTTTGGATCCTGGGTGTGGAGACGGCATCGCTCATCAGGCCATGCTGAGGTGGCATCCCACACAGCACAGCCAAGAGGCACTCACAACTAGAATATGCAACTATGTACTGGGGGGCTTTGGGGAGAAAAAGAAGAAGAAAAAAACCCCAACAAGATTGGCAACAGATGTTAGCTCAGGTGCCAATCTTTAAAAAAAAAGAGAGAGAGAAAAATCTTAAAATCAGCCAGAAGGTGTAACTTCATTACAAAGTTAATGAAGGAAAAGCAAATTGATAATGACTACTGATTTCTCAGAAAATCCAAAAGATAATTTCCCGAAATAAAAAAACAAACAAACTGTCAACCTAAATTCTACAGCTAGTGAAAATATCCTGCAAGATGAAGGGGGAAGACAAGCCATTTTCAGAAAAAAATTGAGAGATTTTATTACTAACAAACCTGATCATGTTAAAGGAAATTATTTAGGCAGAAGGAACATGATAAGAGAGAGAAAATCTGATCTACACAAAGGAATAAAGAGCTCAAAAAATGGTAATTCTGCAATAAGTATAAAAGAATCTTATTTTCTCATTTTAAAAATTTCCGTCTTTCTACTTAAAGCAAAATTGATACAAATGAGTTATAGGGTTTATAACATATGTAGAAGTACAATATATGTTGACAATAGCACAAAGTAAAGAAGGGGAAAAAATGAAAGTGTACTATTATACGGTTTTTATACTATATGTTACATGGTATAATACAATTTAAAAGTAGGCTTTGGTAAATGAAAGATACATACTATACATCCTAGAATAACCACTAAAAACTTAACCAAAATGGTATGTCTAGTAAACCAGTAGATGAGATAAAATGGAATACCAAAAATAATCAAAAAGAATGCAGGAAAAATAGAAAATAAATAGAAGAAATGAAAAATCAAAAGAAAGCTGGTAGAGGGGCTGGCCCCGTGGCCGAGTGGTTAGGTTCGCGCGCTCCAATAAAGGCGGCCCAGTGTTTCGTTGGTTCGAATCCTGGGCGCGGACATGGCACTGCTCATCAGGCCACGCTGAGGCAGCGTCCCACATGCCACAACTAGGTGGACCCACAACGAAGAATATACAACTATGTAACGGCGGGGGGCTTTGGGGAGAAAAAGGAAAAAAAAAAAAAGAAAGCTGGTAGATTTAACCCCAACTATACTGATAAATACATTAAACATAAATGGTTTAAATATTCCAAATAAAAGTCAGAGATTGCCAGAATTCAAAAAGGAAGATCCAAATATATGCTGGTGACAAGAAATGCACTTTATTTATTTATTTATTTTATTTTATTTTTTTGTGGGGAAGACTAGCTCTGAGCTAACATCTGTTGCCAATCTTCCTCTTTTTGCTTGAGGAAGATTGTCGCTGAGCTAACATCTGTGCTAGTCTTCCTCTATTTTATGTGGGATGCGTCCAAAGCATGGCTTCATGAGTGGTGCTAAGTCCGCACCTGGGCACCTGGGATCTGAACCTGCAAACCCCAGGCTTACAAATCAGAACGTGAGAACTTAACCACTATGCCACCAGCCACTCCATAAATGCACTTTATATATAAATACACATGATGAAAAAGTTCCAGAGATCTGTTGCACAATATGAATATACTTAACACTGCTGAACTGCACACTTAAAAATAGTTAAGATGGTAATTTCATGTTACATGGGGGTTTTTTTACCCCAATAAAAAATACGTATAAGTATACTCATAGTTTAAAAGGATGGAAAAGCAGATAAACCAGGCGACACTAATAACAGAAAAGGTGGGTTGCCTATATTAATATCAGAAAAATTAGAATTTAGGTGAACTAATACTATTGGAGATAACAAAGTGCATTTCATAATGATAAGAGGGTCAGTATATCAAGAAGATATAGCAATCCTAAGTGTATATGCACATAATTACAAACCTTCAAATCAGATTTACATAAATTAAAAATTGATAGAACTTAAAGAAGGAATAGACAAATCCACAATTATAGTTGGCGATTTCAACATTCCTCTCTTAGTAATTGATAGGATAAGTAGACAGAAATAAGTAAGGATATAGAGGACTTGAACAGCACCTTTCAGCTAAGTTAATCTAATTGATATTTATAGAACACTGCTCACACCAACCAGACATATTTTTTTCAATTGCACATGGAATAATCACCAATACATGAATACCTTGGAGGCATTGTGAGTTCGGTTACAAACCATCACAATAAAATGAATATTGAACTAAAGAGTCACGTGAATTTTTTGGATTCCCAGTACATATAAAAGTTATGTTTATGCTATACTGTAGTCTATTAAGTGTGCAATAGCATTATGTTTAAAAACAACGTACATACCTTAATTTAAAAAGAGTTTATTGAAAAAAACCACTGACATTGACCAAGGAGTGACATCAGCAACATGGTGGCATGAGCTCACCCAGGACTCTCTCCCCTCCAAAATACAACCAAAAAGACCAACTGCTTTCCAACCAAAAAATAAATCCTAATAACAGAAATCGTCAGAGGCCCACAGCAGCCAAACGACGGAGGGCGGAGAGGCTGGAGCTGCCCTTTGAGAAGCTGGAACAGGGTAAGAGAGAACTTTGCCCCCTCCCCCTAGAGACTGGGATTGCTGCTGCGGGTGCAGGAAGGAGCAGGGGAGAGATTGCGTGTCTGAGGATCATCCAGGACTACCACTGCCCATGCAGTGGAAACCCTCTAATGGGGGAAAGCTATCGTGTCGGGGAACCCCAGCAAGCCTGCCTGGGAGACCAGAAAGCGAGAGCTGATCCAATCCAGGTCAGCGCGCAAGAGAAAGTGACCCTCCTCCCACAACCTGCACTGTGCGCCACCATCATGGCTGAAGGTGGAAGGCTCAGAACATGCGGCTCTCGATCCCCATCTAGTGGCAACAGGCTGTAACTGCAACCTAATAATAGCATCATGTGCAAAAACCACTCCTCTTAACATCCAGCAATTTATAAAAGCTCCAGACCAGAAGGAAAACAATAAAAACACAGAATTAAGTCCTGAGGACTTGGAAAGAGGTAAACTAAGTGAAAATGAGTTCAGAACAGCTATCATCAAAATACTCAATGAGGTAAAGGGAAATATAGAGAAACAAGTCAACGAGTTCTGGAGTTACGTCACAAAAGAAATTGAAACTATAGAGAGGAATCAATCAGAAATACTAGACATGAAAAATACAATGGATCAGATAAAACAGAATATGGATTCCTTGAATGCCCGTGTAGACACCATAGAGGAGCAAATTAGCATAATTGAAGATAGATAGGCTGAATGGTACCAGACAGAGGAAGAAAGAAAACTAAGAATTAAAAAAACTGAAGAAAATCTCCGAGAAATAGCAGACTCAGTGAGAAAATCCAACTTAAGAATTACTGGAATCCCTGTGGGTGTGGAAAAGGAAAATGCAGCAGAAAGTGTGCTCAATGAAATAATAGAAGAGAACTTCCCAAGTCTAGGGATTGAGAGAGAAATGTGTGTGGAGGAAGCTTTCAGATCTCCTAGATTTGTCAATGTAAAAAGACCTACTGCAAGGCATATAGTAGCAAAAATGGCAAAAATGAATGACAAAGAAAGAATACTCAGGGTAGCAAGGCAGAAGAAAATAGCCTACAAAGGAACCCCTATCAGACATTCAGTGGATTTCTCTACAGAAACCTTACAAGCTAGGAGAGATTGGAGTGACATATTCAAAGCTTTAAAGGATAAAAATCTTCAGCCAAGAATACTCTATCCAGCAAAAATATCCTTCAGATATGAGGGAGAAATTAAATCTTTTCCAGACAAACAAAAGCTAAGGGACTTCATAGCCACAAGAAATCCTCAAGAAGGCTCTCATACGTGAAAAAAGAAAAGGGAGAAAGTGGTCACAAAACACAGAGTAGGGAGACAAATAGATAGAATCAGAATAGCATAGCAAATATTCAACTATAGCATTAGGATAAAGGGAAGTAATCACCAAAGCAAAGACAATCTTATCACTCTAACCACAAACTCACAACACAAGTTGGAATAAGAGATGAAAATAATAATTTAGGAGGTGAGGAGTAAAGGGACTGAAACAGTCTAGGCTAAGTAAGTAAGAGACTGCCAGAAAATGGACTATGTTATACATGAGATTCTGAATACAAAGTTCAGGGTAGCCACTAAACTAAAAAACAGAACAGAGACATAAAACATAAACAGGGAAAAATCTAAGAAACCCAGCATAAGAAATTGCAGAAGTCAATGGGTAGGCTAAAACACACAGGACGAGAAACAAAGGAAACACAGGAAAACCAGAAAACGAGCAACAGAATGACAGCATTAAGCCCTCATGCATCAATACTCACCCTCAATGTACACGGATTGAACTCTCCAATAAAAAGACACAGAGTGGCAAAATAGATTAAAGAACAGGATCCAATAATTTGTTGCCTCCGGGAAACACACCTCACCTCCAAGGACAAACAGCCTCAGAGTGAAGGGGTGGAAGGCAATCCTCCAAGCTAATAGCAAACAAAAGAAAGCACATGTTGCAATACTTATATCAGACAAAACAGACTTCAAGATAAGGCAGGTAAAGAGAGACATAGAGGGGCAACATATAATGATCAAAGGGACACTACATCAAGAAGAAATAATGGTTATAAATATCTATGCACCCAACACTGGAGCACCAAAGTTCATGAAGCAACAGTTAACAAACCTAAAAGAAGATATCAAAAATAACACAATAATAGTAGGGGACCTCAACACCCCACTCACATCAATGGACAGATCATCCAGACAGAAAATCAACAAAGAAACAGTGGAGCTAAACAAAAAGCTAAAACAATTGGACCTATAGACATATATAGAACACTCCATCCAAAAACAGCAGAATACACATTCTTCTCAAGCACACATGGAACATTCTCAAGGATAGACCATATGGTGGGAAACAAGCAAGCCTCTACAAATTTAAAAAAATTGAAATAATAACAAGCATCTTCTCTGATCATAATGCTATAAAGCTAGAAATTAATTACAAGAAAAAAGCTGTGAAAGGCACAAGGATGTGGAGACTAAACAATATGCTATTGAACAAGCAATGGACCATTGAAGAAATTAAAGAAGAAATCAAAAAGTGTCTGGAGACAAATGAAAATGATAACAGGCCATACCAACTCATATGGGATACAGCAAAAGCTGTATTAAGAGGAAAATTCATCGCAATACAGGCACATCTTAACAAACAAAAAAAATCCCAAATAAGCAATCTTAAACTACACCTAACTGAACTAGAGAAAGAAGAACAAACAAAGCCCAAAGTCAGCAGAAGGAGGGAAATAATAAAAATCAGAGCAGAGATAAATGCTATTGAAACAAAAAAGGAAGTAGGAAGGATCAATGAAACGACGAGCTGGTCCTTTGAGAAGATACATAAAATTGACAAACCCCTAGCCAGACTTACAAAGAAAAAAAGAGAGAAAGCTCAAATAAACAAAATCAGAAATGAAAGAGGAGAAATAACAACAGACTCCACAGAAATACAACAGATTATAAGAGAATATTACAAAAAACTATATGCCAGGGGCTGGCCCCATGGCCGAGTGGTTGAGTTCACGTGCTCCGCTGCAGGCGGCCCAGTGTTTCGTTGGTTCGAATCCTGGGCACGGACATCACACTGCTCATCAAACCACGCTGAGGCAGCGTCCCACATGCCACAACTAGAAGGACCCACAATGAAGAATATACAACTATGTACTGGGGGGCTTTGGGGAGAAAAAGGAAAAAAATAAAATCTTTAAAAAAAAAAAAAACAAAAACTATATGCCAGCAAAATGGATAACCTAGTGGAAATGGATAAATTCTTGGACTCCTACAATCTCCCAAAGCTGAGCCAAGAATAAGCGGACAATTTGAACAGACCAATCACCAGGAAAGAGATTGAAACAGCAATCAAAAGCATCCCAAAGAATAAAACCCCAGGAACAGATGGCTTTCCTGTGGAAGTCTACCAAACTTTCAGAGAGGATTTAATACCTATCCCTTTCAAGCTATTCCAAAAAATTAGGGAGGATGGAACACTTCCTAATACATTCTACGAGGCCAACATCACACTGATACCAAAGCCTGACAAAGACAGCATGAAAAAGGAGAACTACAGGCCAATATCGCTGATGAACATAGATGCAAAAATTCTCAAGAAAATTTTGGCAACCCAAATTCAGCAATTCATCAAAAGGATAATACATCATGATCAGGTGGGATTCATACCTGGGACACAGGGATGGTTCAACACCTGCAAATCAATCAACGTGATACACCACATCAACACACTGAGGAATAAAAACCACATGATCATCTCAATAGATGCAGAGAAAGCATTTGACAAGATCCAACAGCCATTTATGATAAAAACTCTGAACAAAAGGGGGATAGAAGGGAACCACCTCAACATAATAAAGGCCACATATGACAAACCCACAGCCAACATCATACACAATGGGCAAAAACTGAGCACCATCCCCCTGAAAACAGGAATGAGACAAGGATGCCCTCTATCCCCACTCTTATTTAACGTAGTACTGGAGGTTATGGCCAAAGCAATTAGGCAAGAGAAAGGAATAAAAGGAATCCAAATAGGGACGGAAGAAGTGAAACTCTCACTGTTTGCAGATGACATGATCTTATATATAGAAAACCTCAAAGAATCCATTGGAAAACTTGTAGAAGTAATCAACAACTACAGCAAAGTTGCAGGGTATAAAATCAATTTACCTAAATCAGTAGCATTTCTATACTCTAATAACGAACTAACAGAAAAAGAACTCAAGAACACAATACCATTCACAATCACAACAAAAGGAATAAAATACCTCATGGTGAATTTAACTAAGGAAGTGAAAGACCTATATAACGAAACTTACAAGGCTTTTCTGAAAGAATTGGATGACGATATAAAGAGATGGAAAGACGTTCCATGTACATGGATTGGAAGAATAAACATAGTTAAAATGTCCATTCTACCTAAATCAATCTACAGATTCAACACCATCCCAATCAGAATCCCAATGACATTCTTTACAGAAATAGAACAAAGAATCCTAAAATTCATATGGGGCAACAAAAGACCCCAAATTGCTAAAGCAATCCTGAGAAAAAAGAACAAAGCTGGAGGCATCACAATCCCTGACTTCAAAACATACTACAAAGCTACAGTAATCAAAACAGCATGGTACTGGTACGAAAACAGGTGCACAGATCAATGGAACAGAATTGAAAACCCAGAAACAAAACCACACATCTATGGACAGCTAATCTTCAGCAAAGAAGCTGAAGGCATACAATGGAGAAAAGAAAGTCTTCAACAAATGGTGCTGGGAAAACTGGACAGCCACATGTAAAAGAATGAAAATTGACCAATTCTTTTCACCATTCACCAAAATAAACTCAAAATGGATTAAAGACCTAAAGCTGAGACCTGAAACCATAAGGCTTCTAGAAGAAAATGTAGGCAGTACACTCTTTGACATCAGTATTAAAAGGATCTTTTCGGACACCATGTCTTCTCAGACAAGGGAAACAATAGAAAGAATAAACAAATGGGACTTCATCAGACTAAAGAGCTTCTTCAAGGCAAAGGAAAACAGGATTAAAACCAAAAAAACAACCCACTAACTGGGAAAAAATATTTGCAAGTCATATATCTGACAAAGGCTTAATATCCATAATATATAAAGAACTCACACAACTCAACAACAAAAAATCAAACAACCCAATCAAAAAATGGGCAGGAGACCTGAACAGACATTTCTCCAAAGAAGATATACGGATGGCCAATAGGCACATGAAAAGATGTTCATCATTGCTGTGCATTAGGGAAATGCAAATCAAAACTACACTAAGATATCACCTTACACCCATTAGAATGACAAAAATAACCAAAACAAATAGTAACAAATGTTGGAGAGGTTGTGGAGAAAGAGGAACCCTCATACACTGCTGGTGGGAATGCAAACTGGTGCAGCCACTATGGAAAACAGTATGGAGATTTCTCAAAAATTAAAAATAGAATTACCATATGATCCAGCCATCCCACTACTGGGTATCTATCCAAAGAGCTTGAAGTCAACAATTCCAAAAGTCCCATGCACCCCTATGTTCACTACAGCACTGTTTAAAATAGCCAAGACATGTAAGCAACCTAAGTGCCCATCAACAGATGATTGGATGAAGAAGATGTGGTATATATATACAATGGAATACTACTCAGCCATAAAAAAGAACAAAATCATCCCATTTGCAACAACATGCATGGACCTTGAGGGAATTATGTTAAGTGAAATAAGCCAGATAGAGAAGGACAATCTCTGTATGACTCCACTCATATGAGGAATTTAAACATGTGGATGAAGAGAACAGATTAGTGGCTACCAGGGGAAAGGTGGGGTGGGAGGTGAGCACAAAGGGTGAAGGGGTGCACCTACAACACGACTGATAGACAATAATGTACAACTGAAATTTCACAAGATTGTAACCTATCATTAACTCAATAAAAAATAATAAAAAAATTTAAAAAAATAAATAAAAAGACTTTATTAATAAAAAAACATTAACCCTTGGGGCCGGTCCCGTGGCACTCTGCTTGAGTGGCTGGGGTTTGACTGGTTCGGATCCTGGGTGCTGACATGGCACTGCTCATCAGGTCACACTGAGGCAGCATCCCACATAGCACAACGAGAGGCACACACAACTAGAATATACAACTATGGAAACTTTTTACTTCCTCCCTTTTAGGTTCTTTGTCTTGTCTAATAATTAAATTGACATAAGACAGATTAACAGGAGAAAAAAACAAATTTACTTT
This sequence comes from Equus quagga, assembly GCF_021613505.1. Lineage (NCBI taxonomy): Eukaryota > Metazoa > Chordata > Mammalia > Perissodactyla > Equidae > Equus > Equus quagga. The sequence continues at coordinate 76,148,791 of NC_060272.1, forward strand.
TGCATATATGGGAATCCTAAAGAAATGAGGCTCTCTGACAGTCAGGCTTCTGAGGTTTATATGCCATCCTGAGTTAGCGAGAATGGGTTAGAGGTCTGGGACTTCAAAGGGGATGAAGACAACTCACAGGAAAATGGAAAGAGCAAATGTTTGGTAACCAAATGTTGGCTGTGCTATGTGGTCAAGTCTTCCTGATGGAAAAAAATGTTATCTTTGGTAATAGCTCTCTTCCTGGTACAGGCTGTCTATCTAAATTCTTTTAGGCTGTTAAGAAGGAGGTAAAAAGCTCTTCTTGAGTCTGTTGGGCCTTGATTGTCTCCAGCTTGAAATAATCCACATGCCAAAGTGGTACATTCTGGGGTAGCCTGCTTTGACCTCCATCGAAACCTTCTCCTAAAGACAATTACAGATCCAAATAGTTTTATTGATAAAATATATCAAATATTTAAGGAAGAAATGTCAATTGTACACAAACTCTTCCAAAAACTAGAAGAGAAAGGAACATTTCCCAACTTATTTTATGAGGACAGTATTTTCCTGATGCCAAAACCAAACAAAGACATTACAATAAAATAAACTACAATAAAATAAAACTACAGACTAACATTCTTCATAATTATAAATAAAAAAATCATTGACAAAATATTTACATATTAAATTCAGTGACATATAAAAGGGATAATACGACATGAACAACTGGAATTTAATCTAGGAAGGCAAGGTTAGTTTAGCATTTGAAAATTCATCAATCTCATTCATCATTTTAACAGACTAAAGGAGAAAAACCATATGAACATCTCTAAAAGTGCAGAAAAGGCATCTGACAAAATTCAAAACTGTTCATGACAAAAAAAAATCCTCTCAGAAAACAAGGAAAAGAAAAAAACTTAAACTGATTATGAGGGTCTATAAAAACCCCACAGCTCACATTAAATAGAGAAAGACAGAATGCTTTTCCCCTAAGAAGAGCTGCAGAACAGAAATGTCTGCTCTCACAACTTCTCCCCAACATTGTTTCAGACGTTCTAGCCACTGCAGTAGGAGAAAAAAATACAGATTTGGAAAGGAAGAAGTACTCTCTCTTTATTTTCAGGTGATGACGTACTTACAAACTCCTGAGGAGTCTTACTAGAAGCTACTAGAAATACTGATAGATGCATAGATTAATCTTGAAAACATCATGGTAAGTGAAAGAAGCCAAATAGAAAAGGCCACATATTTTACAATTCCATTTATATGAAATATCCAGTATAGGCAAATCCGTAGAGACATAAAGTAGACTAGTTGCTGCCTAGGGCTCAGGGAGGGGGATTTGGATATGATGTGGAGTGACTGCTAATGAGTACAGTGTCTTTTGAAGATGAGAAAAATGTTCTAAATTTAGATGATGGTGATAGTTGCACAATTCTGAGACTATACTAAAAACTATTGAATTGTACCCTTTACACTTAAGAAGGTGAATTTCATGGTATATAATTTATATCTCAATAAAGCTGTTAAGTTTTTTAAAAACTCATCTATTAAAAAATTCTGAATTTAGAAATTTTAAAGCTCGAAGGTCCATAAACAAAAAGTCAATTGTATTTTTATATACTAGCAACAAACAATGGGAAAATAAAGTTTCTTTAAAGATAACATTTACAATAGCACCAAAAGACAAGAAATAAGAATAAATCTAAAAAATATATATGTGTAAGATCTGCATGCTAACAACCACAAAACATTGATGGAAAGAAAATTAGGAAGACTCAATAAATGGAGAGATACACTATGTTCATGGACTGGAAATCTCAATATTGTTAAGACGTCAATTCTCCCCAAACTGATCAATAGGTTCAACACAATCCTAATCAAAATCACAAATAAAATACCATCTACAATAGGGACTTACATTTAGGAATAAATTTAACAGAATGGTAGTGAACACCATAAAACATTGCTGAGAGAAATTAAAGATGATCTAAATAAATGAAGAGATATGCCATGTTCACGAACTGGGTAATTCTCACTGAAAATTGTTAAGATGTCAATTCTCCCTAAATTTATCTATAGATTCACTATAATTGTAAATAATACTCCAGCAGGCTTCTTTGGTAGAAGTTAATGGCTGATTCTAAAATTTATGTGGAATGTCAAAGAACTAGAATGGTCAAAACAATTTGGAAAACAAAAAAGAATAAATTTGGAGAACATAGATTACCTAATTTCAAAATTACTCTAAAGTCAGATATCGTAATTAAGATAATGTGTATGGTCAGACATAAAGATCAATGGAACAGAAAAGAGTCCAAATATAGACCTACGTGTATATTGTCAATTGATATTTCATAAACATTTCAAGGTAACTCAATGTAAGAAATGAGTGATCTTTTAAGAATGACCCTTAGGGGCTGGCCTGGTGGTGCAGTGGTTAAGTGCTCACATTCTGCTTAGGAGGCCCGGGGTTCCCCGGTTTGGATGCCAGGTGCAGACATGGCACCGCTTGGCAAGCCATGCTGTGGTAGGTGTCCCACATATAAATAGAGGAAGATGGGCATGGATGTTAGCTCAGGGCCAGTGTTCCTCATCAAAAAGAGAATTGGCAGCAGATGTTAGCTCAGGGCTAATATTCCTCAAAAAAAAAAAAAAAATGACCCTTAAATGTTTTCAGCAAATCATGCTGGAAGGACTGAATATTCATGTGTAAAAAAATTGAACTTCAACCTCTACCTCATACCAAAGGCAAAATTAATTTGAAAAGGATGATAGGCTTAAAGGTAAAAGCTGATGGTATAAAATTTCTAGAAGAAATTTTAAGAAGGAAGGAAGGTGTCATGATTTATAATAACACTTGCACTTAAGGGAAATGAAAAATGAAAAATGAAAAATGAAAAATTAAAACGTTAAGCTCACTTGTAATCACTAGTAAAAGTAGTGAAAAAGACAGCGAGCTACTACTTTTCACCTACCTGGAAATGGTTGACAGAGGAAAGCCAGCGTTTACAAGTGTGGTAAACCAAACCCTCTCACTTGCTGCTGGTGAAACATTCAGTGGGGCAAAATGTCTAAGTGTGTCAAAATTTCAAAAATGTGCTTTCCCTTTTCTTTTTCTGCTGAGGAAGATTCACCCTGAGCTAACATCCACTGCCAATCCTCCTTTTTTTTTCCTTGAGGAAGATTAGCCCCAAGCTAACATCTGTGCCAGTCCTCCTTTGTTTCTTTTTTTTTTTTTTTTTTTACGTGGGACACCTCCACAGCATGGCTAGTGGGCAGAGTAGGTCCACGCCAGGGACTCAAACCCACCAACCTGGGCCACCAAAGCAGAGCATGCAGGACCCTGAACACGTGGCCACGGGGCTGGGCCCTGTGCTTTCCCTTTTAACTAATTTTATGTTAGATGTTTACTCTGAGCATATAATCAAAGTTGTAGGTAAAAATCCAAATATAAGGATGTTTGGTTGAAAATATTGTAAAGAAATAAAAATTGCAAGAAGATCTAAACGTCCTACCATAGGTCGCCAGTTAAATGTTATGTTATTTAAAATCATGTTATAAAAGAGTATTTTCCACCATGAGAAAATGTTCATATGTTATATGGTGGGGGGAAAAATGGTCTTCAGAATGGTATGTGAGTTTATATACATTTACGGGTACATCAGACAAGACTGGACTAATATGCCTTGTATTTTAACATTGAAATGTTAACAATTATTATCTCGGGATGGTGAAAATACAGGCAAGTTTTTTTGTATTGCCCATATTTTCTACATGTCAAATACGATTCACAACATTAATAAGACACTTGGGTATGGGCATTTCAGTATTATGCTATGGTTTGTAATTCTCTAAGTTCAAGTCCAAACTTTTGTGAGCCACCAAAAGATCTCACCATGTTCGACTCATATTTTCTGTATTGGAAACTATTCTGAGAGGCATAACGATGCTTCCCGTCTAGCACCTCAGAGGAAATTATCACTGGTTGATCCAAAGAATTGCAAAAAAAGATTATAGTGTGCACAGATAGGTTATTTGTAATTGAAAATAAATCATGTTTTTCAGAGCGGAGCAAATGTTCCCAACCCACCAATAATTGCATGACATCATGTTAAATGATATTTTAAGTAGTGATCATTCTTAGAAATACAAAACTACTTGTTTGCCATCTTGAATGGTGTTATTTGTATATGAATGGTTGCTTTATTTTCAGTGCCTTTCATATTGCTGCAACTCACTTTGGAAAATAGCAGCTTATCTTAGTCAAAACTTACTGACTTTTCTAGGTGATTAAAAAAAAAGACCAAGATTAAGGAATCTCCCTCCAGTTATTTGAATATTTATAATCTTATTTTCCCATTATGGGCAGCACAGTCTATTGGATTTCCAAATTGAAAAAAAGAAAGAATCATACCCCAAACAGCTTATGTCTCTAAAATAGAGTAATAAACTTAGACCCAGGAAGGACCTTGAAAAGTCAACTTAATCACCATTTTGTTTGTTTGCCTTTAGGTAAAACAATACCTAAATCGTCTTTTAAAAATAAGAGTCCTCCCCCTTTTGAATGTGTCATTTATATTTAGAAAGTTGTGGTTTCCCTCGGTAACAACAAGTGGAGCATAAACCTCCATGCTGAGCCAGGCAGTGAAGCTGCCCCAGATGCTGGACCGCATGACCCTGCCCTTCTGAACCATCCTGGGCACGAGCAACAGGGCCTCTGCACAGCCCAGGCATCTGCGCTTGCTCCCAGGGGGACCCACCCAGGTTATCAATCTTTGCTCATGCGAGGCCAGCACATCTGTGGCCATGACCATGAGAGTACCCTACTATTAGACCTACAGGTGATGAAAGGGATGAGCTCGCATTTCCTTGTCATCTCCGCTCCCTGGCTATAGTCCTGGATGTTCTTACCTCCTCCGGCTGCTCAAATCTTTTCACCCTCTTATATTCACAAAGAACTTGCTAGAATCCACAGCCAAAATACTACGGGAAATCCAGCCTCTTTCTTCAGTTCTTCTGGGGATTCACAGATCTTATGTTTCTCCTATTCATCTCAGCTCTGATTTCCTACCTCAAGTAAAGCCTTGATTTCTTTTTTATTTTGTCTCTTGTGGCTGTTTCCTTCTCTCCACCTTTCCTCAACCTAAACTTGGAACACGGCGTTTTTTCTTTGATTTGCTTAAACACCACTAACACAAAACAATTACGGTAGTAGACTTTTACTGAATATTTGAGAGTGACAGGGTGGTAAGGAAGAAGGGCAATTATATTTACACAAACAGTAGGATGACCAGCTACCCCAGTTTGCCTAGGACAGAGGGTTTCCCTGGGATCTGGACTTTCAGCGCTAAAACCAGGTGAGTCTGGGCTAACCAGGACGAGTTGGTCATCCTAAGTTAGAGTTTGGTTGCTAAAGAGACAGGACTCAAAATGACAATGCTCACAAATTTACAGTTTATTGCAGGAAAAGGACACACTCCAGCAACAGCACCAAAGTAAGGTTATGCACCACAGTCAAGGCTGCCCCACAGCCATGGGCCCACAGAGGCCGGGCACCAGCTCCAATAGCCTGCCCTCAGTAAGGGCCAGTACGAACATACTTTCTCTCTTGGATCAGGAACCACTGACTTGTGTACCCAACACCTCGGAACCAGAGAGCCCAAATGTAACCTCAGCTGTTCTTTATACCCTCTGGTCACGTAAGCATATTCTTGTTACACAATGAATCCAAATGGCAGCGCAATCTTGGTGGGGGGAGTATCATTGAGACAAGGTGCAAATCATCATCCTCACTGTTGTCAATCAACAATGCTGACAAGCTAGTATAAACTTGTTAGATCCATGGTTATTAATTAGTATGTTCCACACCTTCCCCAGGGGTTAGTGCCCTGCAGGTACTTTAGGAAAACAGCTCAGTTCAATTCCAGGTCTGCCAGAATTAACCCTCACATTACATCCAGCAAAATAAGAAATTTAAAAGAGAATGGGACATGTTTTTATCCTAAGTCCTTTGGCTTCTCCTAACAATGGAAGTTTCTATTTAGCCTCCTTCTTGGGTCCTGCTTCCTTGCAGCAAACTCAGCCCACTCTCTGTCTTCATTTCTTATTTCTAACCAGCTTTCCTATTTTCCTGGGCCCTTTCATTCTACTTCTCAGGATGCTGCACAAACTGAAAATTCACATTTTACTTTGCGAAGCAATTTGATTCACTTTGTTGTACTCCAAGTTCTCATAAGCAGCGTCCCAGGGGCTACATTTTCACAATTACCATCATCTCTTCATCCTCATTATCATCATGATTATAATTATTACAACAACAATTACAGTAGTAGCAGCAATAGCAGTAACAATGCTTAATCTAGGTCTTACTCCGTCCCAGGCTCTAAGCGCCTTGTACATATTATCTCATCTAATCACCACAACAATGCTACAAAGTAGGTAGTATTAATATCCCCATTTTACAGATGAACAAAGTGAAGCAAAACAAGTAATTTTCCCAAGTTCACACAGGTTGTAAATCATAAAGCCAGAATTCCAAGCCAGGCAGCCTGGCTCCAATGTCTGTGCTTTAAACGCTTCACTGAACTGTTTCAATATGGCCCATCATGGTATTTTGCAGGCAATTCTCTCCAGAGGAACCCTGCCACTTTTAATCAGTATTTTGTAAAATCAACAGCATGAAATAGACAAAGATTTTTTTTAAAAAATCACTCCTAAGCATATACTGATAACTTGTGAAAGACAACATTTATTAAAAAATTTGTAATTATACAGTATTCAGGTATTTTTGAGAATATACTCACAAAACAAGGAAAGAATGGTATAAAGAGGAAAAATCAAAGAACAAGAAGAGTTCTTGACAATTAAAAATAACATTGCAAAAGTAAAATAAACCCTCTAAAAGGGGGTGTGGAAGATAAAATGTTGGCAATATCTTAGAACATAAAGAGCAAAACTCCAGAAACTATGAACAAAGAGATAAGAAATACAGGGAATCGGGGCTGGCTCCGTGGCCGAGTGGTTAAGTTCGCGCGCTCTGCTGCAGGCGGCCCAGGCTGTCATAGAAAGGAAATTCTTTATGCACTAGAGGTGGAAAAGGTGTATGTCACATCTGCCCATGCTTCACTGGCCAAACCGGTCCCATTGGCCAAGACCAGATGTAAAGAAGCTAGACAAAAAACAATGCAAAAACCTGGGAAATTAAAAAAAAATAGCAGCTGCTTGGGAAATATCATCTTCCTGTGTAACATGGACGAAACAAACTATTTCCTGAACATGTCACTTTGGCTTTGCCACAGAAAGCTGATATAGATTGGAGCAGGAGGTCATAATGTTCTGAAAATACAGTCTTAAAGAATTAAGAGGATTTCATACAGTAGATAATATGATTGAGAAGTGGGGTTACATTGAAGACATGAAAAAGATGTATATTTCTTCGATTAAGAAGAAAAAGAGGAAAGGCAATTAGAAGGCTCAGGAAAACCCAAAAGCTGTAGGAGAAAATTATGGCCTGAATACAAAGGAAAATAAAGAGGTGTATGATATTAAATAGGTGACGGGATGTAAAAAAGAGAAGAGAGAGAGAACCAGAGGAATAGAGAGAATACATTTGTCCTCAAAGCCTGTCATAGTTTCATTAAGGAAGACACAAGGTTAGTAATATTGAACATAGAGAATTGTAGAGAAGAAATTTAACCCCAAGATACTACTTGGCTCAGCAGGGAACATATATAATAAAAGGAATGTAAATAGTGTTCATTGGCTTTCAATACATAGATTAAACCTGTGATGAAGAACAAAACACTTAAAATGCAAATAACAACTTTGAAAATATAAAGCAAAGGTACAGTTAATAGAAGAGGAGATATACAGGTATAGTTAGGTATAGTTAATAGAAGGAGAAAATATAGAAGCATTCATTTATATAGTAGTTATTATGCACTGAGTTGTTTCCCTGAAATTCACATGTTGAAGCCCTAACCTCTCATATACTTGGAGATAAGAGAGATAATTAATGTTAAATGAGTACACGAGGGTGGGGCCTTAACCTGATAGGGCTGCTACCCTTATAAGAAGAGGGAGAGACTTCAGAGATCTCTGTGTGCACAGAGAAGAGGCCATGTGAGGACCCAGTGAGAAGACAGCTGTCTACAAGCCAGGAGGAGAGGCTTCACCAGAAACCAACCCTGATGGCACCTTGGTCATGGACTTCCAGCCTCCAGAACTGTGAGAAAATAAATTCCTATTGTTTAAGCCACCCAGTCTGTGGTATTTTGTTATGGCAGCTCAAGCTGACTAATACAGGAGTCAAGTGTCTAAAGTTGATGGAACAAGAGGCTTAAAAACATGATTTCAAGTTATGAAGGTAAGTAACCAAGAGAATATTTTTAAATAGTAATATAATTATCAAAAATATAAGACCAAGGGGCTAGCCCCACGGCCGAGTGGTTAAGTTCGCACGCTCTGCTTCAGTGGCCCAGGGTTTTGCCGGTTCGGATCCTGGGTGTGGACCTAGCACCATTCATCAAGCCACACTGAGGTGGTGTCCCACATAGCACAACCAGAAGGACCTATAACTAGTATATACAACTGTGTGCTGGGGGGCTTTGGGGAGAAAGAAAAAAAGAAGATTGGCAACAGATGTTAGCTCAGGTGCCAATCTTTAATATATATATATTTAATATATATATATATAAAAGACCAAAAAGTGGAAGTAGATGGTGTGTGTGTGTGTGTGTGTGCACGCACACGCATGCACTTTCAAAAGATATGCTTATCTCAAGCAGGCAGTGGGGACCGCATCAGGAGGGACGAGAACAAATTGTCCTTATTCTTGGGCAACTTCCTCTGAGCTTTGCAAGGAAATGGGGCCCATTCATCCTAGCACAAGATTTGTGACACACATTGTAATAGGTAGCTTCTAAGATGTCACCCAGTGACTCCTGCTTCCGCGTATTCATGCTTTGGGTAATTTCAATCCCTTGAGTACAGGCTACACCCAGCAATTTGCTTCCAATGAAAAGAACATGGCCAAAGGTATGTGGGATGTCACTTATGAGATTCAGTGATAAAAAGCCTCAGAAGCCTATCTTGCCATCTTTCTGGCTCTCTCACTTGTTCACTCTGATGAAAGCCAGCTGCCATATTGTGAGTTACTCTCTGAAAAAGATCATATGGCAAGAAGCTGAGGGAGGCCTCCAGCCAATTGCCAGCAAGGCATGATGGACCTTAGTCTGACAGCTTGTAAGGACCTGAATCCTGACAACAACCACAGGAGGGAGCTTGGAGGCAGATCCTCCTCCAACTGAGCGTTCAGAAGGGACACAGCTTTGGCCAACACTCACCTTGGCTGCAATCTTGTGAGAGACCCGAATCCAGAGGGCCTGGCTAAAGCATGCCTGGACTCCTGTCCCACAGAATCCGTGCGATGACAAATGTTTGCTACTTTTAAGTCCCTAATATTCGGAGTAAATTGTTACACAATAGGTAACCAATAAAAATATCTTTATCATCTGTAGACCTAAATTTTGATTTACTTTTCTCATCCAGAGTGGTGACCAATGTCACTGCACCATCCTCCTCACATCTGGGGTGTGGCAGAGACTGCCATTTGTCTACCAACATCCATCCTCCTCATCTTCTCTATTACTTAACATAGTCCGATGATTTCCTAGCTTCCTTTGCAGATACGATCCCCATGTGACACATTTTAGGCTAAATAATATAAAAGCAGATTCTTTGAGGGGCCTCCAGGAAAGACCCTTAAAAGAGGACCATCCCCAGTTGGCACATGTGTTTTACCCTTCACCCTTTATTTCTTCATTGCTGCATGGACCTGATGCTGGAATTGGAGCAGCCATGATGTACTGTGAGGCAAGAAGCACATCCTAGACATGAATAAGTGGAAAGATAGGAGTCCAATCCTTGAAGGCTTTCTGGAAATACACCAGCCCTGGTCTGACTACCATAAGGCCACTAATTTGGTTAAGCTGCTGTTTTTCAGGTTTGAGTTACTTGCAGCCAAACTTAATTCCTAACTCGTAGGCCGGTTCCTGGCATGGCTGCTGAGACGTAAGTAGTGCATCCATGCTCACCATTTAAAAGCTTTCCCTGTGCTTATACATAATGAATTCATGTTACCTATTGATATCCCCATGAAAGAAAGGGATTTATCTTACACAGCCCCAGGATCTCAGAAGAAACTTATTTTCTACTTTTCACAAATTTCTGTCTATAAGAAATAAAAAGCATTACAGTTTTAGAACATTTAGTGTAGCGGAAAACAGGAGTCTCAGAGACCATCAGCATACTGTAGCAAAATGTAACACCTATTATGGTCCCTAGCCAATAACTCAAGAGAGGAATAAATTATTTCAATACACATCTTAGGCTTTAAAACTGCATATAGCCTTTGGCACAGCAGCTCCACTTCCACTTCTATCCTAAGGAAATAAGTTGGTAAGTAGATAATACAGATGCTACAAGGGAAGTTTTCAGATAAACTATGAGAATTTAAAAGATCTTTGAAAGTTCTGTTTGACTTAACTTAGCCCTATTCTGCTTAAAATCTTTGATAACTTCATACTACATTTAAGATTAAAGACAAAACCCTTCAGAAGTTTCCAATCACAGCAACATGATCCAGCCCCTCCTTCCTTTCTCCTCACTTCCTTCTGTCTCTTTTCTGCTCTTCCTCACTCAAAAATTCCTTTTCATTTCTATTTCCTATTCATTTCCTATAATAACTTCCTTTTTCTTTTTTCTCTTTTTTTTTCATTTAGAAAGCACCTTTTTTTTTTTCCTGAGGAAGATTTGCCCTGAACTAACAACTACTGCCAATCTTCCTCTTTTTGTATGTGAGCCACCACCACAGCATGGCCACTGATAGATGAGTGATGTAGGTCCATGCTCGGGAACTGAACCAGGTGTGCTGAACCCAACCACTAGGCCACCAGTGCTGGCCCGATAATCTCTTTTTTCATTATCTCTTCCCACTGAAACCACCAACGCTTCAGCTTCCATCACCAAGCTTTTTATTAAGATACTATATACCTCTCTTTTTATGGGTGCCAGCTATTAATTTTTTTACCCTGCTGCATTTCCTAAGGTAACTCTGTTGGAGGATATATCACGTCATTCTCTTTTCCTCAGAAATACTAAGTCCAAGCTCTTTAGGATGGTACTCAAGGCCTTTCACAAACTGACCCCACCTTTTCTCTCTAGGTAGGCTCATGGCTGTTGTTAAGTTGATATTAATGTAAGCAGTTTAAAGTAGTGATCTCTATGTGCGTTTTCTGATTATAAAAATGAAAACTGTAAGTATGTGGGTGTGATTCAGTAGAAAAGGAAATGGATACTATTTCATTGCATGAATGTATCACAATTTATTTACCCAACCCCTATCTTGGACACTCAGTTTGTTTACAGCTAAGCTCTTCACCATAGTAAACAATACTGCGTTCAACATCCTTTAAGTATGTCCTTATGAAATCCTTCATTGAAATATCTTAGTGATAAGAATTGGTTTTCACCTTTTCTTTCTAAATGTTTGAGATTATTTAATCTAATTACATAATTAAAGTGCTTTGTAATTGAATACTTTGACCTCCATAAAGGAAAAGCGTTAGTCAATGATTATTGTAATAATATATGAATAAAATGGTTAAATCTCATATTGATGATCTTCAACTAATAGTGTAACTAAACAGCCTTTCACTGATACATTCTTGGCCAACTAACATTGAATTTCAAAGCACCCATACTTGAAGTGCAGGAAATTATTAATCAAGTAGAATAAGGATTAAAAGACGTAAGAATATATCCCATCAGTGTTGTCATGCTTATTTCATATGACATGGGAATAAGCATTTCTTTTGAATACATTACTGTAGCAAACATTGTTGGTTGACTACCCAGTATCCATTTTTCTCCACTTGCTTGCTAATAGAACCCTAATTTTGTTCAGGTACCCAGCCTTTCTTCACATTACTACCCTCAGAGGGAAGTCCCTTTTTTGGTTTAAGCCAATCATGATGGTTCTATTCCTCATCTGTGATTGGCTTAGAGGTGGGCATGTGACTTAATTCTGCCCAATGAGATATGAAGAGAGTTCTGCTAGGAAGCTTTTGGGAAACGTTGTTTTCCTATTAAGAAGACCAGAGGAGATGGCCTATTTCTGCTTCTGGATGTTTCTGTATCTGGATGTGATGCCTGGAACTGCTGCAGCAAGCATAGGACCATGAGAAGAGCTGGCCTGGAGGCAAAGCCAACACTCAGAGGATGGTAGAACAGAGATGGGAAAAACCTGGGTCCTTTCAGTCATAAAGTCGAGGAGCTATCTCAATCAACAGTCAAGCCACCCATAATAATAAACTGCCTTATTGTTTAAACCAAGTTAAGTCAAGGACTTCTGCTAATTACAGCTGAAGTCATCCCAACTTACCTAGCATAAATTACTTTAAAAATAGTACCAGATCACCATATTTGAAATACTGGCAAGTTACCATTTTCAAAACTTTTAAAACATTTGTCCTGATGAAGTTAGACATTAGAACATGGAAAAAGCAAAGCAAACAAAAACTATAGAATGACTCAAACTTTAAGGGAGAAATAATTTCATCATCAGTCTTAGGCAGTTCTTTAAGTCGATCTACATTACCATCAGTTGACAATTCAAAATACTACAGGTCATTCTATACTGGCACTTTATGAAAGCCCCTGAAAAAAGTGTATTTTTATACAGCATTTTTTTTTTTTTGCCCAAGACCTAATTCTAACATGAACCCATAAGCAAGTGGTAATGTGAACCAGATAACGTGTATTTACTGCAGGTCACATCACATGTTTAAATACTTCTGGAGGATTCCAGATCATGGGAAAAATGGCTGTCAGTGGAGGAGTAGTTGCCTATCTCAGAGAAAAGGGTGGGAGCTGGGCAAGCCTCTCAAAAGGTGAGGCTTGAAATGTGTCCAGAATATCATAAAATTGCGTGACAAAAAGAGAGAGGAAAAGATTGGAAGGGGATAGAGAATTCTCATGGGCCCACCATGCCAACGTGTGCCAGCATGTGAATTCTCTGCAGCTTAAGAAGCTCTACCATTCAAAAGCGGCCATGATCGTTAGTGTTAACTCTTCAGAGTTGTATTCACTATTAACAGAGACAACAAGAAACCAAACCAACATCCATCACCCCTCCATATGTTCAAAGAAGAATATCTTGGCATTAAAAAAATATATATCCTTGGAAAATGCTGTAAAAAGATGTGCATGGAGCAAGCCAAGCAGAAGCCAGGAAACGGCAGAACACATTGAAAAGGGATTCGCCTTTTGTCACAATTTAGTAAACTCCCCCAACTGTTGCCACGGTTGCAACATCTCACAGCAGTAAGAGCCTGCAAGGATCTGGACACACCCAGTAATAACTCCACTATTTCAGGTTTTGCCAAAGATATACTAAGTACGAGGAGCCTGTCGCAACATCCAAATGGAGATCTAAGAGAAGCAGCTGAGCTCACAGATGGAGAGCCAGGGAAGGGGCTTCAGACAGACAGCTAAGGCTAGGCAGTCGGATGACCTTGCATAGCAGACAGTTGAGTGAGAAGATAAGGAAGCTGAGGCCTGAGTCTCCAGGGGTCTTAAATTACTCGCTATATACATGATAATATAACCCCAACTTTACCCCCCCAAATCTTCAGTAAATGTCCAAAACACAACTACCTTAACAGTGTTTGGAGAATCAGGTGAAAATGCCTGCATTCTGTTTTGAGGTCAGCACACACAGAACGACTGTAAATGAAAAGGGAACTTTTTTGAGGTCACCAAGAGCAAATCACTGACACCTCTGAAGGGGGACTATGCTCCCAGCAGGATGTAGGGGTTGGGAGGGTGGGAGAGGACTGAGTCAATGTGAACTAAGTGTCAACAATTAAGGAGGGTGCCCTCAGCTGACACATGGGTTACGTGGCTGAGTTTCAGGAACGCTAGACTCCTTCCATGACTCTTCAACGCTTTTATACACGTTTGTAGTAAATATTTATTACGCAGCTACTACATGCTATACATTTTGCTAGGCTTAGGGTGACAGCAGGAAGCAAGAAAAATCTGTTGCCTGACATTATTCAGGTTACAACTTGCTTAGGGAAAAATTATGAAATACACAACTTACTTTGACAGAGTCTTGCCTATTGTCTGGAAAATATCCTTTTCCCAGCCATAGAGGCTCACTGAGAAAAGATTTCCTGATGCACAAAACTAACCCAACTGTGGACTCCATGTAAATCATTTGGGAAAATGTCTTGCTCCAAAGCTCCCTGTTCAAGTCTCATTTCCACTCAGAAACCGTTTTTTGGAGGTTTCCTCGTGGAAAGGAACTTACTAAAGACATATGCGGCCTCTCGCCAGTCTGCATTTCTCAAGGCTGTTTATTCAGACTTTGTTGTTTGGTTGGTTTCCTAAGAAATAGGAGGCTAGATGGAACCTGCGGCCTGTCCATTTCCTCTCAATGGAAACACATGCCTGGGGCGTTTCATCTATTCCGCTGGCGTCTGCACTTGGGCCGCTGACTCCCAACCCAGGTAGAATGAAGTGCGACCATCACTAGGAAATATGCGATCACGCGCAACCATAAGACCAGGTTTTCCCTCAATTCGGTTTTTTACTCCTTAAGTCAGGATTTTGTCCCATTATCCTAAAGACTTTACATTGACGGCACTATGCCCAGAGAGACCAGCCACATTTAATACTTTGAAAACTAAAAAACAAATAAAAATTGATTGATACACTTGGACAAGTCGCTTCTCAGAAATTTTGTTTCTGCAGAACAAGGAGGCCATCCCTGGAGTCTCTTGGAGTTTAAGCATCTAGGAATTCTCCTTTCTACGCACATAGTTGGGAGATCCGGAGAGATCCGGGACCACTGAACCTGGGGACACAGGGCCGCGCCGCTCCTACCAGTGTGTGCGTGAGTTGGGCTGAGCGAGGAGAAGGGAAGCTGGCCAGCCGGGAAGGCGGCCATCTGCGTAAAATTGAGTCCTGGCTGTTTCCTCCGTGCAGAAGCTTCCTTTACGCTTACCCGAATTCTCCCATTCCAGCTACACGTCAAACAGGCAGAGAAGCCGAATACCACACCCGGGGGAAGGAAGCGGGCCTCCTGAAGCGCCCCCAAAGCTCAAAACAGGTTGCACCTTCGCCCGCAATACCCCGCCCCAGCTCCGGCCAGGCCACCCAAGTTCATGGTTCGCAGTGCTCTTTCTACCGACCCTGCGTTGCTGCGCACTCTGCCCACCGGGCGAGCGCCCGAGCCAGTGCAGGGGAGCGGGCGCGGGCGGAGCGCAGGAGGGGCGGGGCAGGGCTCAGGGGGGCGGGGTGGGGCGGAGCCGGGAGGGGCTCAGGAGGGGCGGGGCATGGTGGGGCGCAGGCGGGGCTCAGGGGGGGCGGGGTGGAGGAAGGGAGGGGCGGGGCGGGGTGTAGGCGGGGCTCAGAAAGGGCGGGGCCGGGGTGGGGTGGGGTGTGGTGGGGCGGGCAGGGGAGCAGTTGGGGCTCTGCAAGGGAGGGACAAGGCGGGGCCGGGGCGGGGCCCAAGAGGGTTCCCCAGTTCAGCCCCCTTCTTGCATCCCTAGTGAGAAGATGCCCAGAGGGCCGCCGGGGGTGAGCGGAGGGGCTCCCTTGTTGCTTAGGTGTGTGAGCTGCGCCTGCCCAGGCACTTGAATGAGCTAGAGAGAAAAGTGCCCGAGAACCTTGTAGGGAGCCGCTTGTCCCCAGCTGCCTGGGGATGCGTCAGTCCTGCGCGAGGTGGAGAGAGGTTGCCTCAGAGCTCACAGGGAGTTGAAGCGTCACCCTTTGTGGGGAATGTTCTCCATACATGAGGCTTCTCGCTCCTCACTCATCCAACTAGCGCCTCAAAGCCCCACACCTCCACAGCAGTGGTTCTCCCGGTGGGCTAGCAGTATCACGTTACCAGAGAACTTAGGGAAAATGCAAATTTCGCCACATCCCAGATCTATAGAATCAGAAACTCTGGGGATTGACTCTCCTCCTACCTTATCTGTATTTACTGAGTTCTCCAGGTGATTCTGATGCAAGCTACGAGTGCAAGCCAGCCCACAGGCAGGAACCCTGCCGGCACACACGGCCTACACCCGCCTTTGGGTTTTATCGCCATAAGCGGAGAGCACACGCAGGGGTTTCCCGCCCAGTGTTTCCCTTCACGTGTCTCGTGACACCTTCACGTGTTTCGCTTGTTAGAGTTTACCAGCTGTGCAGAAGTCCAGCTCTTGCTGAGCTGTGTGTAGATCGCCATGACGTAGAAACCTGTTTCCCGGAAGCTTGGCTAACCAAAAGCTCGAAAAGAGCGTTCTTGATATGTTTTGAATTTCATCTTGCGCCTTGGCCCTGCAGTCTGTGTGAGGAGTCCGCCCTCGATTTTGGGAAGCCACTTAGTTGCAGTTCGCGGCTTGAAGGTTTGCACCCCTGGGCTTCTTAGGGCAGAGTAAGGTTTCCGGGGCTTTCTTCAAGAAACTCGAATGGAAACAAGCTCATGGATTTAGCCGGTGGGGAGCATGATGCCCTCCCCTGACACTACAACTAAAATAAGTTGTCTAGTCCCTGAAACTGTATTCCTTGGTTCATTTACAGACATGCATTGCTTAAAGATGGGGATGTTCTGAGAAATTTGTCCTTAGGTGATTTCTTCATTTTCAAACACAGTAGTACTTAAACCTGGTGTGTGGTATAGTCTAGTATGCAGAGGCTATGATACTAATCTTATGGGGCCACCATCAGATGTGGTGCATGACTGTAGCGTGCTTAGCTGAAGATTCCTTTACTAGGCATTGTTCACATTCTTTTAAGTCTTGGAAAAGTAAGTCTTGGCTGTGGTTTTCACCTGCCTCATTTCAAGAGGACAGAGGCATTTGTGTTGTGAGAATATTCTCACTGGGCCAGGATAACATCAAACACAGAAAGTCATGGACTTAAAACATCTGGTGTCCATGGGATCCAATTGTTTGGATTCACTTAAGTCAAAGGAAGGGCATTATTCAGTAAAAGGAAACTATTAATTTTCGTCTTCCTTTGTATAGGTTCTCTGAAAACAATTGAATTATGGTGGTGAGATAAGTTTTGTTAGCTGTCAAGCCTTATGAAGTTTTTGAGCAGCCGCACAAATTGTCCTCTGAAAAGCAGTGTCTTTGTGACTTTAATAATTACCTGTTGGAAATGCCTGACCATAAGGTACTCTTAGAGTAATATCATGGAGGGATGGGTAAATATGGGCAAAATCTACCCCAGCACATGGTAAGTAGTCAGCTTCTCAAAAATATCCAACCTGCTGTTAAATGAGTTGTTGATTATGTAGTGATATAATCGAGTGGTCGTTATTTTGTATCTGTGACACTCCTTTGACGCCTGTGTCATTTTGCCTTGGTCAGTCCAAACTGTGCAAAAACAAACCTTTGCTGGGATCTGATGTGCGCTGGGCACCGTGCTGGGGGCGCGGGCCTCAGGCTTGAGATGAAGATTTGGTTCTCCAGGCAACAGGTAAGTAAAGATCCTCTGAGCCCTGTGCTCCACCTCCTCTTATCAAGAATCACGGGCTTAAAAAGTGCGTTCCCAAAGGCTGTTGTCTGGCCTTTAATTTCATTTGTGTTTGTTAGATATTTAAAGATTTTAAACGTCCAATTTCTGAAGCTTCTAGTACAACTGGTAAGAGCAAATATATATACAGTAGTCCCCCCTTGTTTGTGGGGGATATGTTCCAAGACCCCTAGTGGATGCCTGAAACCACGGTTAGAGTACTGAACCGTATATATATACTGTGTTTTCCTATACATACATACCTCTGATAAAGTTTAATTTGTAAATTAGGCACAATGAGAGATAAACAATGGTAACTTCTCTTTGGCGTATCTGAATTTCCGGCATCACTGCTCTTGCACTTTGGGGCCATTATTGAGTAAAATAAGGGTTACTTGAACACAAGCACTGGGGTACCACAACCGTTGATCTGATAACCCTGTCTGCTACTAAATGGCTAGCAGGTGGGTAGGGCGCACAGCGTGGATCTGCTGGACAAAGAGGTGATTCCCGTCCTGGCGGGATGGAACAGGACAGGAGAGGTTTCGTCACGCTATCAGAACGGTGTGAAATTTAAAACATGAATTCTTTATTCCTGGAATTTTCTGCTTAATATTTTCAGACCAAAGTTGACCGCGAGTAACTGAAACAGCAGTTAAGGGGGACGACTGTAGAAACCAGACTCTTCATTTGTTTGGTCATGTTATTTTGATTATTTTTCTGAAATGGGATTTCTTTTCTTTCCTTAACGGCCTCTTTTTGTTTGCTTGTTTTGACAGACGGTTATTTGATTGTCTGTCTTCGATCTAACCTGGATTGGAGTAACATTCAGAATTCCCAGTCCAAGCCAGTTTTTCCTCCTCCCACAGTCTGGTCACATTTGTGCTTCCGCACAGTTCTGACCTCTGGTTCTCCTCCTGCACTCTTGATTTTCCTCCTTGGCTCTGGGCTCTTTGCTCACCAAACTCTGCTGCTTTTCAACAGGCACTCGGTACTTGTCCCTGTCCCTCCTAGTAACTAATTCAGAAGTTCTCACAGGTGTCTTCACTGATGGCAGCCATCTGTTTATGACCTCCAGCTCCTCTTAGCATCCTTGACTAGCCACTTTCACAGCTGGAGTAAACTCAGGACACAGCCATCAGCAAACACCAGGCCTCCTTGTCTCTCATATTTAGATGGGTATTTGAATTATTATTATCATAATAAAGTATCTCATTAGTAAGAATGGGGAATTAAAATTCATTCTCTGTGATACGAATTGTTCTGAGTTAGGGAAGAATCTACAGGAATCTTTTCTCTTGAAATGATTCAAAAATTTTAGAATGCTGCAAGTTAGACCAAAAGACACCAGGGGGCATGAGAGACTGTCTTTCCTCTGGTCAGCCTTGTCACCCAGTTTGTGAAGAATGAACACACACTTACCTCCAGTGTTGTTTGCAGCTTTTCCACTTATGAGACCTGTATTTGTTTTTTCATAGTTTATATATTTTCATGTTAAGAATCTTGCTTTTCCCTACTGCAATTTAATTGGCTATATATTAACTGAAAATAAAACATCTGGGCCAATCAATTAGTGTTTGTCTGTTTCAGATACCTTGCTCCTGATAAGTAGCTGAGGCCTGGATGTGCATTTCCTCCTGTGTTAAGCAGCATCCTTCTACTTCAGAATGTTAGGATGGGTCCAAAAGGTGCTTTAGAAAAAAAATATATGGTACCCTTGTGCACTGAGTAGGAAGTATTTTCTAGAAAATCCTACCCGGGAAAACAGTCTCACCAGGAACCAAAGCAAAATGTAAATGGTGGTCATCATATCATGTTCAATAAATATGAGTTACCTGGACGAATTTATAAAAGGTGCTTTAGGAACAATAGTCTTCAACATTTTTAACCTTATATGCCCAATGATTAAAAATAATTTTTCTGTCCTTTCTTGAATGATATTGGGAAATTTCCAAAGAAGTGGTTTGCTTGTTTGTTTCATTTTCCAAATAGTCAGTGACCTTCTAACAATGAGTTTTATGCCTGGCCCCTTCAAAGACTCTGAAGTGTCTGCCTGCTTTGGTTGGGGAAGGATCAGCTTCGCTTGTGGGAGCAACTAGGACATATCATGTAACTAAGAGGAGACAAATGACAAATGTTCAGTGGCTTCTCTTGTCATCTCAGATCAAACACCCTGCCCTCGTTAACTCACCTATCCAGGCCACCTTCAGACTCCTGGTAGAGTTATCCGATGACACAACCTTGGCAAACCATGCTAGAGACAGTTGAATACCCCTGCTCTGCACGTCCCCGTCCCCTCCCACCCCTGCAGAATGCATCCCCGCTGACCTCTCCCCCGTGGCCCACAGTCGGGGTTCAGAGGAGTTGTCTTTGCAAAGGCCTCCCCTCCCCCTTCTCCACTCCCCCTCGGCTCTCTCCTCTGCGCTCTGGTTGAACTGGATTTGTTTTAGCTCTCACCACATCTCATCTCCATGCTGTAGACTAGGTGTCTTTTTACATTATATGCCCAGTGCTAAATTCATGACTCCCATATAGTAGATGCTCAATAAATGCTGGGTAAAAAAAAAAAAATTATAGCTAGATTAATGGATGATCCACAGCTGAATTTCTCTGCAGGTTTAGTGTCCTCATGTCCTCTGACAATGAATGATTCATCACAAGTTTTAACTAGACTTTTAAAACCCACTCTTATGGAAAACAATGAACTTGGAGGAAAAAAAAATCCAGATCTGAGTGATCACTTGAGTCCATCGTATCTATTATGTAAGGCACTTTTAATTTCCGCCCCGTATTTCAGGCAATGTTCCTGAATACAGTAGTCAGTACACCCTGGCCAAGCGAACAGCGAGGAGCCCACCTTCCCGAGAATCCGCACTGGCTGCTTATGGTCTTCTAATTCCACAAGCCCGTAAATCTCTACAAGCTAAATTCCTTGATTTGAATTGACTTCAGAAGTAGCTTCATAACAACTAACTAAAAGTTAGGCTACTCCAACAAAAAACTCAAATATAAGAGGTAAAATTATGTCACATTTATTCTGCTTGAGTGTGCTATTCCTTAACTCCGAGGGGGAATTTTTTTTTAGCTTTTTCCTGTACATAAAACACAATTTTCTTGCTCTGTCACACACTCTTGTCTTCTGCAGTTTTAAAATAGCAACTACAGCTGCCAGTACAGACTCTTCAGGGATTTTAGGGCCACTAATCAATTTCACAGCTGGAGGCAAAGCACTTTGCTGGGAAATATTTTTCGCATGACATACAAGGCGCTTTGACCTTCTCAGGGCAGCCAGAGGGTTAAGCTGGAGGAGCAGAGGAAGCGGAGCAGAGTGGGGAGGCCACAGGCCGGCCAGCGCCTTTGCTGGCTACCTTTCCCTGTCTCCTCTCATTGTTCACACACCGAGCTGGGAACAAGGAGACTCCCACCCCTCCAGGAGCCGCTGGGAGCAGAGAGCTGGGAAGTCAGAGCTGTCTGCCTGGCACGTCTCGGAACTCAGTGCAAGACCCAAACTTAAAGTGTATACAGGTTCACTGAAGCACGGACTGCCGGGGGGCCTCATCAAGGGCTCTGATCGTGGGTCTGGGGTGAGGCCCAGAGTCTGCATTTCTAACACACTCGCTGCTGCTGTGGCTGCTGCTGCTCTGGAACAACCTTGAGAACCACTGCTCTTCTCTATCCCATTAGTTCCCTTCCTTCCACTGGAATATTTGCTCACAAGAGAGTTTTTCTCCTTTGTGTCCCTTGAAGCACACTGCTTCACTCACCCACACCTTCCCTCCAGGTGTCAGCCTACTCTGATGGGAGGAGGGCAGTGGACGGAGAGGCATATGGTCAAATAATTGCTCTTGCCTAATTTTAGAGTAAACGTGTCAGGAGAATAACAGAAAGACTGTATTATAAAATCATAATTTTAACAGGCTTCCTTTCTTTAAGCTGCTAAACATATTTCCCTGATATATAAGTTTCATTAACTCAATACACTTTTATTGAGCATCTGTGCCGGTATGCGGTGGGGTCATAACACTTCCTGCTATCCAGACTCTCTTGTCTCAGAAAATCAACTTAGTTTTCATATGTGTATCAGTTTTCAGATGGAAGTGGCTTTCTTCATTTCCTACCTGGAATAAATTGTCCATCATGCCGTAGGGTGACTTCTTGTAAAGTGAACTTCTCCACTTCGCTGGAGCTCAGACCAAAGACTATGTTAGAGAGAGAATGTAGCTTAGTGGTTAAGAACACAGTTCTGGAGTCAGATAGACCGGACGTGGACCGGAGAAAGCTTCTAGATCCTCATGAGCCTCAGTTGTGTGTGTGTGTGTGTGTGTGTGTGTGTGTTTTAAATTATAAACTGGAGATAATGATTCCTATCTCATAGAGAAACACCAAATCCAAACTTTGGCTGGATTCTGAATGGTCAAGAGGCCAAAGCCAAATGTCACCATCATAATGTAGATTTCTGGAATAAAAGACTAAGCTTGATATTGTTCTTAAGAAGTAATCATGAACTGTATCAGTTATCCATTGCCACAATAATGCTGTGCAGCCACAAACTTCAGCAGCTTACGAGAACTGCAAAACTTCAGTGGCGTGCAATCTTAAGCATTTCTTTTTCATTCTGTTGGTCAGCTGGGTGGTTGTGCTGATCTGGGCCAGACCTGGAAGATCTCAGGTGGGTTCATGTCTGCTCGCTCACATGGCTGCAGTCACTTGGCAGGTCAGCTGGGGGCTGGCTGGTCTAGGACCAGCTGAGACAACTGGCCTCTGCTGCATGTGGTCTCTCATCCTCCAGCGGATAACTGAGCTGGTTGTCAGGGCAGGGCAGGGTTCAGAGAGTGAGAGCGGAAGCAGGCCAGCATGCAAGGCTCAGAACTGACACATCGGTCATTTCTGCTTCTTTCTGTTGGCTAAAGGAAATCACAAGGTGCTGAGATTCAGAGGGAAAAAATAGACTCCACCTCTTGAAGGGAGGGGCTTCAAAAAGTCACATTACCAAGGCTGTGGAGGGGTGGAGAGTTAGAATCATTTTTTTCAGTCCACTTACTACATTAACATGCTTTTATTATTAAAGTGTTTATCAGTCAGTGTTATAAATTTGACATTATAGAGAAGAAACAATAATTTCTCCACTGTCAGCTGCTAGATTTCTCCTATGGCAGCTACCTACATATTTACAATAGTAGAGAGAACCCACTTTCAACTGTGATTGGGAGAGAAGCAAGGTATTTGGGTAGCACATTTTAAAATAAATATTCTAGTTTTCTTCCTTTAGTCTTTATTATGAGACTTTATAAGATGACTTGTCATGTAGAATGATTTGGGAGTTTTTCCTTGTGAAATTTTAAGTGGCAAGTTTAACATGCTGATTTAAAGCACATATACAAAAACTGAAGAATTTCCAAATAGTATTTTTCCTTAAAAAGATCATGGCTTACATAGAATTTAAAAAAGAAAAAATAAATACAGTTTTGTTTTTTTTTTTTTAAAGATTGGCACCTGAGCTAATATCTGTTGCCAATCTTCTTCTTTTTTTTTTCTTCTTCTCCCCAAAACCCCCCAAGTACATAGTTGTATATTCTAGTTGTGAACGCCTCTGGTTGTGCTGTGTAGGACGCTGCCTCAGCATGGCTTGATGAGTGGCGCCATGTCCACACCCAGGATCCAAACCAGCAAAACCCTGGGCCAGTGAAGTGTAGCACACAAACTTAACCACTAGGCCACGGGGCTGGCTCCTAAATGCAGTTCTTAAATGTCACTTTATTTCATGCTAAGTATGCAGTACATCCAATTCGACGAAGTCTAGAATTAAGATATAATCAATTAATGCTTATTATTCTGCCCCATATTGTCATTTAAATTTGCATGAACATTTGTTGTCTCAAAAAAGGATATGTATCCTGAAGCTAACGTGGTTTCTTTTACATAATCTTTATGACTTTTGCACTCATTGTAGTGTGGTTATGATAAATATAGATTTACACTTGAACTGACAGAATTCCAGCCTCTAAACCTCTAGAGAGATTTTCACTCCAAGTTTCATATAGAAATGCTCACCTGTATTTGAAAGTAAATACTGTATTTCAGTTTTAACAACAAATCCAAATGTCACACCATGTTTGTATTTCTGATGTGATAATGATTAGATATGATGGTAACCTATGTAAGCAGATGACCACTGATCGTACACGAGTTCAGAGATGCCAGAAATATCATCAGAGCAGGCTTCCAAAGCTGAAACCAAGGCAAATGGCAGATTTCAGCTGAAAACTAAGGTCCAAGCTGAGCTCTGGGTGTGGCACTATGCTCCCAAATGGGTTTTACAAGATGAAATGAGGTGATGTGTGTAGATAATCCATGGCACACAGTGAGTCTACAATAAGTGACAGATATCATTTTTCCCTATTTTGGTCTTTAGTCAGAATTATGCTATTGCATTGTATTTTGACTCCTAGTGAAACTTATCTGCAAGGTTTCTTGAGTCAAAGCAGACACGAAGTTAAGGATGAAGCATGCATGTGCAAAAAGGATCTGGTCCCTTGGAGATTTCATCTTGCTGTTGTATAGAAGGCTATCTCCTTGTTGCTTCAGTTAATCAACATGGCCATGTTTCACTCTGTTGTGACTCTCGGTACCACAGTGTCCTGACAATTATTTCACCTGTTTTAAGGGTATGTTACAAATATGATTAAACCCAGAACAGGCTCCGAAAGCGCAGGGAATCTGTAGATGGAATCTGTAGAATTATTTATGTTGATGTTTCAAAACCAATTGGAGAACTTGATTTTAGATGTAAAGCCTATGATTATTATCGTCCATCCCAGGTCTAGAATATTAGGATTCTAAGTGGATAATTAGTGTCTGCAAATAGGTTGGATTTCAGGAGCAAATAAACATGTGATTAGAGAGATGTATATAATTCTTGCTACTGAAAAGCTATTAGTTCCTAGATATTTTGCTATTGTGTACTACAATAATTTATTACTTTGATATTTGTATTTCAGGTTAAAACTTTAACAGCATATCTGCGCGTGTCAAACAAAAGCACATAAATTAGTTTCTTATTCTTTCTTCACTCATTCAACAAGATACTCTACAATCTATGGATGGTACCGAGGTAAATTGGGCTCGGTTCTTGCCTGCAAGGAGTTTAGATTTAGGAGCGGTGGCTTGAAGAAAGTTTCCCTAAGATTTAAAGTAAAATCATGATGATCAGCTGATACTCCCTGTGCCTGGCCCTCCACCCCTCACCCCACCTCGTTCTCTCTACTTCCATCCCCTACTTGGCCATAAAACCTCCTGAAGTTGGCTTGTAGGATTGACATCCTAGGTAAGCAGAGGGTGTCATTTCAGCCTCGTGGTCATCCTCGTTCTGCTCACATGGATTGCTTTTTTCCTACAGACTTAGTCCATTTTCACTGGTATAATGTTTGTGGCTCTCTTGTTGAAGTCTCATGCCAGGACACTCTGTTATATAATTGATTATAACAATTGGTGTGTTCAACTTAACCGTCTCACGGTCCCATTAGCCAGGAGATGGAGTACAAGAGCCAAAGACAGGAAATCTTGGGAAGTTTATGGCTTTCATATATTTTTCTCTATATAGAAAGGTCTGGAATTACATTCTTCAATTTAGCACCTGGAACCCAAAGTTCAGCATCGTAACACGTGTAATGTTAGCCAAGCTGTTAGGAGTGGGCTACCCAAATAATATGTTTTGTCAAGCTTATGATTTAGATTTAATAATTTGTTGACAACAAGTGAAAAACATAAATCAATGACCAACATAAGAGAACGGGTTTTGATTCTATTCTAACAAGCAATGTACAATTAGTAATGTTGGTGCTTTTGTCTACATGTCTATATGACGGATAGTCCCAAATCAGAAGGAACAGGATTAATCCAATTTTATGAGTCATTGTTTGGACCCAAAACAGATTGCCCAAATGTTAACAATTGGTGAATATGGTAAAGAGGTATACAGGAGTTCTTTGTACTATTTTTATTCTTGCAACTCTTTCTCCAAGTTTGAAATTATTTGCAAATAAAAAGTAAAAACAAACAAAAAACCAATTTCCTAGTTATTTAGTCAGTCAGACACAGCATGATTTTTATCATTTGGTTAAAAACTATAGCACTTACACTGCCCTTAACCTACTTCTTAGGGAAAAAAACCATCGAATACTAGAATTTGCTAAAATCCATAGCTAATTGTGAAAATAAAGACAATGATCATTAAGGAAATTTTAAGATTTGAATTATGTCAGTTATCAGAATCCCAAGTTTTTATTGTCCTAGAAATCTTGGAATCTCCCGTGAGCTGGAGACATGGCAAATCGTGTTGCAAGACTTCCATAGAGAAGCAGTGTTCACTTTCTGTGAAATGAGGACAGGTTGGGGAGACTGTTCTTGGATTCCTCTGTTGTCTTTTCAAAAGAATCATCTACAAAGAGAACTGATTGGTGATTACCAGGGGAAAGGGGGGTGGGGGGAGGGCACAAAGGGTGAAGTGGTGTACCTACAACACGACTAACAATAATGTACAACTGAAATTTCACAAGGTTGTAAACTATCATAATCTTAATAAAAAGTTTAAAAAAAAAAGAATCATCTAGCTTAGTGAGCTTGCTCCCTATTCATGACTTAGCTACTGTAATACCAGCCCGTGTCAGAGCCCTCTGCTCCTTGCACAGAACTCAACCACAGGAAGGCTGTGCTTCCTGTATCTGGGAGGCTAATATTCCAACACTCGGACTTGAAAGTAAACCAAGTCCTGGTCCTTGGCTTCACCTCGAAGACAACCAAAACAGGACCCACCGTGATGAAGAAAACAGCAGTGAGTGCTGTGTCTCGGAGCCAGTTCCTCATTTTTTTATTTCTTAGAGTCTGGCTTAATCCTTCTCTTCCTATCAAGAAACAGATGGATTATATTTTCTCAAAAATTAGGCTGAGTTTGGCAGTCCTATACAGACTCTGGAAATGTATGAATGAGTTCAAAAGGAAGTGATTTTTTTGCTGGTTTGTTTTGTTGTGTTTTCTTGTTTTGTTTTGTTTCTTAGCACTTATTATCCATTCTCTACCAAGAGGAGATTGAATGTTCAAATGCATGTGAAATAGTACTACAGAAGTGGGAAGTTTGGTTTAAGTGTTGAGGTCGCCTCTCCTGTGGTTTCAGCACTCAATATCATGACCACTGCATTCAATCCAGTTGGCAAGATTTCTTCAAGTCAAGTGAGAGATATAGGTTTTACTTGCACTCTATAAATATGGCCATTTATTGGTCCCAACATATTTATGTCCCCATTTATTCAGTGCTCACTTAAACTGTCCAATTTGCTTGACCCTGTCTATAAATGTAAATTGCCTACATCTGAAACTCACTCTGGATGGCTTCTGAGTGTGCAGGATGCGGAGCTGCTTGACTTCTCTAGACCAGACCAGGTCTCAGGGTAACCCCCAAACAGCAAGTCCCTCTCTCACTCTGCCTTTCCTCCTACTCTCAAAAGTGCTAAAAATGCATATTATTCCAAAACTTTAATTAAAATATTGCTGGAATGGGATACCAGATACATTAATAGAGGCAACAATCATGTCTTTTTTTAAAATATTTTATTTGCTTAAGGAAGTCAGGAAGTTTGATCAATGTCAAAAGAACGAATGTGAATCATGTTTGCTGTTTTCCTCATTATAAGCCTAAAAATTTTGCATGGCATAGTAAGATTCAAAGGATACAAGTAAAGAATCTTAAGAATTTAACCAGTCCTGGCCCTATCTATTTGCAGTTATGCTAAGACACCCCTCCTCCTTCCAAGGCTAGAGTTTATTTAACGAGTTCTTAAGATGACAGGGGTTGGAGTTTTCATTGCCTCTTTAGTCACCTGCATTTCTGCTTCATCTGCACTGGTTAGATGGCGTTCTTCAAATATTGCTTTCTGTAATTTGACTCCACTTCCTCTAGTCTGCCTTCTCTGTACAGGAGGGCTCAGGGCCCTCCTAAAATAATCTTTCACATTATTAAAGGTAATTTGGAAGCAACCTCCCTCACCTTATTTTCTTTAGGCATAATACCTCATCACCTTTAACCTTTCTAGACTTTTCTGCTTTTCCAATATTTTCTTCCAGGCCTTGTGTCTCCAGAGTAAATTGACTCACTTCCAGAAGTAAAATAACTAAAAATAGGTGCACCTTATAAAATCAAACCACTGCGTACCAAGACGGAAATTGGTAATAGAAATTAAGAATGCCAGTGATTTGTGTATTTTTTTCTAAGACATCTCATCTCATTTGTGTGACATTAGAAACCAGTTCATTGAAAATAAGAGCTGGGAAAGGCATACTAACAATGCCTGTATTAAAACTAATTGAGTGGCATTCTGCACAGGCTGGAAATTTCTTTTTAACTTATTAGGAAATTTTAGGAAAATGGATATGAATTTGAACCTTTTTTAGCTTACTTAATAACATACTTATTGGAAGAGACACTATAATGATATCAAAGAATTCAGCACAATGGCTGGCACATACCAGCTGCTCAATACGTAGTAGTTATTAGCTGGTTGAATTTCAGTCTTGTAGCTCTTCAAGTATATTTTCTAACATAAAAATATTTTTTAGAAAAACCTTTCTTCTAATTAAGTAAGGAAGGTCAGCCAGTTGGAGACTTTCCTGAAAACTGTTACGTTAAGTAAGAACTTACAATATCAAGCAAGAAGCGTCCCGAATGCTGTAAAGCTGCAAAATGGTCTGAAATACTTAACGAGTCTTAAGGGGTTATGGGACGCTAACATTTTTAGGATATGGAACTCATTAAACATTCTCCTGCTCATTTGAATACTACACAATGCAGAACATTCGCCCTTTATTCTTTCACTGGAGAATTTTTGAGGAAATGCAGATGCGAGAGCTATCCAAGGACTTTTAAACAAATATGAAGTTAATTCAGTTGTTTCCTGAGAGATTGACTTCTTGCAAAAGCCAAAGAAAATCTCTTACTAATCCAAAAGGTACAAAAAGAAGGTTGAAACTATAAAATGGGGGAGGGCTTGGTTTAGAAAAAGTTAAAGTATTTGGACAAGGCCCATTACGACGATGGTGAGGCTGCGCTGTGAATTCTGTCATTCCATTTCTGCTAAAATAAGCAGCACAATAGTTCTTTTATCTTTTTATGTTTTTACCGGGAGACTAGTGAGGCAGCTTTGATGAAGGAAATTCCCATTTATATCAAATCTAAACACCCAGCATGAATGGTTTTTTTCCTATCACCCGCCCCATATGAAAACAATGATCCTAATAATGAGAAATCCCAAGAAACCTGTGATCCAAAAGTGCCTTCTGAATTATTTTAATAAAAAATATGAAATTATATTCAATGGACCTAGTTTCTTAGTCTGGATGTAAGACAACATAATTTCATACTACATAACAATATCGGACAATTCGACACCTTCTCTTGCTCTGTTGGGACCAGTACCACCCAGCCCAGAAGTTCCTCTCAGTTGTGGGAATCCTTGCAGAGTGCCCCACGTGCTTCTCAAGCTCATCCTTCTGGTGACTAGGAGGCTGGCGCTGTTCCTTGTGTCAGCTCTAGCTCTCTGGGGGCCTATCATATGCTGAAGATAGCAGCCTCGGTCATACAGCTAGTGCCTGCCGAACGAGCTGGCCATGCCATTGCCCCCCCAACACCAGCCCTAAGGCAATGTTGAGAACACCAATGGCAGCACAGAGGAGCTGCTCCTGCCACCGGATAAAGTTGCTGGAACCAATTCTGTGGATGGCTTACATTTCGATTTCTTGTGGTGACATCCAGGTCACCACAAAGAACAAGCTTGTTCTTTTCTTGCATCTTCTTTCATCGCAAACTTCTGTCACCTTAAGCCTCAAATATAGGTCTGTAGGGGGGCAGGGCCGTGGGAAGTTCTGACTAGAGGGAAGGAATTCGCTTCCCTCTGGACCTTCTGTCTAAAGATTTCTTCCCGAGCACCAGATTTTTTACCCTAATCTTACCGGATATTTAATATCCAAGCTGCTATTATACTCAGCATAGCTTTAATATTTAGGTAAGTTTTATTGATTTCAAATTCCTTGAAATTAACACTTCAATATTGAGTATTTTTGTGCCTAGCATATAGCACATGCTCAATAAATGTTTATGGACTGAGTAACCCGAACCTATGCTGTGAGGACTTGAAGATGAGCAAGATTTGATTCTGCCTTCAAGGAGTTATCGTCTAGAAGACAAAGGGAATCATGATCCCAGTTATATCAATAGAGACATGAATAAAATGTTCTGGGGGGAGACTGAGCCTGGGTAAATTCCATACTCAGCTCTTAGCAGCTGGTTAGCTACATTCCATTCTCCGACCATTTTGACTCAGCACACGTTCTTACTGTACCTTATTCTAGATAGATATCTAGTTTTCTTAAACTGTTTGTAGCACATACTCCTGTCACTCCAAGTCATCCCTCTATGGTCCATAGGTGGAGCTATGACTCAAGCTGCTGTGCCTTTTAGGAAGACTTCACAGTTGTCTTAGGGCATTCCCGATGTCAGCCCGTTAGAGGGAGCAGGGGAAAGAGGCTGTATTAGTCAGCTCGGGGTGCCATAACAAAATACCACAGACTGGGGGCTTAAACAACAGAAATTTATCTCTCGCAGTTCTGGAGGATCAAGCCATCAAGGAGCCAGCAGGTTTGGTTTCTCCCGAGGCCTGTCTCCTTGGCTTACAGAGGGCTACCTTCTCACTGTGTGTGCCCATTCCTGCTGTCTCTTTCTTTCCTTATAAGGACATCAGTCCTTTTGGTCTAGGGCCCCACTCTTAGGACCTCATTTAATCTTAATTATCTCCCCAAGGGCCCTATCTCCAAATGCAGTCACACTGGGGATCAGAGCATTAACCTATGAACTTTGGGGGGACACAATTCAGTCTGTAACAGAAGATTTGCGACATGTAGCTTAGAGGTTTGGAATTATATTCAGAAGTATCTGGCTGTGTCACGGAACTTCTTAAATGATGATGTTTCAGTACCATTCATTGGTAAGAGAATAGAGCCTTGAAATTGGTGCAGCTTTTTTTTTTTTTTTTTTTTTAGCTCTAGATTCTTTCTTATTGTGGTAAGATACACATAATGTAAAATTTACCATGAGTGACATTTAGTACATTCACAGTGTTGTGCAACTCTTACCATTATCTGGTTCCACAGCATTTTCAACCCAGAAGGAAAGCCTCTGCACATTAAGCAATCAGTTCCCCTTCTTTCCTCCTGCCAGCCCCAGGCAACCCTGATCTACTTTCTGCCTCCATGAATATGCCTGTTCTGGTCATTTCATATAAACGGAATCATATAATATTTGCCTTTTGTGTCTTGTTTCTTTCACTTAGCACAATGTTCTCAGGATTCATCCATGTTGTAGCACGCATTCGCAGTACTTCATTCCTTCTTGTGGCCAAGTGATATTCCATTTGTAAGGCTACACTACATTTTGTTTATCTGTTCATCAGTTGATGGACATTGAGTTGTTTCCACTTTTTGGCTATTATGAATAGTGCTGCTATGAACATTTGTGTACAAATTTTTGTATGGATATATGTTTTCAACTCTTTTGGGTATATCTACCCAAGAGTGGAATTTCAGGGTCATATGGTAATTCTACTTTTAACTTTTAGAGGAACTGTCAAACTGTTTTGCACAGCAGTTGAACCATGTCACATTCCCACTAGCAATGTGCAAGGGTTCCAATTTCCCTACATCTTCCCCAACACATTATTTTCTGGTTATTATTATTGCCATCCTAGTAGGTGTGGAGTGGTATCTCATTGTGATTTCAATTTCCATTTCCCTAATAACCAGTGATGTTGAGTATCTTTTCATGTGCATGTTGGTTATTGTGTTTCTTCTTTGGAGAAATGTCTGTTCAAGTCCTTTGCCTGTTTCTGAATTGAGTTGTTTGCCTTTTTGTTGTCGAGTTGTATATATGCCCTAGATACTAGACTTTTATCAGGTATATGATTTGCAAACATTTTCTGTAGACTTTTTAATGTCATGTTGATTTTGTTTATGCCACTCTTTCCTGCATTATTTGGAGAAGTCTTGGATGTTTTTTAACTGTATATCTCCAAAAGAAAATATAACAATAGTGAACATCAAAATCAACATAAAAATGGTTCAGTAAAACTCTGGGATTGGTTAGGGGTGAGGCTGGAGTCGGGGGGGAGAGAAGTATGTCAAATGTTTAAAGTTAATGGTGGATGAGAAGAAAAAGAATTTAAAATATACAAATTACTTTTCTGAAAATATATTAGTATATTAGGATACTGTACACAGTATATAAAGTCAGTATGTTAATTACAAGGAAAAAATAGGAGGATGAAAGATGAAAAATTTTAAAGCAACAAGAAAGATGTTTTTCAAAATTTTATGACCATTTTTATTTTCAGATGAGGTTAGGTAACCACAAAACAAAATTAAAAGGAATGTAAATTAACATGTTTGTTTGAGTTTGAGGTCTCATTTGTTAACACAAACACTTTAGCTTAAAAGAACTTCTGGTAAACCAAATGTGAAGTTTCAATACTACTCCTATTTATAAAAGAGGAGGAAAAAAATGAATGAACATAGTGAAAGCCGTTCTTCCTAACAGACTGCTGACTGCTGTACACATGGTGAGAACCTTCTGCTCTTGCTGAAACTTGCAGAAAAACACTGTAGATCTTACAGCTTTTAGAACTGCCAGCCAAATGAAATATGACGACCTCCATATGATTTGTATCAACTCCAGTTAGCAACGTTGTAAGTAATCATTTCTTTAGTTATATGACTTTCTACTTGTACAATTGAAGATATGTCAGAAGTTTGTTTTTAAATCAACTGTATTTTATTCACATATACAGGCACAGACTGAAAGGCGAAATAACCTGAAAATATACTCCTGCAGTGAATGTCTATAGAATTCAACTTTTTAAAAGGGAAGAGAGTACTCTTTCATATGTGTTTAAATATATTTTGGCAGACTGCCTGACATTTAGTTTTGATTATAATAAATTATTATTACTACTACCTATGTGTTACGATTACTAGTTACACTTTCTCAAAAGAGAATAGTAAAATAGTTTAGGCTGTTTGTTAAAGATGGAGAGGGAACGTCTTTTTATTTCTTATGGAAGGAATAGACCATCTTACTACCTCCCAGTAGCCCCTCCATAGAGAAGCTCAACAAGTATTTAACTTATTTTATAAAATTTCAGTACAACATACTAGATACACAAATAAGAAGTAAAAGCAAGTCAGAGGGAGGAACAGAGCGATATAAAGGGTCTCTGAGCATTGAAGACAATCAACACCACGTGAAGGAACGAGAGAACAGGCCTCTCCGTAACTCTCAAGGAATAAAGCAACACAACAATAAGAAAGAGGCCACGTTTCCTCAAAGCTCTGCACTTCCAGGTTCGCCAGCCGTGGACTAAATTGTGAACTATTGGGGAAAAACTTCTTGTGTTTAAATTGTGGCACTACCAAGCCACTAAGTCAATTCCAGTATGAAGATGTTCAACATTTCTTTCTCCATAAATTAACTCTGATAAACTGTGGGTGTTCTGGAGAAGAGGATAAATGGATAGTGGGAGGAGGGTATGGCACAGGTACTGTCTGAAGAAGTGCATAATTCTCTTGCATTAATTTTTTTTCCAAAGGAGAAAAAGTAAAGTGTTAACCCTCTAACCACCACCCAAATCAATTTTTGGTGCCATAGGAAAATAATGATACCTAACCATCTGGTGACTGGTACAGAGCTCACAGTTAATCCTGCGCTTACCCTTGTGGAGACTGCTAACTAGCAGCATGGTGGGCGGGCCTTGGAGTCGCTAGAATTGGGTGCAGTCCAGGCAAACTGACACTTTCTATCTGTGTGCACTGGGCAAGCTATCCTCACCAGTAAAATAAGGATAGTAATTCTGTCTTCTTCATAGGGTTGCTGTGAGGATTAAATGAGACCATGCATGTAAAACTCTTAGCACAGTGCCTGGCACAGATTAAGCCCTAAATAATAATAGTAGTAATAAAATGCTAATAGTATTTTCTAAGAAAAAGACTCAGTCTGAAAAACTGAGTCTTCCCTAGCGTATTCTGGTCTAGTTTTGAGTGTCATTCCTCTGAGGACTTGTCTGCCCTCCCTCTGGTCCCCACCCCCAGGTTATGTGCTGTCGTTGACCCTGAACATCACCGGCCACTTCATTTCAGCACACTTGTATTATCCTTGCTTATTCAAGTCTTTGTCTTCCTGTCTGATTTCTGTTTTTACCCTTGGGACTTTCAGCTCTGTTGGAAGGAAATGGCCATGTCTGGCTTCTTGGTGAATCCCCAGTCCCGAAAGCAGAGCACAGCATACTGTAAGTCCTTAGCATGTATTCGTTGAATTAATAATTCGATATTGAAATTTTGTTCACAGGTTAAGAAAAGCGGGTGACTGGTGCATTTAAAATACGTAATTTTATGTCACTAAAAATTACAACAAAATAGCACTGAAACGAAGTGCAATGCTTGAGAGAGGTTTAGTGAGAAGAAGGACTCGTTGCCAGGGAGGAGGGTGGGTTTTTCCCTTTCACCTGACTTTGTGGGGGTGAGTGGAAGGATATCCACAGGGTCGGAGTCCATCCATTTACCAGGCATACCCAAGTGCCCAGTGAGTGCCTGAACAGCACGTCTTCGCTGTGAAGAAAATCGCCTTGTGTTCTATAGTCGTGGACTTGGAAGGGACCTTAGTGGCCATCCATCCTATGCTCCGCTTTAAAAATGAAGCAACCGAGGCCAGCAAAATGCAATGATTCTTTACTGAAAGGGCTGGGCCTAGAATTCAGGTCAGCTGACTCCCAGACCCTATTGGAAGGGTCAGCAGTCCCTTGAAAAATAATCACTGCTGCCTTAATAGCATCAGCACCTGTTGCTCCAGCTTCCGCAAGAGAGAGGCTATTAATTTCTCCTTCATCAAAGCCGAGTTTCTGGTCTGTCTGAACCTTGTTTTCTTCCTGACTGCAGCTGTCTACACCACTAAGGCCAAATGGTGAACGGCGGCACCTTTCTGCTTGAATCCAATAAATCGCCACGCCCAAATATAGAAAGAAAAAAAGCGACACAGTTCACCCAGACAGTGGCCAGACCTGTGGTCTTTGCCGAACTCTCT
This sequence comes from Equus quagga, assembly GCF_021613505.1. Lineage (NCBI taxonomy): Eukaryota > Metazoa > Chordata > Mammalia > Perissodactyla > Equidae > Equus > Equus quagga. Next base: position 76,183,502 of record NC_060272.1, read on the forward strand.
TCATTCCACATTGTAGAAACCTGGAGCCCCCAAGACGCAGCCCCAGGCGCGCGAACCCGGCCACAAACAGCCGAGTTCTTTCTCGGCTGGGCCAGTGCCCAGCGGTGGCCAGGACAGCAGATGCTGAAAACCGAGAGAGACAGTTAATCTGAGCGGCAACTTCCTGGTCTGTAAAGTGGAAAGTAATTATAATCCTTTTTTGGGGAAGTTTTGAGAATCAAACAGAATTTTGAATGCCAAAGATCTTCAATAAGCAAGTTTAGTTTGCTTTTATGATCATGATTGTTGTCATTGTGTTAGCAAGGCCTAGATTCTTTCGGTTCTGTTTTCTCCCCCGCCCGCTCCAGCCGGCAGCCCACGAACCGCAGCCACGCGGTTCTTCCCCGCCGCAGTCGGAAGGTGAAGGGCTGGCGGCGTCCTGGGGCTTCCAGGGGCGGAGGGAAGCCCGCGCAGCGCGCATGCGCGTCCGAGGAGCCGCCGGCCTCTAATAAGAGCGCAGCGCAGCGCCGCGCCCCGCCGAGTCGGAGCTGGCCGGGGGCCGGGCGCAGAGGGGTGCGGGTGGCTGCGGCGCTCGGCGTCTTCAGTAGCCCGGAGGACTGAAACTCATGTGGGAGGCTCCCTTCGGGGCGCACCTCCCGACGGCGCAGCGGCCAGGGGAGACGGAGAGCCGGCCGAGGCTGCCCGGCGCCCGTGCGAGCCAGCTGCAGCCGGAGAGGCGGAGGAGGGGAGCCGGGGGCGAGCCGCCCACCTGGACCCGCGCCCAGCAGCAGCCGCGGCCGCCGCCAGCCGGGCAGGCTCCAGGGACTGCGGCGGGGAGCGCCGGACCCTCGCGCGCGTCCTGGCCGGCAGCGTGCGCTGGGAGCACTGCCCGTCGGTCCCGCGGAGGGGAGCGCTGGGGCTGCACCTGGGAGGGCTGCTCCGGCGGCGCGGCCGGAGCCATGCGGACCGACTTCGGAGCTGAGGAGGCTGAGCGCGGCCGGCCGCTGCACTTGCTGCCCGGAGCCCTGCGCCTGCTGCCCGCCTTCGTGGCCCCTTCTCGCCGCCCGAGAGGGGAATAAAGGAGAGGAGACGCGCCCCGACTCGTGTGTGGGACCCCGAGGCTTAAACTCTGCGGCAGCCACCTGGCTCCGGGTGCACAGCGACGTGCCCAGCCGCCTTCCGACTGGAGTGAGCGTCCCCTCGGGGATGCACCGGGAGGGTCTTGTCGCGGGTGAAGCCTCCAGGGGCTGTAGGACGGCAGCCTCGGGGGCCCTTTGACTCTGCGCCCAGAGAGTTCCATCAGCTAGTGCCCACTCTCAAGACAGCCCCTACCGGGACCGGGCCACCCGGCTGAGGGAGGGGATGGCTTAGGAGCCCCCGACCCCGCAGCCCGGCGTCGTCGGCTCCCAGACGTCGTGGCAGAGGGCAGAGGCCCGCGCGGAGAGCGCCGCGGAAGGGACACTCAGCGAAGAGGTCCCGGCCTCCGCCCCGCTGAGACCAGGGTCGCCCGGGCCCCTGCTTCCCGGGAATCGCGCTGCGCCCTCTGAGACGCGCCGCCCGCGCCCAGGGTGGTGCCATGTGGGGCGGACGCCGCTCGCCCGCCGCCTCCCCTCGGAACGCCGCTTCCCTCCTGCAGCTGCTGCTGGCCGCGCTGCTGGCGGCGGGGGCGCGGGCCAGCGGCGAGTACTGCCACGGCTGGCTGGACGCGCAGGGCGTCTGGCGCATCGGCTTCCAGTGCCCCGAGCGCTTCGACGGCGGCGACGCCACCATCTGCTGCGGCAGCTGCGCGTTGCGCTACTGCTGCTCCAGCGCCGAGGCGCGCCTAGACCAGGGCGGCTGCGACAACGACCGCCAGCAGGGCGCCGGCGAGCCTGGCCGAGCGGACAAAGACAGCCCCGACGGCTCGGCAGGTAGGGTGGGCCAGGTCGAGCGCGAAAGGGGCAGGAGGGTTGGCTTTGCACGGACCTGGGAGCTTGGAGATGGGAAGGGAATTAGGAGCACTGACATTTCAGAAAAGGATCTGGGACCAGGAGGTGGTTGTGCGAGGTGGGACACCAATTCACTGCTCTGGGCCTCAGTTTCCCCATCTGTCAGCTAAAGAGTGACTTGGCATGGGTTTTCCGAGGATTCTCTAGGCTTGGATTCTCCACACGTCTAAGCTAGTGTGGGTCGCAGACAGCCCCACATTCCTCTTCTCCAGGGGCCTCTGTCCCCTCCCAGGTCTCGTGTCTCCATAGGTCTAACTTCTAGTAAGGTTACCGTCTTGGGAGCACCAAGGAAACGGTGGGGCGTTCCCTCACAAGGGGGCTGGCAGGGTTTCTGCCTGAAGGCTCCTCAGAAGGAAGGCAGCTCCTCAGGACTTTGTCCTGGGTGAGGCGCTTTACGGGACCACGGGGCATTCTTATGCTCCCGTACGCGTGGCTGCACTGTCCCCTGCCGCGTCCGGGGCCACTCTGGTTTCTGGACAGTTCTTACTACGTCAGACTTGGTTGGTGTGATATCATAGCGGTGCCCAACCCTGCTTTTTGTGGCTTTAATGTTTTTTAATTACCTTTTTTTTTTTCCAAATTGCCATCGCTAGAGTTAGAAAAATAAACAAATCCGGAGAGGAATTTGATAGGTTCCACTTCCTCCCCTCTGCACGTACCTCCCAGACTGGCTGCCTCGAGGCCCTACACCAATGTGTGTGTGTTTGGGAGGGAAGATTTAGTTCGCTTGTAGGGGTAGAGGTCAAAGGGCAAACATGTCACAGAGGGGGCATCTCCTCTCTTTTCTGTGACTGCTTATGTCAGGGAGAGGACTTTACCAGCACCCTGAGCCCGGAGTTTGGTCTGCCTGAGCGTTGGCGCTGGGTGGCGTCTGTGTTGGCGGCACTGTCCCCGGGCCCTGGTAGGGGCAGCTCCTTTCAGTGCCCTCCCCTTTGCAGTCAGGCATTTTATTAGCCAGGCTCCTCCCATTGTTCCACTGCCTTGAATCTGAGAGAGGAAAACCGGGTAATTCCAGAAAAGGGGCCGTCCTAAAATGCGAGCTCAGCCTTGCAGGGTGTGTGGCCGTCAGTAAAGCCCTGAGAAATGAGCCCGAGGCGGAACTGCTATCTTGATGCGTCTGCGGAGCTGGGTGCCAGAATGGTCTAAAAGTTGCGTTGACTTTGGGCAGATCAGTAGGCAGCTGACTTCTCGTGACGCCGTGTGAAGTGCATGGATGCCTTCTTCACTCTGCTTTTAAATCTCTTTTCCTAAAAGTTCTGTTCCTCTCCCTGCTCTTCTGCGGTTACCGCTGGGCACTGCCGGGGCTTGGCCGAGCGCTGCCTTCTGTACCCTGTGCCGTTGTTCACGCCTCCAGTTAAAAATCCTGGGGGCAGAACACTCCTTCCTCCCGAGAACTCATTCTGTGGACTCAGCCTCCTTTCAGCTAGTTTCTGCTGTAGCGTTTGGAGTACTTTTTTACCATCATTTGTTACTTATCGATAACATGGTCGGGGCTGCCATGCTCATTTCTAGAATGAAATATTTATAGCATGCGTAAGAAAAAGCCCAGCATCGTCTGCTCCCCTCCGCCGGCATTGGCCTGAGGAGGGCGCGCGATGAGACCACCGGCTGGCAGAGCCAGCTGTGCACAGCCTGCGCAGCGAGCGCGCCGAGTCAATCTGGGATTTACTCTGTTCCCCCTGAACGGCTCCGGAAACCTTCAGATGTCAGCCTTTGCTTAAATACTTACAAAGTTCGTCTTACTTATGAGACGTTATTTCTCCGTGACTCCATGTGACACTGTATTCTGATACCCCTGACTCCAGGAGTCCCAGAGCCGTCAAAAGGAGCTTGATCCGAAAGTCGGCTGCCCCAGCGGACAGACCGAGTGTGTTTCGTGCGTCCGATCCGAGGTGTGGGAGGACTGGGCTCCTCCCGGAAGCGCTGCCCTGCACCCCCGCGCTGGCGCTGTGCTTTGCCAGGACCAGCAAGACCTGGTCCCTGTCCTCATGTTTTCCAATCACGTAGTTAAGATCATCGGCAGGAACACAGCAAAAAACGTAGGTTCTTGGTAACACAGGGTGAAATTTCACAGAGGTGGTTCCAGGCATTCTGCAGGGCCTCCCTCCTGATTCTCTGCCCCCATCGGCAGGTGTGTGTAGCTTCTGAAAGCCCTGTAGTGCTAGCCCCATGGCTCCCAAAAGGTTTATGTAAAATAATTTAAAAATGGAGCTCACTACTAATTTCAGTAAAGTTTTTATTTTTCAGGATAAACCACACTTGTTAAATGTGATGCCCGTTGCTTTGTGCTCTGCAGGCTTTCCGCGTAGGTCTTCACGCAGAATCCTGTGTCATAACTCCGGGCATAACTGCACCATCTCAGCCACCCTGGTCCTTCCTGGGTGCCTCCTTGGCTCACTGTGGGTGCTCTTCCTGGAACAGATGTCTTTTTGCTCCCAACATTTGTTCTCCTTGGTGTGTTGTTTCATCCTGATCTGCTGCCTGGAATAACTTCCCTCCACAAGAGTCACTTCACTTCCCGCCATCCAGTGGCACATGCTAGGCCCACCACCACAGGCCCAGCCTTCAGCCAGACAAGGGTGGGTGGGGTTTTTTTCACCCTTCTTGGATGTCTGTGTCTTACAGACTGTTTTTGGAAATGGTCGTGGCTAGAGTCTGACCTAAATTTTTTATTTATTTGCCTATGAAAAGAGAATTTGCTAAAAAATGGTAAAAGAAGTTTGCAAGAAATATAAACAACTTTCTGGGGAAACAAGTCGTTTAAATAATTAAAACCGAATTCTATGCAGATCCTCCAACTATCTGTTGGGGCAGACTTAAGTTTGGGCAGTTCAGTTATTGTAGGAATTTTAGAACAGTCTTAAAACATTAAACTGATATTTTTGCTAAATTGGATATTTGCCTCAATCAGTGTTGCAGCTGGTGAGTGTAGCTGTAAGTATGAACAGTTTTGCTTTGGGGGGACTGCTCCATCATGCCTGTGGTACCCTATTGCCTTTCCTGAGCTCTTGATAAAGGACAGTGCATCTCGTGGGCTGCTAGTTAGCATGCAAACCCGCTTGGCCTAGGTCTTTCAATTCTTGGGATCAGTGTTGCTCAGTTATGTGTCTCCGCTGCCAATCACCAGGTTTTTACTGCATTCTCACAGTCAACCATAATGTTCTGATTTCATCCTTCAGTCCCCATCTACGTGCCGTTCCTCATCGTTGGGTCCGTGTTTGTCGCCTTCATCATCTTGGGATCCCTCGTGGCGGCCTGTTGCTGCAGATGTCTCCGGCCTAAGCAGGAGCCCCAGCAGAGCCGGGCGCCGGGAGGGAACCGCCTGATGGAGACCATCCCCATGATCCCCAGCGCCAGCACCTCCCGAGGGTCGTCCTCCCGTCAGTCCAGCACAGCGGCCAGCTCCAGCTCCAGTGCCAACTCTGGGGCCCGGGCGCCCCCAACAAGGTCACAGACCAACTGTTGCTTGCCCGAGGGCACTATGAACAACGTATATGTCAACATGCCCACGAATTTCTCTGTGCTGAACTGTCAGCAGGCCACCCAAATTGTGCCCCATCAAGGGCAGTACCTGCATCCCCCATATGTGGGGTACACAGTGCAGCATGACTCGGTGCCCATGACGCCTGTGCCGCCTTTCATGGACGGCCTGCAGACGGGCTACAGGCAAATCCAGGCCCCCTTCCCCCACACTAACAGTGAACAGAAGATGTACCCGGCTGTGACCGTGTAACACAAGGTGCCGGTGGGTTCCTTTACGAGACGGAGGAAGACAGGGAGGCCGTGGCCTTTGGAAGGATTCTCAAGTGGAAGTCTTCGCATGTTGGTGGTGTTTATAGCACGGTTCTTTTGGATGGTTTTATTTGCTCCCTAACTGTATGAAAATGTCTCTCTCTGAATTAGCATTTCTGGATATGTTTCATCCCAGTGCATGATTGATTTATGATGGAAAAAAGCATCCCCTGGAGATGGCTGTGTTGTTGCTGACGGTTGTGTGACAAATGCTTGAGCCCTTAAGTGCCCTTGAGGTATGGCTGTCAAAAGAATTTTGTAAACAGGTAGATTAAGGGTTTTTATTATATCGTTATTATTGTTATTTCTTTTTTGTTGTTTACGGTACCGGATCAGAATACCTGTTCTCTCCTTTTTACCTGGGTAAGTTTTTTAATAAGCATTCAAGGTTTAGGGGAAGACATAAAGAACACAATTATTATAAAAGGAAATCCAGCTTGAAGTCTGAGATTAGTCATTGATCTCAGTGTTTCACAGGCGCATCTTAGTTTCATTGTAAAAAGATATATATATTTTGTCTACTTTGTGATTTTTTGAGTCTATTTTGTGCTTTTTTACCCTGTGTAGAGGTCTTATTACAAAGTGATTTTCTACATTAAAAAGAGGCTGGAGGAAATTGTCTAGTTGCTTAAGCAATGACATTTCAGAACTCGGGGATTATTTCATCTTGAAGTAGTGGGTGGTGTGATAATAAAACCATTCATCCCCTTCTTGGTGGGATCATCTAATTTTCTGACTTCACAGTGACATCTGAGAAGTAATTACATGTTTTTTATATTGAAATCATAAACTATCACCTGCTTTCTCCAAGTTACTTTTAATTTTACCGTGTGGTCCGGCTTGGCATCTCGTCCCCTTTGGTTGTCAGATCCCCATTTTTGTGTAGTACCGAGTGCAGGTAATTGTCATAAAGGAAGATCAGCATTTCTGCCCAGATCTGCTCAAACGTTTTCTTGTTTCCCCTACAAAACCTCAAAGAAATCCTTTACGAAGATACTTAGTATAGCTTCTAAGCCATAATCTAAGATTTAGGATGAAATTTAAACCACCAATATGATTTACTTTGCAAATCTCGTTATCAAAATGGCGTATTTTTCAGGCACTAAGGACTGTTAAGTCAAGAGAAAAGCTTTTGAAAGAGATATTGCCTTTCTTCCCCCACAAAACTGGTTCTTGTTTTCCTCTCTTAGTTCTCAACAAGTGCTATATTCATTACCAATGTTCTGAATTAGGAAATTCAAGTGAATTTATTTGTATATTGTTTACTTATAAGAAATGAGGTTATGTGCAAATAGATTTCCAACTTCTAGCAAAACCAAGATTTGTAATTAAACCTTTGTAAGATATGGTCTTTAACACATTTATATCTTTATCTATAGTTTATCATCCATCTGTCTATCACCTGTCGAGCTACCCTATTTATCTCTCTCTGTCTCATGGCTGAATACTGTAAAACCATTGTTAGCAATTGGTCTCAACAAAGGTACTCAAATCAAAATTTTTTAATAACCAAAGGCAGGGGAAAATCATTTTACTTATTAATAAATATTTTATGAATAAATTCCTAGGGGAGTTGGGTTTTTTCATTTTCATTCTGCTTGGTAATTTTTCAGATGGTCTGTTAAACTTGTCAATAGAATAAAATTGCGAAAAATTTAAAATACCACTTTCTAGAACCCAGAGCTTGCCTTTAAAAGTAATTAATATCTGGGAACTTAGTGTGTGTGTTCTGTGAGTCAGACAGTATTACTTTACATGTTCCATAGGAAATGTTGACAACACAAAAGAAACAGTTTTTTGGAGATTATTATATCAGTGAATGTGTGTTCTGTGCATTGCCTTTTTTTTTTTTTTTAAAGATTTTATTTTTTTTTCCTTTTTCTCCCCAAAGCCCCCCGGTACATAGTTGTATATTCTTCGTTGTGGGTCCTTCTAGCTGTGGCATGTGGGACGCTGCCTCAGCGTGGTCTGATGAGCAGTGCCATGTCCGCGCCCAGGATTCGAACCAACGAAACACTGGGCTGCCCGCAGCAGAGCGCGCGAACTTAACCACTTGGCCACGGGGCCAGCCCCCGTGCATTGCCTTTGATGGAAGATTCGGCTTATCTAAGGAAGAAAAATTCCTGGAAATGTGGAGGTGAAAGGGACCTTAAAGATCACCCAGCCTAGGGATTGGCAAACTTTTTTTTGGTTAAGAGCCACGGAGCAAATATTTTAGGCTTTGCAGGCCATGTGGTCTCTATCAACTACTCAGTGCTGCTGTCGCAGCACAGAAGCAGCCGTCGAGGATACACCAACAAACGAGCAGGGCTGTGGTCCAGGAAAACCTTTCTGATGGACACTGAAACTGGAATGTCATACAATTTTCACATGTCACAAAATATTCTACTTCTGATTTTTTTCCCCAACCATTTCAAAATGTAAAGACCATTCTAATCTTGAGGGCTGTAAAAACCAGGCTGTGGTCCAGATTTGGCCACTCCCTAATCTAGTTCATCCTTACGCAGTACGGGAGTCCTGCAACTTTCCTGACAACCTTTTTTAAACAGAGGGATGGAGAGTGCTTGCTTCTCTTATAATAAGATTGTCTAACTTTTCCTTCTTTTCTATGTGGTAATTAAATATCATGATTCAAGCAAGAGTGCACCTTAATAAATGAAATGGGTTTTTCACTTAGTGAATGGTACTTAGTCTTTCCAAAAATATAACATCATTGGAAGCAACCTCAGACCTTTTCAGTTTTGGTAAGAACTGGAGAAATTTAGCTGAAAAAGTAAAAAAGTTCAAATACCTGTCTTAAGTATACCTGTCTTACTGTTGTGAAATCAGAACCTATACAGTGAAATACCTAAGTCTGTTGGGAAAAAAAGGGGTGCTTACAGATAGAAAAAATAGTTTGCTGCTGCACATTTTCTTCTATATCTAAACCTCAAGGGTTGGTTCATGATGGTTCCAGGAGAATTCTGTATCCCTGTGTGTAGGAAATAAAGTCAGGCCCCTTGAGTGCAAGGAAGAAGAAATCAACTGGCTCTTTGTCTCCATTTAAGAGCCGGAAACTAAGCAACTCCTGTCATTGCGGCTGCTGCTGGAAAAGTTAAAATTTAACAATAAAATCAACATCCAAAGCGGAGAGAAGACCGTTAGGGCAAATGCGGTTTGGTTTAGCATGTTTGCTCCGCAATACTCACCTTGAAGCTAGCCTTCCATTTCTGGTTTATGTTCTCAGAGGCTCGATGAATGAACTAGTCCATTAAATTTACTTTGAGCTCATCTTTTCCAGATTGCACAGTTTTACTTTCTGAATTCTGTGGCTGACGTTTTCTCCATGTTTTGTTTTTAACCAAATTGGGATTTAGGTTCCCTTCAGAAGCATTTCCTTCGTTAGAACGAAGCTGCCGGGGAGAGTCAGGGCAGATACAAGTGGACCGGACACGGGAGAGAAGTTTAAATTGGGCTAAAAGTTGCGATCGGAAGGAGTTTGGTGGAACACTACGTTCTCGTCTCGCTTTGGCCCCGACCTAGTCAGAGCTCTCACATTTAGTCCCCTTTATCTCAGAGTCTTTGTCTCTGTTTCCTGCAAATTCACAGTGGTCTTTTGCTTATAATTTACGGCTCTTGACAACACATATCCTCAGTGATTCATTGAAGCAATTAAATTAATGAACAGACACTTGCTTTTAGTTGCTTGAGCTTCCTAAATGCCTAAAAGGAATGTTTCTTTTTAATGGCCTCTGGAATTGAGACGTCTCGTTAATTTAGCCTGCTCTTCCTCCAGTCAGTCAGAATTGCAGCATGAAAATACGTAGTCTGTATTTTACTGCACTGTCCAGTGCAGACCTCTACTCACGCTATGAACATGGGGAGCTCCTTGGAATCTGGGGAGAGGGTTCCAACAGGCAGACTCTCAGTCGGAAATGAGATTCTCCCCAGATTCTCCAAGGACCCTGTCAGTCGTTAGGATGGAGAACAAGCACCCCAGGCATCTGCCTACCATACTGGACTTGCTGTGTGACTGCTAAGTAGATATATCAGCACTCATGGCTAAGTGAACTTTCTAGGATTTTAAAAAATGTGATCACTTCCCCATTTTGCTTATTTCCCTTGCTTTTTGAGCAGGAGGAAAAAACCAAAGCATCCGGGGGAGCAAACTCGAGTGGAGGAACCTTGAAGCACAGAGTGGGTGGTGGCAGTAGCTTTAAAAAGCCTGGGGGGGGGAGGGGGGGGTGTGGACTCCTGGGGCCTGCCCAGAGCAGAGCCTGGGAGCTGGGAGTGGGTCTGGACCTGGCCACTGGGGCAGGCATGCCCTTTGTGCTCAACTTTTTGCGTTTTTAAAAGGAGCAGCCTAAATATTGCAAGGAGGAATAAATCATGCATACAAATGAGAACACCAGTCCTTATCACTCAACCTTAATCCGCCTTTTCTTCTCCTTGCTTAGATGTGGAGCCCGGAGGACATCTCCATCCTGCCACTGGCTCCCTCTTTCTCTCTTTTTTTTTTTTTTCAGAACCGGAGATCAGCTATTTTCATTCAGCCCATTCATTCCAAAATACTTACGTAGAAATTTCTTTGCCTTCTGAAAAAATTTTTTAATTGAAAACATGAAATGTTATTGTGATTCAAGTGCCTTTCAGGGGTCGGGTAAGTGAAAGATGACAAAGAATTAGAAATTACCAACTGTTTTCCTGAAAATTACAGCAGGTCTATGTATGTGAGTGTGTTGATTTCCATTGCAGGCCTCTACCCTCTGTTCTTCTGCATAGAATCATTTATCACTGAAAAATGGAAGAATTAAACCCTAGAAAAGCAGTCCCACCTGTCTAAGATGTTAGCTATTTTTGACTATTAGCTGTAACCCCACAGCACCATGACAGAATCGCTTTGTAATAAAATTACCAAGTTTTATGTGGGCAGTTGGTTGTGAGGGTCACTCCGCTTTTCACAGTGAAATCTTCAGAATGCCTTCTACATTTATACCCCAAATTGAAGGACCTAAACGCAAATCAAGAGCAAGGAATTCAAAATTAATGCTTCTTGAAAAAACTTTTAAATGAGAGATGATAAAAGGGGTAAAAAGTTTATGATGGCAGCCTTAAGATTGATTTTAAACATAAAACTTGCCTCTTAATTTCAACCATCTTGAAGTGTAGGTCTTTCCATTTAGAAAAATCATGGGTTACACAAGACAGTATTTACTCAGTAGACATAACAGCTGTAGAAGAGTGATTGCCATCTGTAACATGTATATAAAATCACCACATGTGTATACATATGTGTACAGAATGATCACAGGAAAATTTGAAACAGAAACAACTTATTATATGAGGCTATCTCGTCCAAGACTCTCGTCTTATTTCTTGGCCGATTTTTTAAAACTGGAGTTTGTTTCAGTGCTCAGCTTCTCCCGTCTCGGTTGTAACTGGTTCTGTCGAAGCTCCTCTGGAGTTGGATGGACCCAAGTTAGAACCCATTTCTACCGCTTACGGTGTGGCTTTCAACGTGAGCCTTTCTGTCTTGGAACCTCAGCGCGCTCTCTGTAAAAGGGGGTTAGCAACACCCAACTCCTAGGCTAGGTGTGGGGACAAAGGAAACAATATAGCACGGTGTTAGTGGCATCCAGTGGGTTTTCATAATACACATATAATTTAACTTCTTTTCAGATATTTTTAACCTACCCAATATAAAGAAGTACATAATTTATATTGACAAAATATGTAAATATATATAGTTCCTTATAAGAGAACTAGCTTAGGAGATTTTCCTTATTTCTTGTTTCAGTAACTCATCAGTTTTACCTGGGTCTAAATTCCTTGTGTTTTTAGTTGCCTGGGAGACTTGTATAGAATTGGTTTCTCTGACCCTTGAATGAATACTGCTCTTGGGAATGCCCTCACCGGCCTGTCTTATTTCTCTGCACTGTTGCTTTGCAAGTACACAGCTTCTCTCATCCCCAGGTCTCTGCTAGGTTTGGCTATTCCTACCGAGCATTTCTAGCCTGCCACTTGGCTTCTCTCTGAGCCACTCAGGGTTCAGTCAGGAACACAGACTGGATCATGTTATTTTAATTTTCTACTGAATTTTAACCTCCACACAGTAGAGCACACACATCTCAAATGTCCAGATCACAAGATAGAACGAATCCAGTTGACAGCTCCCTTCAAGGTAAGTGCTCCTCTGATGTCTGGCACCACAGATTAGCGTTACCTGGTTTTGAACTTCATGTCAATGGAATCACACAGCATGGACCCTTTTGTGTCTGGCTTCTTTCACTCAGTGTTATGACCAATGTTAAATGGAGCAGGAGTTTGTTTTCATTGCTGTGTAGTATTCCATCTTATGGATATGCCATAATTATTTATCCACTCTCCTCTTGAGGGGCATTTGGGTTGTTTTCAGATTGGTGCTCTTAGGAATAATGCTGTTAGGAACATTTTTAAACATGCCTTTTGGTGAAGAGAAGCACTCAGTTCTCTTGGGTGGAATTCCAGGAGTACAATCGCTATGTCATAGGATATATGTGTATTTGTGTTAGGAGACAAGGTCATTGTCACACTGTTTTTTATTATTATTTTGCTGAGGAAGATTAGCCCTGAGCTGACAACTGTGCCAATCCTCCTCCACTTTATATGTGGGACAACACCACAGCATGGCTGATGAATGGTGTAGGTCTGCGCCCAGGATCTGAACCCGTGAACTCGGGCTGCTGAAGCAGGCTGCGCAGAACTTAACCATTATGCCATGGGGCTGACCCCCACACCAGTTATTTTTAAGAGCGAATTTGTATGAGGAATTGGGCAAACAGGTGTTAGAGACCTGAAACAGCAAAAGGAGACACAGCGGCAACACAGAGCTAGTAACTGCCCCCAGCAGTTACTACCCCTAAGGCCAAAGGAACAAAGGGGAGAAGTTGGGGCTATTAGCATCTAGGAGCTTGAAGGAAAGGCCCTGCCATGAGCAGAGAGGGGCACTTGCTGAGTGTTGCCCAGGGAGATGCAATGAGGCTGATTCTGGGAACGCCACAAAAAGCCGGCAACTGGTACCATCTGCTGCCGGGGTGAAGGCTGTGACTGTGGATACTGACTGGGCAGTGGACAGACAGGACCTTGCCCTTCTGCTCCTCCAGCCTGGCAGTCTCCCTGCAGTTCCCCTGTTGGCGGAACCCAGCCCGTGGCCAGCAGGCAAAGGGAAAGGGGCTTTGCAGTCCCACCCCAGCATCACTCGGTGGGATTGGAAGTCAGTAATTGGCATCCTTCAAGCTGAGGCTATGCCTTGTGGCTCGAATGGCTCTCTGGAGTTTCCTCCTCTTTCTGACGTGTATGTTGCAAATGTATTAATCTACTCACTACGACTGTATATAAAGTCAGTGATCGAACAAAGTAGTTCATTCGTCCCATTTTAACGCAAAAATAAGAACCAAATGCGCCATCAGAGTTGAGTTTAACAGCATTCCCTGGGCACTTGCATTGCTGGGGACCTGGCAGGCTTCTCCATTTTTAAGGTACAGTACAGACGTTGGAGGAGCTGAGAGTCAGATTCAAATCTGTCTTCCATCCCTGACAAGTGTGGACCATTTCAGAGACCTCTGAGCTTCAGTGGGTTAAAGTGGGCCTCACGGTCACATCTACACATGGGCAGTGGTGCAGATTAAGTAACATAATAGGACAGTGCCTGCCACCACAGCTCTCTCCTAACAGGGTATTGCTTCTGTAGGCTGCTTTCCAGGGGCTCTGCTTGTATGTAAGTGGTACGGGTTTTTGGTTAAATTTTAAACCATCTTTAAAACCTCACCTAGCCACATTCTACTGGGATCCGTTTGTTGTTCCTCTGTTGTAATGTTATCCAGTAATCCTTGGAAATCCGTCCACAGGAACTTGGAGTAGAGCTTAGGTAGGGGACCCTGCTGCTCTCTGCTCCTTTCACAGACACTGGGCGTAATTCCTCTTTGTTCTCCGTTCCCATAGCACTTGCTTATACCCTTACGTCATGCTGCCTGGTGCTGTATTTGTGAACATGTCCCCTTAGATGGTGAGTTCCTTGAGGGTAGAAACCAAGACTTCATCTCTAAATGACTCCTCGGCACCAAGTACAATGCCTGCCTACCGTATGCATGTAGTTAATATTTGCAGAGGTGGAAAAATATTTGGATATAAAAATTTTAACTATTTCCAAAGGAATTTAATAAGAGGTATCCTTAGACCAAGGCAATACCATATTTATTTAAATGTAGCATCCAAGATAACTAGGCATTATGTGGAGCAACACACAGATTTTTCTTTGATTACAAAAATTTTCAAACAGCCATTCAGTTAACAATGCCTGAGATAGATAGAATAGGAATATTAGTGCTATTTGCTTTATTCTCGGACACTTCTTCTGGTGACCTTTGTGAGGATGATATCTGCTGCTTCTATCTAGGTTTTAGTTGCAGGTTAACTCCAAATATTTGGCCCAACAGAGCTAAGTGAGGATAGCAAAAGTTTGAAATCACCAGAGCCATCTTAAAACAATTTCTCCCAATAATAAATCGAAAGACCGAGAGTGATCTCTGGAGTGGATTTTTTTCTAGCTTTTATTAGTAATGAGTTTTCGCTTTCTTCTTTTTCTAACCAGTACAGTATATTAGTTTTAGTTTTAAGAAATTTTATATCTAATGAAAGTTGTATTGGAACAGAACGACTCCTTGGTGACTATCTAAGGATCGATATTTATTCAGCAATCATTTATTGAGAAGTATCAGAACCTCATTTGATTCAGTGATTGTAAGAAATGTGGTTATAAGAAAAAAATGTGCTTGATGAATGGTATTTCAGCCAACATCCACCCCCATGATTAGTAGACAATGAGTTGGTCATGTGAGAACCTCATGACTACAATTCACTCACCTTGGAGTGCTTTGCACATGGTGGCGTTCGTGCACGTTGGTGGCCTTGAGTTGCCATAGAGTAGAATACGGAGTGAGGCACCTCACTTGGACATCATCCACAGGATCCTTGGTTCCTGAGCCACATGCTCATCTCTTTATATAACGGGCCTGCTACATGCATTCCCAGGGTATTAGCACAGAGTCCCTTAATGAATTTAATAGGCTGAGAGTCAGGTCTCTGACTGCGTCTTAGCAATTGGGAAGAAGCTGCAAAACTTTGTCTTAATTCAATATTTACTGTCACCATCATTGATAATGCATTGGTAGAATATTTTATGTTTTGACTTTATGTTTTCACATCAATTACTTCATCCTGGATGAGACCTTCTCCTTTTCCCTGAAAGGCTCCCTGAATCCCCAGAGAGTTGTCTTGTCTGCACCTTAGTACCTTGTACACGCTTCCCTTATCACATTGTGGTAGAATGAAAATAGCCACAAATTCTTTGAAACTTCTTTCATGGAGAAGTGGGGGTGTTAGTCCCCTCTTCTTAGAGCTTGGGTGGGCTCTGTGGCTTCTCACCAATAGAATTTTGGGAAGTGATGCCATGCCTGTTTCCAGACTCAGGCCTTAGACCCTGGCAGCTCTACTTCCTGCCTCTTAGATCCCTCACTCTAGGGACCCTGAGCTGCCACATAAGAAGTCTGACCACCCCGAAGCCACCATGGCAGAGAGGCCACGTGAAGAGGATACAAGGAGAGGCCCTGAGACAACATGAAGAGATGGAGATGCCCAGGGAGTCCCTGCCATTTAAGTCATCCCAGCTGAGGTCCCAACATCATGGAGCAGAGATGGACCATTCCTGCTGAGTCCGCCCCAAATTGCAGATTTATGAGCAAAAGAAATGATTGATTGTTGTTCTTTTTTTTTTTATTATGGTACAATATATATAACATAAAATTTACCATTTTAACTCTTTTTAAGTGTACAGTTCACTGGCATCAAGTGCATTCACATTGTTGATAACCATCACCATCATCCATCTCTGGAACTTTCTCATCTTCCCAAACTCGAACTCTGTACTCATTAAACACTAACGCCCTGTACCCCCTTCACCCGGCCGCTGGCAACCACCCTTCTACTTTTTGACTTTGTGAATACCTGGGTATGTCATATAAATAGAACCATACAATATCTGTCCTTTTGTGTCTGGCTTATTTCACTTGGCATAATGTCTTCAAGGTTCACCCATGTTGTAACATGTGTCAGAGTTGTTTTCCTTGTTAAGGTTAATTAATATTCCATTGTATCTGTAGACCACATTTTGTTTAGCCACTCCTCTCTTGATGGGCGTTTGTGTTGCTTCCACCTTTTGGCTGCTGTGAATAATGCTGCTATGAACATGGGTGTGTAAATATCAATTTGAGTCCCAGTTTTCAATTCTTTGGGGTATATACCCGGAGGTGAAATTGCTAGATCATGTTGTAAGTCCATGTTTGATCTTTTGAGGAACCTGTTGTTATTTTAAGCTGCTAAGTTTTGAATTTGTTACATAAGAACAGATAACTGGAGCACTCATCGCCTCATTCTGTTTAGTTACATCTGTCTCCCCTACTGGGTTGAGCTATTTGGATGCTTTACTTTTCTTATCATTAGGACAAAACAGAATGCCTGGAACATATTTCTGGAATGAGTATGTGGAGATTCTCACAACCGGATGCGATTTTAAAAATATTTATCAATCTGAACAGCAGAGGCACTGAGCAGTCTTAATGGACAAGTGCATTGCAGGGCCAGGAGCCCCGCCAGGCAGGTGTTACCTCTTAGTTGCTGGATTGTGGAAAGGTCCAGAGATGGTGATGGTGTGGGTACCCATGTGTCCCTTTACTAACAGGGGAAGTGGCTATTTATCAACTGGTATGGAAGTATTTCAGTATTTTAACAAGCCGTTGAGTTGTGCCAGTGTGGATGCACCTGCTCACCATGGCCCGGGAGGAGGGAGGGAAGGTATATTCTCAGCTCTGTAGGTGAAGAAATTGAGGTGCAGAGGAGTTAAATGACTTCTCCAAGTTCATGAGGCTAAAAGTGGCCGAATTTCTGAAGCCTAGTGCTTTGCTTCTGTGTCCGTGTTCACCCCATTGCACAATCTGCAGTGTGCACGTGTGGTGACATGGGCCTTGTGGGGAAGTTTATAATCTTCTTGGAGAGACAAGGCTCACACGTGTAAAATGCGTGCTATGATAAAGTGCAGGCCTGGAGTGCCCAGAAGCTGCAGGTGCAGAGACAGGAGCACCGTCGTCTGAGAGGGATTCCTGGAAGAGGCTGACTAGAACCAAGCGTCTAAGGATAGCAAAGATTTAAGCCATCAGGGAGGAGAAGGGAGAGTGAGCAGAGGGTGGGTAGGGAGGAGAGGCTGGGGTGTTAATGGACCCGGGGTCTAGCTGAAGTAGAGATTCTCTTTGATAAGCAGAGAGACCACCATTAGGTACGAAAGAAAAGAGGACATTGTTGTCCCGCTCCCCTGCTCACTTATTTGTGTGGCCAACAGGGACAAGTCAAGTCACAGGGAAGTTTCACAAGGAGCTTGTTTGACAAGAGAAGGACAACAGCATTTGTTGAGTAAGACTAAACCATGCCCTGGGCAGCTGCCTAATATAGTCTGGTGTCAGGCCATGGAGCCTGCATCTAAGGGCAGTGACATCTGCTATAGACTGAATCTTTGTGTCCCCCAAATGCATATGCTGAACTGCTAACTCTCTCAACGGGATGGCATTAGGAGGTGGGGCCTTTGGGAAGCGATTAGGTCATGAGAGTGGAGCCCTTATGAATGGGATTAGTGCCCTCATAAAAGAGACCCCAGAGAGCTCCCTTGACCCTTCTGCCACATGAGGACAGCTGTCCGTGAACTAGGAAGCAGGCTCTCGCCAGATACCAAATCTGCATCGTGGACTTCCAGTCTCCAGATGGTGAGAAATAAATGTTTGTTGATTATGTCACTCAGTCGATGGTATTTTTGTTATAGCAGCCCAAGTTGACTCAGACACCATCTATGCTGCAGGACCTGGTATTAGATTGTATATTCTTTTGTTTATTGTGTCTCTGCCACTAGAGGAGGGGAACTCTGTTGGTTCACCACTACGTCTCCAGTGCCCGGAAGACAGCTTGTACGCCAAAGAGCAGTGAGGAAGGGTGTATGATAGCCCTCCAAGCTGAAGCTCCCCAGGACGGGCAGGGTTCAAGAGCATTAGCAAGTCTTGGGTGCCGCCAGCACAGGGGCTCACGGGAACTGCAAGGCCCAGTGCTCTCCGCCTCTGCCTGCAGCTGAGGCCTTTCCCGTGGAGCAGGGGCCTCAGCAGTCTTAGCAGAAAGGCCCCGGCTTCTCGGGCAAACATTTGGCTGTCTGGTCCGCAGGGAGTGAACGGGCCCTGAAGCATTTTCCCTTTAGCACAGACAGTTGACAGAAGTGGGTTTTCTCTTGTCTCCAAAAATAAGAGATGAATTAAGCCCTTCCATACCTACCATGGCATTGTCAGAGCTGCTTTGCCAAATTCTCAAGGTTAAGAAGAATTCTTTTCTTCTGTATTCATATACACTTGTGTCTACTTCCTCCTCTCCCACAGAACTATTACATCTGTGTGTGTGTGTGTGTGTGTGTACGCTAATGCACACACAGTTTCGAAAGCAGCGTGCCGTTTGCATGGTCTCCCTCACGCACTAGGGCACGTGGTCCCGTGGAGCACCTTTGCTCCCGGCTCCCTCCACTGCAAGCCCACTGGGGCGTTTCACCAAATAAATTGGAAAGTGGGATTTCATTAAAACGTTTTTCAGCTAAAGTATTAAATAAATTTGCTTGGAGGTGGTTTCTTTTATGGACGAATGAGTCTCCTCCACCATCACGCCCCCCACCCTCATCCAATTTTAAATGTAATATTGAAACAAATTCAAGGACTTTTCCTGCAGCCATCTTTGTCAGTAATTTGCAGGCAGCTTCTCTTAAGGACACTGGGAAGGAGAAAAAGTGACTTTAGCTGCTTTGTTTGTGGCTAAAGGGTGTTCTGTTTCGGCTCACAGCAGCTACTTCATTCCAGGCCTTTTGGAAAACAATGGTGACAATCACCTGTGCCCTCAGCCACGGGCAAGATGTGTGAAGTCGGCAGAAGAGCTTTCAATCAAACAACACTGAATGTAGGCACAACCACTGTTTTCAAAGTTGGGGGAGAATCAGGAAGAGTTTCTTGGCAATTAATTTAGAATATTTCAAATCAAAGCACATGTTCTTTAGAGGAGGGGAGAGTGTGCAGGGAGCATTAAACTTCGCAAACAACTCTAATAACAATTCCACAGAAACTGCTGCGACCGCCCCTTCCAGTTCTAGGCGTAGCCAGGGCAGTGGCTCTGAGGATAGCCCGTGCTCCCTTCTCTAAGCATCCATTGCTCTGGAAGCCCAAGTCAAGGCCAGTTCGCGCAAAGGAGACCAACAGCTGAGGGCCGAGCTCTGTGGCCAACCCTCAGGAATTCTAAGTCATTTTATTTATGTGCGTGACCTACTTTAAATTAATGAAAGCTTGATGCCTGTGAGCTGGACTGTGTTTGGTGCTTTGCTTGGGTAAGCGGAGGGATCTTATTTGGTCCTCCTTTGGGGAAAGATGAAGTCCCTGTTACGACTGCTTGATGTTTCAACAATTGCTGGAAAGTTCCCTTGAAAGATTCAAATGTGGAACAGCATTTGGGCAGCAGCAGGCTCCTGTCATGCGCCCTGTTGCCTTGATATACATTTCAATCCCTCACTTTATCTATGTCTCTGTTTTTTTTTTTTTTTTTGAGGAAGATTTAGCCCTGAGCTAACTACTGCCAGTCCTCCTCTTTTTTGCTGAGGAAGCCTGGCCCTGAGCTAACATCCATGCCCATCTTCTTCTACTTTATACGTGGGACGCCTACCTCAGCATGGTGTGCCAAGTGGTGCCATGTCCGCACCCAGGATCCGAACCGGTGAACCCCGGGCCGCCGAGAAGCGGAACATGCGAACTTAACCACTGCGCAACCAAGCCAGCCCTATCTATGTCTCTTATAGCAACATTTTGAAAATAAATAGCAGAATCTGAATGATTTTTCAAAGTATCTTGAGACCTCTTCGGAGAGAAAACTACTCTAAAGAACATTGCTTTCGGCCGGAATGTAGAGTCTTCCAACTGTCTTCAGCTGCTAAGTCTTCAGTGGCTAACGGCCTCTGGATGGCTCACTGGTGAGCACAAGTGAAGGATGACATTTCAAAAACATCCCTGTAGCAGCAAAGGCAGATTTTGTAGACACGACCAAGAAATGGCTACAGTTGGAATACAGCACTTGCCTGTTGATTGTCTGAAATGATTTTCGGTTTTGCACAATTCCAAAAATAGAAGAAGGCCCAGCTTATGGAGAACAGGAGAAAGAGGGCCTTCCTGCTCCTCCCTGAGCTGCAGAACTCTGCCTGGAAGGGAGGCCCGCCTCCTATCCCCGCTCATGCCTGGGATGTGGCCACAACAGTCGGGAGTGCCCTGAGCAGGCCCACTTCAAACGCATCGCGGACTACCTGGAGCAAGCAGAGTCAACTGAGGGAAAGTGTGGTCAGTTTAAAGGGGGAAATCATGAGTTTTCTTGGGTTCCAGACTCAAGCCTCTGCGGGGAACTGTCTCCAGCAGGCTCTCTCTCCTTTCTGTCCTCCACCTCCAGGTTCTGCCTCGCCGCATGCTGGTGAAGCCTAGACCCAGAGCCCGAGGCTGGTGTCCAGTGAGGGTGCCCTGCCTCGATGCTTCCAAGGCTGACACCTGGGCCCTCCCGCTCCCACCTTACACAGGCTCAGTGTGGCCTCCGCGGGCGAACTGTGCGTCCCAGGGAAGCTCAAGGCCATGGACGTTTATCTGGATGCAGCATATTGTACCTACAGGGCATGGGCATCTTCAACACAACATAGGGAGGAAAAGCCTCCTTCTGCTCTCTCAGGTTCTGTGGCTGGCCTAAGGATTTTTTTTTCTTTTTTAAGATTTTATTTTCCTTTTTCTCCCCAAAGCCCCGGGTACATAGTTGTGTATTTTTTTAGTTGTGGGTCCTTCTAGTTGTGGCATGTGGGACGCCGCCTCAGCGTGGCCTGATGAGCGGTGCCATGTCTGCTCCCAGGATCCGAACCGGCGAAACCCTGGGCCACCGAAGCAGAGCACGCGAACTTAACCACTCGGCCCCAGGGCGGCCCCTGGCCTAAAAATTTAACCAACATAAGGCATATCGACAGGAATCAAAATACAAAGTTGTTTAACATTTTTATGTGTCCATGGGAGTCTTCAGAAGGAAAAGGGAGACCACAAGAAGCCGTTAGGCCCAAAAGCTTATATACCTTTTTACACGAAGAAAGATAAATTTTGGGTATGTGACGAGAAAAAGGGGTTTGGGCTAGTGGCAGCAAACTGTGGGACAGTGACCAGGAAATATATGGGGAGACTAACGGAAGATCAGGTGATTTCAGGAGGTAGGTTTGTGCATGGCCATTCCAGCGTCGACTCCCAGTCTGGCGATAAGAATGTTCGCCTCTGCAGGCGCAGGGAGGGCACTGTCTCAGGGGAGATGTCAGGACCTGCTTTTAGGCAGAAGGTGGAGGACAGAGCCCTTCCGCACCTGCCGTTTCTCAAGTGCTTTCAGCTCAAAATTATCAAGATGCCAAAGTGGCATATTTTGGGGTGGCCTGTTCTGAACCCGTCCAATAACCATGTCATGATTTCATGCTTGACAATAGAATTTGAACTTCCCAGGTCTCAGTTTGCAGGGAAACTGAGATTAAAAAAAGGGAGTAAAGTAATTGAGAGAAGAAGCCCTCTGCACAATTTTTTCCTTTGCATCATCAATCCACACTCAGTGTGGCCTCGTGGAGCCCTGCTCTCGTAAAGGGGGCCTGGCCTCGGAGCACATTCAGCTCCTGTTAATCTGCAATTCAGATTCTCCTGCGCTCCTGCCATTTAACGGTGTGTCCAGGCCGTCAGCTCTGGAGGCAGAGCATGTATCTACAGTCTATCCCTGGTGATGAAGCCTCTGTGTTACAGTCCGAAGTCCCTATGGCAGGGACTGCTTATTAGTGGAAAAGAAAATTCCAGAATAAAAGACGGTCCATCATTTACTTTAACAAAAGATTTATTTGAAACAGGTTTGTGCAGACATACACCAGTCAACAGGATTGATCAAAGCCACAAATCACTACATTTTTCAAAACCTCTAAAAATACAAGTAAATGTCCTTCATTTGTATTCACTCCAGGAGGGAACCCAGCTCCACTATAATGTGCTGCTGTAAGTTAACAACCAGAGGACATTAATAGGACATGAAAATGGTAACACTTCTAGGGGGAGGGAACAAAACCCCACACTCCGTAGCACTCGCTGCTCTGCTGGGAGCCAATTAAACGTGCCCCCATAGCCCGCGTCTCTGCATAACCAGATTAAAACCTCCCTGTCGCAAACAATGTTTAAGCAATCTGAGCATAGATGTGACAGCAGACAGGAGAGCGCTGGGCTTTGCTTGCATGAGAAAGACACCACAAAGATGTTGCCTTCAAACAGCAATCCAGTGACCTGCAGGAAGGATGACCCACAGAGGCTGCAGACCTGCTGCTCCCGCTGGCCCTGCGGGCCGCACCCCTGCTTGCCTGCTGCAGCTGCCTGCACTGCCCTTCAGGGGGAGGCTGCGAGGGCAGCAGCATGGCACACTCCTGAATCCAGCGGCCACCAGCAACGGGGGAGGGAGGGTGGAGGAAGCGTCAGCACTGGCACTGATTTTATTCATGAAAAACCAGAAAAGTATTTCCTTGTGTGGGGATCTTGTTGGAAGGGGAGAAACTCTTTTTTTTTTTCCCAGTTTTTTTGCTGGTGTGTATTGATCCACCTGCAGCTGCATTCCAAGCTGTCTTTAGAATACAGCTAAACCCAAGCCCATTGGAAGTGGTTCGCATCCTAATCTTTGGCTTTCTCCCTCTTTCTGGCCCTTTCTCTTCCGTACTGAGGAGCTGGCCTCTAAGCGGCTCTTGATAAGCTCTCTTGACCCCTGGGGTTCCTGGGCGGGTTTATTTGGATAGTGCTATTACTTCAACTTTCTTCTTCCTATTTCTGCCATAAATCAAAGCCACCTGACACTTTGTTCCTGACTTTTAAAGCGAACAGGTCTCCTTTCTTTCTTTAGCCAGGTCAGGGCTAATCTGCTGAGCATGTTTTTCTTGGTCTGATGCCTGGGAGAAAGAGCAGAGGAGATATCTCTAAGGCAACGAGGGCAAGAGATTGTTACCTGAAAACGGGCCAGCCTGGGGCAGAGAAAATCAGTCTTCTGTGTCCCCTCAGCAGGGAGCAGAGGTGCCTGTCAGAGTTAACAGCTATGGATTAGGCTCGGGGTGGGGTGATAGGTGAGTGTGCCCAGTGTTTTCTGTTCCCATTTGTTTTGCAACTCCTGGCCACCTAGACTTCTGTTGGCTCAGAAGCCTTTTCTTCCCACTCGAGCTCACACGCCCCATTCACGAACCCCTCACACCCAACTGAGAGCGAGCTTTAAACAGAAGACTAGTTGGAGGTTTGGCATTAAATGAAGTTCTTGTTAGGTAAAAGGGAATGAAAATGCGTACTGTTGGACAATATGGGAGGCTGAGAGAAAAACAAATGAAGAGTACAACACATTAAGTAGAGTATTCCAGATCCACTCCTTGCAGGAATACTTCTTAATATGTTATTATGGGGGATCGTGGGCCCTCACCTCTCTGACCCATCGGAAACCCTTCTAATTGTCCTCCTTGCCCTTCAA
Organism: Equus quagga; assembly: GCF_021613505.1. Classification (NCBI taxonomy): domain Eukaryota; kingdom Metazoa; phylum Chordata; class Mammalia; order Perissodactyla; family Equidae; genus Equus; species Equus quagga. The sequence continues at coordinate 76,206,925 of NC_060272.1, forward strand.
GATGGAAAAATGGCTAGTGTGAGGCTCGGTAATCTCCCCCAAGGATAGACTGAGACAAACAACTGCCCCGAGCCAATGAGGAACCAGCAGCAAAGCCAACTGATGTATGCCTTCTTTGGTGGGGGGGGCAGCTTTATTTTCACTATCTCCATCACTATTATATTTGCTAGTTTAAGCCCTTGAGTGAAGAAAGCAATGACTATGATGGGGGATGCCATCCTTTAACTTGACCTGATAAACTCCTTTCTTTGCCAAGTTATTATTTCAGGCTTTGCTTAACCACAGTTTCCCTGTTCACATTTTTTATGGATCCCAGGAGATGAAGGCTACATTTCAAATGCTGAAGCTAAATCACGCCTTGAATTACTTTGGGACAAAGACCCTGGGCAGTAATTCAAACCCTGGCTGAAGCGTGTGCATGTTCAGAACTAAAGACTACCTTATCCTATAGCAGACTTTTGCAAACATTCTATTCAACTTGTGGTTTAAGACATAAATCCCTAGGAGCAGGAATATGATAGATGTCTCTTCTTTATGGTTCAAAAAAATAAGATAAAGGGTCATTGTTAGAACAAATGGAGATTATAGACTATGGCTTTCTTTTTAAAAAATTCAACCTTAAAGCCTGTAATATATATAGGTCCATCTGCATTTTCAGACATTAGTTACCTATACTCACTTTGTTTTCATTACTCACTGCTTCTTGACAAGCTATTACTGATTTTCACTGTCAGCTCCCTACAGCAAGACCTGAAGCCTTATCAAGGAAAAGAAAACATCAACAGAGTTCTCAGCCACGCTCTGCTGAAACCCAGGCTCACGTATTAGGATATTACTCCATGAGTGTTAAAGAAACCGCATCTCCTTTGTCTAAAGCACAGGTTTTGTATGCTATACCGAGTCAGAAAAGGTTATCACATGTGTGGGCGTGTGTTGGGAGATGGGAGGTGTAACACTGGCCAAGAAGCCCGGAATATTCTGCAAAGAGACAGGATTGACGCATGAGCTACACCCCAAATTATTACAAAGCCCATTCTGATCAACAATGCAATGCTAATCCGGACAGCCAAGCAGAAATAGCTGGTTTGTTCTCTTCCCCCACCTTCCCTTTTCAATGTGCACTTTCCATCGCCATCCTTACTGACTCGTGTGGGCGTGTGGCCGAACTCAGAACGGAGTTCACAGAACGGCTGGTCTTTTCCTTTTGCAGAGTCAGCCAGGACGGGACATAAACTCAAACCAAAGTCAGGCGACACTGGACCAAGGCCGGCCTGGGTGGATTCTGCCACTTTAGCCCAAAGTTAGGCCCTAGAGCACTAACCGAGTATGACCTGCCAGCCTGTGAGTCACTTACTGTGTGGCAGAATGACAAGTCCCATGTGGCATTTCCACTGAGCTGACAGCTAGAGCATGCAACTTAGTCCAGTCCACGCTGGTCCCTGGGGAGGGGTTGTGTGTGACACTCTGACCTCAATTTAAAGATAGGACAACTGACACAGCCCCTGAATCAGCGCCGGCTAAATATTATACATCACACGGAGTGACAGCTGCTCCTCCTAGAAACCCCATTTAGTCACTGGCTACAAGATAGCTTAATCGCATGAGAGAATAAATAGAAAGGCATCCTTCGAATGTTTTCTTCTGTGGGCATATTTCATTATTGCAAAGACTGTTTAGTCTACTTCTCAAAAGAATTGGAAAATATACTTAAATCTCAAATCTGAACTGTATTCTAACGTAAAATATAAAAGAAAAAGCCCAAAACAGAAACACACACTGTAATTCATAAATCTGACTCGGAAGGCTTCAGGAAAGAGCTGTTTGAGAAAGAATCGAGTTTGAATTCCCTCTTTCCAAACAGGCTTAGTTCCCAAATGAAACCAAATAGTCAGAAGGCCTAACAGTTCAACTCTGTGTTTAATTTTCCTCTCTCCTCTGTATTTAGGCCCTTCTCTTTCGTGGCGTGCAATAAAGACACACACCTTGGTTTGCTGTGTTAATTCCAGGCACATTTTTGTTGTTGGTTCCTGCACGGCAGTCCTTCCGTGATTCCCCTTGCTGGGTGCTCTAGTATTTAAAAACATTTTATCACCTTGGGGAGGAGGGAGTGGTGGGTTTTCAGAGCCTCACCTGTTAACTGCATTGTTCTGCTACCCCTCCAGCACTCTCTGGATCCCGGTTACCTCATAAGTGAGGGATTAATTTCCTTAGTCTATGCAAATCATACTCTAAATTATTTCAACACCCAGTAAGGTGTGGATGTTCTGAAAATAGAGTTAGGAAGCCACGGGCACTACTGTTTTATTTCCTAATTTAGCACAGCCATCCCCAAAGGAATTATGCCATTTTAACCAGCAACAGCTGCCCAAATATATTTACGTTAAGTCACCCAAAAATTGGGTTTGGCAACCGAAGCAGAGAAGAGAGAACGTGCCTCCAGGCTGGTAGCTTATTCAAGGCTCCAGGTTCTGTCCAGACTGAGACTGGGGACTCTTCAGTTTGGAAAGTCAGGACTCAGCACTTCCCTTCTTTGTCTCTGATTCAGGACACTTCACATTCAGAGAGGTGCCTGGATCTAACTCTACCTGGACGAGGAAGGAAATCTTGTCAATATAAAAAGGGCGGTTCCCTGAAATGTTTGGAATTCTTTTCAATTTAAACTGTCTGGGCTTCAGGGTTTGATTTCAGAATTTCTACTGAGGAGATTTGGCTGGAAATGTCCTCTACGTCCTCCTCCCAGGGTCTCTGTGTCATTCTCACTTTCCACTTTGATGTCCTTCTTCAATCACCGCCCGCACTGTCCCTTGTGCTCCCATCTGGGTCACTCATCCTCTGATTCTAGAGCTACAGAGTGACAGCTGTTTTCCTGCGCTGGGGAGACATGCGAGAAATTAATTTGTTTCCCAATAGTGAAAATCCAAAACGTAACTCTCAAGAAAACAAGCGTGAGTTCTAATTTGTACAAATGCCAAAGGTCCAGTGGTCTGGAGGCTGGGAAATGAGCATCAAGAGCCTGACGAGGGCAGGGAGTGCCAAGCGGTTCTAGCACCACCCTCACCCTCAGGCTTCCATGTTGTCAGAAAGAGGCAGATAAACATCTAGAATATATGCAGAACAGCTATGTTTCTTTTCTTTAGTTATAGCAGGAAAAGGGCAGTGGAAGAAGGGATTTTTGCATCCATATCTAAAACTGCCGTAGAACAAGGAAGAATGCAGATCTGGGTCGTTGCCCCGCAGCTGCCATGCACTGAGCCCAGTGGCCAGCCATGCACGAGATCTGAGCACGAGAGATGCCTGGGCAGCAACGGGAGGACAGGCCAGAAGGAAACCCAGGAAGGGTGGGGAAAACTCTGTTGGAACACCAATTGGTTTGCCCTGCTGGGAATGCGGCTAAGAGGTTCAAATAAAACGTTCTTAGGTTTACTCCCAGATATATATTTTTGTGATTTCATCACAATTAAGAAGTTTATGCCAACTTCATACAAACAAAATAGGAATCAAAGCCAGGCAGCAACCTGCCTAGAGTGAAGTTTACATGCTGCCTGGTGGACTTAACTGTGTGCGTTAACAAAACAGGAAGCTGTGTGCCCCCTCGCCAATTCCTTGAGATGGATTTCTCACGCAACATAAAACTCTTTTACCTTTCTCCCAGAACAACTAGTACTGATGTTTAAATATTGGAGAAACATAATGTTTTTAATTTCACACCTCACAGAGCACAGTTGAATGCTTCATAACAACGTAAACAAAAGTTAGGCCAAGCACTGCAGACAAACTGGAAGGAAAAAAATGGCTTCCCCTGCGGTGTATACTCCAGGTTGCGAGGGAATATATAACTAACAAACTGTTGGCTAAGGCCACAGAAATGTGTTTTCTGGTGTTTTGGCTGCTGACACCAGTCCGTTCCCAAAAAAGATGTGTTAACACTGGGTGCAACAAACCACATCTCTTTCCTAGGATCAATCAAGAAAATTCACGTCTTATTTCTTCCTCGATTTCATTTTGGTAGTGTCATAAGCACGGACTATTTCTTCCTGAGTAACAGCTCCATGCTCTTCTTGAGAGAAGGCATACCCATCTGCAAGAGAAGTACACAGAAGGAACTGGTTAAGAGGCGAATCGGGGAAGCATACTTGGCACAGAAGCAGGTGCTTTTTTTGGGAAGACTGTAGCTGAGCTTGGACAGGCCGGGTTCATTAGCCTCAGGTAGGTGGAGGCCTGAGACAAAGAGACCTGTGACCTTGAGGGAGAATGAGGGCAAAGTGGGGGTGTGGAGCCAAGATGCAGCCTGACAGGCAGGTCCGAGTGGATCTGGCTGCTGATGCTGGGATGGGAATGGCTCAGAGGGGTGGCCTCCTATTCTAGTGGGCTGAAGCTGAGCTCAGCCTGGGAAGCATAAACAGTGCATCACTGGTCCATGTCTGCACTTTCCCACCACCAATCAAGAGGAAAGGCAAGATGTTCTGCTCCGGAAATGTCCCGATCTGCCTGAAGCTGCAACCAGCCGGGTAATTTATGAAGCTGTAAACATGCTGAGGGAAACACACACGATGCTGACAGTACAGGCTGGCAAAGTGCATCTGATGCTCAGAGCATTCCTGTGTTTAAATTGGACTGATTCGGACTAGTAATAAGAAATTACATTGGGTTTATTTTTGTGTAAATAAAGAAAAAGATCACAAGATAAAGTCAAGAGAAATTTAGTGATTGGCCCCGTGGCCACAGAAAGACTGGTTTTTACAATCAGTTCCAATAATAATAATAATGATAATAATGACAGCAGCCAACAGTTATTTAACACTATGCGTATCAGGCGCTGCTTATGTACTATGCACAAACAGCTCATTTATTCTTCCCAACAGCCCTATGAGATAGGTGACTGTATTCTTCCCGTTTCACAGATGGGGAACCTGGGGCCCAGGGTGATTTCAGGACTTGCCCAAGGCTGCACACTTAGTGAGCGGCAGAGCTAGGAGCCAAAGCCAGGCAGGGCCCGCGCTCTCCTGCATCTCCGGTTCTGAAACAGGTTTAGCATTCATAAGCCCAAGTAGGTTTTCCTTCCTAACTAGTCCTTCCTCCAGAATGGACATTTAAAAAACTCCCTCTCTGTCGGCTGACCCTTCTGGGTGGGGGGTTTGGAAAAGTCCCATGGCTGGGTTAGACATTCTGACCAAAAAACAACACACTAAAAAGCCTGATAATTGTGACTTCCATCCATACATACTTTTTTTTTTGATTTATCAATGGAGCTGTTAATTCATTGTTATCTTCTTTAAAGGAGAAAAAAAATCAGAAATTGTGTCCATGTATCTTCTGGATCATTAATTATTTTGCTCAGACATTTGGGTTAAAAAGGAAAGTTTCTGGAGTAGAAAGACACACCATAGCAATGTTTAAGGGTCTTTGTGGGGATGGAGACGAGGAAGAGACTTCAAGAGAACATGCTCAGGGCGACTCACTCCGAGTCTGCCCATAAACCCAGAGTCTCTGTCCCTGGCCCGGTTCCCCGGCACTTCCAGGGAGTGTGTCTTTCAGCCACTGCCTGAGAAAACCCAAGGGTTCAGGAGGGCCACCCTGGGAGGCAGGGGCTTGTCTGCAGAGGTGGCCTGGGAGCCAAGTGAGGACATGGCTGGACGGCAGGGAGCCAGCGGCAGCAGTAGGAGGGAAGAGCAGCACAAGCCAGCAGGCATGACCATGGAGGAGTCTTCTGTCTACTCTCTCACCTCTGTTTCCAACAAGACCAAACCCGCAAACCAAAACATCCCACTATGAGGTCGCCACGGGGGGCCAGACCCAGGCCGGCGTGAGCCCCGGCTGGCTGGGTGGAAAGCGGGTGGCGGTGCAGGAACCGAGCACGGCCGGCCCCATGCTTCTCCACACAGCAGGCCATGCCATGTCACATGGCCTTGCAGGCTTCATGGGTCAGAAGAGGAAAGGCCTCCGCTCACCTCCGGTCCCCTTAGAGCTTTTAGATTTTCGCTGAGTTCCTTGATCCAAGATGACCAGGGACGAGGAGACCTCGTTGTCTACTTCCGAGGGGCGCCACTGCCCCCGTCCAGCACAAGGTGCTCTGTGCAGGTTTTTACTGCACCCCCAGACAAGATGCCTTTCCTTGGGATGTTTCACAGCAAAATCTAGCAAATAACACTGCTTCCTCCTGGAACAGGCTGTGCACTGTGGTCAGCTTGGACAGTTTTCATTCTCTGGTCTTTTACAGGCACTGTTCCTAGTAAACACCTGTTGTTCTCCTGAGGGGGTCAGGCAGCAGCTGTCTTTGGATCTGACGTGCGGCTGGCACGGCAGCCCTGCCAGGGCCCTGCGGGCATCTGTGCCACTGCAGGTGCAGCTTCCCAACCCGACAGAAATGGCTCGGACCCCAAGTAATGGGAACACCTTGTAAATGCTCTTCATGAGCCTTCTGCTGGCAGCCAGATGCCGTCTCCACCCTGAAGATGCCTTTCCCCACCTGCTCTGCTTTCATCTTGGATCCTGGGTCCCAAGGGCCTGAGGCACGCGGGGCAAGAGGGACGGTTCTAATCTTTGCTTGGCTGTAACTTGGCCATGCAACCGTAGGCTCTTTAAGATCTCTGGGTCTTCTTGGTTTACTTTTCTGTAAAATAAACGGCCTGGAGTAGCTGAGGTCCAGGTTCTCACAGCTCCAATCCTCTCTGCAGGCGCCGGGGCCTTCCCTTGGCTAAGGTACCCAGGCCACAGAACCCTCTCCTTCCTTTAGGGCTAATTTACACCTGGCACCGCCGAGAGAGGCCTCGATCTCCATGCCAGCAAAGGGAGCCTGTATCAACCATCTGTCCAAATAGAACACTTGCTGCCTATGGTTTTTGATGTATTTTTTGGGTGGGGAGGGTGAAGCGGAAGGAATGACGGGACTTGCTGAGACATAAAAATAAACATTGTTCAGAGTATCCTTCTGGGAAAGGTACCTTAGCATTTAGAATTGTCTACCCTCTGTTCAAAGGGAAGGAGAAAAAGCCTTGTCCTTGATTTATCTTGTTTTTGACCCATGTCCTGCCTGTGCCTACTGGGAAGCCACCTGCAGTGGGTTTTAGCTTGTAGCTTTATGGCACCCTCTGCTTGCATTAGTCTTACTGGCACAAGGGCCTTCCAGCGGGATTACTCAGTCACTCTGGGTGGAAAGGGTTTCTCGTTTCCATCAGAAGAGATGGCAGAGAGGACCAATAGCAAATCTCTTCTCCCAGGGAAAGCAGGGCACCCAGAGGTCACTACCAAAGGGTATCGCCTCAGTTCCCATTGGCTGCATCTACCATCATGCTTCCAAAATGTTGTGCACTAAGACTTTCTTAAGTAGACATTTTTAGCCTCAACTGAGGCTTAAAGTGGACCCTGCAATTCAAGAACAAAAGGAGGGTGGCCTGATAATTACCCTGGGGGCAGGGGTGTCTCCCTGGTTCAAATAAAATATTTTCCTTGTTGAAATCAGGCCTGGTGAGAGTGAGAGCCATAACAGGAGAAGTTTCAGTGGGACAACAGGGACCCTAACCCTCCACTACCTGCCCAGCACGCACCCCTCAGACTGACGAAGATGCACCATCAGGTCACCAGCTTCTGCCCAATGAGCACTGAACTAACGAGCTCAGAAGCAGCCCCCAGCTCTTAGCATTTCTCACTGTCACTTATCTTTCAGGAAGTCCTGACAGCTAGAAAGTAATGTTGGGGGCCTAGAGAAAGCACTCAATGGACCCAACTCATGAACTTTCCCTGGCTGGCTTCCTGATGTATCTGCTTCCTAAATACCCACCCACAGCCAGAATCTGGGGACAAAATGGACCAGGTGAAAGGAGATGGAAGGGTAGGTGAATTTCTCAGTTATTTTGTCTTTTCCTGGTAAAACATTTGGTGAAGTCCATAACAACATGTCGCTTTTTCATTATTTTGGAATAAAACTCCCCTTAGGTAGCATTCCTTTGAATCTGAGCTCTGATAACATCCTAATGAAAGTAGCCATTTGCTGTCTGGAAAAGTATTCCTCACAGCAATAGAAATGGGGAGGACCATGGGGATGATGAAGAAATTCGACTGTGTAGGACAAGGTGATCTCAGTTACAAATACTGTGTGTTGGTGGGCCACCCATCAGGAACTAAAAGTCCTACCAAGGTTAGCATTTTTCTTCTAGTTTCCCGGGGAGAGTGAGGTCCAGATAGCTGAAGGGCAGACCCAGGAGACGTACGTAAAGGTGGAGACCAACGACGCAGAAGTTTCAGAAGGCCAGGAGCAGTTCCAACTGCTTGACAGCCTTCTCAGCTGCTAAGGACAGAGCGTTCTTGTATCCATCAGGTTCTTACTACTAGTCGTTGAGTATTTGTAAAATGTGGTGTCATTTTAGAAGCTTTTTTATTTTTTGTACTTGCTCATTAGAATTTTTTTTGTCCTTCAAAATACTGAGAGTTAAGAAAAATGTTTAGTTGTTGTTTTAAGACATTATATGGCCCTCTCGCAGAAGTTCTCACTCCGTCTTTGATCTCAGTGTATATATTGCGTATCTTCTTTCTCTGGTTACTTGGGAACATTTCTTAGAGAAGCAGCGTGGCTCCAGCTCCCGGGCATGAACACGGTAGGTTAGGGAACCAGCACAGAGAAGGGGCTTTATGTACATCATCGTGGAGCCTCATGAAGATTGTCTAAGATGTATATTATTATGATTCTATTTTTTCCCAGAGGAGAAAACAGAAGTTCAGAGAATACGTAAGCTGCCCAAAGTTATTCAGCTGGTGACAGAATAATAATAATAATAGTAATACCTCACATTCTTGGATTCTATACTGTCAGAAACTATTCTAGGCACTGTATATACGCGATCTCGTTTAATCTCCCTGATAACTCCAGGGAGCTTCTCATATCATCTCTATTTTACAGATGTAGAAACAGAGAGTAACTTGCCCAAGGTCATAAAAGGTTGCAGAGCTGGGTCAGGACTCTAGAAGCCTGGCTCCTGAGGCGGGGCCCCACAGAATGCAGCAAGCCTCTGGACTTGACCTCTCTCTCAGATCAGAGAGACCACGGCTGTGATCCAGATCGCCCTGCCACACTGGGCCAGTTCCTGTACCGGCCTGAGCCTCAGCCAGGCGCTCTCGGGGCTGACACCACCCGCCCCCTGGGACAGCGGAGTGGAAAAGGACATGAAGCCTGTGGGGCTCCACACAGAGCTGGCCTCATCCCCTTTCTCCCACGGTGCTACTCCACGGGGGAGATGGAGGAGAGGGAGTGGATTACTGAAAGGCGATGATATTCCACCCCTTTCCTCCCTCCATTGAGAAAGTCTGTGAAGATCCGTTGACAGGTGGAGTTCAACTGAACTTGACATTGATCCTTCAATGTACTACGGATACAATGATTTTTCACTTTTCCTAAACCGTTCTCGGTCTACCAGTTGTTTCCTTCTCAACTCCTCAGGGAGAGAAAGGAAAGCAGGATGCAGGACATACATTGAAGAGACGGTGTGTGCGCCTGTAAGAGAGGGAGTGCAGGCAGGAGCTGACTGCCAACAGGCCTGGGCCCTGGGGAAGGCAGGCAGCCCAGGGAAGGACACCTGCACTCTGACCAGCCCCTCAGCCGGGAGCCCAATAGCTGCATTGCCGCAGGAAGCCCACAGGCCGCCCGAGAGCTCCAGCACCCCATCTGCCTTTCACGGCCTTCTGCTCCCCGCTTCTCTGGGTTTGGGTGCATCTCCGGAGACCTCAGCGTGAGTCAGGCCCCTGCAGCAGAAACCAGGCCTGGGCCTAGTGTTCAGAGGAGGGACATCAGTGCTAGACACAGGGCACCCTTCCTGGGAAAAGCACAGAGATTTTTTTCCCAGTGATTGTCATTGTTTTAATTAATACGCTAACATTAAATAAGACAGTACGTATTGATATCTTTGAGGGAAATAGTTTAAAGTGCTATCATTTCAACCTTAGAAAAAATGCTATTGGGAGGCTGGCAGAAGGATCTTAACCACATCAGGATTTTAAGTTGAAGGATTTTGTCATTCGGGCATTTGATTGGGTCCCTGGGAATTGCCTACATTCAGGCTGCACTTGCCTCGGGCCAAATAATCGAATCCCACTTGCAGCCGTGGGGGCAGCTCGGCAGTCTCCTTCCCCAGCGGGAAGCCCACCCGGCCGCCTGCCTGCAGCTCCCGCCTCCCTGGGGGCCATCCCCAGCCGGCCGGGCTACTTACGCGGGACGCTCTGCTGGAGCGAGGCTCCCCGGAGGAGAGTGGGGGGCGTCCTCTTGCCGAGCCTCTTTATCAGGCGGTCGCGCTCGTTCACCCTGCGGGAAAGCAAACACGCTCAGCGTCTAGTTCACACGGGCGCAGCGCAAAGACACTCGCTGAGCGACTCCAGGTTGTACAGGAAAACAGACAGACGGGAAAGAGCTTCCTCTCATCCAGAAAAACGTCCAGTTTCGCAAGCTGCCCTGTTATTGACAGGAGACGCTATCTCGCCACTTTGAGGGCACTCCTGCGCTCCTGAAAGGTGCCCTGTGCCGCCGCCTGTACACGGCACCTTCCCTCCCTCCCCGAAGCGCGCTACAAGCGCCCTTTCACACCGGGTCTCGGCCTCCCGCAGCACTTCTGCAAGGACGTGTTTCCACGCCACACGTCTCAAAGCCTCACTCCCGCCTGCAGCTGTCTGTCCCCGGGCCAGCACACTGGACAAGGCGAGAGCCTCCCCAGGAGCCTCAGCACACTGCAGGAGGCGGGCTTCTTTCTGCAGAACCTGATGCTTATTTGGAACCCCGATGAAAACCCAGGTGAGTTTTCTTCTAAAACACAAGGATTAGGAGCTCTTCCTGCTTTTCTTGAAATTGTTCCCACCTGCTGTAAAGTAATATGGAGCTATCCTGGAGGCCGGCTGCTGTTTATTCCTAAAAACCAAAATGGGGTGCTTGAAAATGGTCCTGCTGGGCCAAGGTGCTTTGATTTCTTCCCATCAGGATGTCACTCTGCTTGCCCCCAGAGAAACTTCCGGTGTGCAGGAGTCTGCCAGTTTTCTCTGTTATGAGCTGAACTGTATGCCCCCTCAAGGTTCATATGCTGAAGTCCTAACCCCCAGTACCTCAGAATGGGACTGTGATCAAAGAAGGTCCTTAAAGAGGTAATTAAGTTAAAATGACGTCATCAGGCTGGGCCCTAATCCACTCTGACGGGGGTCCTCATAAGGAGAGATTAGGACACAGACACACAGAGAGAAGACCATGTGAAGACAAAGGAAGATTGCAACCGTCTATAAGCCAAGGATAGAAGCCTCAAAAGAAACCCAAGCCGCTGGGACCTTGATCTTGGACTTGCAGCCTCCAGAACTGTGAGAAAATAAATTTCTGTTGTTTAAGCCCCCAGGCTGTTGTCCTTTGCTGTGGCAGCCCCAATAATTGAATATACCCCCAATCTACCGTTTGTGGGAACTTGATGGCAGAGAAGTTAAGGAGCTGCGGTTGCTTGAGCTCTAAAGCACCTCCCCCGCATCGGCCTGTGAGCCTCAAGCCTGAGGGGGATGTTCCCCTGACCAGCTCCCCCAAGGGCCTTCGAGAGAGCAGTGGGCCCTGGGCATTCTCAACAGTTCTATGAGCTTAAGTTCATTTTGCATTTGGGTTTCCAGAAGCAAGCATTTTCTGATTATCTTGGTTGAAAGGACAATGTTTAATTCATCAGCAATTAAGGGTGAGCCTCAGCTAGCTCAGCTTGGCAAATGTTTGATGGCTGATGAGGAAAAACACTCTTTCTGTCCCTTCACACTGGCTTTCCTTGCCTCTCATAGCTTTTTCTTCCACGGGCCAAATTAATCTCACCAGGCCCAGCTATGCAACTGCCCCGGACCTCAGGGACAGCGGACGAACTAGGAGCGAGCCCGTGAGCCCGCGAGTGCGCTGTCCTCGGTGTGGCTGCTGCTGAGTCTGCAGCTCTCTGTGCTGGCTGGTTTCAGGACGTGGGGTGTGTAATGAAGGGCTGTCGTCCTCCCTGTCTGACACGGCCCCGGCCGTGATTCCCGCCCAGGAGGCCTTGCTCAGGGCACTGTGTGCACAGGGGGCTCCCTGAGGGCGGTGCTGCAGCTCCCTGGCAGCCTTCCCTGCCAGGGCCCACATGGTGAGGTAAAGGGTGCCGAAGGTGCGCTCTCCCCGGGAACCCAGGGGACAGATACAGGACTAGGCTCTGCCATCACATCCCTCCTCCCTTCCAGCCATCCCTGGTCCCTCTAACATCTCAGGTCCAGAAGCTCCTCCTGGTGCTGGGCAGGTGAGGAAGCAGACTCAGCTGTGCCAAATAAGAAGGTCACAGGGTGCTTGCTCGCAGTGCTCCTGCCTCTGCCTCTGTGCTGGGCAGATGTTCCTAATTCCCCTGTGGAATGGCATATGCTTGTCTCATTCTTCTTTTTCTATAAGGAAATGTTCCAAGCACACAGAAACAGTCAGAAACTCGTACAGTAAATATCCACAACCTGCTCAGCATCAGCAAATGACAGCACCACTCTTGACTCCATGCTTCAGGGGGACCCATTCCGTCCTATAACCCTTCCTCCCACAGGGTGAGTGGGCCATGGGCCAAGGAGACATGTTCACCCAGAGCTCACGCCTGTCCCCAATCCTAGGTATTTGGGACCCTAGAAGTCCCTTCTCAGTGACCCCTGAGCTAGCATCCAAGGCCAACCCGACCTCTTCACCAGCTCCATCCCTCTAAAAGTAGATCATATAGCTAATGTCCACATTCCTCAGCCTGTGGGGGTGGCCAAAGGGTGGCTTTTTTGCATGGGACATGTGGACTGGGATGTCCACACACCACGCACCAATCCCCTCCCAGTGTGGGACGGAGCTGGGGTTGGGCAGGAAGAAAGGGGTGCGCAGGGCTGCTACCTCTCCCCCACGCACCCGCCTCCTGGCCCGGCCCTCCGAGGGGTCTGGGAATCACCAAGGACTGCCGTCTTTATTCAGGTGTGTTATCAGGTTTGCAGCTGTCTGTCAGCTTGTCTTATAACTTGCACACGCTTAGATGTGGTACGTGGCCTCCCTTTGTAGTCCCGCACCAAGTCCTGCAAATGTCAGGAGTGGGCCCCCTTGTGAGAACTACTTCTGATTTTGACAGAATAACCACATCTCAAACATAAAGGCCCCTTCTATTCCTCTCTCATCCCATTTGTTTCCATTCTACTATAATAAAATTAGAAATAATCTTCTGTCCATATTTCCCACTTTTGTTCTATATATATGCATTCACAATGTATAATCTGTTTTAAAATATGTGTAAGTGACGTCATTTATTTTGTTTCCAGTTTATCATACATTTCCTTTGCTCCTTTTCTCCGTTCTTATTTTCTTTTGTATTGTCTAGTCGTTTAAAGGACTAGTTGTTTGCAGTTAATCTGTCTTCATTCTGGTTGCTTTAATAATCATTTGTCTTTGGTGCTCTGCAGTTTCATTACACTTGGTGTGACTAAGCGTAGATTTATTTTTATATCCTGCTCAGCTGCTTAGACCTGGAAAGCGACAATAACCTGAGGGCTTCTTTATCTTCACTTGTGGAAAACACTCTGAATTCCCTCATTCTCTGTTTTTATATATCCAGAAGCTTCATATATATATGTGTGTGTGTGTATATATAAAATTCTATCTTCCACATCCCTAAATCTCCCCCACATTTTCCATTTCCTTTCTCCTTTTGGCTTTATCTAAACTATTTTTAAACTGACCAATATGTTTTAATTTAAATTACTACCTTTTTCGTTTATATATTTTATTTTCTCCCAGATCTACCTGTTCCTACATATTATCCAACTCTTGCTTTTTGATTTCTGTGTCCTCTTTCACCAGTATTTTATACACTTTCAGACCCTCCTTGCATCTTCAGTTCTCGGGGAGCTAAGAAATGTCTGTACTACTCAATGACTCTCCTTCATTGTGGTTCATTTACTATGTGTGCTCTAGTTGTGGAATCTTTCTCCAAAATGATTTTTCTTTTGCCTCTGCCAGGGCCCTACAGGTTACATCAATTTTTATATTATTATCTTAGCTTAGTGTTCCTGTAGCATTGGGAATAAGTCTAAATGGGACCTATATAAAATATATAAGCACAGCTTCCAGTTTCTAGTGGATGATTCTTTTTTCCACCTGTTTGCCTGGGCACGTAGAATGACTCATTGCTGTTTTGTTAATCTAGTGAGTAAAAGTTTTCTGGTTTCTGTTTTACTAAAATAGCAGCCCTACAAAATCTGCAGCGTTATGCACAGAGCTCTGTTCTATCTCACATGGGACTGAGGTTTTATCTCCTCTCCCTACACCAACCCCTGAACCTTCAACCCCTGAGCTTTTATGAGTCTGTGCTGCCTCCTCAGCTTCAGGTCCCTCTTACCCTGCTGGCTTTGATGTCTCTCCATTTCTGGTACCTAGGTTTCCTTGTCTTTCTTTTGAACTTGATTATGTATTGAAAGCCTTTCTTTGTTCATATTTCACCCAGCATTTCTATGCATTTGGAAAAGTCCTCTCTGCATCAGCTCAGTCTACCATATTGACTCTCTGGTTTCCATAAATAATTTATACTCCCTTGACCCAATTACTGGAAAATATTATGGCCACAGGACAAGATCACAGAATTATTCTTTCCCAAGTCTTGCCATCCTCAGAAAGAGCCTTTTCTGGATGGAGACTTTTAAAACAGCAACGGATTTGACAAAGCTTTGGGTGATGAAAAGTGTATGAAAGCTCTCCACTGGAGGTGTCTGAGGCACTGGCTTCTCCATGTGCTCCAAGTTGAAATGTCAAGAAACATTATTTCCCAATTTCCCTTTCTTCTTTGGGGAAGAAAAGACCACTTGTGAATGAACATTATTAAAATTTCTCATAAACAATAATGTTAGAAAAACTCAAGATAGAAAGGAGTGATAATAAGAATAACATTCACCATTTATAGCATTCCATCATCTGTATAGGGTTTGGAAGCTATCCACTCACAAAGACAAAGGAAAAAAGGTAAAGAAAACACAACCAAATATTTACTTTGGTTAATTGTAAATAATGAGAAGAAAAGAAAAAAAGGGGGGCCGGTCCAGTGGCACAGCAGTTAAGTTTGCACGTTCTGCTTCGGTGGCCTGGGGTTTGCCAGTTTGGATCCCAGATGCAGATCTACATGCCACTCATCAAGCCACGCTGTGGCAGGCATCCAACATATAAAGTAGAGGAAGATGGGCAGGGATGTTAGCTCAGGGCCAGTCTTCCTCAGAAAAAGGAGGAGGATTGGCAGCGGATATTAGTTCAGAGCTAATCTTCCTCCAAAAAAACCCAAAACAAAACAAAAAACAAACAAAAGGAGTACAAATTAACACAGAGAAGAACAATTTAGATCTATGAGATTTTGCTTTTTTTAAAAAAGATATTCCTCAACAAAATACTAGCCAACTGAATTCAGCAATATAATAAAAAGATTATACATCATGACCACATGGGATTTATCCCTGGAATGCAAGGGTGGTTCAACATACAAAAAAAAAAATCAATCAATATAATATACCACGTTAATAGAATGAGGAAAAAATATCACATGATCATCTCAGTTGATACAGAAAAAGAATTTGACAAAAATCCAACATCCTTTCATGATAAAAATACTCAGAAAACTAAGAACAGAAGGGAAATTCCTCAACACAATAAAAGGCGTTTATGAAAACCCACAGCTAACTTTATACTCAATGATGAAAGACTGAAAGCTATCTCTCTATGAGCAAGAACAAGACAAGGAAGTCTGCTTTCATTACTTCTATTCAACTAATTTACTGAAAGTTCTAACCAAAACAATTAGGCAAAGCCCCAACAGCCTTTTTTGCAGAAATGGAAAAACTTGTTCTAAGATTCATATGGAATTGCAAGGGACCCCAAATAGCCAAAACAATCTTGAAAAAAGAACAACAAAGTTATAGGACTCACACTTCCAGATTTAAAAACTTAATATAAAACTACAGTGATAAAAACAGTGTGGTCCTGGCATAAGGATAGACATATAACTCAATGTAATATAATTGACATCCCAGAAATAAATCCATATATCTATGGTCAATAGATTTTTGGCTGGGGTACTAAGACCATTCAATGGGGAAAGAATAGTCTGTTCAGCAAATGGTGCTGGAACAACCCGATTTCCACATGCAAAAGAATGAAGTTGGGCCCTTATCTGCACTCATAAACAAAAATTAACTGAAATGGATCAAAGACCTGAATATAACAGTTAAAACTATATAAATCTTAGAAGAAAACAGGAGTAAATTTTTATGACCTTGGATTTGGCAATGGTTTCTTAGGTGTGACACTCAAAGTACAGGCAACAATAACAACAAAAAGATAAATTGGACTTCATCAAAATTAAAAACTTTTCTGCATCAAAGGATATTATCAAGAAAGTGAAAAGACCACAAAATGAGAAAAAAGTATTTGCAAATCATATATCTGATAAGCATCTGATATCCAGAATATATCAATAATCCCAACAGCTCAACAGCAAAAAAACAACCCAATTAAAAAATGGGCAAAAGGCTTGAATAGATATTTATCCAAAGAAGAAACATAACGGCCAACAGCATGTGAAAAGATACTCAACATCACTAGTCATTAGTGAAATGCAAATCAAAACCTCAGAGATAGCACTTAACATCTACCAGAATGGTTATAACAAAAAGAAAAAACCCCAGAAAATAACAAGTGAAATTTATGTGAAATGTCCATAATAGGCAAATAGAGCAGTGGTTGCCAGGGACTGTCGGGTGGGGAGCGGGGGAGGGCAGTGACTGCTTAAAGCATACAAGGTTTCCCCTCGGGGAGACAAAAGCGTTCTGGAACCGGACAGTGGTGATGGTTGCACCACACTGAGAATGAATTAAATGCTACTAAATATACACTTTAAAATGGTAAATTTTATACTTTGTGAATTTTATTACAATTTTAAAAAGGAAAATTCAATTAAAAACCAAAAAGGAGGAGGAATGGGTCCTGAATTAAGGTAAATTCCCTCCCATCACCTGAACTGTTGGCAATGATGCCATCTTCACAGTTTATTTCTCCAGTGGTTGGGAATGTGGGAGTTAAGGCGCTTCCTTTGAGTTTTTGTCCCAGCTTAAGCAGATACGCTGACTGGAATCTACTGGTATGAAAGGTGTATGCAAACACAAATTCACCCGACCAATGTGTACTCTTAGTGCCTCCCCAATAACGATGGTAAAACCCAATCTCACACAAGTCCTCACAAGCAGGCTCTGTGTGGAAGGTGACATGTCCTACAGGAGGCAGCGTCTTCCTGTCTCAACAAACGAGCAGTGGGAGGAAGGAGTGGAGGGCTGAGAAGTGTTATGCTGGAGAATAAAACTCTTATGTCCACATTTCTGTCAGGAGGCTATTCCTGCAAAAATAACACATGCAGAATTGCCAAAGAGCAGGAACATGGAGAATATAGTGAATAACCGCAAATCTGAGTTTTAGATCTTGTCAGTAGTTACAGCCGGTAAGAATCGCAGCTGACACCACAATAAAGCCAAAAACAAATAAGTATTTTTAGAAACATTTTCAAATGACTGCTGGACTGACTTCAAAACATAAATCTGCATGCTCCTCAAGAAAACACCTAGTTCAAAGTTCCCTTTCCTTCAGGTAAGGTCGAACATCTACCAATCTGTTAGACTGTTGAAATTCTGACCTATTTTTAAGGATCCCCAGAGAATGAGATTCATAGCCTCAACTGATAACTTATTTTACGCATTATAATCTGAACATTAGGAAATGAGAACCTTTTGGGCTCAAGTGTATTCCAGACCCACCCAGGCCTTTGCAGGATCAGAAACCTTACCTCAGTTAAATACACTTAACGTAATGAGGGAAAATAACAAGAATAAAACAAAACAAAATAGGTTTTGCAGCCTAAGATTGCATTAAGATAGGAGTTATATGTTGGAGCTAGGAGCCCTTCATAAATTCTATTCTATTAGATGGCAGTAAATTCTTCTCCTCCTTCCTTTCTGCCAATCCATACACATCCTGCTTTTTAAAGCTTGACTTCTCATTCATCCAGCCTTTATGCTGCACCTATTTGTGTGAGATCCAGTGCTGGGAACGAAGTTACCTAAGACACAGTCTCTGTCCTCACCAAGCTCACAGCCTCTGAGGTGATCTCACTGTGTAGACCATATCATGGCATAAGGCGATAAGTGCCAGAATGGAGGTCATATGAGGCTCAGAGTTTTACCTCTTGGTGAAACAGAGGAGGGAAGGACGTGGAGAAAGTTCAGCAAGGCTTAAAGAAGAATTGACAGTGAAGCTACATCCTGAACAATGGAGGACTCCTTGTTCATCAATCCAGATGGAAACACAGGCAGAAGAACAGGTTTAGTGGGAAAGACAATGAGTCCAGTTTTGGATGTGAGACTTCAAGTTGCCTCTGAGGCATTCAGGAGGCCGTGGGACACTGGTGGCTAGAGAGGTGCAAGCTGGAGATGCCGCTTTGCATTCCTCAGCCTGTAGAAACCCATGGAGAGCAGGTGGCGGGTGGGGGGAGGCACTGTAAGTGGTGATTCCTAGAAGCACCCACCTGTCGTCCGTGTGTTCAACTATAGAGGGTTTGTTCTCTCAGAAAGGGACCAAATCTTATACTTTGTCTGCATTTTTCACAGTACCTACCCGGGGCTGAGAACAGAGGACATTGTTACAGATATACAATGGCATCTGTCCTTTGTATTTATGGATCTGAGCCGTGACTCACTATCTTACTCCTGTGTTTCTCCATCACTCGGTCCTGGCATCATTTGTCTTTGCACATGTCCATGATGCCCAGAACTGAGCTCAGGACACAGCAGGTTTTCCAATAGCAGCTGAGATAAATTCCTGTGTATTATTCTTTAAAAATGATGGGACAGAACATCTCAATCCTCTTCCAGAGGAGAAAAGCCCCCTCCAAACTCTGGAGGATGCTGTGAGCAAAAAACCTCTGTGGCCTTTAAATAGCTAGGACAGTGTACTTTGTCAAGAAAAGAATTCAGGTTACATGGAACAGCTGGAGGACAGTCTGGCTGAGGACAGGGCAGAGTTCAACGTTAACTAACAATACAAATTCTACTCCAAAATAATAAGATAGATTCCTCTAGTCCTCGCTGGTTTCAAGTCTCCTCTGACCTTCAAAATAGGGAACTGGAAAGAAGGCAGGCTTGTACCAGCATGGTGTTTATTTTCCTCCGTTCCAGACCAAGTTTTGGATAGCAGGTATAAGTGGGCCATTCTGGGTACTTGAAGAAATTTCGTTCTTTTATAGTGTGTTTTGGGGGAATTCCTATATAAAAGAAGAGTCTGTCCAAGGAGTTGTAGTACCAAATGGTTAGGCAATGACTTTGCAAGGGGAAACAGCAGATTTGCAGCCTCAAAATAGATGGGATCTGTCTGTCCACAACCATCCCAGGTCAGAACACAGATGTGCAGAAGCGAACTGTGCTGATGGACAGAATTGCCTAGCAAGTCTTTAACAAAAAGAGGGGTGGGGATATAGAAAAGATTTAAAAGCAAAAATAGATACATATAATCCTTTTCTACTGTGCCTGCTAGCTGGAGTGGTAACTTAAACCAGTGAGGTAGGAGGAAAGTTCAAAAAGAAACAGAAACTAGCAGCCAGCAACCACACTGTTCTTTCACCTGGAACAGCAACTTAGGTAAAATTGGTAAAAATGGCTTCTTCTGAAAATTAGTACTGCATTACCATATCCTATCTACTTATAAAAGTTAACAAAAATCCATTTTTAAACATTCTTGGTCAGAGAGACTTCTGCTTCTGGGATGATGGAGTAGATGTATTTTCCCTATTTCTGTTAAGTACAACCGACAACCCCAGACATTATGTGTAAAACAAATATAACAAGACACTGAAAAGGTGGAGAGAAGAAGGAAGACCAGCTAGGAACCTCAGAGCACGAGAAAATGGAGCTTTCTTTTGACCTTATAGATTCCAGACTTTGACCTGAAGAGTCTGTCAATCCAGAAATGCCACAGGTGCAGACAACAAAGCCCAGGAAAAGCCTCTTTTCTCTAGCCAAAGGAGCAGGAAAGGGGCAGCCTAGCACAACAAAAACTTTTAGACCATGATCTCTTTACTCTAGCCAAATACCCGCCAAAAAACTGTGGCCCCACTCTCACCCATGTCAGCAAAGACCAAGTGGGCAGCCTAGAGTTCCACACTTACAAGGCTGCAACAAGGTGCCCAACACCCCTACTGGGGTAGTGATAGAGGAGGCCTCGTAGGGACCTGGGGTTTTCATCCTTGCCAGCTGATCATGGTCCCCTGTCGTGTCAGTGGAGACCATGTAGGGGACACATGGGGAGAATGGGCTTCCATCTACCACTCAGTGAGATAAAGAGGCATTCCTCTCCTTCCTTGCTGGAGTGGTATCAGAAGAGGCCTAAAGTAGAATCAGGACTTTCATCATTGCCAGGCGGTAAAAAGGGCACACCCCTATTCCCCCTGCAGGGTCAGTGGAGATCATGTGGAGAGCAGGAACTTTCATCACCACCCATCATGCATCAACAGAGGCCAACTAGGGAAACTGGATTATCTCTACCTGGCAGGAGCAAGGCTGTCATAAAATCCACAGTCACATAATATAACACCCAAAACATCCACATTTGATTTGAAAATCACTTTTCATACCAAGAAACAGAAAGATCTCAAACCGAATGTGAAAAAACACTCAACAGATACAAACTTTAAGATGACAGAGATAGTGGAATAATCTGAGAAAGACTTTAAAGCATCCAAGATAAAAATGCTTCAATGAGCAACTATGACATGTTTAAAACAATGAAAAAAAAAAAAAAAAGAAAGCCTCAGCAAAGAAACAGAATGTATAAAGAAGAACCAATTGTAAATTTTAGAACTCATAAGTACAATAACTGAAATAAAAAGCTTAATGGATTGGCTCAATAGCAGGATGGAGGGAACAGAAGAAATAATCAGTGAGCTAGAAGACAGCACAGTAGCAATGACCCAATCTGAATAACAGAGGCAAAATAGACTGGAGAAAAAATTAACAGAGCCTCAGGGACCTGTGGGAATATAACAGAAGACACAACATTCAAGTTTTCAGGGTCCTAGAAGGAGAGGAGAAAGAGGATGGGGCTGAAAAACCACTCAAAGAAATAAAGGCTGAAAACTTATCAAATTTAGTGAGAGATATAAACCTACAGGTTCAAGAAGGTACATAAATCCTAAATAGGATAAACCCAAGGAAATTCAGGCCAAGACAGATTATAATTAAACTTCTGGAAATTAAAGACAAAGAAAAGATCTTGAAAGCAACCAAAGAGAAATGACATTTTACCTATGGGGAAAACCAATTCGAATGACAATGGATTTCTCATCAGAAACCACTGAGGTCAGAAGTGGCATAATATTCTTCAAGTGCTGAAAGAAAAGAACTGTTAACTCAGTGAAAATATCTTTAAGGAATGAAGAAGAAATCAAGACATTCTCAAATGGAAGGCAAACTAAGAGAACTTTCACCATCAGAACCACCCTACAAGAACAGCTAAAGGAAGTTCTAGAAACAAAAAGGAAGTGATAAAAGAAGGAATCTTGGAACATCAAGAAGGAAGAAAGGACATGGTAAGAAAAATATGGGTAAATACAATGGGCTGTTCCTTTTCTCTTGAATTCTCCAAATTATTTTTGACAAGTTTAAGCAAAAATTATAAACTGTCTGATATGATTTTAAATGCATACAGAGAAGATATTTAAGACAATTATATTATAAATGGGTGTGAGTAAATAGATGTAAAAGGAGTCAAGGTTTCTATATTTCACTCAAACTGGTAAAATGACAACACAAGTAGACTGTGATTAGTATAGTGTAATACCTGGAACAACTAGGAAAAGTTATACTATGAGACACACTCAAAAACACAATAGATAAATCAAAATGCACTTCGAGAAAATGTTCACATAAGTCATAAGAAAGAAGGAAAAAGAAAGAGAAATAAAAAACAGACAGAACAAACAGAAAATTAAAGATAAAATAGTAGACCTAAACCCCAACATATTAATAATACATTAAATATAAATGGTCTAGATATATCAATGAAAAGAAACAGACTGGCAGAGTGGATTAAAAAATATGACCCAATTATATGCTGTCTACAAGAAATCCACTTCAAATATAATGACATAGGAAGACAGAAAATAAAAGGATGAAGAAAGATATATCATGCAAACATTAATCAAAGGAATGCCGGAGTAACTATGTTAATATCAGATAAAGTAGACTTCAGAGCAAAGAAAATTACCAGAGACAGCAAAGGACACTATATAACGACAGAGGGTAAATCCACCCAGAACACATGACTATGCACCAAGCAAGAGAGCTGCAGATGCAAAAACTGATAGAACTGAAGAGAGAAACACATTCATAATTACAGCTGAATTCTTCAACAGTCCTCTCTCAACAATTGATAGTACAGACGGAAAATCAGGAACGAAATTAAAGCACTCTAAAACATCATCAAAAAAAGGATCTAATCAGCATCTATAGAACACGCCACTCAATGGCAGCAGAATACACATTCTTTCCAAGTGCACAAGGAACATATGCCAAGAGAGACTACAATCTGGACCACAAAACAAACCTCAACAAATTTAAAAGACTGAACTCATTGAGAGCGCGTTCTCCAAAAACAACAGAATCAGAGTAGAAATCAATAACAGAAAGATAATAGAAAAATCTTCAAACATTTGGGAACTAAACAGCATGCTTCCAAATGATCCCTAGGTCAAATAGAAAGTCTCAAGAGAAATAAAAAAAAATTGAACTAAATTAGAAGGAAAATACGTCAGAATTTGTGGGACACAGTTTAAGCAGTGCAGAGAGGGAAATTCATAGCAATAATGCATACATTAGAAAAAAACAAAAAGTCTCAACTTAACATTCTAAATTCTCACCTGAAGAAAAGAAGAAGAGCAAAAGAAACCCAAAGCATGCAGAAGGAAGGAAATAATACAGAGCAGAAATCAGTGAAACAGTAGGAGAAAATCAGTGAAATAAAGAGCTTGTTATTGAAAATAACAATAAAATTAACAAACCCCTGGAAAGACTCATAAAGAAAAAAAGAGAGAAGATATAAATGACCAACATTAGGAATGATATGGGATAGCTCCCTAGACCCTACAGACATCAACAAGATAATGGAGGGATATTGCAAACAGCTTTATACACATAAATTTGACAACTTAGATAAAATGGACCAATTCTTCGATAAACAAAAACTACCCAAACTCACACAATTCCAAACAATTTGGATATCCTTATAACTATTAAGCAACTTGAATTCATAATTTAAAAATCTCCCCAAAAGAAATGTCCAGGCCCAGAGGGATTCACTGGAGGATTCTACCAAATATATTTAAAGAAGACTTAAAACCAGTTCTACACAATCTCTTCCAGAAAATCGACGAGGAAGGGACACTTTGCAATTCATTTATGAAGCTAGTATTACTTGGGCATTAAATCCATACAAAGACATTACAAAAAAAGAAAACCATAGTCCAATATCCCTCATGAATATAGACGTAAAATGTCTGAACATAATATTAGTACATAAAATTCAGCAATATATAATAAGGATTAGACAACGTGACCAAATGGGGTTTATTCCAGGGAGGCAAGGCTGGTTCAGTATTCAAAAAGCAATCAAGCAATCCACCATATTAACAGGCTAAAGATGAAAAACAAATCACATGATCATATCAGCAGATGCAGATAAAGCATTTTACAAGATTCAACACCCATTCATGATTTAAAAACAAAATAAAACCTCTTAGTAAATTAGAAATAGAGGGGAACTTCCTCAGCCTGACAAAGAGCCTCTATAAAAAAATGTACAGCTAACACCACACTTTATGATGAAAGACTGAATACCTGCCCCCTAAGAGTAGGAACAATGCAAGGATGCCCACTGTCACCACTCTCATTCAACACAGTGCTGGAGGCTTCAGCCAGTGCAATAGGCAAGAAAATGAAATAAAAGACACGGATCAGAAAGGAGAAATATAAGTGTTCCTATTTTCAGATAACATGATTGTCTAGAAAATCCCAAGAAATATAAGCATATAAATATAAATAAAAACACACACATATACATATAAAACTCCTAGAACTAATAAGTGAGTTCAGCAAAGTTGCCTGGTATATGACCAACACACAAAATTCAGTTGTATTTCTATATACTAGCAGGGAACACATGAATCCTGAAGTTAAAAATGCAATGTAATTTATGACTGCTCAAAAGAGTGAAATATTTAGGTGTAAGTCTAGCAAAACACATACAGGACTTGTATGCTGAAAACTACACAATACTGATGAAAGAAATCAAGGAAAATCTAAATAAATGGAAACATGCCATTTTCATGGATTGGAAGACACAACGTAGTAAAGATATTCATTCTTCCCAAATTGATATAAAGGTTTAATGAAATTCTTGTCGAAATTCCCACAAGATTTTTTGTAGGTATAGATAAGATTATTCTAAAATACGTATGAAAGGCAAAGGAACTAGAATAGTTAAAACAATTTTGAAAAAGAAGAAAATGGAAGAAATGGTCTACCTGATTTCAAGACAGTGTGGCATTGGTTAAGGGATGGACACATAGATTAATGGAACAGAATAGAACAGAGGACCCAGAAATAAACCCACATAAACATGCCCATTTAACTTTTAACAATGATGCAAAAGCAATTCAATGGAAAAAAGACACTTTTTGCAACAAAAAGTGCTGGAGCTACCATGTATACAAAGGCCAAAAACAAAAACAACCCAAAACCCCCAAAACAAACCTCAGAGTTTCACACCTTATACAAAAATTAACTCAACATGGCTCACTGACTTAACAGTGAAATATAAAACTATACAAATTTTAGGGAAAAAAAATAGGACAATATCTTTGGGATTTAGACTATGCAAAGAGTTCTTAGACTTGAAACCAAAAGCATAATCATAAAGCATAAAGAAAAATTAATTAATTTGGACTTCATCAAAGTTAAACACTTTTTTTCTGAAAAAGACTCTATTAAGAGGCTGAAAGGACAAGCTACAAAGTGGGAGAAAATATTTGTAAACTACACATCTGACAAACGACTAACGTCTAGAATATATAAAGAACTCTCAAAACTCAACAGAAGAAAACCCAAAGAATCCAATTAGAAAATGGGCAACAGACTTCGGGAGACATTTCATTAGTAAGGATATACAGATAGCAAATAAGCACATGGAAAGATGTTCAAGCTCATTAGCCACCAGGGAAATGCAAATTAGAACCACAAAGAGCTATTACCACACACATATCACCATGGCTGACGTAAAAAAACCAGTGACGACACCAAATGCTGGCAAGGATGTGGGAAAATTGGGTCACTCAGACATTGCTGGCGGGATTGTAAAATGGAACGGCCGCTCTGAAAAACAGTTTGGCAGTTCCTTAAGAAAACTAAACATACCACAACCTTGTGAATATACTATAGAGCGCTGAATTATACAGTTAAAAATGGTGAAGTTTATGTATTTGAATTATATCTCAAAAAAAAAAAGATCAAACCTGGGCTAACGTGCAGCCCAAATTGCCAACACACAGAATCAGGAGCTAAATAAATGGTTATTTTTTAAAAAAGAAAAAAAACCCATACCACCTGAATATGTAACTACCACAGACCCAGCTGTTGCACTCCTGGACATTTATCCCAGAGAAACGAGGACTCATGCTCACACAGAAACCTGCACATAAGTGTTTATAAGAGCTTTATTCTAATAGCCCCAGACCGAAACCCAGATATCTGTTAGCATGCGAATGGTTTAACAAAGTGTGTGCATCCACACCATGAACCACACTTGGCAAGAAAGAAGAAGAAATTACTGATACTTGCAACAACCTGGAAGGTTCTCTAGAGAATTACGCTGAGTGAAAAAGGTCACTACCAAAAGATGACATAGTGTAGGATTCATTTATAAAACATTCTTGAAATGACAAAATTCTAGAAATAGAGAACGGGTTAATGATGGCCAGGAGCTAAGGAGAGGGTAGAAAGTAGATATGGCTATAAGAGACAACATGAGGGATCCTGTGGTGATGGAAATGTTCTGTGTTTTGACTGCACCAATGTCAATGTCCTGCTTGTGATACTGTTCTGTAGTTTTGCAAGATGTTACTATTGGGGAAACTGAGTAAAGGGTACATGGGCTCTTTCTGTATTATTTCTTACAACTGTATGTGAGGCTACAATGATCTTGACATAAGTTTAAATTAAAAAAAAAATCCCTCTCAGTTTTTATGCATTCTCTTCTCTTTCATGTTTCTCTGCGTTACAGTCTGAGGAAATGCCGCATCTTGGAGCTGGATTTGAGGGGGTGGGAGACTCTCATCCATCTCTTGCAGGCGTACTGCCCCAGGGAGAGGCTGTCCACCCCAGGCAGAGCCGTCTGACCTCATTAGTGGAGCAGGCAAAACTGAATATGAATGACAGCCCCCGCACATATGGAAACCATTACCTCATTCCATGACTTGCAATGAGCTTGTGAGGCTCCTCTTAAGAAGTGAGCTCCGTGGTCCAGCGGGCAAGCCTATGGAAGGGTCAGGTCAGAGTCATGAGGCTGTTAGGAACAGATAAATTAGCAGGGCACCTGGCTGACCCAGAGAGGCCTCAGTGAAATGCTATGCGGTGGGTTGAAAAGCCCCAGGTGTAACGGAGTGAGTGTGGGCTAGTCAAGGCTCTGTGCACTTCCTGATACCGTTGGGGGAAAGGACAAGACAAAACAACACCACAGTGGGAAGCACCCCACCCAGCAGGAAGATGCAGCTTTCAGAGCAGAAAGTTTTTCTGTTAAAGTTCTATTTCTACCCATTGGATGGTGCCAATTACCTGCTTCAAATCATATACTAAATGCAAGACCCTGGCTTCCTCTCAAACCCATTTTCCTACTATGCTTCCCCTCCCTCCCTCTGCTCCAGCCACACGGCCTTTCTCACCAGTCCTGGAACACTCGAGTTTCCCACCTCAGGTCTTTGCACTTGCGCTCTCTCTGCCTGGGATGTCTTCCCATGCTGGCTCTCTCCCTCAGTGCACTCAGAGCAGCCTCCCCCAACCAGTTTACAGTAGCAGCTCCCCTCTTCCTCCCTCCCCACGCACCCCGCTCCCCTCCTCCTCCCTACACCTGCACCCTGCTTCATTTTTCTTTATCCTACTTGTCACTGCACATTTTCTTTACTGTCTGTGCTCCGCACTAGAAGGTAAATTCTGTGAGGGCCAGAATTTTGTGTTTTGTTCACAGTTATATGCCCAGCACCAAAAATAGTGCTTAATACATCGTAGATGCTCAAGAACTTTGTTGAAGGACTGAAAAATGAAGAGATGAATGAATAAATGCAGGCTAGGCGAAAAGTATAAAAGCAAAGACAAAGATAGAAATGGCAAGGCCATGGGGCCCTTCCTCTTCTGCCTGCAAAGGTTCTGCAGGCGTGGCCTCTTCCAGGGAGAAGGGAGGAGCTGGTGTGCTGACCTCCCAAGATCTTGTCTCAAGGAGCTTCTGTTTAGGTATGTATGTAGGTACGTAGGTATGTATTTATTTTGGTGAGCTCTGAGCTAACAGCTGTTGCCAATCTTCTTTTTTTTTCTCGCTTGAGGAAGATTAGCCCTGAGCTAACATCTGTGTCAATCTTCCTCTATTTTGTATGTGGGATTCCTCCGCAGCTAGGCTTGACAAATGGTGCAGGTCCGCACCTGGGATGTGGACGTGGGCTGCTGAAGCAGAGCATGCTGGACCTAACCACCATGCCACGGGACCAGCCCACAAAGTTTCTTTTTGAAAAAGAGAATTTTCAGGGCCACAGAACTAGCAGGTCTACACTCTAATTTTGCCAAGAAAGAGTCGACACGTCTCAGACAGATGTGCAAGCTTGTACAATGGAAACTGTGCACTTCAGCCCAGGTCCAAGGTTCACCCTCACATGAAGCTTGAAAACAGCGGCCTCATTTCAGAGTGTTAAATTAATACACAAGGAGGTCCTTAGACTGAGAGGGCTCCAATGCCAAGCTGGCCTACGTAGGCAAACCAAAAGCTTACAAAATTGAAACCTGAGGACCACCAATCGCAAGCAGCCAACTAGGCTTTAAGCGATAGCCAATCAATAATTTCCTTACGTGGCTTCTGTCTTTTCTCTATAAAATCT